>NC_059672.1:17500000-18125000 GCF_905147105.1 Pieris brassicae
TACGAGGCAGAAGAAAAATTATCAAAAAGAAGATTTTTAAATAAATTTAAAGACTGAGCTCGTCTGATATCAATTGGTAAGAAATTCCATAGTAGGATACTTTGCATAGCGAAGGAGGAGTGATACAAATCAGTTAGATTGTCTGTCTTGATTTAATGCTTTGATCAAAAGTGGGATGAGAGGAAAAATGCTGATCAAAATTCTAATTAGAAGAAAGTGGCTGTTGCTGTTCTTTCCCGATTCCAAGAGATTTAAGGAGTTTCCATACTTTGGAAGTAAGAGTTTGAGTATCCATATTCGACCTAAATCGATTCCGAACGTTTTTCTATTTCTCACGTGCCAAAGGAGAATCACTCAATCTCAGTTTGGCTTAAGCACGATTTTTAGTTTCCATTATTGATTTGATCTCATCAGTTAACTATGGAGAAGGCAAATGTTTCTGGCAAACTGGCCTTGATGGGGCATCATACATACTCTCTCTAAACACTTAGTTCTAATCCAACGCATTAGCAGATAGACTCTCATATATATGCCACTAAAATTGCGAAGCATAAGAATTTGAGGTTTAACATTAGATGGACGTAATAGGATAGGAAGATAAGATTGTGGTATGAAAAGGCATCAGCAGTGATTTAGCCATGGGTATGCACCAGGTTAGGATTGGAGACGAATATGAGATCCAGAATCGCAGGGGGAATATGGAAAGTGATGAGTGGATTTCAAAGGTATTTAAATTATGAGATTTGATGGTAGATGTTAATTTGCGCGAGCGATGGTAATTTTTCAGCAAGCATTTAGATCTCCCTTTAAAATGGTCTGATTATAGTTACTAACAAAATTATCTAATTTTGTAACGGCCGAAAAATAGTCTACATTCAAAGAGGGACTATAAAACACTCACACACAAGGAGTAATTTGGAATGCGAAAAATATATAATATAATGTGGTTTTAGTTAGCCTTAATACCGTGACACGAAAGAATAATTTCACTGTATAATCGTCACTATAATTTGAATTTGATTTACACTTCGGTCTAAGTAATACGTGGTTGGCTATGCTAACACCATAAATTAAAAAGTAGAAATAATTGAATTTCACGGTATTTCGTTAACTACAAAATAAATTAATTTATACTTTAGCCTCAATAACACGTGGTAATCATTATATTGAATTGTAGCTTATATGACACGTTTGTCGGTTTACCATAGCAGTGCCATCTATTGATTACTTACTCAACCCAGTCGAAAAGTATCGACATCTGTTAGAATCTTTTGGACTTAACAGATAATTAATTATGACTGTCAATTAATTATAGACAAATAATTTGCAATAAAATAAAATTGCGACTATAATTAAAGATCTAAGCTATCCTATCTCTTAAGTTGGACCAGACTGCTCACGGTGTGCCAATTTAATTTAAAATCGGTTAAGTAGTTTAGGAGTCAATCGTGGACAAACATCGTGACAGGAGATTTATATATATTAAGATAATACTTCGAGTAACAGATCCTCAACTGCATCATTCGGTGGGGGTTGCGGTAAGCTGCTAATAATAGTATATTCCTTATATGGGCACGTAAATTAATAGCCACACCAACCATACCAATCAACCCAACTTTGTCCAGACGGTCGTTCCGTAGAAGATGAAAGCCAGGAATGGGAAAGGAAGTAGAAGGAAGACTAGGTTTAAGCCAAGACTCAGAAATAATAATAGCGTAAATACCAGTTTTTTTTATAAAACGGGGCAAACGGGCTCACATGATGTTAAGTGATACCGCCGCCCATGGACACTCTTAATGCCAGAGGGCTCGCGAGTGCGTTGCCGGTCTTTTAAGAATTTGTACGCTCTTTTCTTAAAGGAAGTCGAATTGGTTCGGAAATACTTCAGTGGGCAGCAGGGTTCCACGTAGCTTACAGTATTGAAAATATGTAAACAGGTCGGTATAATGCGCCGAAACATTTTACCTTGTATCCAGTGATATTATATGAAAATTGTCTTGCCGAGTTCGAACCTGAGAACTCGTAGAAAAACCAGGTTCTACTAACCCAAAGGCTATGATTACTAAACAACCCTGAAACAAGTATAATGAGGCCAAACGATTCGTATAAAAAACCACTAGTATTTTGCTTTCATGAGTAAAAACTTACTTCAGCTCTTTCTCAATCCATCTATCTCTGTCTTGCTTGGAGGTGAACTGAGTGCCCCGTCCCTGTTTCGCATACAACTCCTGCCTCTTCTGTTGGTTCAAGGCCAACGCGCGCGTACATTCCTCTTCACGAGCCTTCATTTCCTCGTATTTTGGCTTTAATTCCTCCAACTCCCTCTCTTTCTCAGATATTTGTTGTCTTAAACGCTCCAATTCAGCTTCGGCGCGTTCCTGTAAACGTTTTTTTTATATATTAAAGCACAATTCAATCCTTACATTTATATTCAGAGACGGAAAATTAAGGCTTAGTCGAAAAGATTATGCCAAGTAATGGAAATCGGGAAATAAATTTATTTATTAAACACAGCACATATAAAATGTAAGTCGTTGCCTGGAAGAGATCGCTCGAAAGCGATAAGGCCGCCAGTTGCCCTCCTTTTGATTTAATTATGTTTATTTTTTTTACTATTGTAATGTAACGAAGTGTTAATAAATAAATAATAAAATGAATAAAATTTTCTACAATTACAATCTAAAGTGTACGCCGTAATTCATAAATTACTTATGTATATATACATAAAATTTACTAACAAAACAAACTCTTTCCAAAAAAAATATTTGTATGTTATGTGTATAAGAGTAAAACTGGCTTTATTATTTTTCGCAGATAATGTGCATACTATTTTTTACCAAAAACGAAATTTAGGGTTGCCTGAAAGAAATCGCTTATTAGCGATAAGGCCGCCCGTTGCCTAATAACTTATGTAACCTACTTACTTTTTGTTTTTGTTTATAAAATTATGTATATTATGGTAACAAAGTATAAATAAATAAATAATAAATATACAGTCGTGGTCAACTAATTAGGGACATGCAAGATAGTGAAGAACAATAACCGGTTATGTACATACAAATATAAAACCCTATTGATTTCTCAGTAACTATTATTTGCATAATTTGGTCCGATTATTATGCTTTAAATGGCTGTAAATAAAAGAATAAATAAATAGAAAAAAGTATTTAATATCAAAGGTTGAATATGTATTCAATTTTAAGGTATAATTCTGTAGCTGAACATTTAATTAAGGACAGTAAACTATAATGAAAAATAGAGTTAAACAAAACTAATAATCTGCAGTATTATAATATCTTTAACAGCTCCATTATATTACGTGTAAAATCAGTACCCAGTAGCAAAACCTTTGTTAGTAATTACCGCTTGACACCGATGTGGCATAGACATTATCAGTTTCTGGCATGTTTCGACAGGAATGTTTGCCCATGCCTCACAAAAAGCTTCATTAAGTTCATCTAAAGTTGTGGTACGATAAGTGGCTACTTTTTTCTTGATTTCGTGCCAAAGGTGCTCGATTGGGTTAAGGTCCGGGCTATTTGCTGGCCAATCTAACACCAATACTGACTGACTGGTAAGAAACGACTTGACTGAACGGGCGGTATGTTTCGGGTCGTTATCATGCTGAAACGTCCATATAATAGGGAGATGCTCCTCAGCATAGGGAAGCATCGTTTCCTCCAATATTGCCTTGTATTGATGTTTGTCTAAGTTACCCTGAACTTTCCTCTAGGAACTTTAACACTCCACGTCCAGAAAATGAACCCCACATTTTAATGTTTCCACCGCCATGTTTCACCTGCTTTTTTGTGAATCTTGGATTAATTTCCGCTTTTACTGGACGCCGTACGTATTGCCTTCCATCTGAAGAAATCAAATTAACCTTGGTCTCGTCAGAGAATAATACATGTTGCCATTGGGCGTAGGTCCAATGTCCATATTTACGTGCAAACGCCAAACGAGCATTTGTATGTTCTTTCTTCAACAACGGTACTTTGCGAGCCACTCTTCCGAACAACCCTGCTTCTACCAGACGTCGTCGAACGGTCCTCGCTGAGACACCAGCTCTTTCGTCTGTCCCAAACACTTCGTGTTTAATTAAAATAGAGCCTAGAAACGGATCTTTCTTAGCTAACCTGGTTATCATTCTATCTTCTTGCGGAGTTGTTTTTCTCGATCTTTTTGTTCTGGGCACATTTAAATCTGTGTTATTGCGCTGACATGTTGCACTGCATTGTTTACCATAGTTTTTGAACAATTTAAATGTTCTGCTATCCTTCGGTATGGCCAACCATCGACAACTCGACAACAAACTTCATGATAATCTTTCGTAGTGTTGGATAGCAACTTTTATTTTTACCCATTTTTCTTAAAAATATTTTTCAAAACTTAAAATAAATATCGGGATTGCCGCCAAAACTACTACGAAACAATAAGAGAAGAAGTAAAAAAGTATTGAGATTCAAATTTTGAAAATAGAACGCAATATCTCAGTGTCCCTAATTAAATGGCCAGCCAGCATTATTTGAACAAATAGCACTACGATAATCTATCAGCTATACTGTAAAGAGGTTTAATGTTTAAGAAGTTGTTATTGTTTGTATAATCAGGCACATAAATGACTAATTATACTTACATGTAAGAGATATGGAATATGGTTTAGACTCGTTGGAAATAAAAAATAAATTCACAATTCGCTTTAACCAAAGAGTGTCCCTAATTAGTTGACCACGACTGTATGTATGTAGATAAATACACAGTATTGAAATTAAATTCGCACTTTATAACAGAAACTAATAAATGTTTGCATTGTTAGATGATATTAAATGTGATTTTACAATGAATACTGTACTAAGTACAGTTCCTGGCCCAACGGGATTCTTTAAATAATATAATAATAATTAGTTAAATATAAATTCCTATGAATGTTAAATTAAATGCTAAGTTATGTAATTCTGAGGAGTGTGTCTATGTCTGGATATGCTTTCGGGGCGAAACTCCGATGATGTAGGTAATCGTCACGCTTATAAAACTAAGAAAGCCTGACTGAGCAAAATATATGCTGAGCTGGCTCATACAAATACCTTATTAAATTTTATCTGGTTACAGATTAGTAAAATAGTTTTTTGTCTATAGTCTATATCCAAAAAGAAAAGAAGACTTAGAAAAGTATTTCCAATCAAAAATGGAAAATCGGCTAAGCGACAAAGACAATGTAAGACTTAGAAAAGTATTTCCAAAGACAATGGAAAATGGCTGCAAATAAGCTTAGCCCTGCCTAACAATAATCAGCAAGGGAGGAGTTTGGAGAACACACCTTGGACTTATTATCGCCATCGACATCATCAGTAAGGTCCTTTATACCCAGCTCCAGTTTGGTCTTCTCCCTCAACAGCTGTTGCTGTTCGGTTGATAAAATGTCTTTCTCTTCTCGAGCTGCTGCTACATCCTTTCTTGCTTCTTTTAGTTTCCTATAATATGACAACCATACAAACAAAAACAAACGAAACGTCAAAAATTTAATTAAAAAATCTAGTTATTTTATGTTATATGTCGGTGTGTTAAAAAACTTACGAAATTATAAAAGCAGTGCCTTTAAAAAAATATCTTATGAGTGAAGAATACTTTAGAATGCCTAGTATATCATTAATTTGAAAACGTAAAACAGTTCAAAACCGTTCATGGCGACATCGTTTAGAACAAATTACCGGTTATATTGACCAAAATCAAAGGTCCCGGCTGAATTCTATTCTATTAGGCACTTTAAAAAAATGTCATCGGCTTTTAGCACCAAATATGAGTAGTCCCTTTGATGTTGTTATAACATGACTGTAATATATTTTTCATAATGTGATATTAATTTGAAAATTATATCAAAATTGTTTTTTTTTTTTTTTTAATAATTTTATGGCCTGGTAACGAGACCTTTAAGCCAATGAAAATTGACTATAATGATATGACTGATAATATATAAATTCTATGTAAAATTCCAAAGACAAATTTGCATACCAGTGTATGGCAGAGTATTCAAACTTTCAATTGTATCGCCATAACATTTTTGTACTATATTCTTGCAAATTAATTATTATTATTAAAAAAAATAAAATGAATTATAACTGAAATAACTAATATAAAAACAGAACTGTAGTTTTTGATATAACAATTCAAATCTTTATATTCAATATTTTGTATTGTATATATTATATACATTAAGTACTTTCAAGGGTTTTGTTAAACACAGTGAATAAATCTTAGAAAAAATAAATTAGTTAAATTTAAACAGATTTTTTAATTATGGATTTTATGGCAATGGAGACTTAAACTACCGTAACATACTCTTAACATTTTTTACACAATAATTTTAATTTAAAACAAAATTGAAAAGAAATTTGAATCTCAGAATTCTATTGAATAGCCCTACAAGACTGATTGACAGTGAATGTTGTATATGAAGTTTTTTTTGTATACATATGAGAAATTAATAAAATAAAAACTATAAACAGTACCTGTTAGATTCTCTGACATGTTCTTGCGCTTCTCTAACCTGATCAGCATAATGCTGTTGTTCCTTGCCGCTATTCGCACGCATTTTTTGTAACTGTAATAATAAGATATTTATTATTAATAAGAGTTGCTTCGGCTCTTAAGCGTAAGATCGTAGATTCGAATTCCAGCTGTGCACTAACGGGCATTTGGACATTCAATCTATCGACGTCGTTTGTCAGGCACAGAAGGCTGTTTTTTTAATATCACAATCTGCTCTATTCATAACTCGCAATGTTCAATAATCAATCCAAGTGCTCGGCTAAGTTATCCGGTTTATTATACACAACAGCTGGAGACATGACCCCAGAATTTAACTAGTGAGCCTCTATCTTTTTGGAATCATCAATATTAATTATATGTAAATGTGTGTTCAGTAGTAAGTAATATAAAACATTTCAGGAACTAGACAATTTTAAAAATCTATGGATAGAAGAGAATCATAGACAATTTCAATAACAAATACATTATACTTTTTTATAAAGCTTGATCAATTTTTATTTTTTAATAGAATTTATCTGCTGTAAATATAAATAAAACGAACATACATCATCAAGCTTCCTTTTATTCTCCCGGTGTTCCGTGTCATGAATGATAAACTCCAGCACTCTGCGGGACTTATCCCACTTCTGGTATTCTTTCAGCTCTTCCTTCTCCTCTTCGAGTGTCTTTAATCTCTCTTCAATGGTTTTTAGGAAATCATTGATTTTCTCTACCTGTAATGTTTGTTGTATTTATGTAAAACAATAATCATTTTATTATCTGACAAATAGTTTGGTCAATGATTACATATAAGTCTAAGTATATATAAATATTATTATATATATATAATAATATTTTATATATAAATATATAATATATATATAATAATATAAATATATTAAAAAATATATGTATTATATTATATAATACATACATGAAACTAAACTAACCTATAGACTACTTATTGTATATTCATAATGTAGAGTGGTCTACATTCTATCAAAAATTAGTAAAACATAACAACATGCATGACTAGTTTTTTCCTATGAAGTATAAGTGCGGGAATGTTTCCTTGAGATGCAAAACCTGTCCAAGTAACCCGCCAACAGCTGCTCATTTCTATATAAAATGTGGCTATAGCTATTTTGTAATGCTAACCTTGCCAACAGTCTCTTTTAATATGGTCACAGATTCTTCTCTCCGCTCGTCATATACTCTTGTACCAGCAACTTCTCTCAACAATTTTAATCTGTGTGAATCTGGAGCTATGGCCATTTGATTAATCTGAAAATTGTTTACGGTCATTAATTAAAACATACAACTTATTGTTATTGTATAAAGTGGTAGGTGTTGATAAAGCCACCATATTACATCTTCTGCAGGTCTCTACCACAACCAAAATTCATGTATGTCCTTTTGGATAATGTCCATTTAGAAGTTTTATTTTAATAGTGCCCATAGACACTTTCTTATATAAATAATTTAAATTATTTTATTTTTAATTATTAAAACTTGTGTAGCAAATATTAAAATAAACCATAAATATTAATGGTGTGGTGTAGAACATGAATTTATTACCTTTCCTTGCTTGACAATATAGTACGGATTTGAATTAGACAGGCCAGCACTTTCCAAAAGATTCAACACTTCTGAACGAGGAACCACTTTCTTATTGAGGAAAAACTGATCTTTCTTTGATCCAATAACTCTTCTAAGAAATATCTCATCCTTTTCAATCTATAATTACAGTTGTATTAATCAATCTGTTATAAAGTTAATCAATTAATTAACAGGGAGTAAGAGATGTACTTACAGGAATTCTGTTATCAGAGTTGTCAAATATAATTTCCACAAAGGCTGAAATTACCCTGGGTCCTGTACCTTCATGTAGCAAAGCCAGTCTTTGCTCTGGTCGGAGATGTGAGAACTCATCACTGAGTACAAATTGAATAGCTGTAAATACAATATTTTAATAAATAAAAGCATATTTTACATGAACAGAAGTGTTGCATTAAATATTCAAAACACAATATACTTAGGAGGATATCATAAAATATTAATATATTATATATGTAGGGCAGAATTTATATAGGTCTAAGACTAAAGAGACTTACCATGAAAGAAGTTACTTTTGCCTGATCCATTACGGCCAACAACTACATTGTGCCGCTTATCAAAAGGTTCAACAACGATTTGCTCTCGATAACTTTTAAATCCTTGAATAATAACCTGAAACGTAATGTAAAATGGTACTTAAGTATAAAAGTAATTATTGAAACTAAGTTAAAATTATGTCTAATGTAATGTAGCAATTTAACACTATTAATAAAATTATTATCCTACTTGTTTAATGTGCATTTTTGGCAAAAATTAGCTTTAACATTTATCGAAAAGTAAAAACAAGAATTCATAAGGAACTATTGCTCGGAACAATAATATTAGCGCCTCAAGTACGCCAACAAGCAATAATTCAGTGACAACAATTGACCGCCATTTATTCTGTCGCTTTGATTATTGACAGTTGATGTTTAATACCTGACATCTGACAGCCATGTGTGTTGGACGCTTTGTATCGTAGACTAACATTATTAAAGACGAAGTTTGCGTTAAACGAATGAAATATATATACTTTTACAGAATTACTTAACATTGGTCTCGTGAAATAATTGAGTTAGTTAATTGAAATTAAACATAATGAGATGTAACTCATAGATATTTAATATTATTAAGTCTTAACGCACTTTCGTATATGGCCACATCTAAAGGTACTTTATGTATATATGGATTACGTGACGGATTAATGATAATGACTCATTAGAATTATTGTACTATTTTTGTAAATTTAGAAATATTAGATTAAGCCTTTACTAATAATCAAGTTGAATCAAACCGTACAATAATAACTACTAAGTACCTCAATTATGTCCCTACAATAATTATACTTAATTGTCCAAGATTTACAATAATTACATGAAATCTATGGTTATTTGTTTATAAAATAGCTACCAAGTAAGGGTAGATTCATAGTAGAAACTTGCGCTAAGCACGGTTCCGAGTTGTGAAATCTTTCTGCCATACGAGATATAGTCAAAGATATGCATCTTACATACCTTTCGTTAAATGTAATGTAAAAAATCTAATGTAATGTTTGTCCTCTAATAATTGTGCTAAGTAAAGTTCCAAGAATTCGCATTCTTATATTTATTTATTTTTGAAGTTTTTGCTATGATGTCACAACTTCAAGAAACACGTTATTTGTAGACAGACAATTAACATGTCAAAACACGATAAATCATGTTTTCGTATCAATTTATTCGTAAATTGCTATTCAAATCATGTTCATTATAATTTTGTAATGCTGCGTTTATGAAAGGGCCGGAACATCTCTTAAAAAACATAGACCAATTTGGTTAGGACCGATTTTCCTCTACATCGCTGAATTCTGGAATACGAATATCTCCAAAATAGATGCTCCGTGAATGTAGTGTAGGAGGCAAATGCTTATTGAAAGGATTACATGGAACAGCTCGTTAATCGACCGTGCCCATACTAAGAGCTAAAGGTAAAAACACGCCTTTACTACTTCTTTGCTGTCCTTTTTTGTAATACCTAAAGGACCACAAGAGTCTAGGGAAAGTTATTGTGACAGGTAGAGAATAGGGTACCAGACGTATAGGCCGATCCCCTACTCGCTGGACCTGACTACTGGCGATGAGGTTTGCCAAAGATATGGGAGTAGATGAAATTGTACAGCGTCACTAACATGACCTTTAGAAATGAAGAGATTAACTGAACCAGAAGATAATCTCAAATTATAACATTTTTCGTCTATATTTTTTTTTGTTACTTACTAGCTAAGTTTGGTTACATCCTTAGCAAAGAATAATAACTAAAATTTGATCAAGTAAAATAAGATTTTATATAATAATGTATTGCTAGTAATAAATAGCATTTGGCACACCTATCGACGAAGTATTTATTACAGAAATCAAGGCATTCAAATCGCGTCAAAAGACAACGACATGAGGAAAGATTTATAAATTCAATAAAATATATTTGCACGTTGACCTTTTTAGTATTTAAGATACACACTTTTAAAACCTGTTTTTGATTTGCTGGGATGTATATAGGTTTTAGAAACCACGAAATCATATATTGCTTAGTACTCTTTTGAATGCCTTGGATGCTTATGACGTCATAAGCTGTTACATTGTAAGTTTCCGAACACTTAACACATGTAAATGTTATTTGCGGTACTTATTCGCCAAATCCTTTAAATTATTCATAGTAGGTATACAATTATTTAGATCTTATCGTATCCGCACTATCATAGAATATTTATTTACATATGCATGGGAATGACAAAATTTCCGTAGAATCATAGACCAGCAGGCAGAGACAAATTAATGGTATTCCATATTATGAATTCATGTTAATTAATTCTATACACTTTCTAAATCTAATTTTGAAATCAGAATTTTATATGCGTCATTAATTACGCTTTAACCAAATAATATTTTATTTATATTATTATTATCGGTGGTATTTTAATGTTTATTAAATAATAAGCTTGGGTATTCACATTCTTGTATCTATTTTAGTAGCTGATCTATCTAAAATATTATTGATCTCGTGCTGGAAAAAAACTCAGAAAATATGATTTATATAAGTTTGATTAGTATTATGTAACGGTATTTTTAACTATGGAACAACTACAGATATAATGTTCGGATTCCAACCTTAGCCTGAGGCCAACTGAAGATTGTAGAATACTTGCTAAGTAGTCTCAAGGTTAGATTCAGTAATGTAATAAGACTAAACCCTGATAAAACATAAAATGGAAGGACGTCTTTAATAGCTTTTTTACTATTTTTGCAATGTCATTAAATTATTGAGCGGAAGACCGTTGATTACATCTATTTCAGCTAAAAAATACAGTCCAACGAACAATGCGAATGTTTTTTACTTAATATGCACTCTTTAAAGAACGGTGTTAACCTAGAACCTATGACCACTGTGGGTCTCTAGCACTTAAGCTTTTGAGTCTATACTATATAGATTAAATCTTTCTATCTATCTATGAATACAATAAATCAAAAATAGGGCTTAGGGCATGACAGCAGATTATGTAGTGCATACCGTTGCCCACTTAGATTTTTTATTGCTTACCAAACTGTATACAAAACGTTGCAAGTTATATAAGGACGGTTTTATAAATTGAATTTAGCTATTTGTAAAACTGTTACAAATAGTTGTATAGTTATTTTAATTCTCTATTAATATTGTTAATTTATAGATTTATATATTTCAATTAAATATTTTACTAACTAATATTTCACAAACTCAATAAAACAATTTTATTCAATTGTCTGTACTATATAGTCACATAAAGGTTTCTGACTTTGATCAGCGGGGATGTTTTAAATAATGGACACTGTTTATTACCAACCCGCGCGAAACAAAAGATATAAAAGAATTTAATGCTACGTAATGTAAATAATAAGGAGAATGCGTATGCCTGCGTTTGGCTATACCACCGACGATTTAGGTAATCGCCACGCTTATAAAACTAAGCAAGCCTTCGCTCGTACAGGCTGGTTTCTACTTTTTGTTCTTATTAATTCTGTATTAATACTTGTTTCGAATTTCGAATGCTTCTTTTTCCGCTTGTTATCTTAAAACATCTGTATATACAATGTTAATAGTAAGTCATTTCGTTAATAAGAAACAATAACATAAATACTTCCTTGAAAAAGACGTTTCTGCTTAAGTGTCAACATTGAAATTGCGAAATCAATGCCAACTGATATTGTTACATGTATTTTTCTATTGTAATACAAAATCCTTGGTAAGTTTTTGAAATATCTACTAAAAAATGTGTCAATGTCCATAGGGGCGAAATGTTTATAGCAAATACATCTTCAGAGCATTAACGAAAATCTGCTTAACCTACAATTAATTAGTAACTATTTAGAGTTGATTTATAATAATTAAACATTACCTGTCCACATCGTATCCCTAACTTTCTTACAAACTACTAACTGACGTGAGACTTATCTTAAATAATCGTGATTTATGTATCTTTTTACTTTTTATTTTTAAGGTTATCTTTTTAGTTTAGTTTTTTTTTGTTCCTGTTTAGTTTTATCTTAATAACTGTGTATAACATGTATATTTGCACTTCTTGCCTGTCTTATGTAGTTTAATACATTTTTTTTCTTTACTCACAGTGGTTGCCTGGTAGAGCGATATGGCCGCCAGTAGATTTCTTTGATTTAATTATGTCCATTTTTTATATTGTAATGTAACGAAGTGTTAATAAATAAATAAATAATATATATTTGTAGCAAACTGCCCCGATATTGAAATTGCTATCCGCATTCCTTTTCATTTCTATAATCATTGTTATTATTCCATTTCATACCTATGGCACTCACAAGTAACGTGGATTCTTCAAAATCGGCTCAGTAGATCTAGAGATGACCCACTACAACCTTATACCACTTCTTTGTATTAGTATATTAGGATGTGTTCACGCCATCCAGTTACCTATAGTCCTCTCTGTACACATTTTCTGTCGTTACCGCACCAATTCCCTAAACACCACTCTTTCTCTTTTACTATCTGCAAGTGTAGGAGGAGGGGACCATTCTACATGCTCCTGCGCCTTAGAGAAGACTAAATCGCCAACGCCAGGTCACGCATGTGTTAACGCTTCCGCTTCGTTTGCTTACGAAGAGACGGAAGACTATAGGTGAGTGGTGTTTCCATATTTTTACGCCGCATTCCACTTGCCCCTCGGTCTACTTTTCTTTGTCTTCGCCACTACAGGATGTTTTATCACTTTATAATATAAGGATTTAATGGAGTGCGGAGTGAGGTATCATATTTATAAGTCTGTTTCTGATTATTGTTTTAACGGTATCCCGGTAAAAGACCCGAACCCATTAATTTTAGTTTACAAATTTAGTTTTCGACTCTCTACGTACACTATTGTTAAGGCATCTTGCTAAACCCCTAAGACCTTCGAGTTGTACGCCATCTACGTTAACCGAGTCACGGAGTAACAACTTTAATGTCTATTTGAAAGAATAATTATTTTGCTCGAAATTTAACTATTATTAATCGACAAATGAAAAAAAATTGCCAAATTACACCCTATATACAACAAAGATTAAGTACCTACAGAGACATTGAACTAATAATTTTCTTGTTAAGATGTGTGTGAGAATGCGTAATGTGGGGGGTTGTATATGTGTGTGCTTTTTATATGATCATTAACCTATTCTATTTATATTTTTTGAACATTATTTAATATATATTTACACCATTATTATTATAATTAGGTGGCACCAACTATAACAGCCAATTCATTATTGTTATTGCCTTCTTCAGATTTCAACGTGTCTCATAACTGAAACTCCAGTTTTGGCATAAATTTCGGGCCGCTACAGACCTATATTAGTTGGTTCTTATTATTCGTCATTTTTCTCTATAGGCGAGTGCGTCTTCATTTATTTTTGTTTCTGACACAGGTTTGCTGTTCCTCACAATATTTTCCTTTACGTATAAGCAAATGTGTAAAAATAAAGAAAATATACATACACAATCGAACGCACGACGTTAGGGTAAACAATTACCCATTTAACGAGATTTATGATTTCCATAGATTTAAATAGCTAAGACTATATTTTATAAACTTCATAAGTGTCTCCTGTTAAACTTATGAAAGGATCTGAGATTCACGAAACACGTCAACGGCTTTGTTAACAAATAAGTACGCGGTACTATAATTAGTGCGTTTAATAATAATTACTTTTTAACTGTAAAATTATCTCGTCTCGATTTAACCTTGTTCGCTTATAACTCGATAATAATACAAACCCAGTCGGGTTAGACGCATCGCTTTATTTGTTCGCCCTTGTCAAATTCGTTCTTGTTTGCACAGGACTCGCATGTAAAAAGCAGAATATGCTTGTTATTGCAATGCCCCAATGCAATAACGTAAGCTTACAATATATTTTATAAAAGATGCTGAAATGGATGTCTTTGTCGACAGTGTTTACATTATTAACTCTCTTCTGTCGGTAGCTCTTGAGCGTACTGGTCAGCAACTTCTGGACAATCTGTTTCCATCGGCTTCTGTCCAGAGCCTCTCTTACGTGTATAGTTTTGAGGATATGATGAGTCTTTCACTCGATCGTTCCATTTGGTTGGTGAACAGCCACGTGATCTTTTGCTCATTGCCTCTGCGCATTCTATGGAAATTCTATTTCATCGAAATGCCAGGCGAGTTTGTATGCAGAGTTGGGTCAGAATTATTCGTTTCATTGTATATTTATTACTGTTACAGGGTGAGGACGCTAGTATCGATAACATTATAAGAATAGCAGATTCAAGGACGGATAGTGACGCCACATGGGAAATCCTTACGAGATTCTGCGAGGCTCTCATGCGCCATAAAGAAGAGGTGGAGAGGGCCAGGGAGATAGATCCCGCAGCCCCTCCGCGTCGCTGCAGGGTAACAAGGTTCCATCGTGCCTTGTGTAATCCTGGGCAGGCAGACGGGCAAACAGAGGCTCATGCGTCTAAAAGAAGAATGCTGACGCATCCCTGCATACATTGTACCCGACCTCCCCTAGCTTTACATATCAGGGCGAATTGGCCGATGTGAATGGCCTTTGCTGAGCCAAGGTTGATTCAGATTTCAATGGCTGATCGCGTGGCGAGATGTGGACAAGGCTACGCTGTACCGAGTCCTGCAGGCGTTGGCGATTGCTGGCGCCGTGGGGTTTTAGTAAGTAGATTTCCAAACAAAAAAAAGGATCGATGTATTGGTGCGCTTCGCAGCCCACGGTATTAATACGGTAGGTTTGCCTACAGCAGTTTATATTATTACATATAATATATTTTTGGACAGTAGTAGACGAATAGACAACATTTCATAGTGAATGACGACAGCGTGTCGCGATGTGTTCATTGCTTTTTAACCTCTTTATAGTAAACATTATCATATGATTTGTGGAGGACACGTGCCATGTAATAGTGATCTTTAGGCCTCTGTAATTTATCAGATAAGGAATAAGACGGTTTTTGTCGATCTGGGGTCATGCAGTCGATCGGTAAATCTTAATCATTGACCTAAAAATACCAGAACCTTGTACTATGAGTCTATATAATTATAATTGAAAACGCAATGCAGTTAATTTTCGAAACAGACGAGAGAGGAGAAGCTTAGGCCGAACAATTTGTAATTACATTAATTTCTGCTATCACGATATTGTTATTATACAACAAAATATGAATTTTGTTCTAAACTTCGGTATGATTATAGTTTTTTTTATGTTTTACTAATTATAAAACTGTCTGACGTTTACGCTTGCTTGTACACACATATTGGGACCGTTTTGTGATAAGTTTTTTTTTTATAATTGTTATAAGCATTATGGTAATCGTAAAGTTAATTTGGTGTCCTAGTGCTAAAGTTATTTATATATATTAATATTTTAAAACTTCTGATACGTAGGATCACATCCTAATTATTTGGTAGGTCACGTCATGAATCTTGCGTGTATTCAATCCATTTTTCAGGATTATACTAATTCCGTAAAGGAAAATAAAACAAAGTTACGACATTAGTAATCCGGACTTTGACTTTTACCTAAGAAGAACTATCAAACTTCTAAATGCTGAGCTTATACAAGATACCGACCTCAGCCATCGGTGCCTTCTGGTCGGCTAGACACTGGCAGTACAACTTCTTTCTCTTACTCCAACAACTTTTCGTCTTATTAAACTGAACGAATCTGTACACAGCATACCAACGTATCTTCTAGGAACCACGAGACATTACTTAGAATTCTCGATCGTCAAATTATCGAAGGATGCAAGATGATATGGGAATGTTTTTGTGCTTAGGGCTGGGCTACAGAACTTGTATTATATTTTTTTAATTTTTTGCAAGCAACGATGTTTGTGGTTTAGTTTTTGTTAAAACATAACCGGTTTCCATCAGAGGCGTAGGAGGTGTTTATTCTGAATAGAATATTAACGATTAAAATTATTGATAGATTATACAATAATATGAAACGACCTATAACTAAATTTATCGAATATAAATATCTCGTGTCACGGTGTTTGTAATTAGACTTCTCAGAAATGGCTTGACCTATTTTCGTGAAATTTTGTGTGCATATTGGTTAGGTCTGCGAGTCGGACTACATCTTTTTCATCTCCCTAAATGAACGATATTTTTTGTTTTTATTTCTTTTATGATACAAAAATACATACTTTCCATAATTTTCACCACACTACGATCAATCCCTATATTTTTTATTAAAAACTTATGACTTGAACTCTGAGGTTTATATAGAGAAAATTTAACGGAAAACCTTAAAAAGTTTTAATAAGTCTCTGGGGTAGCATAGCAAAATGTTCCATGTTAGTATGTACTTAAAAGATAGGCTAAGTAAACTCACATTAAAGAGAAACGAAGTTCGCGGGTGGCGGATAGTAATATATCATTACTATATTAATATATGAAACATAACAATATTATTTAACAGTTTGTTTACCCATGGGTTATACACTGTGTCATACTTACTCTAGCTGCTTCAATAGTAATTTTTCACCGTGTCATACTTACTATACCTGGTTCAAAAGCATTTTTTTTATCATCCTTCTGTAAGATATATTGCGCATAGAAAGTAAGAATCACTGGTGCATAGCGGGGATTCCTGCGTACGTCAAGAATGAGAGCGGAGTTAAACGATATCTAGGGTTCAAGGTTCGATTTTACAAAAATATGTACGTACATTTCATAGCATTTATTTCAGGTACAATACAAATGTACAAAAAGATATAGTGCCATATAATCATTGTCCGTAAAAAAGTTTGGTAGATTTGACCTTTATTAAGACTTTTTATTGTTAATATGAAGCGCCAACGAAAAGATCTTTGTAACCTGAAATGACAAGATACCAAATAAAAAACATTGATTAACGATCAAGACAGACATATTATTAGACCCTTGGAAGATGATTCATTAATTTTTTAGTCGTATTTTCATAATATTATATATGGAATAAATTATAATAAATTAAATTTTATAAGTTTAACTTCTATTCGGCGGCTGTAAGTTAAATTTTGTCTTAATAAATTTATAGTGACTGTAAACTTTCCAACCACAATATTATTGAAACAATAAAATAAAGTATAAAGCGTTTTTAACACTGTCAAGTGGGCCATTGTGCAAATACAGAATCGTGTCGCCAAGCTCGCGACGGGTCCACCAATTTATGGATCACTGACATTTTTGCTAAACAATTGAATAATCAATCCGGTTCGGAACAGCATCTGGAACAAGCGATACATAACAGATCTTTGTGCAGCGGAAAGACGTCATGGTAACTGTAAATATTCAGGTCGCATACAAATAAAGGGCATAAAATTTCACTATAATACAATCTTAACGAAAATATGTTTGTAACAGCTTTCTGGCGCCACGGAAACGAACATCCTTTCACCCAGCATTCTAAGTATGCATACTTGACCGGCGAATCCTAATTAACATTCCCCAACTAAACGACTAGATTTTTCATCAATCTAACTTAATAATAAATAAACCTTATATTTTTCTATCACACGATAATTGACAAGAATCAATTTAGAAGTTCAAATATATCAACCAAACAAACGAGGCGTTTCATTTAAATGACGTGCTGTGTAATACCTATATCGAGAAAAAATTGCTAGACGTGCGTCGTACGCGCGTAGCATTCGTACAACAACCACGAACGCTTACGCTTAAAGATCCTGTGCTCTCTGTTGTTATTTTGAATTAGTTGTTTGACAGCATCCGTGTGTACAGGTCTCGCGATATTTTTATTAAATTTTTGCACGTCGCTAAATATTCTTGCGTAGTCGCCTCGTACATTATGACTGCGACCGGAGTAGAAAGTGTGGACAAGGGGGATGTTTATAAACAGTTAGACCAATTTGGCAAGTTTCAAGTGATTCAATATATTTTAATATGTATACCATTAATGATGGTATCAATGATCCACGTGAATTACATTTTCGTGGCTGAAGATGTTGAACACAGGCAAGTAACATTTCTATTATTATTTTTATCTATTGTAATCGAAATAATTAGTGAATTTTTTTTTATAATTCCTTATCAAAATGAAGAGAAGAGTAATTTGATTATTTTGTTTATTTCTAAAATACGCCATTATGTGAATAAAAGATTTAAAAGTTACAAAGAATGTTAATTGATTTCCTGATGTTGTTACATCTACAAATATTGATTATGTAGTTACGTTTGAAAAAAGAAAAATAAAACATTTTAAACACAATTACATTGTAATACAATTTACTTTGTAATTTGTAAACAAAATTAAGTGTTTTCTTAATAGTACTTTTAATTAATTGAAAATGTCGTCCTGCTACTCATCAAGCATAATCATGAAATTGCGTAGCGTTTACGGCTACGAATTTTCCTCACTTTTTGCTACGAGTTTTGTTATAATAGGTCGATAGCGCCAGCATCACGATGCATTAGGGTTGTACTCCTATACATAATATATATTTATGAACGATAGAAGCATGACATGTATTTGATTTGATTTTATGTAGTAACTGTAATTCACTTGTGTAAATAATTATCACACGTCATTTAGCTCGTATTAATCTATTTTATTGACACCGTATTGTATTTAAAAATATTCCACTGAGCTTTAAAATGCTTGTCTAATTTTAATTTGTTACTAAAAAACACAGTACGAAAATATCCAAAAATCAACTTTTCAGTAGACCATGAACAGAATCGTAAATAAAATTATTTAGATTTTTGTATCTGTTACGTGGTCATTTATTTTTTCTTAATAGACAAGTGACTGTGGCTGACATACCGGTTTCCTCACTATATATACCTTTACCGTTGGAGCCTTGCTTTTTTTTTTGTTTTTGGTCTGTAATCTCTGGAACTACAAAACTTATTTAAAATCACCTTCATTGAAAGAATGCTACTTCTGAGTTGCATAGGCTACAGTAACCTGTATTTTTTTAAATTTTCACATGGCCAAAATCAGCCGAGGCAAAGTAAAATCGGAGTCCAACGATTTTTTTAGATACACCGCAAATACCTTAAAACCTCTTTCATATGGAATCGCGGTCAAGCGGCTGTACAAATATAAAAATAAATAACATATGCCGATAAAAAACACACAAGTCTATTAAAATCAGGATCTACCGTACACAAGTGTCATGCACTATCTACAGTTCTGTGAACCCAACAAGCCTGATCTTTCCTTAACTGTCAAGAAACCAGATGATTATTATTATTTATATCTGATCCACTGACAGCTTTTACTTTCAGCACAATATTATTTTATATTTATCGTTTTCGGCTCTCGATGAAGAAAGTATATTATGTAATGAGAAAGTCGACATAAATGGTCGTTTAAATAACTTAAGCCAATGTAAAGGAAAATGATTTTAAAACTTAACTTAGTCAATTACTTGACAAAGAAAAATATTTAATGTATTAAAAATGAAGATTCTTTTAATGTATTAATTTAGACATAGACATAACATTTATTACTAACAAAACACACACACATAAACACATAAAATAACAATAGTCAAAAAATAAAAATAATTAAAAAAATAATAATAATAGAGAGATAACATTTTATTTTTAAGAAAAAGGTTTAATTGTGTAATGCGTGTGTGCTGTGGTTGTAATTGGCCCTGGCTCAGCATTATTTATTATCATTAATTTCATTCCCATAGTTACTTCGTTTCAGTTGTTCTTATGTTTTTCTCAAACCACTACTGTAAAAAACTAACGGTTAGACACAAAAACACCAAATGTAATGGGCCATCAAATTGTTTTACTGTGTTAAAATCATTATATTCAAGGCATAAATAATAATACTGGCGCAAAAAAGCATAAAATACTAAAAAACAAGTTTCATATTTCGCAAGAAATCGCATTCACTACAAATATGCCCACAGCGATAAAAGATTCATTACATTTTATTGCCGATGCATTTTATATCCGTTCAATACAAATAATTAAAGGCTTTAATGTTTGTGTAAAAGAGGTTATGCCGTTTACTAAACCGGTCAGGCTTAGGGGCGTATTACTAATGAAATGGCGCTTAATGATTATTCTAAAACTGCACTTACGCTGTTGGTAAACAGGCGCCAGGCCTGACGCGTCTAGAAATAGACAAATCATTAAGTATATCTATTTAGAGAGAGTAGTAGAGAACCAGTCTGGCCACTGGTTACTACGTGCGCAACGTTCATTACAATTCCATACTCGTTAAGTGACATACCAAGTTGCAGAAGATCTCAATTGAATCTCACTAAGCTTTTCATTAAACCCAATATTAATATCTAATTTCATACTAAAAATTTAGTAGAACAGTAGTTGTTTTTAATATAAATGTATCGTATATTTATTAAGATGTTAATTTAGTTTTTTGGGACTGTCTAGGATTCTAAAAAAATGTTTATTTATCAAATAAGTTGACTAGGTCAATTTTGTAGGCTACTTTCTAAACATCTGTCATACAGACGTGAGAAATTTGTTTTAATTTCAACTGACACCCTTCACTAAAAACAATTTCTGACAAAGTTAAATTAAAAAATATTTTTCTCTTCCTTCTTAATATATTAATATGGAATCATTTTTCAAGGGACTAAGTATCTCTCCTTTAAATTAAATGGATACTTTGGAGCCAATTGAGGTCAATGTGATGATGGATATGTATGCAATTGTCATGACACTCATTACAATCCTGTTGCGTCCATAAAAAAGAGAATTTTAATTATTAGCACAGCTAGTTTGAGTAAATAATATATATTAGACAAAATATTTTTATTCCTAAAGTAAAGATGTAGTTAAGCAACCATTCTTTATTGCGGTGAGCGACAATGTATAGCGTATATATCCCACAGGATGAATAAGCGTTATTGCTTTGTCCAATTGAAGTCAGTGACCTCGTGTGCTTGCACGTATTACATGCTGGATATTGTATTTCAGAAGGAAAATATGATCAAAAAGTACAAAAATATAATTTCTGATTCAATGAACGGCTTATTATACGAAAGTGCAAGCTTTCTAAAGTGAATATTAAGTATATATATGCCAGTTTTTATTTTCTGGACCATCGTATTATCCGGTACGATTCTCTTGTTTTGTTGATACAAGTAGAAAATAAAATATAAAATAGTCAACTAATATTATAAAAATTTAATAAAGTAGGAAACCTGAATGTCTTATTCCTAAAAATCGCTATAATGAAAGCGGACTTAATGTCGCTGATATTTTTTCTTAACAGCAATTTGGAAACCAAACCGCAATCTGTATTATTAATCTAAGACCTTACCTTTGTTATAAAATATTTATTTTACTTAAGTTACTTTTGCAATCAAATGGCAGATGCTAAGCAGTTAGTTATAGTTATATAGATGTTTGAAGAGCTAAATCCTTTGCACTTATAATCATAAAATGATTGGCGCTTAGGTAATTTAAAATTAATAAAATATGAGAAACGTTAAATTATATTTTTTTATTGTAAAGCCTTAGATATTAGCGATTCAATTTTTATTAACTATAACAACAACTCGTAACCTAATTTTTTATCATCACGCATCGTTGAAATTGTGTTCCTATCACGTCTTCTTTGCATGAGTAGTTGACTCAACTTTTCCCCGACTTCATTTTACAAACGTACAAGAAAACTAATGGCTTAAATTTCTCATCAAAATGATTATAAAATCATTATTGGTTGCCATGGAAACGTGACGATTTACATACAGATAAAACCACCTAGCACTAATATTAGTAATCTACCACGCCAAAAACATCGAAAATAAACACATCTAATTAAATTGTATTTCTGAAAAACAATCAACTCCAAACTAAGTATTTTGAGTGAGACAATCATAAAATATTTATGCAAATTCTTGTTTAAATATGTAGTTATCGTGAGTTAATGGATAAACGTACCGTACTTATAATTCTGCTTATTTATTAATCGCTTTAGAAATAGGTTAATATGAAATTTTAAATGATGCCAACTGCTAAGTCCCAAATAATAACCTGGCAAGCTCACAATGCTAAATGAAAACCTTGGCATTGGACTGTTAATAATTGATTTATTATAAAGGATAGGGTTATCAGTGTAAGGTCGACGAACAGCATTACAATCATTTTCCTTTGTACATGACAAAATATTTACGGCAAGCTTTTGCATGCCTGGAAATAACGCGAACGTAATACTTAAATTATTACCTAACCTTGTTTTTCGTCCATAGAGCGGTCATAAATTTGCTAATAATAACAAAATTAAAGAAGTAGTTGTTACCTAATTCACTCAAAAGCAATTATATATCGAACATTTTTTTTTTGGGTCGTCCTCGACCTCTTCTATGCAAATTACAGCTAATTTGTGATTTATTTGCAGGTGTCGAGTTCCAGAATGTGAAGATGCTAATCCGTCAGTGGAAATACCAAAATGGTGGCCCCAAAATGTCGATGCCAAATGTTATCGACCAGTTCTAGACATGCAGCGATACAGCAGATCCAATCAAACGTGTTCAAATAACACGTTCCTTGAAGTATTGGAAGAATGCCACGATTGGGTTTTTGATAATAACAATTCGGTTGTCGCTGCGGTGGGTTCTTATACACTTTTCCTAAACATCTAAGGCTATTAAAACTCAACGAATACGTCTTTTTACGTCGAATTTGGCGCATACAATAGCTTATAATAACGATCGATAACAAAAATGTATTAGATAAAACCGAAATTACCTGTGGTGACGTAACATAAGTACGTATACACTTTAAAACGTGAACTGGTTTTATATAGAGGAAGGAATCAGCAAATATTTGAGTATGATTTACAATTATTTTTGTTTTTTGAATATGTAATTAGCATATATAATGAATCGATAATTCGAATGCATAATGGTTTTGGTGAAAAACTACTATAGTGACATATTATTAATTATTCAAAAACTTTGAGATCAATTTATATAATCAGATTTCTTTTTATTGGAATGTTTATTTGTTTGACCTCTAAATAACTTTACCTACCATTAAACAAGTTTTTGAACATATAAAAATCATTGTAATAAAGTGTTACGTTACAATATGCAAATTTGGATGCAAATTTTACTACTCTGGAGTTGAATATAAATTCTACATTTGTTAC
This sequence comes from Pieris brassicae, assembly GCF_905147105.1. Lineage (NCBI taxonomy): Eukaryota > Metazoa > Arthropoda > Insecta > Lepidoptera > Pieridae > Pieris > Pieris brassicae. The sequence goes on from NC_059672.1 coordinate 17,523,760, forward strand.
ATATCTTGGAGGTTGCTATATTTTAAACTTTTTGCAGCAACGAATATTTAATAGAAGGTAATGAATTTAGCGCTCCTTTACAATTATGTATATTCAAAAACCAACTTTTGTATTTGTGAAATATATTAATAACATTTACGTATATCGTCTAGTCACAGCCTGTGATTTTCTTCCCTGAGGTCCTAAATAAGATTTCCTGTTATGGACCTATGGACAGTCTGTATTTTTCTTCCTCTATTTGCTCGTACGGTGAAGGGAATTCCGTGAGATAGCTGGTATGCTTGAGATCCAAAAATGGTACCTGGGTATGTTAAGCACAGAGACTGACCACCTACTTGACCATTAAAACTATTGATTACGGAACAGATACTTATGTATCACATTTATATGTGAGGCTCAGACCTAAAAAATTGTTTCTTTTTTATATACACAGATAATATTTCTTATATTGATATGCTTAATTTCCAGTAGGAAGACTATATGCAGCTGTAAACGTCGTCAGGCTGTAACAATAACAATATAAATCACGGAGTTATATGTTTTATTTACCATCACATTTATAATAGAGTTTGCTCAATAGAAGGGATTACAGATAACGCTGTTTATATTTTATAACAATTTTAAATAACGGTACGTGCTTGGATTTTGAGATCTTGTGGTTCCGGCTTCCTGATTGAGGCTTAAACTGTCTAGAGTTTAGATAACACAGTTTATTGCACATAATATTGTCAGTGGAATTAAAATTAAGCCATTAAGTATATATTTTCTTGTCTTTGAATGTTAGTATTGTCAATAATAATTGATAATACTAACATTTGTGTGATATTCTATTTGTGGTATGTAGATAGTGTTGTTGTTACTGTTTAGATGAAATTATGTCAGGTGTAGTTGTTGTTTTGCGTCCATTTTATAAGATTTTAATTTAAGATCAGTGGCGCTTTAACCTTTTACGTCTAGACCAGAGATTTCGGTATTATAAATTTTCCTTAATAAACAAGTAAAAAGCCTTTGGGTCTAAGACATGATTTACTTACGATGTTTTGTGTGTGATGATGTCCTTCACTGTACGAGCGTTCATAGTCTAATGATGCACATCGAACCTACTACCTCGGTTATGGGAGCCGCAAGCTAAAACCACTGGGTCAACACTGTGACTTTAAATTTTGAAAAATTACGTGGCCAACCCTACTTAGAACAAGCGAGGCACCTGTTTGTAACAATGTCTTTGGATAATTTTCTTTGTCTATACCATGGTATGACATAATTATTCAATAAACTGAGAAACGGTTTTTAATCTAGATTGTAACGAGAAAAGAAATCTCTGATAGTATAATCAATGAATCTATACATTTATTTATCAAATACCATTACTCATTGACCTGTAGCTATAACTAATATAGTTATTGTACTAATATAATCTTCACGAAAATCGTACAATGTACATGTGTAACGAGAACGTGCTTCAAGAGGCTCAGAAAAATCATATTCAGCTATAGAACATTTATTTATTTTAACTTACCTGACCACGCGAACTTCATTTCGCTCTAATATGATTTCTTTTACTTAGCTACGAAAAAGAAAACTGGTTTTTGGGCTTGCAAATTTTTCAAAACTTTCTCTCCAAAAACCTCCTCAGACTTCAAGGAATGCAAAAATACTAACTTGAATTGGTCCAGCCGCCTTCGAGTTTACCGCTTAGCAACATATTTTGCGATTATTTTTATTGATATGGACTAGAATAACACTTTATTAGACAATCGTGTAGATTCCGAGTAGTATATAAATAACTATGCCGCTTGACGTGCTTACATTTGTTAAAGGCCTCTAAGAAAAAGTTATCCAACAAAGAACAGTTCTTATATATAAAACGTAAAGAATAATCTAAACACTCAGTACCTATAACTTATGTATCCTATTTATTAGTAGGTATAGCATAGCTATGTTTAGCAACAAAACTAAATTACACCATTTTTAAAGTTATGGTTGAAAGAGGAATAACTCAGATTATGTGTTGAGTAATCAGCGGTAATAACATAATTACGATACGATGAAAAATATATGACACAAACTATTTGCGTTAGTAAACTTGCAAAAAAACTCACGCAGTTAACTAATAAATTTTATGCTCTTGTTTAGAATCGTAAATTTTAGTATGAAATAACGGCATTGACTGGAAATATGACATCTAAATATTTTTTGTATTTTCCAGTTGAACATCGGCTGTGAATCATGGAAATCGACTCTAGTAGGCTGCATCCACAACGCCGGAATGATTGTTTCTATGTTGATAACTGGATTGATAGCTGACAAGTAAGTTGGTAATATTAAACTCATGAGCAGTGTTGCTTCAGCGTGCGAGTCTCATCCTTTCGGTGGAATTTCTATCTGCGCATTTAACACTCCCTCGTATAGCAAAGGAAATCCTCGTCGACACCGGCATGCTTTAGACCCAATAAACGATATGTGTTGGGAACAGAAGACGGTTCACCATGCCTGTTTAAAAAAAGTATCACAAAACCGATACATTAATCTCAGGCTAGACCTAAAAGGTTGGCGCGCCTACTGGATATAGTTACCGTTCAGCGCCTAAAATTCGATGCTTGATTAATGCAGAAACGCTTGCTATACAATTTAATTGCACAGAAGACTTAGTCAATTACCAGGAATATATAGAGATTAATCTGCTCTTGAGATTTTACATGTCATCTAAGAAAGTTAAAGGATTCTGTTAAAATATAAATATTGTGTTTCTGCTCTTTGAGTCAAGAGGAACATAATGTGAAAGTATATCCTATGTACAAAGCTACATAAAAACAGATAGAATCTGAGCTATAAGTTAAATTCGATAATATCAGCTTGTAATTGTTTATTATTAACGATATTATATAATTAAATTACTTTTCAAGAATTATTTAAGAATTTTTCTTTGCATTATTATTTTAGTAGGTGTATGTAATGACACTCTAAGAAATCCTTATCACCGGATTCGTGATACATAAAAACGAATGATAACTAATTTGTAGACTAAATTGGCGCCTAATTTAGGTCACAGATACATTTACTTATTAACTGATTGTGCTATTAAACATGAAATCGAATATAGGGAGAAACTCGTATCACAACCAAAATGTCGTAAGTCCGAACCACGGCTACACCAATGATTTTTCAACGGTTGTTCTGTTAGCAACTGGAGGCTTAAAATCTTGGTAAACTGGGGCAACTTAGGGGTACTTGGTAATGTACCGTATGTCTTTAAGAAAAATTGTGTATGAAACAAATATGCAAAAACAAATTGATTGTAGCTAGATTATTATTAATACTTTTGTTAATTGATACCGCCCCGCCAATGGACACTCAAGCATTAGACGGCTGCTGCTTCGTCGGCCGTTTCTGGAACCTTGTATTCAGCTAATTGGAAAGACCGTAACCATAATTTCATATTAAATGTTTTAATTTCAGGGTTGGAAGGAAACCGACTATAATCTTTTGCTCAATTGGTGGAATCGTTGGACTGTTCAAGATATTTATTACCAACTATTACGCATACATAACAGTTGAATTTTTGGAATCAATTCTCGCTTCGGGGTTATATACAGTTGCTGTTGTTCTATGTAAGTTAACTTTAGTCCTAAGTAAAATTGGCTCGGATGGTATTTTTTTAAATTAAAAAACAATGTAGAAGTTTTAACATTATCTACATAAGTATAGACTAGCTATAGTTTAGAAAACCTAAACACTTAATTTCATAACAAGCAAATTTATATTACTTCAAATCGACGGTATTTTTATTTAAATATAAGCAATAGTCTTTTCTTAACATAGCTTTTACACATTAAAAGATAACACTTTTTTACCGAATTGAAGCTATGTATTATTATAAACTTATAAAGTGAAAAAAGTGTTTTCTTTCAATATAAGCAATATTAATAAACACAATTTACATTTTAATATTATAGTAATACAAGAAAATATTCTTATTTAATACTGTTAAGTGCAATTTGGAGGTTGTCGTTTGTTAAAAGGATATTTTTTTCCAGTAATAGAAGTTGGTGGAGAAAGCAAAAGAGTGTCAGCCGGTGTGATTTTCTCATACGCAGTTTACGTAGGAGAAGTTTGCTTTGCATTTATCGCAATGGGACTAAAATACTGGAAACTGCTCATTATAGTCGTTTACTCTCCATTAATACTCTTCATCCTCTACGCATTTATACTAAGAGAGAGTACAAGATGGCAGATGTTAAGAGGAAAAATGGACGAAGCGAAAGAAACATTAATAATGATAACACAGATGAACAAACTAGAAGTAACAGAGCATGAAATTAATGAAACAAGCAATGAAGACTTGCGGTTCCAATTCAACGTCGTGGTACAAAAGGAGAAAGAAAGAATGAGAGACATATTAGCGTCCAGAGAAATAATGACACGTTTATTAGTGACGTCATTCTGTTTTTTCGCTTCTAGTTTCATTTATTATGGAATGGCAGTCCACGCTGTTCTGTTACCAGGAAATAAATACACAAACTTTGTTCTTTCATCACTCTCGTCGTTCCCTGGTGATTTAATAGCGCTGTATACATTTAAAAGATTTGGAAGGAAGGTGTCTTTGCAATGTGGATATATAGCATCAGCGGTGTTCCTTTTAGCACAAACCTTTTCACCTGATTGTAAGTATTTTGTATCATTACTTTCTTTATATACAGAACTGGCCACAATCCCACCTGATTTTAAGCAAGATGTGACCTATTAGAGACCACCTGTCAGTTGACTGTTTAACCGCCGATTAAATAACCCCCTATTACACTGTATAGGGAAGATGGAAGGAGGCAAGTTTCACTCTTTTTTCTGTTTTTACAAGAGGTAGACGGAGAGAGTAAAAAGGGATCGGAGAAAAAAGGCTCAGACTTCAAGGGTTTATGAAATATTATAAGGAATTTAATTGCTCTAAAAATACAGTACACACGTACACAACATTATCACCAATAACTTCAATTAAAGCACTTAACAGTCACATAGGAATTAATCACTTGTCTTCACTATTCACACTTGTCTCTCTTGACGTTGTCACCGGATCATTAACCAAGATTTAGTTGACAGGCCACTGGGAATAATCCTGCACGATTTTCGAGAACTTTCTAGGCAAGAGTGGTACTAAATAGATGGTGTTTTATGCACATCGGACAGTTTTAGAATGCTCGTGCGCTTTATATCACTAGCTCATCTCTTTGCGTTTATCGTACAGTGTTCTAGAAAGTTCTGTCTCGCTTCGAGAAACTTCCCTTCCATCTCTCGTATCATTCAGTTCTTGTCACACATCTAAAAAGTCACTCCACAATGTTCCTTGACCAAATCATAATACATATACAAATAGTTCGGAAAACGGGATTCCTAATATATATATCCGGTAACTAGCCTTGTTCTGTAATAAGTTTCGTCTTCTGAGAACGGGTAACTTTAAGTAAATTCAAACTGTCTAATATGATTGTCTCTCTTGAAACTATTCAGCTTATTGAGACGTTTTCACGTCTCTGAGTAGAAAAATCATTCAAACAGTCTCTGAAACAGCCGTACACAACAAATGTCAAAACGTGTTATTTTTTATATACACTTTTTTCACTAGCTCACTAACCTATATTTTGTTTTGATATTGTATTTTTTACATCACATTTTTTTTCGTTTTTAGCGATTATGTGGCTCAAGGTAGCGCTTTTCCTGTGTGGAAAAATGGGCGTAGTTATATGTTTCACCGGAATCTATACATATACTTTGGAATTATTCCCTACAAGTGTGAGAGGGACTCTAATGGGCTGTGGAAACACTGCCGCCAGATTTGGAAGTATGCTGGCTCCTTTAACACCACTTCTGGTAAGCGCATAGGTTGATTCCTATTTCTTCGTATTAGTTTATAAGAAAATAAGCTATTACTGGGTTTCATAAATATTGGCAAACGCCAATATTGTTCCCAATGAAATAACACACGATTGCCTATGCTATATTTTGGCTATCTACTGATATAAAAAATACACAATATTAGTACAATATTAGTCGCGCTCGTAAACATCATTGACAATTTTTGAAACATTTCATGCATTTGATCTCTTAATTATTACATTATTATTGATAATACAAGTTACACGTTAATTAAGCTATCACCCAATATGTAGCAAAAATGTAACTTTAGAAGGTTCTAGACGTAGAAGAACACCTGACAAATGGTAACCATAAGTTAAAGGAAACATTTTAAGCAAATTACATACAATATGTGAATATTTTAACAATAGATTCGAATGTAATACATGTTATTGTCATATATTTTGTAAGTTTTCTGAGGACTAAATATCTTTCGTTATTATTAAAATGCATGCAACAATGCAAAAGAATTGCGTTGTTTGTTACATTTATATTACCCATAAGAAGAGCCGTGTTAACTCTCCATATTAAAAATTATTTCCCAACCCGACTTTAATGATTTTCTGTGTTAATTGAATTTGGACCGTGTGTTTTGCCAAGATCTAACCAAAAGCTGAATTATAGGGTATAATACCTAAGCAACTGATAAACTTTGTGTTTTTTTTACAGTCGTCAGAATTTGCGGCGCTACCATCAATTCTCTTTGCTTCGGTGTCTGTAGTTGCCGCATTGACGCTAACGTTTACACCTGAGACCAAAACGTTACCCATGTTCGACACAATAGCCCAGATTGAAAGTCAAAAAACTAAGATTATGACTCATTTATAAACCGTTTAAAAGTATAAACTGTTCAATAATGACAAATGTAATTACTTAAAAAGTTAACAGTGAAATTAACTATACATATATTATTTTTTCAATTTTATAAACAATAGTCAGTTTAGATATGTGTTATTCAGAAACGAGATATAATACTGACTGACTTCCTTATGTTAAAAATGTATTGGACTTCGACGTAGCCGGAGTTATAGGCCGTGCCTATATCTTGTTATAGTCTTGTTTTTGAATCTTACCCCTAGTACCTAACCCTTCTTTGTGCCAATAAAATACCTACTTAAAAAGTATACTTGTATAAGACTAGAAACTTTGGTGGGCAACTGTATTTAAAATGTTCACAGGTATTAAATAAGGTCAAATTATATTATTGAATAAGTAATTTAAGAATACAATAATTCTTATAGTTATTATATAGATGATACATACATTTGATTATATGTATTTTATGCAGTGTAGATTCGACAGATTCCCAAAAAAAGTATAATGTATTGACTAAAATCGAGTCATTTATTAAGTGAGTGATGCGCGCAACGCGAATGTAGATTAAAAAGGTCTCGTACTCTCGTCACTCGTGTATTGAATGCTATAGTAAAACAGTGTTACCACTTATTGACTACTATTTGTGGATGGTTGAAGGTATGGAACAATACTATGTAATTAGCGATTTTTTTAAACATTGTTCATTAAGATTGTTCGAAATTTTGGTACTTGTTAGGAAATCTTTAGGATTGCTTTTACAATATTTTTATTGGAGTTCTGCCGCATCTTCATTGTATAGCTTTATTCTAATAATAAAAAAAGAAATAATAGTGCCTAAAATAAAAACTATGTGCCAGCCAATGCCTTTATAATTAATTGCATTGCACCCAAAGGGACCAATACTAACTTAATAAAATATAAGATCACTATTAATAGCTCTAAATATATAAGTACATACATTTTATGCAATTGTAAATATTTTAAATAAATAAGGAATAAATTATATTTGATATTCATTTGTTTCATTTTTAGACTTTTTTTGTAAAAAGATAAAAAAAGAAAACCAAATTAAGCTATAAAAATAAATTACTGTTTATTAGATACAAATATATATATATATATATAACCAGTTCAGTGTACAGTTTCATCTGATTACTATTTAAGTTAGGTATAGCTGCCTAGTAATACTTATTAAGCTGTATGATATCTGTTAATACCATCAAGAATATAAATATGAAATGGTAACAAAGGTCAATGTCACTTTGATACAAATTTCGCTTTCGACTTTCTACATACACTACTGTTAAGGCATCTTGACTAAGCCCCCAATCTAAAACATTTAAAAAAGTAACCCATATTTGTGTTTTTGAGTGATGAGGGTTAACGCCCGCCCGCTTGATGGACAACTCACAACATGAGTTTAAAAAATACCAACTAATACTCATGGTTACTCTGAGCATTTCATAAATAAAAACAAGTAATGATTATTTGTGGAAAATGTAAAACAATACAAAAAAAGCCTTCAGCTTTTGAAGTATAGCCTACTTTTCTAAAAGTCTTTAAGATCTCAAAAAACTGAAAAATATATTTCAATAAAATTGAAATTAGTCGTAGGATTTGTATAAATATAATCAAAAATTTGTAAAAGTCACTAACCAATATCTATAATTATTAAAAATTCTATTCACTGTCACATGTTGCTTCAAAGTTAGACTGTGCCGTCAATATTATCTGTATTTATATTGTCAACTTGACGATATCCCGCTTTCCTTGCTCTAAAATTCAAACAAATATAAGCAAAATAACCTCTAAACAGGAAACGTGATAATTGTTAGAGCTGTAAAATTAATATATGACTTGAAAAATATTTATTTTGCCAAGTGATCGGACTATTTAGTACTAACTTATTTAGACATGACTGGCTACGAGGTTCGACATTCAAATGCTAAAAAGGTATCGGTACTTCAACAAATACAATATTATGATTAAACACAGAATGTCGGGGTATTTCTGAGCTTTTACATTTTATTACAGGGAAAGGGTTTATATGCAACTAAACAGTACAATATTGGAGATGTAATATTAGAAGAGGATCCTTTGGTGTCATGTCAATTTACATGGAACGCTGCGTACCGGTATCTGGCTTGTGATCATTGTATGAGGTACATTTAATAGAGATTAATAAACTATATGACAAATATTTTCTTTCCAACTGTAATTTAGTAGGTATATGTCCATATTATTGATTCAGTTGAATTGTATTTTAAAGCTGCATAAAATGATTGTTTTAATTGTGTGTGAAATCATGCTGTGATGTTGTCATAACAAAACTGTGTACTAATTTCAGGCCTCTTGAGACACCAGAACAAAATGTTAGAAGACTAGCTGTAAAACCAGACATAGCATTACCACATTCAGATGGTTTCGAAGCACCCTTAATGGATGTAACGAGTTGTAATGCCTGTGGTGTGCTGTACTGTTCCGATAGATGTAGGGTAAATGCTAGCGTCAGTTACCATAGATCATTGTGCTATGATCAATCTGATGCTAGTCACCCTATACATATCCTGCTAGAAGCTTGGAAGTAAGTAGACTTTTTATGTAAAATGTCTTTATTAATTTAATTTTAACTTGGCAGCAAACATATTATATTCCATATAATAATCATATTACATATTGTATATAACATACTGAAATTATTTAGAAATTTCAGAATGTAATGTAAATAAATTCTATTGATTCTATACATAATATTAGAATTTGTGACGAGTGTCCATAAGCTATGAGAATATTCTCATAGCTGTATGTATGTTGTACTTTATGAAGAATGTTAAACCTTAATCTTATGAACCTCTATTTCCTATTGATAGATATGTATTATTTTTTGTATATTTTTGTTACAGACAACTACATTACCCACCTGAAACAACAAGTATCATGCTATTGGTCAGAATATTAGCATACATTAAACAACATCCAGATCCTGCAATGGCTGCTTCCAACATCAAACAGTTTTGCCATAGAACCATTAATGAAGATGCTGAATTGATGCACAAATTGCTTGGAGATCAGTTTAAAGATCAGCTTAATACTTTAAGAGATTTGACAGCAAATGTAATTAGTGGAGATTATGTTGAGGAGGTAAGTTTTTATATTGCTTAGTATAATTGATTAAATTGAGTTTAGTAGAGGGGTTTATCAAGAATGACAAATAGATGAAAAAGTTGCAGAATTGTGTTTGCTGCTGGCCCATTTGTATACAAAGCACTAGTCGAATCCGTTATAACATTGGACTTTCAAGCTATGGGAGAACATGCAAAACTAATATCTAAATCAAACATTTGCAATACAAATACATATTTTAAAAACAATTGCTCCTATACAATTAAAATCACAATATAAAGAGAACTACGGAAAGCTGCATTTTAAAAAATTATACCTATACAAGAGAAAGTGCAGCTAGGATTATTAAATGAAAACTACTTAAAATTACAGAAAATTACCTCAAAACAAAGTATACACAAAGAAAATTAAAAAGCGAATTTCTATACAATACCCAAATACAATAATTTATATGGGAAAACACATTAGACTACATTATTCCAAATTTAATAAACTCCCTACCAGCTACACTTCTTACTAATTTAACAAGAAACAATAGGAAATTTAAATTAAAAAAAATATTACATAAATCAAACAATTATAAATTATGCATAACAAAAATTATGCTAATTAGACATTATTGTCATTTAATACATATTCAAATATAAGAACTTACCTGTATTCAAATGAGAATTCTCGACAAGAACAGGTTTCTTGCATCGGCTTCATTTTGGTTTATGACGTTTTGCTTGCAAGTTTAGTGGTTTGATTGTTATAATGTTGTAGTTTATATGTCAGTGGCCTTCGTATATATGTTAATGATTTAAATATGTTCGACGTCCTGGTGGACAGAAAAACTGTGACCAGTTTGTGTTTCCACCACACCAACTTCCTTTATATTAAGATCATTTATACAATAAATAAAATAGCTATATGACTCCATACATACTCTTAAAGAGAGGTAAATATTAAAACAGACTGCATTCATTTGGGAAATGCTGAAGAGCTACTTCTACTGGGCTTATAAATCAGACCTGCATTTGTCCTAATAATTTCAAATAAATAATATTGACAATTGGTTGATTGGAAGCCATGAAACCATCTGGAAAAATCACAAATTTCTAATTGGCTGTTTGAGTTTTTTAATTTATAATCATATTTACACTTTTTAGTTTCTATCACCTGAAGGTTTTTGTACCCTTATGGCTCTGGTTGGTACAAATGGCCAGGGAATAGGTACAAGCCCTCTTGCACAGTGGGTACACTATGTATCCGAGTTGGCTATGTCTGATGATGAGCGGCAACAAATGGATCTATTTATTGACAGGTTATATAAGGATGTTGAAAATGGTAAGAAAATATTTTAATAAGATATAGTAGTATAAAACAATTAACTCGAGGCAACAATTTTGAAATCTAGTTTTAAATGCTACTTTATGCTATTATTTTGACGAAAACCATAAAAATATCCTGCAAAAATAAAAGATTATTAAAACTACTTACACTAAATGCAAATAACGCAATAATAACAAACTATTATAAAAAATATGAAAAATTGTTAAAAAAAGTTGTAAATACGGCAAAAAACTACAATACATTAACAAAATGAACAAATCCAATAATAAAGTAAAAACAATGTGGAGTATAATTAATGAACGCACCAATAAAACATTAAAATAATTTCCGAACCCAAACAAGTAGCTAACATTTTCAACAACTTTTTTGCATCTATCGGCGAAGAAAGCCACCACAGAATAAAGCCAAATGCAAACAAGTAGACCAAAATGTAATCCCGTACTTTCTCCTTCCGAAAACAATGTTTCTCAGCCCTGTAGACCCTTATGAAATAAATATTTTAATAAAAATCTTAAAAACAAAAATAGCCACGGTATTGACGAACTTCCACCAAAATTACTTAGGAAATGTGCAGACGAACTCACTCTACCATTCTACAAATTGATAAATCAATCCTTCGAGAAAGGTGTTTTTCCTGATCAACTCAAAATAGCAATAGTGAAGTCCTTACATAAGAAAGACGACAAAACAGATCCAATAGCTCTATTACCTACTGCATCAAAGATATTTGAGAAAACAATGTGTAATCGGGTGTACGCCTTCTGCGAGAAATATGGAATATTCAATGAATGTCAAAATGGTTTTCGAAAAAACAGGCCAACAACTTTAGCAGTATATAAATTCACACAGGAAGCTCTTAATATAATAAATAATAAAGAATACGCAATCGGTCTGCTCCTAGACATGACTAAAGCCTACGACAAGGTACAATATGAAATATTGTTAAATAAGCTCTATGGGATAGGTATCAGCGAGAAAACTAACGAATGGTTCAATTCCTATCTTGAAAACAGAAAACAATTAGTAGAAATATAATTCTATAATAATGAAACAAAAATTCTACAAAATTACCGCTCTGACAGTAAAACAATAAAAGCCTCAATACCACAAGGAAGCGTTATAGGGTGCCTTTTTCTCATTTATATAAACGAACTTCCAAAAACCATAGAAGGACCCGGTCCATGTGTTTTAGTCGCTGATGATATTTCGATTATAACCCCCTGTCATGATATCACTAACATACACTCTACACTCAATAATATTCTAACAAAAACAATAACCTGGATGAATGCACACAATCTTGAAAACAAATTTTGAAAAAACCAAAACAATAGCATTCCACCCCCGTTAAAAAAAAGCCACTTTCTCTAAATTTCTCTTTTAACAACCACACAATAGAACAAGATAACGAATTTTCATTACTAGGTATAACAATAGACACAAACATAAACTGGAAATCACACATACTAAAAATAAAATCAAAACTATCAAAATTTTTATATGCTTTCCGGGAAATAAAAAATACTACGGACCTGAAAACCGCACTAACAACCTACTACGCCTATGCGCATGCATGGCTAAACTACGGTGTAATAATGTGGGGAAATAGCACCGACGCACCAGCACTATTCACAACTCAAAAAAAGTTAATTCGGTACATAGTTAACATAGAACAAACAGACAGCTGCAAACCACATTTCATAAAACTAAACATTATCACTCTACCCTCATTATACATATTGGAAATCTGTAAATTTAGTTAATTCCCATACACACAAAGAATATTACACCACACGCGAAGACATACAGACAAGATACACACTTCGACACAAAAAACGCCTAAACCTACCATCCTCCCGATTTCAAATACATGCATCTAGCCCACTAGTCATGTCAATCAAAATTTATAATAAACTACCTGAGACAGTAAGAAATGAAAAAAAGATACATATATTTACAAACAAACTAAAAAAACTTCTTATACGTAAATGTTATTATAGCGTTAATGAGTACCTAGAAGATAAAAATATAGTTTAATTTCATAATTATTAATCCCTAAATATTCTAAATTAAATAAATAAAAAAATGTTCTCTTCTGTATTCTAAATAATTAATACTAACCTGAAATGTAAAATTTCATGTACTATTTTGTTACTATTAATTATGTAATATAAATTTTGTAATGCCTTCTTTTGCTGTGCCCTAACAGGGTCCATAATATTGTACCTAGCTTTAAGCCCCTTAAACATCTATTGTAACATTATGGAATGCAAATAAATATATGAATATGAATATTGTTACGAGCTAGGGGATCGGATAGAAAATGCCGTAGATTTATTCAAGGGTTTATTTCTTGGTAAATCAATGAGGAATTTATGGGCACAAATTACTTGCAGAGATGCACTAATAACACAACAACACAGTCACTAATTACTTCACTTATGCACACTTCACACAGTACTTTATCACTTTATTCGCACTTTATCGCTTCGGTGTTTCGCTCTTGTTATCGCATTCAAAACTAAAGGCGACTAGTCGCGTTTCGGCTCGCTTATATATCCCTGGGAATAATTCTAAACAGAATTCGAGAACTTTCTAGGCGGGCTTGCTACTGAGTAGCGATTGCACAATTCTAGAACGTCCGCACTCTTTGTCTCTTTCGCACGTTGCTCCGTCCTTGTCGTACGGCGTTCTAGAGTGCTCAGTCTGGTTTCGAGAAAGTTCTGATCTTCTCTCTCTCTCTCTCTCTCGTATCATTTCGTCCTTGTCTCACACCTAGAAAGTTCGGTCTAGAATATTCCTTCATCAAAGGGGTATACCTAGGCCTGAAAACGCCTGAAAACGGGTCTCCTGAAAACTGCACCAATCGACTACACATGTTCTGAAACTGACTGAAAAAAGGATTCAGCTTCCTGAAAACTAGGGTAACATTATGGAAATTATAATTTTCTAATATGTGATTGACCCTCTCCTGAAACGGTCAGAAATCATATTACAGCCTGCTGAAAAGTTCTCTAACTAGTGGAAAAATCTAGAAACATTGCAGTCGACCCGTCTCCGTAACAATATGAATATGAATATTTTAGCTTTGTTTTCTGTGTACTGATTAATTTGAACCCAGTTTGTGTAAAATTTTATTAAAGAAATATGTACATGATAGTGCTCTTTAAGAATGTAAATAATTAATGTTTTTAGTTTAATAAAGAAAATTGTGCTGTATTTAATGCAGATTGATATACTTTAAAACCCTTGCAATTCTAGAAGCTGGACAGTTTCTCAACAATGAGGGTTCCGGCCTTTATCAGCTGCAAAGTGCAAGTAACCATAGCTGTACGCCTAACGCTGAGTCTACTTTTCCTTATGGAAATCATCGGATACAATTAAAAGCACTGAAAACAATTGTGCCCGGAGAAGAGATTTGTATCAGCTATTTAGATGAATGCTCCTTACAACGCTCGAGGCATTCCAGACAAAAGGTTTTTTATTTTTATCAAATTTCATTTCAAAATCGTGTCGCTAGATGGCGTGGTACTCAACTACTTTAACATTTTTTAATTAACTAACTAGTGTCTGGCATAACTGATGTTATTGCGTGGTCGAAGATATTTACATATATTAATTTAATTGAACAAGTTTTTAGATATATTAACAATTTATATTAATGTGAATTATTGTTATTTTATAGGAGTTAGCCGAGAACTATCTATTCCTATGTGGTTGTGAGAAGTGCTTATCTGAGAGCAATCAGCCGGACGTTACAAGTGAAGAGGAGATGAGTGAAGAAGAGATTGACTCGGATGACTGATGCTCTAACTTGCTGGCATTCTGTTTGCTGGGACTGTGAATCAGTGATAGTGCTTCAATACGGACTAATTATTATTTTAATAAAAATACCAATAGCGATTTTTACAAATACTAAACGTCAAACTATTTGAGGTTAAATCGTGCTGTGGATGATTTTTTCCTTCTAGTACTGTGCTACATTGACCATATATATATATATATGTTATCAAGTTCCTTCCCTACTTTATCCAGTAGATCATGGGTATATGTTAAAATCAGTATCAGTCAGATCCTTGTTGAACAGCTGATTTGGATTGGACTCAAGAGAAAAATGTAGTTAAGGTAAAGTATAACGGTTTAGTATCAAAATATTCTGTAATTGCATTATAAATGCAGAATATTTTTAAAATGAAAAACAAATGCTAGTAATTGAATACGGCCTAATATGTAGATTTAATAAGTGTTAAAGTTTCCATTGTTTAATGTTTAGTATTTTTGCTTATACAATTTGACAGATAGAACTTAATTAGCTCATAGCCAGATACAAATTGTGTCTGATATAAGGTACAAATGTATCCTGTCTGTATCGTAGGATAAAATAATTTGTATAATAGTTCCGAATAGTTTCACGTTTTCCATACAATGGGCATTCGTTATTTTTCTGTAAGGATAACTAATCGATTATACGTATTCGAACTAAGGTTTCTAGTTTTCTATTCGCATTGCTTTGTAATAAGAAAAAATATAAATGATATTTTGCCAAATTTACCTACCACTCGTATGTAAGTTTAAGCATGCGTTCGTACGCACGTGTACGTAAATGTTCGTGTAATATTGTCTTAGATCACACTTCACATTCTCTTTAACGTAGACATAGACGAGAATTTATATAGGAATAAGTGTTGAAAAACTTAAAACTAGTTAAAATTTGTATTAGTGTTAATGTGATAATCAAGGCCTAAATGTCGTTTATTACAGTAAATTAATATATAATAATAAAAAGCTGATTACTTTTTTATGTTTTGTTTTATTTCTTTAATCGTAAAATACTGTATTGTATTTTGTACATTTTAGTAGGACGTACAACTAGTTTCAATCTGATCATAGGCCTAGTCACCCTGCAACCTAACAAACAAGTCAATTAGAAAATGGCGGCTTGGATCGCCACTCTTCTTAAATACATTAACATCTTGCTATAGATATATTTTCTTACCACAAGATTGTTAAATTTATATGCAAAATTTGATTTGTTTCGTTCGTATATCGTTCCATTATTACGTAGGCTTTGAAAGCAATAAAATATTTTAGAAAATACATAATCCACGAAGTATATTATTCATGTTCAATTATACCTACATATTGCATCTCTTTATGGAGTGGCGGATTTACAAATTTTCAAGGCTGCGAAGTTAGCCCTTGCCTCTACAGTCCAACAATTTCATTGGAATTGCAAGGAGCATTATTTTGGGTTTGATTTTTGAGCACAAAATTAAAAACTCTTATCCAGTTCACAACCTGCAATCACTAGTAGTACTGACATGTATGGGTTGATAGGGGGAAGACAGAAGAGGAAAATACATTTTCTTATACAAATACTACATTACTACATACATTGGAGGGCGCATTAGCTGTTTTACTCTACAATATGAAAGTTTGCTACTCCGAATGTAGAATGACAAGTGATAGGGAAAGTCATTGGCCAATTTTGTTGTAGATATCTTTTTGATTGCTATGATTTACGGAATGCCGTTAGGCTCTAGCCTACTCAGCCTACTGGTAAACCGCCACTGTCTTTATAAGTTAATGAATGACACAGCAATATTACTGAGTATTGTAATTTATTACTGTATGTATTAAGGTTGTTGTTATAGAAGATGTACAATTGTATGATAGTTATCAATAAAAATATGGTCTGATATTTTGTTGATTATTTCGCTTTTCGAAATCGAAACTAAAATCCCCACTGTCAATCCCTTACAGAAATTCGTTAATATAATCGAATTTTGATCAAATATTGAAATCTTCGGTCATTCCTAAAGAATTAAACGCCCCAAAAGTCCACAAAGGAACGGAGGGCTGTAATGTCAAAGTGCAAATTCGCAAACGAAAATTGAATTGAGAAAACAAACGGGACCTCGGGAAACGTCTTAAAGTACTTTAACTATATTATGTAGGACATCAAGTCGTATTAAATTTTTCATTTTTATTCTTGCGGCATGACGGTTGGAATTCCTGTGTCTTTGATCTAAACAGGAAAAAGATGGACGAAAATGCACTTCAGCTGTCTTCATAAAGGGGAAAAATATAATTTATTCACGAGATAATTTTCTCCCTGTAAGATGTTGAACTGGGGGAATGAATGTTTGTACTGCAGAGACGCCTCTAATGGTGTACTTTGACCGGTCTTAGTGCGAGGATTTCTTTTATAGATGTTTTAGGTTTATACATTTTATAAGTTAAGATATTTTTAACATACAAAAGCGAGACACAAACCATTGTTACGATATAACTGATATCAGAATATTTTTTAGTTATCAATTGCATGTTTTTACCTTTGATGACTAATACAATTAGAATACCCAAACGTAAAATGTTTGAATTGAGCGAATAATCTGTAAACTCGCTTAACGTCCCTTAAACTCGTACAGGCGACACATAAATTGTTCTATCGTTTCAAAGACTTGAAACTGTGCGTATTTAATTTAAATCGTTATCAAAATAACATTCATTTTTCCGAGTATTATGTGTCCGTGTCAAATATGAAGGGTAAAGTGGCCCCTAGAACTTAGGGTCTCCCATTGAACTAGTTCAAACAAATCTAGAATGTTTCCACGGTCATATTCTAAGACGATGGGTCGAAACTTTAACTAATTAACATACCTACAAATAACTTAATTATTAATATTTGAATACAAGATTTCTTTATTCTACTCAAAATCCCATCCAAAATAGGGCGATCTAATAACGCAAATTGTCTTGAAATATGGACTGCAAAAATGTTTTTATTTCAGTAAATATCTCGTTTATGAGCAATTTTCCTCAAATAAACGAACGACTAACAATATTATATTCATGAAAAGTATCGTTAACAGTACTTTCGTGTTTTTACTGGTTTGCATTTACATAATTATTGTATTATCAAAAATGTGGTTAAGAATAGAAAACATAACCTATTTTTACACCAAATTCGTCTACGAAAAAAGAGATTTAATAGGCATATTCAAGTTATGTTTATAGACTAACTGGTTAATGTAAGCGCAAGAAAAAATATTGTCGTTTAAAGAATATATTGGTACTAAATAAAATTGATATGTTTTGTTGTATAAGAAAATGTTTGTATAATACAGAGAAATCAAACTCCATTAACTCATACCTTAATACTTTTTTTATCTGTTATTTTTATGCTACTAATACTTAAGAATCATTATTATTTATTTATGAGTGTTGTTACAACTAATATATTATTAAATAAAACACTTAGACAATATAAAATATGAAACAGAAAACATAAATAAGTACATTAATATACAAAAAGACAAATCGTCTACTACTGCTAAACAAAGCTAAAGCCTCCACGCCGCTTCAAATATTTCCTCACATCCTGTAAGGTGTGTGAGGTGAGGTGGAAAATATTAACATCCTCATAATTAGTGTCACAGTTATATAAAACCCGAGACATTGGCGAATTATGCAGGTAATTCATATTCGTACGAGGTACATGGAACAATTGTGAGGGATTCTTAGAGAAATTAATTAAATGACGATAAAATTAATATTTAAAGAAGGTATGTGAATATGTGGTATAATATTTCCATAGTTTTCTGAAATGCGATACGAATATGTTAGGTGAACCATTTATTGTAATTTGCAATTCCTAGTTGTACCCTATTAATAGGGGACCAAAGCGCGTTGCTGGGACCTATCCTAATAACGCCGGATATGGCTTTGAGGGCCAGATTTAAATTAAAATCGTCTCTTTGAAGAAATAGCGGCAAGGGTATCTAATTGTGATCCATTCAGAATATTGGCCTTCGAGCGGGTTGTGAATAATTGAAGAAATTTTATATTCGGATGCCTTTCGTCCTCTGTTATTGAGTTAGAGCCGGTGAAGGCACGGCAAATTGCTTTGACTAATGAAAAATTCTGTGATGAAACGTTGCGGTTCTTGAATTTATTGGTAAAATTATTATTTTACGTTCCGTCATCATTTCGTCTTTACTGGGAATGAGATGCTTTTCATGAAATATTAATTTGTGACGACCTAAAAATTAAATAAGTGAAACAGCAGGTATGTTTTTAAAGTGTTAGCGAAGATATTTGAGATTCTCGAGCCTGTAATCGGGCGTTTGAGTCTTATATCAAATAGTCTGTACATCAACGGATATATCTATTTTTCACTTGCCTTCGATTATCCTTAGGATACCGGCATGTCTGAACCCAAAAATCAACGTCTTGTGGACAAAAAGATTGCTGTTCACGAATTTGATAAAGACAATAACAAAAGGTTGTTGTTTTATTGTATTATTATTGTTTAAAGATGGCAAACAATGTCAAATATTACTTTTGATTGACAGAACATCTTTTGGATGAAGTATTTTGTAAATCTACATACATACGTCTGCACGATCATGTCGATCTAAATTCCAATTTGGTTATTCATGGCTTCAATCGGCTTGGACTAACTCCTATATCTAGATATCCAGTGCGTCTAATTATTATACGGTAAGTCAAATTAGTTCCATGATAACTAGATAGTCATAGATATGACAAAGATGTAATTTAAAATACATATGTAGAGTAATTAATTGTGTGTGTAGATAAGTGTGGTTCAACCAAATAAACCATCAATCAATAAAGCAAACAGGCAAGTTTAAGAATCCTAAGTTATAAGCTTTATCATCTGATAAGGTTTATACATAATACATGTATAAATTAGGATTCAATTTAAAATCAATATTTATTTAATCATTTTGATAACTATGTATTTACCCCTATGTACGTCAATATTTAAATAAAGGAATATTTTTAATCGCCGTTTTGGTGAATAAATATTAGATTAGTGGACGATTAGAATTGCGACATAAGAACCTATCTTCAAGGCAGATTAGATAGTATCTACATATTAAATATATGAAGACTGAAGTTATAATTTTGGGTTAAAATATCAATTCTATTAAAATAATGTAGTAGAAATTTACATTTCATAGAGTGAATGTTTAAATTAAGAAACAAGTAAGAACTACATCGAGATTCCCGGCGCTCGGATAGGAATTTCATTTACATTTTCAGCCGTCTCAGTTTTACTTTTCCACTAAAACAAGTTTTACTGTAATAGCTGTTCTGACTCGGAAACTATTTTAGAAGAAGGTTGCGTAGTAAATTGAAAAGCCTCGCGCTCATAGAACGTAACTCGCATAACTCCAAGGGAATAAACAGAGAATGAAAATAGGTTAAGCGGACCCTCGGGCTTTGGGAACACTATCACTTTTTGTATCAGAAAGGCAGTGCTAATAAAAATTTAGCAACGCACCGGATAGAGAATTGCCGGTTTGGGCGCTTGACAACGTTGAACATAAAAAGTCAAAAGGGTTTATACTGGGCCCTAGTTGGCTACTGAATATAAAAATGTTATATTAGTGTCAAGAAGGCTTACACTCGCTTTAAATATGGTTCCTCAAATATTTCTTTGATATTAAGTGAAGATAAAGCTAAATTTGATTAATTAAGATTACAGAATAAAAATAATAAATAAATATTTCGTGCGATACAAGTTTTCTGCACTTTCAAGTGCGGATATAACACATTTCTGCGTTAAACTTAATGAATATAATTACTTTAAGTAAATGATATGAAGCTGGGCCTAAAACAAATCCCATAACAGATCTATTCATTAGTGCTATCCGCTGAATAAAGCGTACAACAGCTATGAATTGCCATTTACGGGTATAATCTAAGGGATTTCGCCTAAGTTGTGCTGGTACGTTAGTCATCAATCTTGCTCAAACCCGCATAATCGCTGCGAAAGATGTGGATTACAGTGACCTAGGTTTTTTAGTCATACATACTAATGGGACACGCTTTTTCACTTACATTGGGCCGCTTTTTTCCCCATGGACAAGCGGAATAATGTTGGAATTGGCTATTTACTATTTGTTTTGGATGTTAGCGTAAATAAGAAGTACAGTATTTATTATCGATATTAATGCATACTTTTATAATTAGTGTGTATTCGTAGTTTTGATTGAATAGTATAATATCTATATATGAATTGGAAAATTCTTAACCGCACACCGTATCTTCTAGAACATATAAAAAAGTTGTGTCAAGTGTCACCAAACGTTAACGCGGCCGATAATTTTGGCGTTCCGCTCATGACTTATTTTTTTTAACCAACGTCTGTAAGGTTAGATGGAATCTTTATAATTATTTTTTTTAATTTATTCCGGTGTTTTATGCTTTATTATTATTGTATTTGTATCTATATCTTATCGTAATTTCGTCATATTTGCTAGCGGCCGATGAGGTCTGCTTATAATGTTTGTACAGTCCTGTAGCAAAAATATACAATATATTCAATCCGTTAAAAGGATGCGTGACCCTTAATATAATATGTGTCTAATGTTATTTGAAAGTACGTGGGGAGAATCAAAGACGTCATTTGTTCACGGAATGTGATAATAACGACTTTGGAAACCCTAAAAACAAAGTCGATGGGAGGGTGAGTTTTAATTAAATGCGTCCACGGTAATGAGATGAGAATGAGATGGGATCTTTCTCGTGATTTGTTTGTCTGCGTAATTAAGGGGAGAGACGGAAATCTTAAATTGTAATACATTTATCTCAATGAGGAAGATACAGATTTCGAACTTTGCGAAAATTTTACGGATGACATAAATGTTAACTTAGTTTTGTTATTTATGAGCTACAATTAGAAAAATAACGAATACCTACGGTATTTCGAACAATCCTCTTATGTTCCGCGAGATTAAAGTATAGATAAAATTAAATTATTATTATAACGCACGTATTTGACTCTAACTTAAAGTACAGGTATAAGTAGTCAAATGCCTTAAACACACCGTAAATCAGTCTAATAATATTTTGATAAAAGTACTAAATCCTCATAATACGTCCGTAAATATAATGTAAATCTAAACGTCTAAAATTTTACGATATATTTGCAGTGGCATTTCTTTAAAACTGAATACCACTCAATATAATTAAAATTCCCTAAAGAACTTACAAACCCAGCAGTGGCTGACTGATATAGGCTTTCGGAAAGTGCAATTAGTGCACCCTGTCAACTCTTTTAAAAACAGATTGGATAATCTCTCTTCTTAATAATAATAAAATATAGACAGATTTACTGCCTTATATAGAACCACATATGTATTATGTCTCCTAACGAATCGGAAACTTTGTTTGAGTTAGCTTCGACGTGACGTGTGTCTCGAATGTAATGGAGCTTCTTTTGTTTGTCACTTTATTTAGTTACATGAAACCTACATAATCTAATTGAAGTCGTTAAGAAGAAAATGTCGCATTTATACGAAGATAAATTTGGTTACAGGAAAATAATAATTTGTTCAAAGCCTCTGGAGTGAAGGGTTGAGGGATATAGACGCGATTTGCTTGCCTATTAATAGAAAAAAAATCCTATATTCAGTTTGACATTTTTTATATCCATTGCGCCAGACCGAATTCCAAATAAGGCAATGGTTTATAATGGTTTTTTTCTACAACCCAGTTAGAGGCAGTACTTTGAGTTTAAAAGAATTATGGTCGCTCCTAAGATGGACATTACTTTTTCAACTCTTTGTCAGTCACTGTAGTGAATGTATTAATAGAATTTTTGTGATTAACACATTTACTAACAATACTATTCTAAATTCAAACCACTTTTACTATTAGCAAAGTACAGTTCCTTTACCATTCAACCAACTAGATCTTTTTGTATAGATGTGATAGAAAAATGCTTAAATGAAATGTTATTTTTTTACATAAAAATAGACTCTTAAATTCTTTACACTTACCCATTGTCAAGATAGATTAAGATTTAGAAGCAGACAATCAACTATCTAAGGTGACGATCAACGACAATCTTAATTTTTTCTCACTGTATTGCAGTACTCTTAAGAAAAGTGTTTTATCTAGCCACATAATTGCGGTCCAGTCGAATATTCCATGTCTAGATTTTCATACTAATATATTCATAGTGTCGTTTATATACGGTTTAATATTACCTATTATCATTAACCTACACTTGTACCGTAAAATATAATGAAACTAGAGGCATGGAAACTATGTACGTTAATTTGACAAGGGTTAGATTACAGGCAGCCATCTTATTGGGTAATTTTGCAGGTAAAGTTAGAATTTAATGAGTTTTGCTACATTTACAGCGTTTGAACGTAATTTTATCAATTATATAGAGGAAGTGCTTTTATTAATATTTGGAACTAAATTGTCAACGTAAACGTGTTCAGTTAGAAGGGCAAAACGAATGAATGAGATATACCGATTTAAAATATGATTAGATAGATATAAAGTAAAGAATAAGAATCTTTGCGTGTTTATTATTGCATTTCCTGTGAAATGATTAGCTTTCAGCACACGGTCCTCAAACGTGAAGCAAGATATATAAATATTCGGCCCCATGGAGTACTGTTCTCATCTCTGGGCGGGAGCTCTTCAGTACCAGCTCCTTCAACTTGATCGTATTCAACGAAGAGCGGTTCGAATCGTCGACGACCAATGCCTCTCCTGGCGTTTCGTCAAGATGTGGGGTCAATGCATCTTCTACCGCTGTATCCGTCATTCCAAGACTGAGCGTTTTTAAGGAAGTTTTTGCTACGCACCACCACTGTGTTGAACCAGCTGCCTACTGAAGTATTTCCGAACTAATTCGACGTAGGGTCCTTCAAGAAAGAGCGTACCAATTCTTAAAAGGCTGACAACGCACTCGCGAGCCCTCTGGCATTAAGAGTGTCGATGTGTCGGTATCACTTAACATCAGGTGAAGCTTCTGCCTGTTTAAAAGAAAACACTTTTTAACCAGATTGAAGCTATGTATTATTATAAACTTATAATTATTTTACATAATTTTAAAATTAAATTTTTGCAACGTTTCGCGTGCTTTACAGCGTGCGTGGTCACGGTGACTGAAGACAAAAGGTGTTGAATGTCAAAAGTATCACAGCTTTAGAGAAAGTTGTGTTATCTGTATCTTTAACAACAGACAATACTAGATATAATATAATATTAAGACTTATTTTTGATAAAGAGCCTGACAGTTTCAATGTTTATAATTGTTTAGAGGAATCAGTGATTGAGCTAGTTTGATTGATAGTTTTAAATAATGGAAGTTTGCGGGACGGCTGTATCGTGTAGGAGGTGCGGGACGGTCTGGCCGTAATTTATTCTTAGCACACTTCACAATTAACCGCAATATAATATTATAATACCTTAATTATTTTTACGTTACAACATGCAGCGTGTTAGTTTTTCAATAAAAATATATATTATTCTATAGATTAACAAATCAATGCGAATATTATATTTATTTTTTACCCTTGTATTAGGTCCTTACATATGAAATTGGCGTTTTCTCGTGCTGGCCACTTTGACCTCAAACACCTCCTCTTTGGTTAGGAATTTCAAATTCAAATTTGTACATGTATGTATTTGTGCTTCGATGACCGTCATTCATTTGTTTTTTTCTGTTTGCGTCACTCATTTTACAAAATGGAAAACTTAAAGTATCGCATTATTTACGAGTACGAGTTCCGCCGTGGCACTAGTGCTGCGGAAACGACTCGAAGGGTGAATGAAATGTATGGTGGTCATGTTGCAAAAGAAAACACAGTTCATTTTTGGTTCCAACGTTTTCGTTCTGGAAATTTCAACCTGCAGAACAAGCCCCATGGACGGCCTGAGAACCAAGTTGATAATGCAGTATTGAAGGCTATTGTGGAAGCGGATCATCGCAAACCACGTCCGAGTTAGCTGCAGGCTGCGGTTTTATTGATAAAACTGTTTTAATTCACTTGAAGCAAATTGGGAAGGTTAAAAAGCTTGAAAGGTGGGTACCTCACGAATTGACTGAAGCAAACCGGCAAACGCGCGTCGACTGCTGCGTTACATTACTGAACCGGCACAATAATGAAGGTATTTTAAACCGAATCATTACCTGTGAGGAAAAATGGATTCTTTACGATAATCGGAAGCGCTCAGCGCAATGGTTGGATCCTGGCCAGCCAGCCAAATCCTGCCCCAAGCGAAAATTAACCCCAAAAAAGTTACTTGTAATAGTTTGGTGGACTAGTGCCGGTATTGTTCATTGCAGTTTTCTCAAATCTGGCCAGACTATTACGGCTGATGTCTATTGTCAGCAATTGCAAACCATGATGGAAAAGCTAGCGGCTAAACAACCTAGGCTGGTCAATCGCTCCACGCCACTGCTACTTCACGACAACGCTAGACCACACACTGCACAACAGACGGCTACCAAATTAGAAGAGCTTCAATTGGAATGTCTAAGACATCCTCCGTATTCCCCGGACCTTGCTCCAACAGATTACCATTTTTTTCGAAATTTGGACAACTTCTTGCAAGTGAAAAATTTAACTCTGATGGGGCAGTCCAAATCGCCTTCACAGATTTTATTGATTCCCGTCCGACTGGTTTTTTTTTGTAAAAGGATCAATGAACTACCTATGAGATGGCAAAAGTGCATAGAAAACAATGGTTCATACTTTGATTAATTAAATATATTAAATTAAAAAATATTCGACTTTTTGTTCCTCCCATACAAAACGCCAATTTCACATGTAAGGACCTTATATATTTTTATATAAAACTATAAATTTTTGTTGTTGTTATTTTTTTTCCTCCACTTTGTTTAATATAATCAGAACTCTCAACGCTTATCCTTTTATAAAATATTTTTTATTCAAGCATAAACCACACCCGGTTTATAAACGCAAAAAATATAACCATGTAAGGTACCTAATTATTCCGTAAATATTTAGACGGACCAGGCTCTCATAAAACCGAGTAAGTTATTGCTGAAATGGCTCGTTACTGTGTACTCGGCAAAATCAAGCTTGCCAAATGGCGTATATTTTCAACGATTTTTCATACAACTTGATAGCGGCGGAATTTTTTATCTCGCTAACGCAGTATTTGCTTAAGCCGAGCCGATCCTTTATGATGTAGATATTAAGGATTTTTTGTTTTTATTATTTGTTTATGTTGTGTGCTGCGGGTAATTTAATTAAGTTTGGCTTTTTATGTGACTGACAAGTTAATTTGATTATCTTTTAACAGTCTAAAAACCTTTATGTTATGAATTTATTAATTTTAACTATTCATAATATTAAATTAATATATAATTCATGTATTTTACATGTAAAAATAATGAAATTATTATGTATTGTAATGTTATATTGCGGTTAATTATACAGTTTAATTATTTACAATAAAAATCTCAATATTACTTTATATATAATATACTCGTAGATTCAAAACATAAAATAACTTAATTTGACATCTTCTAACATCTCAGAATTCAGTTCTTAAACAACAGCAAACTTAGCATTACATTACAAACAAGAACTTAGCATTTACGAAGCTTCACACAACGTAACAGACACTGGGAGTGCCACTCTAAGTTCTTAAAAGAAAAATAAACTTTAACGCTCTTGAAATGTCTCAGCGCACTCCAGTCCTGCCGACGTAAGCATGAGATTTGCACTCGGAAAATTCTCTCCTACAATCTTCAAGAAACCATGAAACCATTCTATTATTGAAATTTACTGACGTTGTACACGTACATATTCTATCGAGTAAAGAATATTTGCCGGATAAAAGGAATAATATCGAGATGCAAGACATTTTTGTTTTAAGATTAAATATAATATTTGTGTTTAAGAATTATCAGTAACGCAACCTTTTTGTACTGTATAATGTTAATATAATATAACATGCATTACTAAAGGAGAGGTTAGAAACAGGTTGGAGTTTGATAATAGACTCATTTAATTTCGAACAGATTAACAAGATTAAAAGAAGAACACAACTATCAATGATGATGATTAAATGATACTTTAAAATCCCATCAGTTGATTAAAATTAAGGCCAAATTTGCTGGCGGTTTCCTACTAACTTACGATTAATATTTTCTTGTCTTAATCGCAAAAAGAACAAAGCTAACAGAGGTCACTGATTATATCGATCGTCCTTGTACTGATACGAGAGTTTCGGGTCAAAGCTTTTATTCGTTCGGCGGTAAGAAGGCATCCTTAAGTGGTATTTGGTCAGAGGGATTTACCTTTGCTCCGTCGACCCACGTCCAACTTAATCAGCCATCTTCATCCTTTTAAGGCGACTTTCTATTTTTACTAGGGCTTTTTGATTACACTTTGGTTACACAACCCAAAAGAATTTCTAGAACGTCTGTTAGTTTTAATGTCTCTCTGGATGTGTCTATCATCTGTTTTAAGTTTTAATAAAAATAGTAATTATAGAAGTTGAGTAATTATATTATTATCTATGTATGTTATGTCACTTATGATTATTGATATATAATATCTAAAACGATCAGACTATTGTTATGTATTATTATATATTTATTTTCTTTGAAATTTTATATCATATACTGTCTATAAAATATTATAAAAATTCATAGCAAAGACATGAAAATAAACTCGTATAAGCGTTTTCTTATAAAACGTAGTTGACCTAATTTTTTGTACTGTTTAGTATCACGTATCAAGACGGAACTTCTTATTTCCTTTATGTATCCCTCCGCTGTTTTCCTTTATCTAAACGTCGAGGAAGAATTTTACGCAACAAAGAACCTTATAATATTACAGTAACAAGTTGAATAAAAATTAAACTTAAAAAAACATACATAATTGTTCACAGTTCATGTGTTACACTCGTAGGTCTCCATACCATTTCAAATGGTATTATGAATGAATTGTATTATGGTGGTTTAATGAGTGTTAATGTCAAAAAATTCTATAAAAAGTAATTGCCAGTCAATTGAAGGAGAATATAAGAAGTTGGGCTCTGAAGTCTATTCCTTACTGGCTGGACTCACTAAGGCTGAAGAAAAAAGGTGTTGAATGTCAAAAAGTATTACAGCTGTAGAAATGACTCACGGTATCCTCTATTTTCGCGGATTGTTTGTCTTGGGGTTTTAATTTGGATATTATTGGATCCCAGGTTTTTGATAATTTTAGGCCGTCTTCTCTATTGAAATTGGGGTTAAAAAGTGTTTTTCTTTCAATGTGTAAAAGCATTGTAACAAAAGACAATACTATGTCGTATCTAGTCAAAAGTACCGATGATATTGGCAGCTGGTTCCTGGCAGATAGTGCAGGGCAGAGAGTACCTACGTATTATGTATACATACGTATGTAGATGTCGAGATAAAAACAATGATCAATGCATGGGGTGACATGACTTAACAATGAAGACCGCAATTAATTCAGAATGGATAAATAACCGAATTTAGATTTACTTACTTATTGTATAAAAATCGCAAGGAAGTAGGACAATATAAGAGATTGTAGCAGTAAAACATAAAAATTGCAAAGCAGGATCCCACTTATATCTTAAGAATACCTGTAAAACTTAGGGATGCGGTTTGCGGCAAGAAATCGATACGCGACATGAGTGAAACACACGATTAGTATTCAATTCGCGTTCGAATTGTATTACGTTTTCCGTCTACGAAAAAAAGGTACTCTATAATTTTATTTTCCGACCAAAACGTACTAACTGGAAACTGATACTTTATATCACATCAGTAGTCGTCTCTTGTCTTCAACTTAATGCAGTAACAAAAATAATGTTTATCTTTTGTTATTTGTTTCTTTGTGAGTAAAGATTTTCTTTAACAAAGCTTGAGATGCACACAATTGTACATGATATAAATCACATCATTATTGCCGTCTTATTCGTTGAGAATAAGATTTGAGAGGTCTCTTGAATGTGAATAGTTAAAGCAAATGATTTATTCAAGTGGAAGTGTGTGTATTTATTTAAATTTCATATAAAAAATAGATATCTTCACACAGATTGTTTTATAGAACATGGGGCAAACGGGCAGGAGGCTCACCTGATGTTAAGTGATACCGCCGCTCATGAATACTTTTAAACGCCAGAGGGCTCGCGAGTACGTTGCCGGCTTTTTAAGAATTGGTACGCTCTTCTTTACGATACTTTAATTGTATCAAATGGCACGTTCATTGTATTGTTTAAATTCGCACAATTCTCTTAAAAAGATGCACAAAGTATTCCAATATTAAAGTTGATGCATCCTTATTATTGAATGCGAAATCATAACTAATAATACTTTATATAGTAAATACGCAATTTCCATTTGATTTTGGAATAACATTCTGCTATCTATACTTGTCTATTAGTTTCACTCACCCATCGGTTACAGAATTACGTGTCAATAAAAGTTCAGGTCACGCACTGGGTTCCTTCAGGTGTTTGTTCTCAATGTTTACCTTCGCTTGTTTGCTTCTACTCTCTTTAATTGACTTGTTTGACATTCCAATGATTTATGAATAAGTGCCTTGCCTACACTTCTCTAGGAACATAAATAATATTGTCTTATGCGGAAGTAGTAACTATTTAAATAAAACAGTTTTGCGAACTGATTCTATTTACAAAATTTCTTGTAATCTATTGCGTATTTCTACTAGTTTTATTTAAGTAAATTAGGCTTTTAATTACTTTATTTGAATAACAATTTAATTAATCTTCTTTATTTTTTTTCTCACAATAAAGTTAACAAACGACGACTTTATAAAAATACAATTTAGCCTACACAATAATTATGGCTAATGAGCCGTATTATGTTGACTTAATTTTCTACAATTCTAGTTAGTATGTAGTTTAAACTAACATAATGTTCACTAATAGTCTCAGTGTTAACCGAACCGCACTTGCACTTATATTCAATACACTAGTTTTAGTAACTCAAAAAGTTTAGTTCTCATTCAGCGTCTTATTCCTGTTGTATCTTACATGTACATAATGAATGAAACTGAAATGTGTTGTAAAAATATGTATTTTAAAAAACAACATTTATCAAAAAACTTCGTATTTAAATTAAAATGGCGTCTTTCAACAGACTAACAAACAAGATTAAATCAAAAATCTGTTAACACAAAATAAATAATTACTAATCTAAACAATCTAATTGAAGAAATATAATTATTTCTCATGTATTTTTGCATTGAAAGTCTTCCTAGTATGAATATATTTCCTAACTGATGGAACATTTGCATGTTTTGATCTTTTTTAATGGAATGTCTTTGTGGACTATATTTGGACGATATTATCTAAGTATATAATAGATTTAGAGCAGTGTTGGCCTAGTGGCTTCATCGTCCGTCTCTCATACCTGAGGTCGTAGGTTCGAACCCCGGTTGTGCACCAATGGATTTTCTTTCTATGTGCGCATTTAAAATTAGTTCGAACGGTGAACGAAAACATCGTGAGGAAACCGGCTTGCCTTAAACCTAAAAAGTCGACGGCGTGCGTCAGGAGCAGAAGGCTGATCACCTACTTGCCTATTAGTTTAACAAATGATCATGAAAAAGATACAGAAATCTGAGGCCAAGACCTAAAAAGGTAAAAGGATTTATTTTATATCTTAGATGTAACCCGAAATTTGCGACTAACAGTCAGCGACGGCACTCTGTAACTTCCAATGGTGATAGTGAGTGCAGGTGGTTTGTCTAGAATATCGACGTAGTATAGTAATTGTATTAAAGTTTATCTTTATGGAATAACGGCCAGAGTGAAGGTCAATAAACGCCTCGTAGCAGTTATAACTAGAACTTTAAATAAATAGATTAGTAGTGTTATTATAAAATTATTAGAGCCATATAACGAAAAGTATTTAACGTTTTTCCAAACCCCAGGAAATTCCATTTATTTTCCGTCTATCACTTTAATGTAGCTCATACGTCAGTTACGTTCACTTAGTCAAATTATAATTACCAATAAATCATCTAATTATATCTTCGATAAATTAATTATGAGGCTTCAATTATGTGTTGCCGTATTTGAACGAAAATGCCTCCAATTAACCAAATCATTATATGTTTAATATCTATTAGATTTTAAATAATTGATAAGTGAAAGTAATTAGGAGTCCTTATTCTATTAGGACTTGTTTTTAAATAATCTTTACAAAGACATGAGACTGAGTTAAAAAGTGATTATTTTAAAGAACAAGGTACATTTAAAGTATGTGATGCGTGTGTGCTGTGGTTATAATTGTCCCTGGCTCAGCATTATGCTGTGGAGCAGAGTTGTCCCACAGCGCTGGTCATTCCGCCCGAGACCACAGCAGCAGCATCAGTCGCCAAAAAAAATTAATAATACCAATACTTAGTAGAAACAAAAAATAATAATAATAATAGTAGTAGTAAAAGTTAGCAGTTAAAAAGAATAATTGTTAAGAAATAGATTAATACATATTTTTGGGCGGATTAAATTTTATAAGTGCGACGAAAATTTGATTTTAGTTGAAGATTTTTCAACGCAGGAGGGATATTATTTCCTCACGATGTTTTCCTTCATTGAGCACAATGCGCACTTAGGAAGATAGTCCATTGGCGCACAGCTGGGGATCGAACCTACCACATCAGGCATGAGAGTTGCACGCTGAAGCCACTAGGCCAACACTGCTCTCTTGGTTTATATAACTTTGAATTAAAAAATGAAAGGAAATCTACATCTTAGTTTTCCCGATAGTGGCTTTTAATCTGATTAAGTCTAGACATTCACTTATATACTTATATAGTATTTGAAAGATTTTAAAACACGATAAAACGTTAGTTTATGTAGATTATTTAATAAATGCTTCGTTATTGAAAGTCACGTTTATTTTTAAAATACAAACAAAACATGCTTCAATAATACTTTTCAATAAATTACAATACTCCCGAATGTCTTCCTGACGTATTATACACCTGTGTTCCCAATGTATTTTACATCATTCGAAATTTAAAATGTATTCAAACAAATATTATTAAGTGAAGATGTTATCTTTTTTGTAATATTGTTGCCTGTATGTTGGTCTCCTCGTCGTTTAGCACTGTAGTTTAATTTCATATGAAACAATAATTATTTCGTGTTATATAATTGAAGGCGTTTTTATTTTTATATACAGAGATATATAGGTGCTTTATTGGAACCCACAGGGAAAGGGGAAACGTGGCCGTCCCAAGCAAACCCGGGGTCGTACAGTTGCACGATGAATGACGTGCAGCGAGGTAAAATGCTACGTACTAAATCGAGGCTCACTGTGCATCATAGTCAAAGAGAATCAAGTCATGTTAGTATATATACATATATAACGGTTAACTGAAATATTATGTGTGGAGTATGCAATGTATGTAAATATTCTCCTACATATATACAACCTACATAGCGAAAATAACGTAACAAACACGAGCGGAAGTTAGTCGTGTAATAAATTTAAATTATCTGTTGTATTTTCATTACTTCACGCAATAGGCTGTTATTTGCAGCACATCAACTGAAACAGGGCATAAATAGCGACCACCATGAATCTAGTGGGGTTCGAAAGATACATGGTTGTGGTCTGTTAATTTATAGCTTGTTTTTTGTAGGGTATAATGGACATTAATAGCGTATTTATGTTACAATTACAGTTGACCGTTCTTTGTCGGGGATCAATGTGGTGGAACAAATGTTACTACCAACTCAGCCTAATGGAATTTACTAAATTTACAATATATCAAATGTTCGAAGGCTTCTTTTAAATCATTTATATTTATTTTCACCTTATTTTTTACCATTAACACTAATTTGCGTGTTGTTCCCACGAGAGTGCGTGTTCCTATTTCACCATGCCTCCTGATGATAGAGGATCTTTGATAATCTGAGATAAATCTTTGTTTTTAATTTATTTTATTAATATTTATTACTTAAGATGTCATGTGGAACATGCTTGCTGCTCCTTACAAACGTTGTGTAAAACAAAAAAAACTTGTTTGCGGAGAGTTTACTGCCAGTTCTTTTCTTCCGTTCTACTCCCTTGAGAACTGGCAGTAAATGTAAAATTAGAAGCATATAATGTATTTTTTTACTTTCATAAGTGCACATTGTGTTACCTATATGAACGAATGATTTTTTTGCTTTGACTTTGATAAAAAAGAATAAAAATAACCTTACATTTTTTATAAGAAATAATGGACAATGGAACTTGTAAATTATGTCAGTGTTAAACTGAATTTTACAGTATGTACCGCTACATTATTAAGTGCGACATGAAAAATATAGTTTAAAGAAAAATAGAAAATAAATGTTAATTACGTAGACATTCTGCTAGCTATTCAGCCTTGGTACAAATCATTTTTTTGGTTCCCGGCTAAATATTTTCTTTATTTATTTCTTATTGAGGTATCTCCCTTTTACCGAGCACAAGGGACCGGCATTCTAAGTATTTTACGGCTATCCATAAACTCGTAAACTTAAGAATTTATAAGTAAAGCGTCCCAAATTAAATCACACCTGAAAATATCTTGCGTAACTGTGCATCTTGATTTCCCCAGGGCCATGGTTAACAATTGAACGTGGTCGTCCGAACTGGTGTTACCTTAGTATCTTGTCATTAATTTAGACGATGGTAGTTTCAACGTATAAAAGCCATCCATCTACTATTGTGTAAGCTACGCGTGTTCGTAATTCAAAAATCATTCGGTTACACCGACAGTTTTATTTAGAGAATTCAAGTATTTGTTATGAAATTTATTTAAATTACAGAACCAAAGAACGGTGCAACTCACTCAATTGATTTCCTATAAATAATAGTCGCATTGGAAAAAGATAGCTCGACCAGGGCCCTGTAACAATAGCGATACCGACATCGATTTCGATCTCAATAATTAGTTTTTATTCCGCGCGATCCCGAAATTGCCAAGTCAGCGCTTGTGCTTCCGTGTTCCGTGTCTACAAACTTCTGTACAAAAATGTCTGATTCGGTAGCAATGTCGATATTGAAAGTTACAGTGTAAGCTGATCTGAATTTGATTAATTGAGAACTTATATAAATCTGTCCTTTTTCACTCAGTAGCAAAACCCTAATAAAAGAGGGACATTTATAAATACAGTTCTGTAAAGTTTATATATAGTTTACACTAATATTAAGTATTTTTGTTTTTTGTGGAACACCATAAGATTATTTCCAAGATATCAAGAAACGTTCCGCAACAATAAATCTTATACACTTTTATGAAATTTCACAAAGAGACAAACAAGCTTACATGATTTTGTCCATGGCCTTAATAGTTTTATGATATAAAACAATTTTGGAGGGAGTAAGTTAAATTTTCCTATTTGAAGGAGAATTTTAATGGTCGTACAACAAATTGCGTCGCATATACCAATGTGACTCATATAAATAAGAGTGGGCGCGCAATGTGTCACACTGTCGGACAACATGGGCCAACATCGCCAAATGCGGTATCAGGTGCAATATTGCATACACGTAGCGTTCGGGAAATAATGTTCTGTGGATTTATCAGACGTGCGGAAGGAAAAATGAAAATTTTCCGTTGGCACGTACCTATGTTGAGAAATAAAATGAAACGCAAATAAAGTAGGAAATTTTCTTCAATAAGTCACTTTGATCAAGTCTGTATTAAAACTATATTTCGAAAACTATATACTGACATAACATGCTTACTGTTTAAATTTGTATCGATATTCTTTCAGAGTGGAAGGTCCCAAATCCCGAGGTTATTCCTCTACTCTCTAGGCTGACCAAGTATTACACAGGAGCGGAGGCTTGAAGTCAGAGGGGAATGGAGGAAGATATGAAACACCAATACCTTCGGTTAGTAAGAACGAGACGAACGAGAAATAATTATTTCAAAATCAATAATACTAAAATTGTCAGCAAGACATTATTAAATTATGGGCGTGACTCTGACGATTTAGGTAATTGCCACATTTATATAACTAAACAAACTGAGTGAGCAAAATGGCTCTGCAATAAATAGGATCGAGATAATATCGAAGTTTTTTGTAAACAATCAAATCTGGCATTTGCAACACATTTGCTTGAACTTGGCGTGATTCTGGCGTGTTGAACATACGTCAAACTTAAAACAAAAGGATATCAATTAGCCAAGAATTCCATTAAATTATAGGCGTTACAGAACGTTGTATATTAAAGCGATATTTTTCTCTTACAGTAACATCTATCAGTTTAAAACTTTGAAGATTATAACACGCTTTAATAAGATTTCTGTAAATTTGAGTACCTTTAAGCAAAAATCGTTATTAACTTCCGTATTTGATTACGCTGGGGGTCGGAAGTACCTGAGGCACTCTCAAATTTTATTGGAAGACTTCATTGCGACCCCGATGGATAACCGATAAGGATGGAGTTAGTAAAACAAGGTAAGTGGCTTGCTTCTATTGATCAGGAGGGTGATTTATACACTCGTAAAGAGATAAATCATTTTTATAATAAATGGATAAAATTTACTTTTCTAAATTCGAACTCAGAGGAAACTTTTTTTTGATGGAATAAAAGTTGCCTTTGTTTTCCCAGTTACTAAAGGTATTAGCTTTTTTACTGAAGTTAAACCAGGTCAAGGGTTTTTTTGTGTCTTAATATACTAATGTGTACAAAAGTGTCAAATAATTTAAGCAAAATGTCATTAGTGCGGCGCTTGACACCGTAATTTGAAAATTAGTTATAGGTCACACTAATCTATACTTTGCATAAGAGACATTATTTTATAATTTTTATAACATATTTTATACTTTGAAATGAGGATTTTATGTCTAGATGTATCAAGCAATAGTAAAACTTATTACTATAAAATAACCACGTTATTGATTAAGGTGGCGTCTGACCTGGAAGTATTAATTAAGGACCTTAAGTTTAAATCATTTTAAAAAGCAACAAATTTGTCTATGTCACCTTCGGGTTTTAACACATACGTTTGTAAATCTTATCCTTACCGTAACTTATACATTTAAATTTAATCTAACTAATAGTTTAATCAAATGATCCGTATGTACAATGAACATGTTTAATAGTCGTTAATTACCTATATTTTTTTTGTACGGGGCACAACAAAGTATGGCAGCAATTAATCAGAGAAGTACTCGGGCCCTTTTTCTGAAGGGTCAATTGAAAGGGTTCATTCATTAGTCCATTTTCCTCAATGATTATTTAGGATTACACATGTGCTGTAGGATTTGCCCCAATGTCTAAAATTTTAAATAAAACCGGTTTTGAAATAGACAATGCATAACTATCATATTGTATGAATTAAAAAAAAACTAAAATGAAATACAAATATTATTTGAAATCCATATTTGTTTTTGTATGTGTATACAGTTTTGAAAGTTAATGTATGGTTTGAGGCTGAACAGTTGATGATCGTAATATAAGTTTTTTAAAGAACTTATAACTTTCTAGCGGCGATAATAAACTATGGACACTTGTTAATTATGCGAACAACATACAAATTGTTTTAGCGATTCATTATAGTTACTTCTTCAATAGTTGAATAACAGGTGGGAGGGAATGTGTATGTTATTATTAAGCCTTAATTGCTGACACCTAGTGTAATATAAATAAACATTGTTTTAGTTACATAACCTAACTTAATCTAATACATCAGTTGTGCTGGTTTTGGTGATCAGCATGTCCCTTAACACATAGGCCTCTTCCAGCTGTATTCATTCTTTTCAAATCTTAGGTCTTCTCGTCCGTCTGCCCATCTTTTGCTCTGTTTTCCGCTTTTCTTTTTTCCAGTGTTCTCAATGATAGACAATTCAGTGTCGATATAAAGTATCTTATTGTCGATTGGGTTTTGAGTGTTTGAACTGTTAATGTTATTGAATTTTTTTTCATGTCGTTTCTGAACAGACAGGGTGTGGTCGACATGGTGTGTGGAGGTGATTTCATGGGAAATCCGATGGTGTTTTTCCTTTTTTATGAATATGTATGGAACGGTATATAAATTAGAGTTATTATAAAAATATAATTTATTCATAAATGTACAAAAAACAGTTTTCTACAGCTAGAGTTAATATATGTTTATTACAGTGAAAGCAATATAAACAAAGTATATTATATTCAGAAGCGCGCCGCAGGCACGAAAATCCCATTTTTGTTTTGCGGCAGAAATATGTCTCGGAATTTTTAAGATATTAAATGCGTTCTTGTAATATATGCGACCCCTCTGCCTATTTCGCCCCGAAGAAGACAATTTGTATTCACCAGAGAGATATAGTGCATGCATTTGTTAGGTGCATACCACAGGGTCGTGAAACATTTTTCCGACCCCAAAGTTTCGTATAAACATTCAAGTCATGTTTTGTTTAAGTAGATTCAGTATTGAGTTACATGTTCGAAAGTTTCCACACATTGTATATTAATTTTGGCGTTCATTATGATAACGCTATAAACTTTTAGGTCTGGGCCTCAGATTTCTGAATCTATTTCTAATACACTAGTGAATATTGTCTAAATAAATTGGTTATTTATTTAGACGTAACATTTTAAAAAACCGTTTTTTTCCATATAATATATTATTCATAAGCGTTTAAGTATTACGTCACGCAATTTTGAAATGCACCGTAACGTTTTCTCTATCCAATAGTAAAACGTTTCGTGACCACCTCCAGTAACTCTTTATACCTAAAACTTACCATTGTAAGGTCGAGGATTGTGGAAAGTCAAAAATAATATTATCAATAACGCATAATTCAATCCCCGCATCGTAACGTTTTACAAGAGGATCGACCCCCCCCCCCCCCCCCCCCCCGAAACTAGTTACGTAATACTTGAATGATCCCTTATACATCTTTGAGTCATTGCACATTTTAACAAAATATTCAAACATTCCTTTATGAACAAGTAAACATTCAACTTCTCCCCTACAGCATAAAAGTATACGACGCAGACTCTACCCAGTGAGCTTAATGTTAATTGAGTGTTTTTCTTTTTAAGAGTTTTTATTGAGGAGTTTGCCTAGAGAGAGTTGTTTAGTAAATTGCTTAGTAATTATTTCATTACCTAAAGTTTCCTGTTCTAAAAAAGAGGATATTGCCAATGGAAGTATTTTAATTGAAAAACAAAAAAGTGCGTATACTCGTTAAAACTTATACATTGGCGTAACAAGATAAAAATATTTTCAAAAACTTTATTCTACGTTTGTAGAAAAAACTACACGTGCGACAAATTTACTCTCATTAACAGTACTCTATTTAAAGTCCTTAGTGTGTTTTATATAAAATAAAATATTTTATGAGTCATACGTCAAATTGACTTTACATACAGAAAGTGATGAAAACACAAATATCTTAAATAGCAAACAAAATGCAGAATTTTGTGCGTATTTGTAGCCGCAATTATGCATCCTTTTAGCCCAGATTTAAAAAATGGGTTGGGTTGAAAGAATCCTCGTAAACAAAAGTAAGAATTGAGAATAACAAGGCACGTAAAAGTTCAGCTCTACTTGCAGTAACTATGTGTTATTGTTTTACTGTAACCTTACCTTGTAACCCATTTTCATATACCCAGAAATAGTTACAAAACCTCGGAAATGGGAGCTACATTAAAAACCTCCGAATATGAGGAAAAACAATAAAAGGCGCTTCAGGGATAAATAGTATAGGAGTAAGTGATTAAATCACATCCTAGAATGCTCAGTTCTTTATCGGCGTTGGAAAATAAATTTACGTCACATTTTTGGGTTACGCGTCACATTTTTTCGTTACGTGCCAAATTCTTCTTGTCCCTACCATGGTTGATACGAAGATATTTGAGCCATTAATAACAAAAATATATAATAACGATAACAATGATAGTAACAATTCTATTACAATTAATGAAATTCTATATTAATCTTAGTGGTAATACGGTAAAATGAAATAATTGCATTATTTGTATTCATGTCTATGATAATAAAATCCTTTTGTTAAATTTTATCTAATTTAACTTTTTTTAACCAATTTCTGTAAAGTTGCATATAGTAGATCATTTTTTGAAAAATAAGATCATAAAGAAGTTTCACTTACGTGTGTAGTGTGTACACTAGTACACGCACACATTTATTTTGATATAGAACTCTCGATGTTAAAAGATCAATCCAGATCAAATATCATTCATGAAAAGTTCTTACTTTTATATTAAGATCTAAGCTTCGTAGAGCATGAGACATGGCTCATACAAAACTCCGCATCTGATTCTTTGAATTGGTGGTCAGCCTTATACCCTACTAATTCACTAAGAAACCAATCTAGGTTCTATCTCATATGTCGTGTCCTTAAAAAAAACAGGTCCAATTGCACATGCAATAGTTTTTGAATGGCTCCTAAGCTAGCCTTTTACAAACATATTAGACTGGCGTCTTATTCACGTAACTCGTTACTAGTAAGTGCTCATGAAAATTCTTTCATTCCGACGCAGAATGGTTTACCTTGAGAACACTCACGGTCTACAAATGAAATAAGGTCAAGAATTTCTTTTTCTTCAGGCTCTTCAACTTATGAAAGGAATATTTCGAAATCAAAGTCATTTCAATCGTCTAGTGTCTTTGAAGGTACGACACGGCCTTATTTTG
Organism: Pieris brassicae; assembly: GCF_905147105.1. NCBI lineage: Eukaryota > Metazoa > Arthropoda > Insecta > Lepidoptera > Pieridae > Pieris > Pieris brassicae. The sequence continues at coordinate 17,563,377 of NC_059672.1, forward strand.
ATACAATTTACAGCTTTTTAGCTGAATGTACGAATTTGAAAATGTCGCTTACAAATTGTATTTATTACTGAGAAGAAAAGAGGGAGGCTTTGATTGAGTTTTTATGAATAAGGGTTATTTCATTCTTCGAAACTGGTTTTTAAATACGAAAACTACTTAATATTTCTGTATTTATTAATTTTTCGGGGTGCACAACATTCTTAAGATATATCCTTACCCTATATATATATAAATATAAACTGAACTCGTAAGAAGTATTCTCGAATATGGGTGCACAACTCGTATTCGAACCTAAAACTTCAGATGATATTAAAGTACATAATTTTTGTACTCAAATATAACAGCTGTTTTGACATTTTTTTTGCAGAGACTAGTGAAACTTTATTAGATTGGACTGTTTGCTGTAGATGAAGTTATCTTACCCTTTATTATAAATATAAGGTATTAATTAAGTTCGTATGCTAGATAATTTAAATGTTACGTACTATAACGATAGTTTGTGAGTTGTTCCCCCGGGACTTTCTTGAAATACGATCAATTAGACAAAACAGGATGGGAGAATGCCCCGGAGAAATTAATATCGTTATTAATGTTTTGTTTATCATTATCCAGCTAATATTATACTTAATAAACACGTGTGATATCGCAATATAATGATACCGAAAATATAATGGTATGTATGTTTCACTTGGTTCGAAATTTTAAATACAAAAGAAATTTTACAAAAAGTTAGTGTATTTTTATACAGAACTTGAGAATTTGTTTATTTATTAATAGGTCAAAGTACTACGCTTTATTATTTTACTATAAACAAACCCAGACATGCACCCATAGTTGCAGTTTAATTAAATTAAGTAAACTTAATCTAGTTTTTGACTAAAATATGAGAACCGTAAACGCGGTATTGGAAAAGTAAGAATATACTAAATCTTGCCATACACATTCTATAGATATGTATGTATATTATAAATACGACAATAATTAATAATTGAGCAATTCATCCAAGGGTTGTGGTTTGGTGCGTCATTGCCAGTTGGGACCATTTGATTGGTTTTGTCGCGCCAGTTGTCTGTTTATCGATATAGTTTACTAAACTGTCTAATCAATAAGCAACATGTACAATATCCTGTAACTGTTGAGATAAATGATACGTTTTATTGAAGTTATTCACACATTTCACCAGACACAATATGCATTCAGACTACATCTATAGTAAATTGCTTAGTTCTTAACCGTCTTGGAAGTATTTACCGTCCACATTCTAACATCTAACAAAAAGTCCAGGACTGGCTTATGAACACACCTATGCAGAATTAAAGATGCTCCTGAGAAAACTTGGAGAAGTAAAGAGTAATTGAGAAAACAAAAAAAAATATGGAATTAACTATTAACTTTGTTATGGAAGAGCTGAGAACCTTGACACAGGTATTTAAAAAAATATATACTTAAAAGAGTTTCCACACACACATTATAATGCAATGTTTATAATTAATAAACACATTTTATTATTATTTTTTACTTTTATTTAGATGAATTGATGGTGAGGTTATATTTTCATCTAAATAAGAGGTTATATTTAGATGAAAATATAACCTCACCATCAACTCTTTAAGGAATCAAATCTGAGGTTTCAACAATACGATGATTATACCGAAATATATTCCTGAATTTTTATCACAATTTTCGTAGCTAGTATTGGAAGTTACATATTATAATTTCATAACTTTTTATGATAATTTAAAGTTAAGACTTAATAGCAATCATACAATATAGGCCTAGATGTGTACGTGGATTTAGGGCTTCAAAAATTTCTCAAATTGTTGCCCAATTACGAATAATAACAGAAACATGAACATGCATTGGTAGAGTGCCATACTCCAATACTTTACTAAATTACTTAAATAATGTTGTTTGTATTTTGTTATGGACTGTATTGGTAGGCACTACTCCTCATTTAACAAGTCGTTAGTTTCGTTAAAGTATGTTTTTCTTCCAAGCACATTAAACACATTTGACATTGAATATTTTTTTCAAAACAATAAATTAATGTACATATATTTTATTTTACTTCGTTAAATTTATAGATAACAAATGACAAAATGCATAAAAATTATAAGGGATGCAACAGGCGGCTCCATTCCTAACAAGCGAACCTTTCCAGACAACCCTAGTAATGAAATGAAAATATGATTGGTTAAGTGCATAACTAAATCTTATAAATTTTTTTTCAATTGGTGATGAAACTTTCAAATGCCATCAACCTTATAATTCATGAAGTCTAAAAAGAGAACTGAAAAGTCACGATTGAGCAGGATATGGTTAAGAAATGTTTATCTATAGAATAATAATATTGATACCGATTTGTTTAATTTATTACGTATCAATGAGATTGTAGCAATGAATAGAACTCCTAGGAAGGCTTTCAATCAGTATTGCCTTTCCAAACTATATAAGAACTGCGTTCACAAGTCCTGTTAGATGACTACTTTTTTACTTTCCTTACATGTACACAATTGATATTAATATACTTTAAGAGTTATTTTAATTGTTGTAAGCAAAATGAAGTACACGGCTTTATCTCAAATTGTATAACTTTGGCTTGGCGTATAATTAGTGGTAATATTTCAAAGTTTAAACTTGTATACATGTAGTTTCATTGTTCGAGATAAGACGAAAGTTTCTAGGATGTTTTATGATATCATGAGGGATATTACTCGAGCGCTTATTATAAACTTTTCTCTGGAACGCAATTTACTAGACTAAATAATTACATAGAGCCCTGTGGAGAGCGTACCCAAGAGTCCATAATTAAACTTATAGGACATGAAGTAGTTTTAGTGTATAACAAGTTCTCCGAATGTAACAGTGGCCGAAGTGTATTGAGCCCCTTACCTTGAGCGTAAATGCATTTACACTTCGGACCGTAATACTATATGCAAAAGTATTTCATAAATAAAATGTTAATGTCTCAACGACATCAGATGGTATTACTAGTAGAACAGATATATTTACTACAATTTATTTATTGATATTTTGCTTTTTAGGTTTCCTCATGATGTTTTCCCTCACTATGATAACTGTTTTATGGGACGTTGTTTGAATTGAAAAATTCATTGGTAGTCTGGGTTCGAAATCAAGAAAAACAAAACATAGGTAACTTCCACCATATCAAACAATTATCATTTGTAGTCCAGATATATAAGTTAATCAAAATGAAAATCCAGTTTATAACTGAATCGTGCACATTTACAAATTCTACAGTTATGCGCCATACAGAAACTCGGTACAAAATTATGTTTTTTAATTTTAAATTTCTACTTTTGTAATACAGTTGTTACGAAAAATTTGTTTTAAAATTTACCCATTTTTTATTCAGGCTACGATACGGTAAAATTAAAATTCAAGTGTAGGATGAAAATTATGACCTCCTTTTATAATATTACATGAATTTTTCATATAGCAATAACGGAGCTTACGTAAAAATAACTGTTTGTACATTTTTGCTTCAGACTATTTTAGCCCCAGTTATTGATAAATAATAATCTCAGATTTTTAAGTAAGCCTATTTGGACATTATCAACAAAAGATACAAAATAAACTTGACAATTAAGTTAGGGCTAAAGGTTTCTAAGTCCATATAAGCAGATCTACCAAAGATGTTTCTCCATGATTTAATTCATCAAATATAATCTGTAAAAAACTAAGCAGCTTGGGATACTTTTTATACTTTTGAAAATTGTTAACAGGTATACCACAGAACAAGCCATGGGAATAAAACAAACAGAGACGAAGTTAAAGGAATTAATCTTCAACATCGCATAGAGGCATCGTATTGGAATTTGCTATAAATGTCATAAAATAGTTGTTATAATAAATAGGTTGTAATGTTTAATCATCCGGGTTACCAATGCCAGTTACGTTAGTTATTTTATACCTCCGACGACAACATAGTCCGGGAACCATCTTGAAAACATTACAAAAAACAGATAGATTAAGAGAGACCCTGGAGATTACTGAAACATAGTACACTACAATATGTAATACGCTCTATCATTCTTGGTAACTTGTAGAAGTATGAATTAGTGTAAACTCATTTTTAATTTGTAAAAAATATAATGACTGAAGAACAATAGCGTTATATGAATTCTGAAACTGTGAATGGTAAAAAGTTCAAGTGCAGCCGGTGTTTACGCTTTGAATCCTGCTAAGCCTTGCGTGAATATGAGACCCTTTACATTCAGAGATTCAAACGCAATTAAAATTAATTAAAAATTATTTGGGTAAATTCCAGAATGAACTAAAGGATTTATCTAGAACATTCAATAAAACAAATGAACATCTTTATATATGGAAGGTAATATAGATTATATTGCTTTAATGTTTCCGATTTTTTATGTGGATGTTAAGCCAATATCAATAGGATCGATTCTTTGGAAAAACATCTTCTTTAGATATTTGTGCAGGTTTGTTTTGATATTATTGTATATTATTTACGGGAAAAACATAGCCAATTGAATGTTATAAGTAGATAGATATAGCTAATAAAAAAGTACTATTATAAATATAGTTAACATTTATTAAAACATTTAAAACAACTATTAAGATATACTTTTGACTTTGTTATTTTATAAAGTCGAAATTCGTATACTAAGAACTATTCACATGAAATGCAACAATAATTGACATATTCTCAAAACATTGAAGTAACATATACGCCATATATATTAAAAAGTTAATTATAGTATGATTTCGTAATCATTGAAATCTGAATGTATGAATAGTCATCGCGGTAACGAAACGAAAATTAAATTTTTTCTCTGGATCCGTAATTACTTGATAAAAATAAAAGTTTTTTGAGAGTTGATGAAATTGAATTCGCTGGCTCCGCTTTTGTTCATTTTTTGAATGAAGTTTCACTAAAATTGGTATAAAAACTAGGACATTGATTTGGACTAGTACGATTTTATTTTATTTAGTATACTCGTATATGTGTCTGATGATATCGATATAAATAAACGAATATACAATAATTCTAACTGAACAAAGTCTGAAGAAGTATAACAAAGGATAGATGTCATCATTTTAATAGAATACAAGAGATTACTTTGTGGTGTTCATACGTTTCAAGGGTGCTATTGTATTCGATATGGGATGGAAGCAGTAAATAAGCTATTTATTATCAAAAGTTATACACAAAAATTCACGATTCAGGAACACTACGATAAGAAAAATGATTAAGTGTACGTTCAAAGTTATAAAGAACCAACTCTAGTTGTCGGAAAAGTACAACGTAGTCCTCCTGCAACAGTAATGGTTTGGTGGGGCTTGTCTTATCAAGGAGTCAAAAATCCACATTTTTGTGAAAAAAGAGTGAAAACTTCAGCCAAAAAGCGTAAACAGATTAAATGTATAAAAGATAAAGATGGCCATTTTGAATAGGTATAAATTTTAATAAAATAACATTATTTCATATAAAAAAGCATTTGTAACAGAACTTATGGAACTAGGTATATTTTATTATCCTGCGAAAAAACACGTGGGAATATCCATAATCTTTTTCAAAATACAGTGATAAACTGACTGATCTCCAAGAACTTCGTGAATGTTTTTCGTTGTCCTTGAACATCTTACGTGAAATTATTATTTTACGAAAGCACACATAAACATGTGCATCGGAGAGAAGGGGAACGTAAATAAAATAAACAATGTTATAAAACATATTGCTAATGAATTAAGTGCTGCCGCAATATTTTAATCACTGTATAGTGCAAGGCTCTGACATTTTATTTAATCATAACAGTGTTCATATTCTACCAAATTTTAGTTTTATGAGAATCCAAAAGTATGGAATAATGTATAAATTTAGACTAAATTTACTTAAATAACCAGTAGTAATTTCATTTATTCATTTTGTATTAAAATCTTTATAAAACTGTGACGATAGCGTGCTATATAGTAACCATGTAACCATAGTAAGTATAGTAACCATGGCCATGGGTGTACAGTGTTTAAAATTATTATAAAATGTGTTTAACACACTTATTTTTAATGTTTTCTCTCTCTCTTAATCATAGTTTTGCAGAGCTATCTTTTCCATAATTTTGCAATAAGTTATCATTTAAAAATTTACATATTTAGTCTGTTCGAATTCTGTAGCAGCCGTTAGAGACAAAATTTTCGCTGAAGAGTTAAACCATATAGGAGATCAAGGGATGAAAATAATACCTGATCAAGTATGGAAGACCGGGAGATGGATTGCAGATTAGAAGGTGTCGCTGCTGATTCCAATACATAAAAGAGGTTTTACATTAAGCGCGAGAACGATCGTACAGTAGCGCTGTATCCTACATTAGTAAAATAATACTTTACATTATTTAAAGCTTGCAATCTTTTCTCCAATGGTAAATCTCCAAAAAACATACTATGTTTATAAAAGGTAGTGAGAGAGAACATATTGTAAATGTCAGGAAAATTATCGAGAATCACCGTGAATTTAATACAACAGCATTCATGTCCTTTATGGACTCAGACTACAGCATTTCATTGCGAAAGGTTGGACTCTCCATCAATAAGTGATGCTTGTGAAACGAACTGGTAAATTCTATAGGACTGGACCGCTTAAATAACCAACTAATCAATCTTTAATCAACCCAAAATTCGTACGAGACTTAGGACGACACGCTATAGAAGAGCGTTTAACTTGCCTGGGTCATAACGTCTGTCGCAAACCAGATAACCTGAACAAGCTAGCTATCATCGGCAAGGTGGGAACAGTCTCCCTATGGCTATAGACCAAACAATGTGAACAGATATCTCAAGCAGGCACCTTACTTGATTTTTTTAGAAAATACTTGTCCCATAATTGTTTCTTCTACTAACGTTGTAATCTCAACTTTGATAACCCTCTCAAGCAGTACAAAGTGGTCGTTTTAGTAAAAACTTTAACGACGTGGAGCGGCCGTTAAGTGGGTCAAGACGTGGTGCCGTAACGATGCCTTAAGGCTATCTCTAACCACGTCACGGTGTCAACGAGCCACGAAACTGGAACACTTGGAAATAATTATGTTTTTATATGAAAAATGTGCCAAGTGCGCTCCATTACTATTGGTTTTTAAACACAAAAGCGCCATCTATGTTAAATTATTATTAGTATATATTGTAATTTTTTTTATATGATTAGAAGGATATGAATCCTGTGTCCCAATCTCAACGAGATATGCGTGAAAGTGAATGTAGACAAAATAAGCCGTTACAAAACCGCTTACAATGTAAATATTACCAACAATTATAGGATATTATAAATACATTCCAAGAATATAATATTTCATGGCTAAAACTTTAATTAAAAGCTTTTCCAAGAAATCACTAGAATGTTATTATAAAACGTTCGTAGTTCGCTGGGGCTTGAGGCTTTCATAACATAACGTTGCGGTTATCTCCAACGGCGCGTGTCTAACTCAATTCCTAACTAATGTGTCACGTTGCACTTGCAGGACACCACTAATAGCATTTGTATTACACTTAATTGAAACTCTTGTACGTAACTACGGCTAAAACTATTACTCTACAGATAAACTTTTTTTTCAAAGTACGACCTGCTACGGTGCTACGCAGATCAACGATGAAACGCAGAAAATGGCTACGCCTGGTCTACGCAGTCGTTTTTATCATTGTTACCATATTGAATTCTAATTCTTTTTTGAAAAATTTTATACAAACTGTCTTTGCTATCAGTTTGGCCTAGATACAAACTCGATCAATATTAAAACCAGTTTTAATTGTATTTGGGCTCATGTGGTTTTAATTAGTGGGTTAACAAACTTTCATGTTCATTTGTTTGAAGTTTTAACTATACTTCGATGGCAATCATAGTAATTACTTTAACTCTTTACGTTTTTTGTTCTTTCCGAATGTATAATTTTATCTATATACAATACAACTGTCGTATAGTGTCTAACAAATAATTAATTTTTTTAGTCATTTGTTTTTATTATATTTAGGATTTTTGTAGTAGAAGAAAAAAGTTATATTGTTACACATTGTACATGTTATATTGAATAACCTGGAAACAGCCTTTAGACGTGATTATACGTTATAATTTTTTATGATCATTGCCGTAGTGGTAAAGTTTGTAAAGAGTACTTTAAAAGTATCCGTTAAACTATTGAGGTTTTAGTTAATTCTTATTAAAAAGAGACATGTAAGTAAATGTACATGAGAAAAAATAATATTATTAACTTAAAACATAAAAATATATAACGCCGTCGTGGTAGGCTGTTACCAGTCAAATACCTTTGCAGGCGTATTCGGAACTGCTACTAATTACCATATGTCAGAAAGTAAGCTGTTGTGATAATTGTTATCTAGTTACCTACAAAACAGGGATTCCCTAGTGTGGGGATATATGAATTTTGTCATAAATAAAGTTTTTATTATTATTATTATTTTAAGACTCACTGCGAATTAAGTTTTTACAGGAGGCTTATCTGATACCGCCGGCCGATACGCTCTTTTCTTGGAATTGGTAGGGAAATACTTCGGTTGGCAGTTGGTTCTACATAGTTGTGGGCGGCAAAACCTGTCTTAAAAAAAGTTTTATTGTTATTAGTATTCGGTTCTGATTTAAGGTAGATCTATATGATCTGTGTTTTCTTGTCTACGTATGTAATGAACTGAACGAGTACTAAACAGTAACATCTGTTAATGTAACAATAAAAAATTATATAAAAAGTCTTATTAGTCCGCGTAACATGTACGAGTGTGGATAACGAGGGCCGGAGGTGGAGGAGGGAGCTGTATGTATTGTATGAAGTATCTAACCCGTCCCAGTTAAACATAGGCTTTACACATACACAAACTTCGTGTATTTTTTGGTTTGATTTTCTCACCGTATTTTTCTATACAGGCTTAAAATCGTGCTTAGCCGTTGAGACCTACAAACTTTGAGTTGCAATGCGGACATTGGAAATGCAAGTGTTCCTTAAAATATCAGTTTTATTAGGATAACAATACTTTGTGATATATTTCCTTTATTAAAATCTAAATATATATACAAACAAATATATTTAGTAAAAATAAGGGTTAATATAAATAGAAAACAAACAGGAAGGCATCCAGACAGAGAAGGTTCGCATTGTTCATAACAAAGTAATATTTCAAGCCGAGTAATGGGAATATTAATAAAGTTTTGTCTTGGCTGAAGTGGTAAGTCCTGTCCTTACTTCCTGCTTATTCACAATAGCTATATACATGAGTAATTTGATAAAATTGTGTTCATACAAAGTGGATTCAATTTATCAACATTCAAAAAAATTATGGTATGTTTGGGCAGTATATAGTAAGTAAGCTTTGTGGGTCAGCATGTGTTTAAATATACATACATCATTCTATTCGCATAATTAATATTCTCAACTCGGCAATACAAAAGACTGATTAATAATAATAATAATCAAGTCTCATTTATTCCTTGTAAAATTTACAAAATATACACTCACATAAATTATATAACTGCATTTTTTTTTTCAAGGACCTCTTATTGAGTATAGGCCTCATCCAATTGGCTCCATCTCTCTCTGTTTTGAGCATTTTTCTCCCAATCCTCTCCACCAACTTTCATAAGCTTTGCAGCCCACTGATTAAAGATTATTGAAGGAAAATTACTAATGCAGATTCATAAATGTCAACAACATTACTAGTTTTGATCTTAAATAATTGAAGCCAATAGAAATAAGACTTAAGCAGAGGGCGTATTTAATTTAGTTTGCGTAATTAAAGGGTAAATTTACGATACAAAACGCTTCCTATTCTTGGAAAATTGGAACGGTGGTACAAGCTTTTGCCGGATTGCTTTGCGACGAAATTAATCTTGCCAAGCGCAGCAGTTTACTAGTCAAATTAAAGTTGAACAAAGTAATTGAATGAATGTTATGCTAAAAAGAAAATCAGAGCAAAAATTAGAAAATTGTCTCTTTATATAAAGATTAATGTGTATATTTCCCGTATCGCTGGTACTTTCATATTTCCATGCCCCAACGGAACGTAAAGTTCCGCCCTAGCTCGCACCTCCTTTCTTGGCGATTCCTTTAAGGTCTCTGCAGTTAGGCTATGGAATCCACTTCCCGTCCCTATTTGCTTAGCTCCTTCTCTATCTTCCTTTACATTTCTTCTTTACAAACACTACCTGTCCACATCGTATCCGTAACTTTCTTACTAACTACTCACTGACGTGAGACTTATCTTGTTTTATGTTATATTATCGTGATTTATGTGTCTTTTTACTTTTTACTTTCTATTTTTAATGTATAATCTTTTTAGTTTAGTTTGTATTTTTTTTGTTCCTGTTTAGTTTTGTCTTAATAACTGTGTATAACATATACTTTTGCACTACTTGCCTATCTTATGTAATTTAATACATTTTTATTTATTTTTGTCTTTACTCACAGTGGTTGCCTGGAAGAGATCGCTCGAAAGCGATAATGCCGCCAGTTGACCTCCTTTTGATTTAATTATGTTCAATATTTTTTATTGTAGTGTAAGGAAGTGTTAAATAATAAATAAATAGTCTGGTCATCTGGGATATCAATTCCGTCGGACTGTGAGAGATATGGTAAGAAGAGTACACTTATGTAGAAACACTTGTGCTCTATATCAACTTCTGTTTAAAATAAACATTGCATACATAGTCAGTCTAATAAACATTATCCACCTTGCCGAGTCTTTTCGATATTTTCAAATCAACTTTGCAATTAATTTAATATAAAGCTTTGCTACTAGCGATTTATATATTCACCCTATTTAAATGAGAATTTAAGCTGAACTTCACAATTTATGTACATACAATTTTCGGAATTAATATTACACAATTTGTCATCTGCGAAAATCGTGAAAATAGCAGTAACGAAGTAAGGAAAATTATAAAACTCGCGTTCACACCCCGTGGAATGCAAACAGTCAACAGTTTTACACAAACTTTGGCATACGTCGTTGAACTCAAACAGAGGGTAACGAAAAACCCAAATATTGATGAGCTTTCATATCTGTCAATATTTTGGAATATGTAATAGAGCGGCCCGTGTTCAAAGGGCTCAATTTGTATTGGTCTCGATGTGCAAACTTTATAATTGGACCTAGCCCTCCAATACTGAACCCTTGCAGTGGGAGCGATAATTAACTCCTTGATTCTGTGACAATATCCAGCTTCTCGATGAGCAAATTTTGGATACGGTTTATTTGTATTTTAGTCTATCCGATACATTTACTTTGATATAAGTTTTTTTATATATGTAGAACTAATATTTTTTTACAATAATTACAAAATAGAAGAAGAAATACTTATACTTATGTATATCCAATTGAAATGTAGTTATATATTAGATATCATATTGGTTTTGTACTTAAAGTATATTAAATCACATAAAAATCTGCATGTACTCGCACTAATGGCACACTACAATAAAGGAGAAAATATTTAATAAGTATACATTTGTGCAAATAAAAAACGTATTACAACACTCTTTGACGGCCCCAAATTACGTATAAAGTATTTGTAGATTCATTTATTTATTCAGTTATTTAGAAATTCAAAAAGTAACATGGTACGTTACATTTTGGATGTATATATGTCTGCGTCTGCACACGGGCATTCTTTTGTTTTTTGATCTACGAAGTTGAAACGCCATTTACGTCTCTATTACACCTTTGAATGTGCTAAGTGTTTAATTCGACGTTAATCATCATTACTAAGAGAACCCAGTCTATATTAACATATTATATAGTAGTAGTGGTCCCATATAGTGCTGCTGTATAAGAAAGGTGACCGGATTAGATATTGGTAATTACCGGCCTATCAGTCTTCTATCAAATTTGTACAAACTGTTCGCAATATGTCTAGAAAAAAAAATTACTATATTTATAGAAAAACACCAACCTACACAGCAAGCTGGATTTCGGGCAGCATATTCAACGACTGATCATATACACTCGGTAGATCTAATAGTAGAAAAGCATCAAGAGTTTAACCAGCTCCTATATAGTATCAGTAAGGTAAAACTTGACTTGGGCCAAAATTTCGCATCGTAAATTTATCTTTTTTATCAAATGTGGAATAAAAAGTGGTAATAATTTTTTAGAACGAGTTCTTTGACGTCATTTTTCCTTTCTACGACGGAAAATTCCACAGTGCTCTTCATGCGAGGAATACTAGACCAGGTTCTAACAACGAAATACGGCGAATAAATTATGGTAACGAATAAGTCATGCCTAATAATGACTACAGTCTTTTAAATTATATTAGAAACTAAGTTTAAATTAAAACCGTTCTCAATGTGCGTGTTTAGTCCGTAGAGGAAATCAAATGATTATAAGTCTTATTATTGCGTGACTGAACCTGTTAGGGGAGTTTCCTTTTTATTTCCCAACAAGTCTACGCTAATTTAAAACCCGAATCTCACAGCCAAGACAGTTTGACGTGTAGCTAGCGTGTTTGTTCAAAGTTTGTACTAATTTTGAAATGGAAGAGACTCACCACTCAAGACGTCACCAAATATTACACCGTTGGAATGAATGTTATAATATTATTAGAAATCTAATGATTTTTCATGTATTACATTTAAAGTTGAAGTATATACTGTCTGATTATTGAATTATATACTTAAGACAACTTATACTACATATTTTATGGTTAATTTAAATTACTCTCATAATTAGGCTTTAAGATTTAATGAACAATTGACCACGGCAGTGAACAATCTATATATATATATATATATATATATATATATATTATATGAATGCAACTGCTGCTACGGCTGATATTTATAATTTTTATATGTTACATATCAGAGACGATCGATATGAAACATATAAAATATCAGAAAAGATTTATTTTTACACTTTTCATGTCAAGAAATTTCGCTACACCGAATTACCGCGATTAAATTGTGAGAATTAGCTAGTATAGTATATAATTAAAATTTTCAAGGAACTTCACAACATTTCCTTGAAAACTACCCGCGTGACCAGTCAGAAAGCTGACACGAAAGCTTGCATTTGACAGTAGGGAGGGTTAGATTTTGTTTCCGCTCATGTCACAAGTAACGTACAAAATTAGAATTTTCAACTTCAGTAACTTGTTAGCATATAATTTAGTGCTATGAAATGGAGCTTTATATTTCACACACCCAAGCTTTTTTGTGTATAGCTATTATACTTAATTCCACCATATATGGTTAACGTAATTAACAACTTCATTGATATAATGTTTAAAGAACTTTATTTCTCAGTACAAAGAAAATATTTTATTTCCATGCGTAACTTAGTATGTATAAATAAACGAGATACACGTCGCCATCAGGCAGTGTAATAGGCTCATTCTCATATGTATATTTAGAGCCCTTTTGAATTGGTTAAACGTGCTAATATTACGAATATTTGACTGTAATTAACTAACTCATACTTCATATATGTGTTAAGTAAAACCATACAATTTTGTTTCTTTATTTAGTCTGACAGTAACTTAATACTAATCCAATATAAAACTATACTAAAACAACTATTAAACTCAATTCTATATAGGTATAAAAAAACAAAACAAGCTGTAAACCCTTTTTATAATTATAGGTGTAGTTACTTAAGATGATATAATATAATTAGTTTAATTCTTGGCTTGGATTATAAAATTAAATATTTGCTTCTTCGTTATGTTATGGGTACGTACGTTCTCTATATTTACCCGAAAATTGTTTATTCATTTAGGTAACACATTGTACACTTATGAACGTCTAAACAGAAATACATGTTAAATATTTCTTATTTTACATTTACTGCAGTTCTCAAATGAACGGCGTAGCATGGCCGAGAAGAACTGGCAATCAACCCTAAACTAAAAGTTTTTTGTTTTACAAAATGTTTTTAAGGAGCTGCAACCATTACACCATGTTCCACATGACATCTTAAGTAATTTATAGTTAATTAATTAATGTATAGTAACACTATTTGTTATTACTATATATATTATAATTTAACAAGTTAAAATTTCAGTCTTATTTATCTGGGGGTTTCCGTTAGGTTTGCCCATAATGTTAACAAGAGTTGTGTAACCAAGGCCAACACCGCATAATATAATTTTGTTGAGTGTCTAGTATTTTTGTAGGTTTGCGTTCAGCTTATCAATTGTACTTTACGACTGTTATTTATGTTACTGAGGTGTTCGTGTTGACAGAAAACCACTTAAACAAAGGCTACGTCTAAATTAATGGTCACTAATTCTAAATATTACGCTAATATAAAATTACGCATTAAAATTCTCTACTGGGACTCAAGGGTAATATAATGCTAATTAACTTCCAGAAATTCTCTTTATACTTTTAGTAAAAAACATGAACTAACTTTTAATTACTGAGTTTATTATCGCTATATTTTATACATAAAAACTTCATTTTTGAAGTGAAACTTGAAAAAAAATACCGTCACATTTTTCGGTTACGTGTCACATTTTTCCGTTACGCGCCATCTTTTTCTTGTTCCTACCACGGTTGATTCGAAGAGATTCAAAGTCGTTATAACAAAAATATATAATAACGATAACAATGATAGTAATAATTCTATTACAATTAATGAAATGGTTATAGTGTTAGTAGTAATAAGGTAAAATGAAATAATTGTATTATTTGTATTTATGTCTATGATACTTAAAGGCTTTTCTTACATTTTATATAATTTAACTTTATTTAACCACTTTCTATAAAGTTGCATATAGTAGAACATTTTTCGAAAAATTAGGTCATAAATAAGTTTTACTACTTACGTGCGTACACTACTACACGCACACATTTTTATAGTAACAAACGCCTAGTCAATGTGTGCGTTTGTAATAACCTCACCAATAATTTTAACTGATAAATATTATATGATACAGTAGTAGAACTGACTAGTTATAACTTTTATGAACTGGGTCAAAATTTATTAATGAATAATATATAGAATTTCTATTGTTTGTGGTAAAACTCCTCAAAAGCCTTCAGATTTCATATATTTACAACGTAAACATATGCTTGTTGTATCGCCCCAGTATTATACAGTGCAGTTAATTAAAGCGCGCAGTAAAGCCGCCGGGCTTCCGGCGAAATGGGAAATAGCTAATTATGAACTTGCGTACCGGCTTAAATCTACTAGAAATATGTTGTGTGTTAGAAGTGTGAGCGGGTGTAAAGTTTTTCATATAATATTTCTTTCGCATTACATAATTGCACTGAGTCATAGAATGTTTCACGAAAATCGTCACGCGCGCTATATATACGACTCGTGGAAATTATGTCTATGAGGTACAAAGCTTTTGTTAATGATGTATATTTAATAATATATGTAATATAAGTATTAAAAGTTACTATAGGCATTTAATTTACATTTGTAAATGGACGACTTTTCAAGATGAGGTTTTCAAAGCTTCGTTAAATATAACACTTGAACGAATTGATAATGTTCAGTCCGTAAATACATAATTTACCCTCGAGATTGTTTCTTTTTACGAGATATGAATCTTCTCTGTATCCAATGGCAAACCCGCCGCTTGTTACTTGTACAGGACGTCAATTTCTCTGTTTGCGCGATAAGTTGAATTAAAATATGGGTCTAGTTCATTTGAGTTTACTTTAGAATTGCTGGAGAAAACAATAAGGCTTAGTTCCTAACCACAATCTATCTTTCAGTTATATCAACAAACAGTTGAAAGCGACAACGCATTGTTAATATAAGTTTAGTCAAGATAAATTAAAACTAACTAAAAACATTATTGGTCTAGACCTCAGATTTGTGTATCTGTTTTGTTATGATTTGTTTTTTCTATTAAGCAAGTAGGTGAATAGCTTTCAGTGGTCTAAGGTATGACGGTTTTCTTTCAATGTGTTTCTTGCTGGGCCAGCGAGTGTTAAATGCGCACATGGAAATTCCTTTGGCGAGACGGGGTTTTGAACTCAAGGCGCGAGATTAGCACGCTGTAGCCACTAAACAAACAAACAACAAAGCCTTAAATAATGATTGAGTTAATGAACTGAGCATTTTAATCATTAAGTATAGAAAGTGCTAAGTTAATTATAAAATGTTTGTTGTAATCTGTGGTTACGATAAATGCGACGACGACTCAATCGCGTTATCAAACTGTTTTCGACAGCTAATGTATATCAAATCTCAAACTCGGCCACTGGAGCCTATAGGCCGGTTTGTCAGTAGATTGGACGATGATTCCCTTTTGACTTCTTAATACACATCATCCTTCCGCCTCACGTTGCTACAGTAAAACTTCTATACTCTTAGTATGTAACTTAATAAGAAAATTCGTATATGAAACAAACTAAAAACCACTTATGCACCACTGTATGCACTGTAATTTTATTTTATTGTGTGCTATACTTATTTACAAAGGTTTATTGAAATCATGGTTGCTCAAAATATTTACAATATTCGGTGTATGAAACTGCTGTACTACTGTTATAACTATCATTTAATTACGAATTCGAAAACGTTAAATTCACAGATAATTGATGCAACCGTGATTTCAATAAAACTTTGTAAATAAGTATAGGACGGAATAAAATAACATTACAGTGCATACAACTTTAATGGGAACATTATTTTCCCATTTCACTTTGTGCAAAGTCATTTTCTTTTGAAATAGTTGTTGTCCTACGAGGCGTGAAATTAGGAAAACAAGATCACGTGTGCTTTGAGCCACTTATGTATAGCCTTTAACGATTTAATATAAGATTATAGCACCGTATAGAATGCGATGAAAGTAAATAACTCTTATAAAAGTTTAAAGATGGAAAAACTTTAGCCATTAATATCAAATGGACAAAAACTTATGAATTAACAAACTATTCGGGTCAACTCTTTTTATAAATAAATAATTATAACTATGAAAGTATAGTATTAAAATTAATGGTAAAACAAAATTAATATGATAATTATACATATCGAAAAAATGTATTTGTATCATTAAAACTAAAATATACGAAGAAAACATACATAACATAAAACACGTTACAGTACAATAAATAAAATCTTTATGAATAGAACAATATTAGTAACAAAATATAAGGTAACCCAAGATAACAAACTGCCTTGTTAATAATACAAAGAAGGTCATAACAATACTCATTCCGCCTTAATAATGACAGTATTTGTTGGAAAATTTTCAACTGCGGCCTTAACAGAATGACCGCTACAATGCATCGAGACATTTAACAAATTTATACAATCTACTGATTCATCCAATTTTGCACCTTATTCCTTTAGAATTGAGAGCAAACAGCAATCCTATTATGTTGTTCCAGTGTAATCCAAATGAAACGTTGACACTGAGCCGGCAGTACTGAAGGAAGATTGTAAGATCAAATTAGGTCTAGCTTCAACTCCTCTCAAGAAAGGAATAATCTCGTTGTTATGAAATGAAACATAAAGAATCACTTTATTAAGTATTAAGTTCAGTATTTAGTTTTGAGCTGGAGATTGAACGCAATCATAAAACACGTAATGAGCTGTGTTAGCGTTGTAGTAATGCAAGGGATTCTCAATTTTAAGGTGTTTTTAGGCCAGGTATGCCTTAATGCATGGATATTATATTCATGAACAAAATATAAATTAAAAGAATTGTACTTAATGGCATGCCATAGGAGGCCTTCCCAATAATTTACGAAGAAGATTTTGAAACAAATATAAGTTCGTTTGGTAAATAATAAAAAATATTTTAGTATGTGAGATTGTTTACTTATTAGTATTATATTGCGAAATTTTCTAGGGTTGGATTTTGAGGTCTGGAGGCCTCGGGGCAACAAAGGCGTGGAGGGCCTCAGATTTTGTAAATAATTTTTTTATCAATCGTATTTTTCAATCAATAATTTATTAAAAACACATATTAATATATCAATAGAAAAGGTGTTTCCTAGTCGAAATTCAAATGTTAAATTAAAAAACAATCCGAAGTCTCTATTGTCTCTATTTTAAGTCTCTCTTAAATCCGGTTTATGCTTATTTGTAAATTGCGTAGAAACTTGAGTATAAGCAATAAATGTAGTCCTTACAACCTTGTCAATTAAAATATTACTGAAATACACATAAATATATCATGTACTGGACTTCACATAACGTTTATTAATTATTTAGAATTTTCACTGAACTAAAATATCAGGAATTCGAAAAGGATCGTCTTTATAGAACAAAATCCATTAGTGCAGTCCCGGTGGAGTCGGTGGTGGCCTTCCGTTTCGGAAATTACATTAAAAAGCAATACTTTCTGTTCGATAAATGTTACTTTGAAAATGCAAAGAAATATTTCCTTTGGGAACTATTCACCGGAGTGAAGGACGGCTTGAGTTACTTGTTAATATTACTTTAACCTTAAAATGCTTAATATTTATGCTATATATTTTTTATTCGAACGAAAGTTTTCCCATACGTCAAAGGAGTATCCACATTTTTTTAAAAAAAATTATGCAATTGAAATGTTCTTAATGGCTAATTGTTGGCTGCATTTTTAGCGATTCACAGTTATATTAATAATAAGATGTTTTCACTATAAAAAATACGCCTAGTTAAACTATTCATATCACATTATCATGCCATCTTAAATTCATTTTCATTCGTCGAACATTGAATACATAAAATGGAATCTACAATTTAAATACGCCATTGAAATTGTCTAGGCAATTTGCGTCCCTTAAAAGTAGTTATAAATAACGGAGCCATAAAAATGACAGAAAAAGACTGTATATTTACAAACCATTTCAATTGACGCCAATTCAGACTATTGAATTTTTAACGCGGTAATCCCTCGAGGGCTGAGGGTGGGACCAGACTGAAATGTAAATAACCAGGATAAAGATCCAGGATAATCAGTCCAGACCCGAACAGGCGGTAAGCAATTTAGTCTGGATTAATAGGCGATTCCCTTGCATCCCTAAACGAATAATACACTATTTGTAAAGGAGTTCGTTGATCTTATTGAACAAAGTCCATTGAGGGTTCAAATTTGCTTCAAATCAATTTGAATGGATAATGTGACTGCATACTTGAGATCAAATGGGGAGTTGCTTAAAATGTGTTTTATGTACTCCTTATTAAAGATTATATTATTTTTAAGTTTTAGAATATATAGCAAAAAGTATAATCAAATATCGCAGATACTTAAATATTTTGTATTGTATGTTATGCATTTAAAGCCGTTGTATGAGGGACTGACGGAGATTATTAAGATTGATAAAGTTTTCTTGATAAATATTTTCTTACAACTCCACAATATAATTTTGTTATTAAATTTTCCACTTCAAAGGGATAATGTGGTTTAAAATACACAGAGAATTAAGACTTTGAACAATAGAAAACCGTCACGTATAGTTATGTCATTAGTTGTGTAGTATTATTTTCATTAAATGCATACTGCCACTGCCGGGGGACGCACGTGAAGAGAATTGACAACATTCATCGCTCTTGTTTTAATATAATGTGCAATGTGGTTTTAGATGCACATTACATTAAAACAATTATGCTTTAGTTAACAAATGATTAATAAAATTTATAAAAACCTTACCATGTCCAAAAGCGACCGTTGTAATTTTAACACCATGTATTGATTACATATAAATCTGTAGAAAACGTGTGTGATAAATAATTTTTTGTCTTTTGTTAACATAGCTTTTACACATTAAGGAAACACTTTTTTAAACGGATTGAAGCTGTAAAGCACGCGAAACGTCGGAAAAAAATATAATTTGAAATTATGTAAATCCGTTTAAAAAGTGTTTTCTTAAATAATTTTTTAAAAAACATTGTAGGCGATTAGAAAAGATTACAAAAAGTTATTTATGTTTTCCTGTCTGTATGAACAAGTCACCCGCTAAACCTATTTTTTTATAATTAGCGTTTCACTGGAAAGATACACACAAGAACTCGTGAAAGCGTTATAATATATTATTTTAAAGAGCGCTTTCATTCCTTATATGGGTTCGTAGCTTCATATCCGGCTATTTGTAAGAACGACGTTAACACGTACATTTAAAAACCGGAAGAGAATTTTTCACGTTCGTATTTTGAAAGTATTTTTCCAACGGTATTATGGAGGGACACAATATTGCAAAGCCTGACAAGGGTCAAGCTCGTTACAGCGATCCGCTAACAACGTAGCTACATAAAGGAAGATATATGGAAAAATGTTAGGTAAGACTTGTTTGATCTTATTTCTGTGGTTTTAAGAAACCTTAGCACAATTAGGGCACGGATGCCGATGTCAAATGGAGTTAGGGTGTAGTTTATAAAATTTTCTTTTCGGATTTCGGTGTTACGGTGTCATTATGAAGTATTTCATTTACAGAATATTTCATAAAGAAAAAACCTAGGCATTGAGAAATTGTCCAATTTCTTATGGAATAAGATATATAAGATGAGTATAGGTACGTGTAGATAGAGATAACTATTACAAAATGAAATGATGAAATTACGTAATACATATCCTTTAAAACAATAAAAAAAAAACTTTAACTTTAAATACTATTTAATAAACTTTGTAAATATGTGTTTTTCTTCATTACATTGTTGTTGTATGTGAAAATAAAATAAAATGATAAGGTTTATGTTCTAGGATTTAACATTGTAATATTGTTGTTATGATTGTCAACATGCAGTTAACAGGACAACGGTACGTCAAACAAACCGCTAATTGCATGTCAAGACTTAATCGTTACCGTAAAAATACAAACATCATAATGTATGTGACATTGATAGAACATATTCTTAAAGTAGTAAAATTCGCTTAGCTTAGATTAGTTTCTAATACGGGCATTAATTTTTATAATTTTCATAATTTTCAATAAGCATAAATTCACCCTGTCTGTGAGTTTGAGCATTTGGTTACGAAAGTACAAACAATTACCCATTTGCCCATTAAGACAGTTATATAGACACACTAATGTCTGTAGGTAACCAACTGAGGTATGGGTTCTAATAGGCAATATTGCCTATTAACTGCAGATTGTTAGCTGGAATTCTAGTGTAATACTACTAATTACGTGATTAACTGGGATGACATTGCGGATGCACATTAAATATTGCAAATAGGCATTGCAAGGTTTTTATTGAGATAATAAATTTATCTTTTTGAACGGCTTAGCTTAATATAGGATTTCCCAATGATTGCCGAGATCCATATTTTTATTTTATTGATAACATATAATTTATTAGCACGAACGTATTGTTATATAATTTCCATAAATAGGTTAAAATAAAATTGTGTTTACTAGGAGTTCTCCTAATCTAAATCTCACCAGTGCAACAAGTATGTTATTGGCACACAAAAATCATTTAATTGTACATAAATACTTTACAAAGAAGAATCCTTATAGCTATAGACAATAAAGAAACCAAAGACAAAGAACGTAAGTAAATATTACGCAATCCCGTGGCCCATTAAATCGCGTCCCACAAACAATAGCCACAGATAATGTGATATATCGTTCAATTTGTCGGGTATAGAATCGAATGCTGCCATAAGCGCAAGCAATTTCCCACTGATCCATGAAAAGTGATCGAATGTGGAAAAGGCAATGTAGGGGAACCCTCAAAATTAGAGTTGAAGCCTTGACACGTGGTGTGCATACAACCAGGGATTTGTTTCAAACTATTTGAATACAGGGGATTTTTCAGACAGAGAATTATTGCGTTTTTGTAACGGGAAGAGTGGTGAATGAAAAGGAATCTAACAAAGCAATGTATGGTTTTCATATATGCCACTAATCGTATACATTATTTTACACAAAACATATTTATTTGTATCTATAATCGAATTGCGTATTTTACATGCACTTACACTTCGCACACACAAATTTATATATTGAGTGGTCTAATTGTAATTATAATTCTTGTACATCCTGTTTGTCATATTTATAAAAGAAATCCCGATAATATTTTCTCAGGACTTTATTACTTCATATATATTTAAAGCGTATAATGGAGTAGCGATACATCGACTTCAATGGACCAAGAAACTTATACATTTAACGATACATGTCTCATGCCTGGTTTCAAATGGATTCCACGATTACATTGTGAACGGCACTTGACACGACCAAGAAAAAATACTATTCCAATATTTATAAGGATTTATTCCCCCATCTTTAAACGGAGGAAACGTACGTTATATTAAGAAATAGGATTTAGAGTTTTAGGAGTATGATAGTCATACTATCTCGGAACTATTTAATTAGCTAGTTCTGCAAACCTTAAATATCATTAAAAATAAGACATCGTTAAGTAACTTTTATTACCAGAAAGTGTTCTTCAATATTTCATAACAGACAAGCAATTATAAATATTTACGTTTCAGTTCTATATAACAGAGGGAATAAAAAATAAAAATATAAAAACCGGTGTTTTTCAGTCTTATAGGTATAGTCTTATGGATTTCGGTATATATTTCGTAATTATTTGTTTTTCTCATAGGTATGTGAACACCTTTTTGGGTCTAACATTCGAGCGATTACTACGAAACGAGCCATAGAAAGACCATTGGTCCAAAGCCGAAGAACATAATCGACGACCTCAGTGATGATGGTCGCACGCTGAAGCCACCAAACCAACATTTGTATATCATTGTAGGAGTATAAATAGTTGGTAGAATTGAAATGTTTCTTTTTTTAATACATAATTTTGTTTACTTTCATTTATTTTATTTCGTGTTATCGTTTTCGTAATGCCATTCACTCAGTTGTAGTTAATTAATTATAGGATCTTATTATACAACATTAACTATGACTAGTTTTAAACAATTTGACAACTGTCGTATAATTACGAGTAGGTATAGATAGATAGATCCCCGTTAATCACTTGATAATACTACATCAACAGCGAATTCTATAAATCTAGTACAATGTTTTTATTCCTCGGTGCATTCATTTCGGTTCACAATAAATAATTCATACGGCCATCCGTATTCTGCTTCTGTGCCAAACGACATGCACAAAAAGTATAGGAAACGCCATACATGGTGAGACACGACACAGTGTCAACTAGCTCATAGACAGCTTATAAATGCTATTGAACTTGAACGACAGTATTATACAATCTAGAAAATGTATTGTAATAAAATAGATGGATAATGTTTATAAATACGATGAAGGTTTCCTAACTACAATTGATCTTTTCAGTGTTTATTTTTTCCAAGAATTCCTATAAATTCCATTATAGGGCGTGTCAAAGTTATGGGACATGAAGAGAAGGTACCTTCAATATCTTTTACTGAAATAAGACTTTATGTTATTTTTAAAAGTTAGTAATTCTGCATTCAAAGGTTTTCTTGAAATTACTAAGACGAGGCATCGTCTGGGAATCGAACCGACTGAATTGTAAAAAACAAAAACCCCTACTTTATGATGCCAATCGAAATAATGGTTATAAACTAATAACTCTTCTTAAGTAACATAGTATTTTAAAAGATAGGAACAGCGTGAAATAAATCATTTTAATCAAAATGAAACTACCGAAGTCAATTACGTATTTTTTGGAAATAAATGAATTGCTCAAATTCATAATGTGCTCTTGTCATACGCAAATCGCCAATCATTTAATGAGACCGATTGACCTGTTTGATTTTCTTATCATTTTATGGTGAATACTCGATATGATATGTCACAATTCTGTTTGGAACTCGCCCACGTTCTCGTATCGCTTTTTTTATAGCATATCTTTCACGTATTCCGGAATAAGTGATCGACCTCCGGCTCATAATAGTCGGAGAGCAGCAGATTTTCTAAATGAATGTTTTCCTACTTGGATTTATACGAATGGACCGATTAGATGGCTAGCCAGATCTCCGGACCTTACACTATTAGATTTCTTCTTTTGGGAATACGTGAATGATATGCTATACAAAAAGCAATACGAGAACGTGTGCGAGTTACAAAGAGTTATTATTTTTTGCCCATTCTTTCGATTGTGTTATTTTTCTTTTAGATTATTATTTGGTGTGTTTCGTTAGTAATAAATGTTAAGTTATTATTTCTAAAAAACTTATTCGTAATTGCACTCTTCTTACGTCCACATCTATCTCATTTCATTGAGGCGTAAACACAATTTGACGGAAAGAGACATAGGAAGTCAGATATTTAATTATAATATAAAAAAATCTTAATATATTTTCGGAAATATGTTAAAGCTCGGTCGATTTGAGTAAAATCATGTCATTTACTTAAATGTTCATAACCTTAGGATGGCTTACGAAACAGCTTTATTCCATTAATAATTAAGTAGAAACCGAACCATAATAGTGTATAGTTTACGATAGTAATTGAGTTAATAACTTTGAATATTGAACGTAAATATTCGTAATACGCTTGCGAGACGAAGGTTGGCATGAATTATGTATGGCTTAATAAGTGTGTATTAAATTGTGAAGTGTATGAAACATTTAATAATATTTAAGTGTTTAAGCGTGGAATCATTTCTATGACTTTGTTATATTTTTTTTAACTAACACGATTTGTCGTGGTATCGTCTTATGTCAAGACGAATCATTATGTATTCTAGTAATAAAGAGATGTAACGCCACCCAATCAGTGGTTATAACTCTTATATTGACTTTTACGCGTAAGATTTTCTTTCCTTTCAATAATTCAAAGATGTTATTTGCACCGATTCACTTCCTGTACTGCTGTAGTTCGATTTTTGAATTTTATGTCACACGAGTTGTTGGTGAGGGCCATCATTTATTAGTTCGTTTTGATACACTTATGTTAATAAATACAAATTACATTATCCGTATTCGTTATTTAAATTTTGTAATTTATGTATTTTTGTAACGATAAAGCTTAATAACTGGACCCATTTCAAAATTTCTATCAGCATTAGTTTCATAATAGATGAATATAGCTATATTTATTTATTAATATTTAAAAAATAAATATCTTACCTTGCGACAGGCTTCAGTACATGCCCTTGGGTAAAATGCCTGGCGAACCCCGAGGGCCCATCTTAAGTTTTTAGTGGGTCGGGTCTCGCTACCCCTCTTAATAGCAGTGGGATTTGAGTGTAGACCCAGCCCTACAGTACCCGCGTCAAGCTCGACATCCTTGGCGCGGGCCTGCGCAAGCGCATTTTCACCTCATACAAAAAAAAAGAAAAAAGGCTTCAGTACATACTTTGAAAACTTGAGGTACACCTTTACTATAAAGGAAATGTTTGCTTTGGAATCATTTAGGAACTTATAAAAAGATATGTCTACAAATTTAATCTAAATCACAAAAGACCAATTCAAACATCAATTTTCGATATCTTATATTGTTCGAATGCTTCTGTCTGAAGTACTTTTGTATTTTAGGAGATAAATATTTTATATCCGTTCCTATCTCCGCTGTTTCGGATGGTATTGGCAAAATAGTCGAATCGAATGTGTGATAGCTTAGTTCCAACTTTCTGTTGTCTGGCCTTTATTATGTTTGAATTCGATATATTTATCATAGTTTAAAAAATAAATCAATGGCGTTACAACCTTTTTAGGTCTGGGCCTCAGATTCTGTATCTGTTTCATGATCATTTGTTAATCGAATAGGCAAGTAGATGATCAGCCTCCTGTGCCTAACGCACGCCGTAAACTTTATGGGTCTAAGGCAAGCCGGTTTCCTCACGATGTTTTCCTTCACCGTTCGAGCTAATGTTAAATGCACACATAGAAAGAAAATCCATTGGTGCACAGCTGGGAATCGAACTTACGACCTCAGGGATGAGATTCGCATGCTGAAGCCACTAGGCCAACACTGCTCCATCGTAGTAATGCCTACTTGAACTCCTCCTAAGTAGGCTGACCGCTGTGTCTGTGTTAATATATTTTTATGGTAATCTAAAAATCAAACATAAGTCAAAACTAAGACCCTAATCAAACTAAACTAATCAAGATTGTATGAGAAAATACCCGTGAAAAATCATCAAAAGTAAATCCTATTCTGATAACCAGTGTTTCAATAACCTTAAATGAATTCAGTTACAATTTTAATTGGTTACATGAAAAATTCATTACTTGACGATACAATTGGCATCAATTGGGTTTTCAAACTAAATATACAGATTAAAAATCAACGAATCAAATTCCCAATAAATTCTGTATAGTATTTTTTATTAGTTAGCCTATGTATAGAAATCCCAAGCTTACATCACTTATTGCGTGGTGGATTTTCTTTTTATAAACGTTAAAAAGCATAACAAATTGCAATTTCAAATGGATAATTTTATCCTAAATCGAACAATAATTGTTTTTTATTTATCTTACACGGCAAAAACATCGTATATGGGTTATATAAGTATCGATAACAAAAGAATTGGGCCCATATCCCATCGAAGTCTACTTTCATACGGTTCGCTATTTACCGCTTGTCGCAAATCGATACGCGACGCAGATGTACGCTTCTCGAAAACTCTTTCTTGTTTCAAATCCTCTCTTTTGTATAATATATAGATATAGCGCTAGTTTACGACTTCACTCAAATATTATTAAGTCTAGTAATATTTTTTAGTCCAGACAGAAATGAGTCGATAGAAGAAATTGATGTGTTAACAGGAAGCGAATGGAGAAAGAAAGCCATGTTTGCAGCTTGGGTACATATTTGGTATTGTATATTGATAAATAGCTGGAGGAGGCATTTACCACTTATTTAATTAACGTCAATAGTTAATAAAAATAACCGACTTTGTATCTTTATAATATTTTTTCATTTATTTAAAGTGTCACAGGTACATCCAATACTCGAATCTTATATTTTATCAGTTGACTTTATTTCTTAATAAACGTAATTAATAATCTTTGATTTTTTAGAATTTTTTACATAATTTTAAATTTTCCGACGTTTCGCGTGCTTTACAGAGCGCGTGGTCACGGTGACGGTCATCTTTGATTTTGTTTTCTTTGGAGTAGAGACTCATGGGCCGAGGGGTTCCAGTTCACAGGCGCTAGGCGTAACCCCAGAGCTGGACTCTCCTCGCTCAACGAATAAGTATCTCAATACAGAGAGGATATGCTGCCATTAAAGATACACTGCCACACGGAACAAACTGTTTAAATTTGTTTTTCTATTTATTCATTTTTAATTATTATTTCTTAATAAACAAATGAAGTAAAACAAAAGAACCACGCATAAATGTAACTAAAGCCAAAATGAAAATTGGAAAGCAAGGTAATTGAATACCTTTGTACGTAAAACGAGCTCTACACATGTCAAAGGAACCCCGCGACATAAAACAAATATAAAATCACTCTTGTACACTTTCGTCTAGACTTTGTTGTTAAAGTTTGAAGAGTAAATTAGATCTTGTCTGGATGTAACTGAAACCGTTGTTAGCCTGCACTTATCGAAATGTGGTTTGTTTGTGTCCATAAATCTAAAAATCGCGCCAAAAGACTGAGAATCACGATTGATCCCGGCACCTGCATTTCTTCCTCGGACATCGATGTCGTGTTATACGTCATTCTTCTGAGAGTTTGGTTTTTTTAAAAGACATTGACATTTCTGAATAAAATTTATTTTTTATATACATGTGTCTTTACTACGACATCATGGAACAATACGATCTAGGTCTACTTAAGACTAATAAGTAATTTAAGTCTAAAATTATTTACTAAAAAGGATTGTTATCATAAGTAAGTGTCCAATAACACTACTTATAGTCTCTATTAAAGGCAAGACACTCTGTTCTTGTGTTCCATTTTTTTTCAGTCACTGTTTAGCTCTTAATATTGAAGTACACTAATAATAATTCACTAGTTAAAATGGTTTTGTCATTTTCAATCTTCGTACTAGGCCCGTGGGTTCAAGGAGTTGAATAGCCTCGACATTCACGTAATGGTGGAGCCTATGTTCGTGTGCTCCAGCAGTCTTTTTTATTAATGTGGCGACGTCCTCTATATTATGGTCACGATGGAGGTCGTAATTGGTCTGAATAAAATGACATAAAACTTTATAGACTCCTATTATTAAGTTCTACATCTCATTATATATAGTATTTACACAAGAGCGGCAAATTAGTTATCTCACAGACTGATGTGCTGCATCTACGCGCGACTGACTTGACCGGCCGACACCTAATGCTAAAATACTACCAGATATTCTGCTGAATATTCGGTTATCAGCTGTAGAACATACGATAATCATTGCCAGTATAATAAATATATTTGCTTGTTAAATAGATGTAATGCAAAGATTTTCATGACATTTAACTACACGGTATCAGAAATATTACATATTCATCAACTCAGTACATAGGTACTGATGCTAGTTTACCCTTGAGATGTTCTGCCGTAGTGTAATGGAAACATACAAAGATCTCGTATAATACCAATGGGAGTTGAAATGTAGGGCTTAGAATAGTACATCATGACACAAAGCTCTATACTCTGTCTGTTGTAAACTGTGAAATGTACGGTTTCGATATAGAAGTTCGTAAAATTAAAAATAATAACAGCTACCATTTCAAAAACATTATTCATTGTAGAACATAATATGTCTAATTTTAATGAGTTAAATATCAACAAATTTGACTATATACAAAGATATAAAGTTAATCCATAGTCATACAATTGTCATGCACTCCTAATATATAATCGCCTTATAAAAAAGTCTTCCAATAACGCTCTATTATATTATATATAGCACGGTTATGTCTATTTCTGTCAAATTGGATTTACAGAGCCACATACTTTTCTTGGCGGATGAAATTGGTACTACCGTCGCCATTTTCAAATGTCAGACTGATATTGCTCTCAAATACAACGTTCATACAATACATAATTTTACTATCTACCAACATATAATAAAAATCCAACCAAAATGTAGATATTTTTATTTCATGTAAAATAGTTTTAATTATAGAACGATTCTGATATTTATAGCACAGATAACAAAACCTGTCATTTTAGTTGTTACATACATTATTTATTAAGACATTTTAACACAATAAACTATTATGTTAGCCTGCATGACTTCAAATTATACTTATGATGGTATTTTTGATTTACGGCCAAGTACAGTATTTAGATTTTACAGTAAGTAAAATCATCGGCTTCAAATTTCTGCTTCGTGACCGTTTTTTTTTCGTGACAAGATTCTTCCGTAAGCAAGTGGGTAATCAGTAATCTGTGCCTGACACATACCGTCGTCTTTTTGGGTCTATGGTATACCGGATTAATCACAATGTTTTCTTCTCCATACTAGCGAGTGTTAAATGTGGATTCAGATAGAAAGACCATTGTTACTCATCCGGGGTTCGAAACTATGAACCAGGATTTTTTTAAGGAATGAGACTCTAATTTAGAGATATTTTATTAATACTAGCAAACTTAAAGAATTTTGTATATATACTGCAATAACCATTACCAAAGACAGTATATTTGTGAAATGCACTTCACGTACGGAATAGACTTCTCGCATCAATACTCGTTCCACTTCAATCTACAAGGAAATTTACGGTCCCAGAACTTCAGCTAAAGCCAACTAGCAACAACCTCAAGCTTAAATCCACATCAAGGAAGGATGTTTTGTCACGTCACCGAGCTGATGCAAAAGCATTTTAATTTGCATTTTGATTAAACACAGGCGTCTGACAGCCGGCAAGGATGCTTCGCAACTTGTCTGAGCTTAGAAGCGAGAATCCAAGTTTCCATTTATACAATGTTTATTTTGTAATAAAGCATTTTATATAACGGAGATTTAATTTTATAGTTACTGTGTCTGGTGAAATAAAAACCCATATTGTTTCTACTTTATATTTTGTTGTTATGTAAGAGCAGTGTTAGTCTTGTGGCTTCATTGTGCGACTCGGTCGTAGGTTCAATCTCCAGCGTGTACCAATGGACTTTATGTGCGCACTTAACATCGCTACAATGAAGGAAACATCGGAGGAAACCGACTTGCTTTAGACCCAAAAAAGTAGACGGCGTGCGTCAGGCACAGGGCGCTGATCACCTACTTCCCTATTAGATTGACAAATGATCATGGAACAGATCCAGAAATTTGAAGCAGAATTTGATTATTTTAAATTTTTATAACAAAAAGTAGGAGAGTGTCATTATCAATTAGAATTATAGGAAATTCATTATGTTTATGAGGGTCTAAAACCTAATCAGGTATAGATGCAAATTGATTTGCAGAATTTTCCATTAGCTCGCATAACCATAAAGTGTGTTTGTGTTCATGCTGAATGGTTTGATAAGTGTGGACAGCTGGCTGAATATAAGAATTTAATTAATCAATTGAAAATATTCTTATCCTGACAATGATCGACTACTGTAACTGTAGACTACTGACTTTTGCTGATATTTTGACTTTAAGGCTGGAATATTTAAAATTAAATATTATGTATTATTTGCGGTTTGTATATAAAAACATTACATCAAAATATAGCACAACTGCGCGTCCAGGTCTAGAATTTTGATCAGTAAGTTTTTAGCACCAGCTCTGTAAATACGTTGTACATTGGTTATCTTAATATCAACCCCTCATAAAAGTAATATAATGTGAATGTGAAAGTGTACTTCGACATCAATTATATATTATTACAATTGAACCATTGTGAGTTGTCTAAACAGCTTGAAATTGCAATTTGTCATACGTATAAAGGACAACAACAAAAGCAATGTCTTGGTTATTGTGCTTGCCTTTCACTACTTGCTTTTGTAGCAACTTCATCTGCAGGCACAATTCGTAGAATCTTCAACCTAATTGGATTTTGTTCTATTTTTAGCTTTTATTTTATTCAGTGGTAGACTAAGCTTATACAAATGGATAACTTTTAAACATTTATTTTATTTTTGTCTTTATAGTTGACTTGAGGTTATCTTTACTCGTATATGCGTGGCTTAGTTTTCTACATGTGTTTTTATCTGAAGGTACGATTACGATTACCAAGAAGGCACGGCACAGATTTTTGGTCAAATGTACCTTTAAATTGAACGAACGAAACGAAAACAGAAATGTGTTTTCTTCACAAAGGCGGTGTTATGGCGATTAAAACCTGTACCATACGTAAAAATTCAAACGAAGAATTTTAATTTTAAGATTTATACGAAAGTCGTTAAAAAGTCGTGCAATTATTTTATCTCTTATTCTTAAGTATGTCCCAAAGGTTAGGCAGGGATTTCAACGTAGAACCAGCCTGATCAATCTTCGGTAGTTTTTTTCTTTCTTCGCCTCACGGTTCGTTAACAGGTCTTTTTCGGGCATGTCATCGGACGAATTCCAGTTGAGAGCATGCCTGGCTTGAAATGATATGGAAATGGAATTCTGGAAAAGATTTTGAGTCTGAACTTTGAACTTTCGTGATTAAGCCGGAAACTGAGAGTTTTGAGTGAGTGAGTCATCTTCAGTTCCTCCAACGCACCCACACGCACGTACGCTGCCAAAGTAAGTAACTGAAACTATATGGAGACTCGTTCTATTTTATAATATCAAATGTAATATAAATAATATCTGTTTACATGTACATATATAGACACGCGTTTAATGACTGCCGCCTACCACCTCATACAAAGTTTTTATGTTTCACATTATATACACATGGGTTAGTAACTTCGGCCTTAGTTGTTACTATTGGTTAGTAAAAAAACATTTTGTTTTAATTTGGTTAAGATACTTTACAAAGGTAATAAAAATGTTTCAACAAGAATATATAGTTATTTATTAAACCAATAAAAATATTTATTAAAGTGGTTTTACAGAAAATATCGTCACATTTAAAACAATGGTCATTTAAATTATTAAAATAATAAAAGATAAATATAATATAAGCAGGGTTGAAAAACTAATTGGAATACTACAAAGGAAAAGTGTATAAGGATAGGAGTTTTAAGGAAAATATTAGTGTGACATAAATACTGTGGCTTCTAAGAAATTGCGAGAAACGGTTTCTTAATATTAATTAAAAGTTTCACACTTTTTGATATGTAATAAAAGGACCTTTTGTGTTTTTAAAGTTTATCTAAGAAGGTTAATGACAAAAAAACTAATTTCTGGTTTAATATTTTCTCAATTAAATTCAACCTTTTACCTTACCTACAATAACCTTTACAATTTTTTAAAGTAAAAACTATCAAAGCAAATTTAAAACATACAAAAAACATAAAGTGACTATGAAAATTAAAATTCATAGACTTAAAAAATACAAATGAAATTATACTGCCAACATAAATTAATATAACAAAAAATTATAACGAACCTTAAAGTATATTATACCTTTGAATAGCTAGACAAATACTTTGTCCGAGGTAACTACCAGCTTTTTGCTATTTCCTTTAAAAGCCTTATAGCGTTAGGACCCCACGAACCAAGGGTCTCGACACCGAATGGGACAAAATCATATTGGGATAGTATTTGCATGCTTTAGCTATTTCAGCCACATTACTAGCCGCACCAGCTCTGTTGTTAGTTCCGTGTAGATGGGAAGGGGCCAGTGTGTCTGAACAAGTTGCATGCCATGCCAGCACCCAGCCCATCTTCCATGGAATCAAACTCATACCGTCCGGTCTCTTGCCATCCTCTCTTGTAATTCCAGTCGGCTCAAGTAGACTTGGTAAATCTCTGGATTCATATTAATTCGAGGAATCATTTAATCTGAATATAACATAAAAAAAATCGTCTCATAATAATTGAATCCGATACGGCTTGTATAAATCGATGCAGAGCAAAGTTGAATAACGCTCATAAAAAAACGATGAATGTTACTCAATGTTTTCATTCGATTCGCCTTTAAAATTGTTAACTAGCTACCTTTTGTGTTCCCTTATTGTTTCACATGAGTTGATCCTTGTTTGTTCGATCTAATTGCTGTTCAGTCAGGACTATTCACTGGAACACTGTACTGTAATAAACATGTTATATACAGATACATTACTCGTAGAGCGAGTATAGTGCTAATATTATCTATACATAATACTAAAGAAGAATATTTTAAACTTGATTTATTTATAAAATACTGAAGTATCAACATAGTGAAATTTAAATGTGTAGTTTGAAATTTAATACAAAATGGAGCATTCTATAAACACAGAAAGGAGGCTCATGTGATGTTAATTGGTACCGCCGCCCATGGACACTCTCAACGCCAGAGGGCTAGTTGCCGGCTTTTTAAGAATTGGTACGCTGTTTTCAAATTTATCTTAAGATTTCATTGACTTTTCTACCAACCAGTATCAATTGCTTTTTTCCTCGTTATCGAACTAAAATCTTTTATAGTCACTATGGTAAATATTAAAAGTACATAAGTAAATGAAGAAAAGGCACCTTCTGGACAGTGAGTGCTCTCTATTAGGCCACATCTCACTTAACATGCGGTTAGAATTATGGGCAAACGCCTGTCCAGTTGTAATAATAATAAAAATGCATTTACCCAAATTGTTTACTTATACCCACAGAAGCAGACGTTAAGCTCATTAAAGTGTGAAAACTCCAAACTAGCTATCTGAAAATTAATGCTTAAGCATATTCAGTGAGAATAAGTTCTCAAATCTACCCGAAGCCTAGATTAAGTTGGCTTAGGCGACTTGGCCCAGCCCGACTTCGGCTAATAGTTAGCCATTAAAGTCTCAACTGGATCATATAAGCCCCTGTAGAATTCTATGACCTACGAGTTTCAATGGATTTTAGCAAGTGTACCTTTGCACATTAATTCTCAACAAGACCATAACGTCTATGAAATACAGGAAACGACACGTTGATGGGATTATAATAAGTAATTGAAAAACCTAATAAAGGAGCATTCAAGTATTACGTAACGAATTTGGGGGGGGGGGGGGGGTATTCTCTTGTAAAACGTAACGATGCGGGGCGGCGATTGAATTACGCGTTATTGATAATATTATTTTTGACTTTCCAATACTTTACACCACATAACGGTAAGGTTTAGGTATAAAGAATCACTGGGAGTGGTCACGAAACGTTTTACTACTGGATATAGAAAACGTTACGGTTGTTTCATGGAGGGGGGGGGGGGGGGCTCAAGAATCTCCAAAAATTGCGTGACGTAATACTTGAACGTTCCCTAAGTGCTTCACCAAGCCTAAGTGATAAACGTAATGTTCTACACTCTACAGTATAAGGAAACGTGAGTTAACTACTAATATAAATACAAAATGCTAGTTAATTTTGAAGAGAGATATGCGTGATAGGTTAGGCCGATTTACCAATAGGGAATTAAAATAACAATTAATTGCGAATAACGGTTACACAGCAAGAACATGGATTTTTCAACACTTGTTACATACAAAGTAGTGCCACCTTGTAGCAACTAGGGAAATTACTAGTTAAATTTTCAAACTTATTTCAACAGTGCCATCAATTATGATAGTAACTGTGAACTGTATGTCTTTTGTGCCTTCTGACAGAGAAATCACGATAATTTATAGCTTAAAAGCTGTATCAATTGTGCCACCAATGGGTCACGACGTAATCAATAGCAATCCTGCACCCGTACTCTGTAACTCTGATAACTATAGTTAGATTGCGATTGCAAGGTTGCGACATCAGCGCTACGGATATTAAAAACTACATCGAAATTGCATACAGAAACGTCGCGATTGGAATCGCTATTGGATTGTCTTTTGTTAAAATAGCTTTTACACATTAAGAAAAACACTTTTTGAACGGATTAAAGCTATGTATTATTATTAAAAAGTTATAATTATTTACATAATTTTATTTTTTTCCCCGACGTTTCGCGTGCTTTTTAGCGTGCGTGGTCACGGTGACTAAATACGAAAGGTGTTAAATGTCAAAAGTATCACAGCTGCAGAGAAACAACACTTACATGTATGTAAACATAAATACAGATAACACAACTTTCTCTAATTATTTTCATTAGTATGGTATATTATTAATTGTCTTTAATTATTTTCTTCCATTTGCTCAATACCATACATTTAGTTTTAATAGGTAAAAACCACCAGAACCAATCGATCTGATGAGAGAATTATGTAACAATTTGACTTCAATTACAGTTTTACTGAATTTCCAAAGTCCAGGATCCAATATCATCCCTCCATTAATGTGACTCTAAGTTGCGCTTCAAGAGGTATCTTAGAACTTCACAGTTTGTCGATAAATCCTCTAAATTATTCTGCTCGAATAACTAAAGTGAAGTTGATGTTAACCTTGGCTAATTGTTTTGTTTGTTTGAACCGTACGTTTTGCGATTAAGTAATTTCTGAAGCAATTTCATTAAATTTGATATTAGCTTAATAGACGAGAAATATTTTATTTACTAAGACTTTGTTTATCAAAGAAATTGATTGATTGATTGTTGTTTCTCTGAAATATTAAAAATCGAATTCATACAGTTCGGTACTATGAATATCTATTAAATATTATTATGTTACGATATATATTTGCACATATGAGAGTCACAAAACATTCAATAACTGTTTTAGGAGTAACTTTTTTGAGCAGTGTTGATCTAAGGGCCCAAACCTTGGTGTCATATGTTCGGGATAGATTTTATGTATGTCTGTACTCGGTGTTATTATTATTTATTGAAGCATAGTAACTTATGTTTAGTTACATATAAATATTTACCGATGAATCATTATAATTTATATTAAAAGTGGTGCCGTCTATTTTTATATTCTGTTATTGATGTAAAATTTGTAATAAAAGACACTGTATTCTTGTTATTATTACTATTAAACTAAAAACATTAACACGCGTGAGCAAGACCCAAAAATCGAACTACTACTCGGACTGCCAAAACTCGTCAAACGTCCGTGATTTTTCACAAATGAAAAAGGTTCAGATATTTATAATAATTAAAACATCAAAATGAAGACTGATCTTACAAAAAATATAACGAAAGCCGAAATTTTTTATGCTTCTCCTGTGCGTAATATTTTGAATAGATATTGAACAATTTATTCTCCTACTTTAGCCTAGACGCATTGTATTTATGTGCTATCGTGTCCCATATTATGTGAAGGGTCTCAATCTCATGAATATAATATTGTACTTGAGATGTAGTGTATGGTTTATTGACCTTATAACATTATTGTGTTGACATGCGAATACATGAATTCGAATGAATAAAACATCTAGCTGAATAATGATTTTTAATGCTAAGTAGAAGTTATTAGCAGTATATGTGCAACCAACTTACTCGGTTAGTGAAGGAGAATATTATTAATAACAGTAATTGCCTTAGATCTAAAACATAACGACGTGATTTTGTACCTGTCACAAAATTACGTAAACAAATGATCACTATGATGTGATCAAACAAATGATACTTGCAGATGAATTATTTTGTAGAATGGTTTGCCAATAAAAAAATATAAATTATGGAACATAAGATACAAGTATCACTTATTCCACGTTATTAAATTTAAATAGGTAGACATTCCTACTCCTCGGTAAAGAAGACAGAGGATGTAGGCCGAGAGAAAAAAAGTCGGAGTAAAAAACTCTCGGTACTCTTTTAAAATAGCAAATCATCAAATAACACTTATTTTAAAACAAATATCGCAAATTAATTAGAAGTAGCCTGTCTAGCAGTAGTCCCTTTTATCAACTAGATAATTGTTAACTTATTACACAGGTTTTCTTTAATACATTTCTTAAATTTATTAAGAGGCAGAGATAAAAGAGCCTCTGAGATTTTATTAAAGAAGAATATCCCTTTTCCCAAAAAACATCGGGACATTGGCGTTTGTTCATTGTGCATATGTTCTATTCTACTAAACTTATCTTATCTTATTTTTGTATACATATTTAATATTTTCATAAATATATTGCGAGGGAAAGGTAAGTATATTAATTGCTTTGAATTTATCTCTCAAAGATTCCCTACATTAAATTATAGATTGCACGACTAGCCCTCTTCTGCAGGATGAAGATGGTTTCGACATCAGCAGCATGCCCAATGCCACCAATGTTTTTGCAGTTATTCAATTGCGAAATTTTCCTTTTTTGTATTCCATTTGGATAAGACAAATATACTCTTTCAAAACAATTAATTTATTAATATATTGTTTAATTTGAATAAATAATATAAATTACAAAAAAAAATACTTAGTCGTACTTGTAATATAGGTAACTTACGATAGATTGTTGTTATATTTTTAGGATTTATCATGTCCTTCTTCCAGGTTTAACAAGTGACAGAGTTCAAAGATTTATTAGACACTTTCATTTGTCTCTTGACATTTGAAGGTAAATTTGCCTGAAACAGACCCCTTTTTGGGGCGTGAAATTGAATCCTGTTGCGGAAGGAGGGTGAAAACTTAAATATTTAAGGGATATTTACCAAGCGAAGCAACCTGAAGGTGTGGTATTAATTTCAGCCCCTTAAGATTGGGATGTATAAAGTCATTTAGGTTTAACAGTCGTTAGCTTAGCCGTGTAATGAAGCGTAGTCATGAGTTCTACTAATTAAAATTAGTGGGATCGTCTGTCGTATGGCATGGTACATTTAATTTGATGTGAGTAACTTACTGTAAGTATCTTGTATACTTTGAATTACATTTTACAGATATATACGTAATACTGATTAATAATAATAATTCAGTGGCATAACCCCATGTGTCTTGACCACAGATAATATCCGTTTTTTTAAATAATTTGTATATCATAGTCCACTAGGAGTTCAGGTGGTGTGAGCCCTATTTCAAAAATTTTAGTTTTGCTGGTTTCTTCACGATGTTTGCCTTCACTACGAACAAGTTTTATATGCACATAGGCAGAAAATGCATTGCTCAGCCGGGGATCGAACCTACGGACTACGGACGGAGCAGGCACTAGAATAACAATGCCCTTGCAATACTTTTATTAATCGTATAGATATCCATGTTTGTTTTCAGACTAACTGTTAAAAGGTTTTTATTAAGTTTAATTAATCTTATAAGTACCGTTACATGTATATGCTCTAAATTTAATCCTTTTATAACATAAATACAACAAAACACATTCCGAACCACCAGATTAGTAATTATTACCCTTGTACTGAGATACCATACGTTTACTATAACTCACATGAAAACTTTCTAATTAATACCGGCAAAGGACGTGCACTGCAGGTTGGGGCCTGGATGAGGTCTCGGGGGACACGAATTTCATTAATCCTGCGGTTCTGCGGTTGCCAAGGAGGGGAGACATTCTTAAATATACCTCTATTTGTCAGATAATAAAGGTTTATTTAGTAGCGTGTAATAGACGGCAGTAAAAATACTTTTATCAAGTATTTGTAATGTATTGGAAGAATCTGTTCAGGTTTAATTCGAGGTATTCATACTGAAAAATAACGTGTTTGAATACTCGTACAATATAGTTAAAATATAATTTGAAACTAAGCCAGTGATGGTTAATCTTTCTATTCCTACATTTTACAGTGCGTCGGATTTTATGTGGTATTTTATTACGTAACAATGCGCGTGTATTATTGATGTTCCGCGTGCGAGGTAGTCCGCATAAACACTATATATACTATAGGAACTGTATATTTAAATCACTGTACATTAATTTAAACTAAACTTAAAATATACAATTTAAGACAATCACTATTACAAGGTTTACCAACACGCTTAATCGGTAACGTACTAGCTAGCCATCGGGCAGTGTTACACTCAATCAATGTCTTTATGTCTTTTTTTTTTTATAAAATAGGGGGCAAACGGGCAGGAGGCTCACCTGATGTTAAGTGATACCGCCGCCCATGGACACTCTCAATGCCAGAGGGCTCGCGAGTGCGTTGCCGGCCTTAAAAACAACACTGTATTTCTGTAATTAAATAAATAAATAATCACAAACATTTTATGAATAGACTACCTTTTTAAACGGTTAGATGGTTAAGTATAATTCGTAGATCTCGACGTAGCTACGATTGTCGTAGCAATGGTCGAAATGTATTGTCTACTAGCGGACCCGACACACGTTGTCCTGTCTTAACTATGAATATTGATTTCGATTTGTTATAATTAACTAACAATTCTTTATGATATACAACATTGCTTGTTTGTTTTTCTGGCGCGTATGTAAGCTTTGTTGGTATTCCGAGATGGGAACAAGCGACATATAACTGGACACGTGAAAAACATCGATTTTCAAGATAAATTCCACAAACAATTAGCTATTGTAATTATTTTATATGTATTTTATCAATATAACAACTCCGAACGAAGCATTTGTTTTAAACCATATTCATTTTTCTTATATCCTCTTTGACGATATTTGCAGAACGCATTCTGTCAATTTTATGTCAAACGCCATAAAGTTACATGAAAAAAGTTTGAATTGTAAAAGCGCTATGCACTGAAAAAAATTTGTTATCGTAACAAAAGTCATGATTACTTAATATGGAAGTGAAGTTTTCTTAAAGTTTCCGCGCTATTTTCTTATTTTTTTCTTTCATAAGAACTTTCTCCTGACAAGAACAAACACAAAAAAATGAATTTGCGAAATTGGTCCAGCTGTTCACGCGTGACCAAGGGAAATAGAGATTCATTTATATATGACGGCGCCACTATCAATGTTTTGTAAAACAACGTGCAACGGGCGATTAGTCGAACGATCGTACGATGTGTCACTCGATCCCCACTATAGAACCAATATAAAGCAGCGCGCGCGCACAACTCGGCAGTCGTTCATCGACCATTGCCCGGTGCACACGTTACGTAATTACCGAATAGCCTTTGAAATCTTCACCTATTGAATTTGTTTATTAAAATCGTATTGAATTAAGAGACTGAAATTAGAATTGGAATAAATCAAGTGATTGGGAGAATTCTTTGTGTTTGTTATCTTAACAATGTCGGGGCCTGACGCTACATATATATATATAGATGTTATGTGCAATGTCACATAAACTTAAACTACTTAAAAGTAAAACGAGACAATGGCAATATATGTGAAATTTTGTGTCAATGGTATCGCCATGTGATTTATTTATTTAGATTTTAACTGACATTTTAATCGCGGTAGGTTCTTACTTCATCTTTATAAATTTAGACCAGTTAAGCTTATTAAATCAGAGAAAATGGTAAAGAATTTACAATGCAAACCGTGCAAATTGATGGATTGGAAATAAAGAATAGAGTCCTTTATCTATACATTACGCATACATTACATCATACAAAAGCTTTTATCATAAATTTAAACAATCTTATACACTTCACAGTCTCACGTGGGATGGAAATAAAATCAATTTAAAAGGGGACGTTTCAATTAAAATTATATAAATTAAAATATAAGTTTTTTTAAGTATTTACAGCCCATTTAAACGTAGATTATAAATACGCAGAGACTTGCAGAATCTCAGGTGCATAAATAACAAAGTAAATTAAGTTTCTATTATAAAGCCCCAATTTGAAACAAAAAAGTAAAAATTGTTTCATAAAAATATATAAAGTATTTTGCGTTTCCTGCAGTCTTAGGAGATTATCTTAAATACTTTGGCAAGAGGGAACGGAATGAAAATTATTTAAAAGATTTTTCTTTGATTTACAAGTTATGACAAAGTTTGTGCACGTTTAAAGAAAACAGTTTTTCTGTCGCGTTCTTTTATAGAACACTGCATATACATTGTTGTTATTTTTTTGTTGTAATTATTTTAAACACATTTTTATTCAATAAGTCGATTGAAAAAAATATATAAAGGTACTTAAAGGGATAAACTTTTATGATACTTAGTACGTATCATAGTAAATCTACATCAAGTGTTAGGGTTTCTAAAATTGTTTAACGAATACGTTACTATATCTACTATAATTAATAGTTAGTAAATATCGATAGTTGACATATACTTATTGTATTTAATAATTAGAACATAAATCTAACACTTCTATTGTTAACATCACGTTTGTCCTTAATATTTCCTGCGAAAATGCTAGCCAATCACAGAAACCGCTTTGTCTGTGATACTTTATACAAAAATGTCCGGTGATTTAGTCATGGATGATTTGTATTATTAATTTTTATTTAAATAATTTTTTTTTATATAAATTATTGTGTTATTGTAATAATTTGTGTACAAATATAGAATATTTACCAAATCTACTGTTCTCTTATCCATAACGACATTCTGCATTACGGGCTGGAAGAGGCCATACACTACTAGTGTTTAATTTTAGCAATGTAATAGAGAAAGCAATCGGTCACATTACCGAACGCTAGATCCGTCCTCGTCTCTATGGTCAGTACTAAAAACATTGTAGAACTGGTGTTTCACATCCAAATACCATCGTGTGTCAGGAACAAAGGACTGATCATCTATATATGAGTGAATGCAAGACCGGGAAGGTAGTACTGGATAAATTGTTTCTACTAAACTTGGTCTTTGTATATCATAGAAGAGAAAGTATGATATTAGACTTTATTCATATAGTCGATAACTTATTTCACATAACGCCAGGTGTTTCGATGTTAATGCACATGTTAAATTGTTACGGTTATGTTGGGTTTATACGATATAATTGTAGGATCGCAATATGGGCTTGTTACTGGTTTACAACGTTGCTATTACAATTACTGGAGTATTACAACTGCAGAAAATGAATATGCATGGTCTCTCGTCATTCGGAGTAATGATTTGGTCGCTTATATTTTTATGTCAAAGACATTATTACGTTTATAATTCTGTAACGTAGTTCTGTAAAGAAATTAATATGGAAACGTTATTTGTATTAAATAATAGGTGGGCTGAAAAGTTCATAGGCTAACATTGAAAAAATCGTTTTCTTACAGAATATTATGTATAATATATATTTGATTATTCAATATAGTCTACCTTTGAGAGCAATATAACGATTATAGCGGCCATTCAAGCGTGTTGTACAAAGAACGGTTCGGTGACTGTCGATACACAATCTTATACTAGAATAATACGTCCTGAGTACATACCTCGTTATAATATCTTCTTACCAGGAAGAAAGGCACACAATATTATCAGCCGTAAGGATTTGGAGAAATTTTATTAGTTTGGGTACAAAGAGAGGTTAGACTGATGCTAATACCTTGCGACACGATAGTTCTAAAAAACGCACTAAACACTCACTATAAAATTATAAATAGTAGACGTAACTATTATCAATTATAATTAACAAAAAGTATATATCAAAATAAAAATGTGTCTAACATAACCCGAGTCAATATCAACAATGACTCAACTAATAAATGTGACGATCGGCCGAGAAAAAATATTTGGGATCACCCTCATTAAAAATTATTAAATTGAAATTATGTATTTCGAACACGTGTAAACCTTTCATAGGTGCATAATCCCGGTTATAAAAATGAAAAGAATATTAATGAATGATCTGCGTATAAGCGTAGAAATGTAAAATATATATTTTTGTTTATTTAATAAAAACAGAAAACGCTATGTTTTCTTTATGTTATTGATATAAACGACGTTTTAAGCATTTAAAATAATTATTACGATACTCCAGTGCCACCGTGACGACATAATCACGCGATTAAAGCTTATCTTCAAAAATAACAGTGATATTAACGCTATCAAAAGCCAAAAGATTATATAACTTTGTCCATTAGACGGTTGGGTCGAAATTCTGGAAACCCTAATGGAGATATGAAAAAAGTTTTATTGTAAAGATTTGATAATCTTGTTTCTCCGAAAGTTTTCTAGGGATTAAAATTTATTTAGTTACATACAATTATTGTGGATGTACTTTTATTAAATTTAAAATAAATATTTGTAGTCTGTAAAGTTGGCAAGACTTTTAAAAGGTAAGCGTTACTATCTCGTCGATATATGTAAAGTTGACCCACTATATACAAAAGAAACTCAATTTATATTGTACCACATGAAATTGTCTTCTTCGTTAATAAAACACATTTCTCTTATTCATATAAATAAATCTAAATAAATACGAATTCTTTCAGCTATACAAAGGAAAATGGCAGACCTGGCCGCAGACGCATGTGGTCTTGGTTGAAAAACCTTAGACAATAGATTGGCCAAAGTTTGGTACTTTGTTTGAAGCGCGGCACCTAAAATTAAACTACCATGATAACTGTCCACCTTCGCAAGGCACCTGGCGAGAGAGGAGAAGCATAATAATCTCTATCTCAACGTAAACACTTAACACAAAGAGAGAAATAATCGTAGGTACTATAAATAAGTGAAATTATATAGATTTAGATTTTGTAAATGGTATCACATTTTTGCGTCTGTTATGCCTTAGTAAGAAATATATTAATTCTAAAACAATTTTTAAATCGAATTTTAAACCTGCCGGAATGCGCGTCTCACGGACTACTAGAAAGTACTGGCTGGCATTAATTGGTATTCCACACGATCAAGTAACGTGCACCATAAAACTGAAGCAATACACTCAGGATGGGATGTAATGAACGAGTGCCGCGGAAGTACGCTGAATAATTGAAGACGTTGGATCCCTTGCGTCGGAACGTCTGGCCGCCAGATCGATATTGTCCAAATGTTAAATTAAAACCCGTGTATCATACGTTATCAATGTTTGTACCATGAGATTATGTGATCATTTAGATGAAGTATCATTTATATGATGTACTTTATATTACCTTGAATCACCAATATAGAATAATAATGAGCTAAGTGTAGTAATAAGTTTAAGAAAAAACTTTAGATTTCAAATACAGGCTGATCTCCTATCACTAAACAGATACGGAAATGTCATGCCAAGGGTTGTAAGCGCCACTTTATAATATATTGTTCTAGAAATAGAGTCTAAAGTGTAGAATTATTCTTTAAGAAAATACAGAACGGCAAGCGCAAAATGGGATGTATGTAAAAAGAATTTTATTTAATTTAACACTGAACACTCGCGAGTAAATTTTAATGAGTTCCGTTTTAACGTTACGACGCTACTTGAGTAGCAAATGGGAATATTATATTTTCATGAAGATGCTTTCATAACTGTCCATGGAATTTATTCTAAGAGGCAACTTTGCAGATAGCATGAATATTTATTTGGAGAAGCTACACCTGCCTGCAAGTTTCGTGCAGTTTTTTGATAGTTTATGTTTTGAAGAAAGGCAAAGTGTATCTTTCAAATATTCATAAGAGCAGCCACCTGAAGACCTAGTTGCAAACTTTAATTCTTTTGTTTGTGGTGGAAATTCAACGTTTATAATATGTTAGAGTATATTATTAACATATTAAATGTCTCGCTATTTTATGTACACGATAAGAGTAGACATTTAAAACAAAGCAAAACATTTGTAAACAATGAAAAGGCCTATAAAAATGTGTGCGTGTACTAGTATACACACGTAAGAAGTGAAACTTCTTTTTGACCTTATTTTTCGAAAAATGATCTACTATATGCTACTTTACAGAAATTGGTTAAATAAGATAAATTTTAACAAAAGGCTTTTATTATCATAGATATGAATACAAATAATACAATTATTACATTTTACCTTATTAAGATTACTAAGATTATTACAGAATTTCATTAATTGTAATAGAATTATTATAGTAATAATTTTTATCGTTATTATATATTTTTGTTATTAATGGCTTCAAATGTATTCGAATCAACCGTGGTATGGACAAGGAAAAATGGCGCGTAACGGAATGATGTGACGCGTA
The DNA here is from genome assembly GCF_905147105.1 of Pieris brassicae. NCBI lineage: Eukaryota > Metazoa > Arthropoda > Insecta > Lepidoptera > Pieridae > Pieris > Pieris brassicae. The sequence continues at coordinate 17,607,960 of NC_059672.1, forward strand.
ACCGAAAAATGTGATGGAATGGATGGATGTTTACGACGCCGATAAATAAGTTACGTTTCAAAAATAGTTATTTTTGCTATGCCACGACAAATCAAAAAATATCTTGTTTGGTGCATTCACATCGTTACTAACAATAATAGTTACATACAATAATAGAAGAACTTAACACGTCATAAGTCTTCAGAAATTTATTTTAATGGTACAACCAAAGATACATTTTGTATTTTGATTTTTGTCCAAATATATATCTAACATAATTCTCAATACTATTTCGTAGTGATATAACAAATTCTAACATGAAGTTGGAAATTCGGGATACCAAAAACAGGAGTAAAGCGTTTCACGGCACGATTTTCCCGCAATTTTCCATGCCACCTCACCCTTGGTGCTGGAAGCTATCGGCAATAAACAATAACTTCCGCCTGAACGAGTTCCGAACGAGTATCTGCTAATTAGGGACATGGAAAGCTATCGGAAAGCCTTTGATGCCTAATTGAAAAGGTGACAATGATTCGCGATTTGCACCTTGTTTTGTAAACTTTGTTGAAGGAATTATTTCACAAATACAATATTTTTTTTATTACCCGAGCTAATAATTATTAATAATATAACATTTCACATTAAATAATTCTGATATATGATGTTATCATAACGTCACAAAATCTGTAATGTTACACTGTTGTTTAAACCATATAATTTCTATAATATGCCACCACATATACTTTTGTTAGCTTACTACTACCACTACTAACATAGCAACTAAGACAAATTTATTACTATCCCATTTAACAAAATATAGATAAATGCTCTGAAATAAAGAAATATTATTTGTGTGAAATAATGTCTAATTTTGTCTTCTTCATCGAGCAATAAAAACTTTATCGGGTGATAAATGTGATAGCTAGGCATAAAACTTTACATAAAACAGGGTAAAATTGTGTAAAAGTCACGTTCAATATCATGGTGCTTGCCTTCCGCGAATATAAAAAGTGCGTCTTTATGATTTAATAAAGCATTTTTAGCAAGGCATTAGGGATGTTCATGCATATTTGGTTCGTTCGCCTTATTTCATATGTACGATAGGACAGAGAAGAATGCATAATTGAGAAGAATAACTAAGCATGACACAATTAAAAAACAATTGTACGGCAAGAGGAACAGAAAACTGAAGCAAGAAAATATTAAACTGGTGTCCAAGTTACAATCAATGCTAAATAGGGAGAAAATTTAATAGGTGTTAAGTCTCTGCAAGTGGTACATGGCAGAGAGTGGCACACTGCCTACAGTAATGGCAGGATTTGGAGGCCTTAGCCAATCCATTGGCCATTGCCATCTAGAAATAATGAGATAATATAAATATATTTAAATAATAATTATTATTTTGTACGGCTTATTTACTTAAAACGATATCTTACAGTCGCGACCTAAATTAACAAAAGATAATATTTTCACCTTTTTAACATTAGTATGTTTATAGTTCACAAATTTACGGCAATTGCAATTAAATTAACTGTAAACGACTGTAACCTTTAATAGATTAAACATATTAATAGGCAGCAATTATAAACCAGAGAGATAAAATATATATATTTCTATTTGTCTAAGACATAGTTTCAAGTCGAGCAAAACGGCGTCTCGGCCGTACTATTTTTTTCTCGAAAAAGCTCAGACCATTTTTAACTCCCGATAACTTCGTTGTGGATACAATTAAAAGTCTGATTTACTAAACAAGTATTGTATAAAAATGTATTTCAAATTTCATACAATTTGGAGCAGTAGTTTAACAATTATAACTAGTCAAATATCTTAACTTTGTCACTTACTGACTGACCATCAAAACACTAAGTGACTTCTAGAAGACAGTTTTAATTTGGAGTACAAAAAAAAAATTAACAAAACATATTTGTAATAGTAATACGGTCAGTATAAGATGTTGTTAGGTTAGCTAATTATGTAATAACTTAATACAGAAGGTCTCTTAAGTAGGGACTGAAAAAAATAACCGACTTAGATTACAAGGATCATCTACAATTTTTAACGAATAAATGCGTGAATTTTTATACAAGTTATGTTTTTGATGACATTATTGACATTCTACTAAATTGCAATTTTTTAGCGCAGGTGGTATTTCTTTCCTTTAATGTAATGCGTACATTACGTACGTAGCATACCTGAAAGATACTAGGTTCGATTCCGCGAAATAAAATAATAGCTTCAAATAGGTACAGAAAACATCACGAACACAAATTACTTACGTAAGTAATGGATGTTATGGAGCAATGCCTTGCCATTAAGGTATTTCCGTTGCTGTCTCGTCATCGTTACATATTTGAAGATTTTTTTTAATAATTCATATGAGTATGATATTAATTTAGACTGATAGACATATTATATTAACTAGCTGTCGCGAGGTACGCTAAGTCGCATACGGCCTGCGAGGCGGTGGTGCACGGGGATCACATTATCTTTGTGATAGAGGAAAAGGTCACAAACCCTAAAATGAGAAAACAATAACGCAACAGAAAAACCTGCTAGCTATGTGATTTCGAAAACTTCATCAAACTATTATAATTAATGTATTTTCAATAATTATTGAAATTACTTATTTCGAATTTGTACGTTACATATAAAAAATAATGTATATTTTTACACATACGTTTAATCATTAATTATAATATACGTTCTGACTGTGTTGAATTAATATATACTTTTACAGAAACTTGGCTTTGCGTCGGTCGACCTTACAAATTGCAATATTGCATTCATATACGTATTAATTCCTCAGAACCAATTCAATACAAGCCCAATATAATCCACATATCGAACTAGTGATGACCCCTTATCCCGATATAGGTCATAGGCATTCAATTCGGCACGTTACGGATACCGCACGCTTTGATCAGCACCCGCAAACGCTCTGAAGGATGGAGGTGCGATCATGCAGAAGTTATCGCTTATTGAAATCGATTCCACGATCCGGGAACGCTGATATTTTTCACTATCACAGTATATATTTGCGTATCGTAACTTTAACTAAAATCTTTTTAAAAGTTTTAAAATAAGAAAAACACTTTTTGTACGGATTGAAGCTATGTTATGTATTATTATTAAAAACTTATAATTATTTACATAATTAAAAATTTTATTAATATATAATATTTTTTCCAACGTTTCCCATGCTTTTCAGCGTGCGTGGTACCGGTGACCACGGTGGTTTTTAATAATAATACATAGCTTCAATCCGTTCAAAAATTGTTTTCTTAATGTGTAAAAGCTATGTTAACAAAAGACAATACTATGTGCAACAGTTTTAAAATAACTAAAAAATTATATTAAAAATAGTTTATACTTCTGAATCGATGATCAATCGAAACACTTAGTCTCACCGTACTCTGTCCTCAAACCCGAATATTTTTATGCCTTGCAGATTATTACAATACGTTTTGTAAATATTTTAAATTACGTGTATGTGTATATCAATCATTTAATTGTCAGACAAAATTTAGCTGTGCAGTTTTCTATAGTGACATCTACTTCCTAAGGTTGGCGATCATTATGACTATGCTATTTGATGTTTTAATCAACTTGGCATAATTGTTATATAATCCAAATCTGTAAAAAATTTAATACATACGACAAATGCAATACTTACAAAACATTTTCGTGAATCATACAAATCCATACAGACGATTTATCACAGCTTTCAAGCAGGCCGGGGTACAAGAAATACATATTTTACACTTTTGACAGATGCGTCTCCCCAAAGATTTATTACTCGCGGAATATGAAGTTACATCTTTTCTTGTACACGAGAGATTTTTCGTTGTTTTCCGCAGATAATGTCGCGACTGTCACAGAGTGAGCTCGTAGATATAAATCAAAGAATTTTGTGTGCAACCAGGTGCACCGGAGTGGTTAGAAAGTTATGGGGGACTTTTACGAGAGCTCTTTATTTCGGGATTTAAATTTTAAACATTCTAAATTATACGATTGCTTAGGATTATGCACCGGTACTGTATAGTATTTTGCAGATATTTTTGACTAGTTTTCAGTTATGCATTTTCCATATTTTCTGTTGATTAATCGTCAAAAATATTCTCCATATTCTACTTTAACGGGTCGCTATTTCGCACTAATTAGGCCCGCTTGTATATTTTAATCCGTGCTTTCATTAAACCGACTAGCGGTTCCATTTAGGATATTCTAGCAATAGTCAAATGTCAAAATTGAATTCGTAAATATTCACGATACAAAACTTGCTGAAAAGTATTGGATACAAATATATAAACATCAACTAGCCTAAACGAAGAAGAGTTGTACAGTAAAAGTTTGTCGACGTAACAAGAAAACTACATTTCCACCATACTTCACAATTCTATGGACCGTTAAAGATCTATCTTTCAAGTTTTCCCGGATGAAGTAAATTTTTCGGAAAATGTTCGTAATCAAAGCTACTCGTAACGCTCATAGTGTTATACTTAAGTGCTTTGCTCGCTCGAGTTTGATAAATTATGACTGCAAAAGGAAAAGTGCCTCATATCTTATTTGATGTTTTGTTGCTTGATCTTGGATCTTCCATGAAACAAGCGCACTAAATCGTTGTTTCAACAAGAAGTTAAATTAAATCATAAATTTTTCAGTATCACTAGTAATATACAGTAGATGGGTTGGATAGGGTGCATTAGTCACCATCATCAGTTTAAGATGCACTGATTATAATGATTATATGCTCTATTTACGCTTTCAGGTACTTCAGCTCTCAGCTCAGTTGTAGATAGCTTACACGCAGAATGGGTCATACATGTCTTTGCCCTTACATACCCATGTGTGCAAGTACTACTGGGCTAATAATGTCTGTCCGATTAGACACAGTTAAACTGACCGAGAAAAGTAGAGGTAAGATAACACACTATTATTATATTTTAAAATTATTTATTGATTTAAAAATATAACCTTTTGTTACCTTTAACATACATATAAAAAGATAAACATAAGTTTCGATCATGTTCTAAACGTTTTCTTTATGTAACCCTAGTATGAAAAAATAAATACATACTGAGGGAAAATTACAAGATGTGCATAAATAAATAACGAAACACAAAGACAACAACAAACAACAATAGAAACTAAATAATTAACACATAACACTAGACATATAATAAATAAAACGAAACTAACCTAAAATAAAACAAATAATAATAATAAAGAAGTAAAATTGTACGGTTAATGTTACAATTAAATATACGCAAGTTACGAGGCAGAAGAGAAATGCATAACTTATTAATGTTTAATAATGTAACGTATGACTGTTGTATATAAAACTAAAAATGGAAATTAAAACTACCAAATATTATGTAACAATATTTTGAGGTTCAAAATCAATCTATCTTTTGTTTCTCAGTTGTATGCCGGCCCGGTTTCCTTTGCTTAATTATTCCAGGGGTATAATTATTATATGTATTAATTATATGAGGGCGTTTCAAAGAAATTTAAACTGTAAATACGCTCTGTAAACTCCAAATAGACCAAGTATCACATCATAATACGAAAATAGATTGTGATAGAAAAAAATCTCGGAAAAATGTTTCAGCTTTTCACAAATAGTCTACAGCTTTATTGGAGAGTTAGTAAAGGCCTCGCGAAGAAATGACATAATTCTTAAAGTTATAAGAACGGTTGCTGTCACTGATATTAAGTTCTGTCCGTATCTGTGGAGCCTATTTGTGAATTGTCCTACTTTTTCCAATCTAATAATAATGAAAGATAAATTTGGCATACAATTTAGTGCTTTATCGTCATTCGGTGTATTATCATTAGCTTTGTTATAACAACGATAACAAATTACGGTTCTGTTTTAATTAACTCTTTACGTAAAGCATAGACAAGAATTAAAGTTACCGTTTGAACCATGTAATTAGTTTCTTGTGTGGATTATTATAACCATTAGCCATAAATTAATTGTAACATAGAAAATATATTGATAAATATAATTGTTTATCATTAATTGGAAAAATCTTAAATATGTATTGTCATACAGTACCATATTTAATATAATTTTTTTTTAAGATTAGGTTTATTGATATAGGTTACTATTTTCGTAATTGCCTAATTTGAATTACGATTATATATATTAAGATATTAAAAAAGGTAAATACGGCAAAGATAAAAACTCGTAATTTAAGGGCAGTGTTGGTCTAGTGGCTTCAGCTTGAGACTCTCATCCCTGAAATCGTAGGTTCGATCCCCGGCTGTGCGCCAATGGATTTTCTTTCTATGTGCACATTTAATATTCACTCGACCGGTGAAGGAAAACATCCCAAAAAGTTGACGGCGTGCGTCGGGCACAGAAGGCTGATCACCTACTTGCCTATTCGAATAACAAATGATCATGAAACAGAAACAGAAATCTGAGGCCCAGGCCTAAGTTAGTTGTAAGGGCCATTAATTGATTTATTTATTGTTTAAATACGGCATAGGAACACTGTTTATAGCATTTTACAGTTCTCATTGAATGATGGACGAAAAGACATTGACAAAAAGAGGCTATATACAAATTAAGTTAAAAGTTAGTAGAGGGGTAGAACATAAGAACCGAGTGTATATACATAAGATGCTCCCCTTTAATAGTAACTGTAACACATGTTCATAGGTCAAATATATTTTAGTAAAGTAGGCGAGACTTACATTACTTATTGATTAAGATAGATGTGATAGATGTCTATTGACAATTTATAAAGAAAACACTTGAAGTAATAGTAAAACATTTTAAACAGCTGAATGTTCTCGAAAGTTGGAGGTTATATTCGATTATTGTAAAAGGGTTTAGACATGTACGGATAGTTCTCCGTGAAATAGGGTCGATCCCTTTATCTGCTAACGTATGGATTTATAACAGAAATGAATTGGGATCAGGAAACTAAAGATATTTCATGTATTATGTATTATATGATTTCGGTAAGGTTCATAGACTGGAAACATTTTTAGTAATATCGAAGATTATTTCATATTATGTATATAATTTTGGATGAAGGCTAATTAGCCTATCAAAAATGAAGTTTTATTTGATATTTTGGACAACTTAAGATATTTTGAAAAATATTATAACGAATATAATATTTAATAAATTTATAAATCAACAAAAAACTTTAGTCGATATTAATATGTGATTTTGTGACTTGCTTTTTATTCTAACGTACCAGCGTACGCTCCATGTATCAAAACAAAATTGAAGCTTCCAAATATTGAAGGAGAAATAAATTTCCAGTTTAAAAATCGTATTACAAGAATTTGTCTAATAGTAAACAATAGACTTAATAAAAACAAAATTAAAAGAGCCCGAGGCACGTCGCGACGCTGCAACATCTGTCCCTGAATGATGAAAAGCTTAAGGCGATTACAGCCTCCCTCTTTTGAGTTTAATAAGAAAATAATGCTCGTACAAAAGTGAGTTTTGGTATGTGCTTTCAAAGTTTTGTTGGTGAGGTGTGGTCTTGCTTCGTTATGTGCTTGAGTGTGTTATGTTCACACTCAAGTGACAGCGATGTTGGAACTTATAATATTATAAATAAAAGTTAATTCCGTTAATTCAATATTAGTATTAATTGGTTAGACTTTTTACATTTATGATCAAGAAATTGTGTGTATCACAGTCCTGTTTTATATTTTTAAATTAGATAATAAATAAATAGCCTTTATTCAAGTACTACAATTAATTACATTAAGTTCATGTATAACATTAGTACTTGAACTCCGAAGACGTAAAGGCCTTCTTCAAACTCTACTACTTCTCTTACCACAATTTTCCAATCCTTCCCCGCTATGCCTTTTATACCATCTTCCCATGTTTCTGGTGAGCGTGCTCCCGTTTTCCTGCCGTCTTTTTAACCCATTTGTCATCACCACAAAGGCGGGAAATGTGACCAGCCCATTTCCACTTTAACTTTTTTGAATGTATTAATTAAAGTTAAGTGTAATAATAGTTAAGTAACAATATGTATATTATGATTAAAAGATTGAGTTCTTACGAGAAATGATATAGATAATATATATACAGTTGCCATTCTTTGGGGTCATAATACCAATTTCTAAGATGTTGTAGTAATTTGTTTTATATTCGTGAAGAGATAAAGAATCATAATTTCAAATGCCTATCCTTTCCATTATAATTGTCAAGTATCAAACAGAAAAAAATTCTTAGCTCGTGATACTCCATTTAAGTTCCTACCAATACCGCGTATAAGTCTCTTGTAATGTGCCTACTTTTACTAGATCTGGCTCAATGGAGATGTAAAACAAAAGCAATTGTTACGGCTCGCGTGTGTTCACAGTTTTCCATATCGCAACGTTATCGAGCGATCTCGCCCCCCGCCGGCCGTCTGCATGATCCATCTTCTGGAATGTATCAAACATAAGCGAGCGTTTCAATCGCGCTTATAGATAATAAATATATAATATAATTAAAATTGTGTAAATAAATAAAACATAATTCCAAACATGTTTTTCGAAATATATGCAATCTAAGTCAAACAAAACTTTGTTTGGTAAGGACTTCTTTCATTTTATTTAAATAAACTTTTTCTAGTATCGCAGATTGCTTTGCGTTGGGATAGATATGTTAGAATTTTTAATTATTATATTTTACGTAAGCATATACTATGTATATAGAGTAATTCATGTGGTTTTCTAATTTTTATAAAAGCTGTTGGCAACCAAAATAAATGATATAAAGGAATAATATTAGAATATCTTTATTTACGTTCGTTTACTACAGTTCGTCGTTTACACCGATGATCCGTCTTCGTGAAAACACGCGCAAGCGACGCGTGTTCCCACCAACAAGGGTGCGGGTGAAATATTTATTTTTTCCCTTTGTCACGACAAGTTTGTAAAACTTACGAAGGCGACAAAGGGCGGCATCCAAATAAGAATGTTTTGTTACTATTAATCCTTTCTAAGTGCAGTTGTTTTCGAGTAAGGACGTAAAATCTAAAGTGGATTGTAAAGTTTTCTTGACGCTTTCAGACTGAGAGTAAAAGTGGTAAAAGCTACTTGCTAAATGAAAATAAAGGGTACTTAAGGTTTATTGACTTAGAGTTGCGTTTTAAATAGGTAAAAGGTTTCGTAAACTTTTTTCATTAACTCCAATCCTTAGTACGAAGTGTACTTTGAAACTGAAATTCAGAATCAATATTAAATTCCTTGCAATATATATGAAGTGTGTATTTAGCACTCGATATGTAACACATCGCTACAAGAGACCTACGTGTCCCAGGACACAGTTGTTAACCAAATATTTATAATCATTTTATCCATTTAATATTTTCGTATGGTCATGTACATAAAAAGACTTTAAAAAAATTAACACCGAAATGCAATATATTACGTTTCCAGTGATTCTACAAGTCCTGGTATTTTACTCAGGTTTCCTCTTCGTAATATTGTTTTAATATAACTACATAAAACCTTATGTGTCTAACACCCATGGTCGATATGTAAATGTAAAAAAAACTCAAACGATTAAGCCAAAATTACTGGAACGATATTATATATTATTCAATAAATCCTAATTCCCCCCCCCCCATATTACGACCCCTTTAACGATAAACATCAACAATTAAAGCTTCCTCCATATTTTCGAGTTATTAAGCAGCTGATTTAGCCCCAAGCTTACGTCAAACAGAATATTATGAATTTTCCCCTGTGATTTAATCGCAAAACCATGAGTCACGCATATTAACTTCCCCATAGCATATTTAAATGGACATTATGTGATTTCCTTGAAAGTTGTCATTTAAATCGGAATTCGTATTACCGAGGGTAGCTTGTTAACATTATCTGAATGGTAACAACGGATAGTTTAAATTGATTCTACGTAAAAAGGAATTGAAATTGTTTTTAACGAATGTAATTTTAACGAAGATAATGCCAAAGATATCAGATATAAGATATCGCCAAAACTGTGTTACTTCGGGAATCGAACAGGAATCGAAGCTCTCAATAAACAAATTCAACAGAGAAGCTGATGTGGTGGTAGACATATAATTTTATCACAATATAAGTCGGAGGTTTTGATTACGTCATATAAAAGCAATTTGATTACTAAACAAAATCCTTATAAAAAAATAAACGTATATAAAGATGGCAGTCAGTTATTGTGACGTGTGTAACGAGGCCGAAAACAGTGGGCTGAGCTCAGGAGTCAGGGGTCGTAACTGAGCCGTCAGGGGTTGAGCCGAATTGATTTTCATCATTCATAACTTGCTTTATGCTAAATGCGTTGGTATTTCGCATCTCAAAGGTGCAACCCCTGCACGAACTTTTGATGGCTTTTGAAAAGGTTGAACTTTCAAAAAGAGATTATTGTGCCATTCAGCTGTGAGCATGCACTTTGAAGTTTTGTGTGTTTAGTACAGCGTATTATTAGTTTACAATAAAAATATATAAAAACAAATAATTACACTCAAGGTATAGCCAACGAATTCATAATATTTACAACAACAACAAAAAATCAAAAATTTACAAAAAAGTATACAATATAGTAGCCCTCCGTTTAATTTTATTATGTTAAATTTTTATATTATGTATTAATGTTAAGAAATAAAAATAAATTAATATATTAATCTAAGTTATAATAATTTGGCTGTGATGTGTATGCTCATGATGCAGGTGATTTCGGGCTATGGATATTCTTAATACAACGATATTATGTTGGTAGTCTTGCTGGAGATCTGGCTACCTCCTTAGCATATTACCTTCCTTATATAATTAAGTTGTAAGAACTTTGTTTGTAATATCCAACTGTTTCATTAACCAATAAGCTGTAATTTGATTTTTATAGAACCGAAGGAACATCAGGAATCTGATGTTTTGTGATACCGCCCATAGACACTGACAATACCAGAAAGCTCACTAGTGCATTAACGACTATTTAGGTATCCTTTTTTGTTTTCTACAAAACTTTCAATAGAATACTCGATCTACTTGGTACCAATTCTTAAAAGGCAACTGCAACACACTCCCGATCCTTGTGGCATTGAGAGTATCCATGGGCTATCCACAGAACATCAGGTGAGCTGTTTGCCAGATGTTCTATAAAAAAAAGCATAAATCTTCCTCATTACGAACCATATTGCCATAAATCAGTCGAGTTCAAATAGGCTTTCCACAAATCGATTACATTATTAGCGATTAATCGATAAGTAAGCGAGTTACATGAAGTTCGCTTGGTAATGGTTATTCAATTGATTTATGATGCATGTTCATTGTTGTTTACAGTACGGCTGATTTCATGGAATAAAAGAGCCTTTAAAAGCTCATCTGACAATGTGTTTTGCAAAGGCTACGCTGTTTTATGAAAAAGGAAATCGATGGATGTATGGTACAAAATATATTGAGACAAGAAATGAAACTTCGTTCTCGTAGCGGATTTTCAAACTTAAGAAAAGAACACAACAATAATACTGTTGAAATTATTTAAATAAGACAATTACACAAACATTATACCATGACATTGTTATTCTAAGTATAAAGAAAGTAGAAAGTATTTCTTACAAACAAACAAAATCTCTTAGATAATATATAATATATATCAAAATTCATCAATGTTCTAAACTGATCAGCTAAGAATAGATAAATGTCTGCCGTATAGAATCTCAATCGCGATTTACCATAATAAAAATTGCTTGTCTAAATAAAACACGTCAGACTCAATAATGTGCCGGTCCATGGGGCTTATATATCACATTAACGTTTTGTACAACCAATATTATCGGGTTAAATACTTTGTTACGTAACATACACGACCTACGTATAAATAGCGTACACAGTGGTTACAAACGAGTTTTTGTTAGTATTGCAAATTTAATGACACGGAAGCAGTGGGTTGTGCTAATAGCCGGCTATGCAAAGTGCGGCTTTGTTGATTTATCACTAAAACGCACGCCACACAGACATTTCACTAATTCATAGTATGATTTTGTTATTATAAATATTAATAAACTTAAAAGCCGAAAGAGCGATACATATTGAGAAAACTAGAACGCACAAACTTACGAACGGTATCGTTATTGTATATTACAGAGCTGTTATAGAATGATCGTCATATTATTCACATTATTACATTTACAACTTCGCAAGCAACTCTAATACGTCTACGTAATTCTTTTTAATAGTACCTTTTTTATATTAGTCATATATAAATCCATCCGTATATATTTTAATGCTATTTTGTTTAGAAAAACCAACCCTAAGTTGTTTTGTCGCACTTTTTTTAGACATCAAAGAAATAAAAAAAGAAAAAAGATTAACGGGTCGAATGGTAAACCTCCTTTGTCTTCTTGGGTTTGAATAGAAATCTGAAAACTAGTTTAGATAGAGGAAATCGTTGTATGTGCCAAATATTGGTATCAGTTGGTTTATGGTAATAAAACGGTAGTAAAGTTATTTTCATTAATTTAAACCTTAAAATCCGTACAAAAGCGCAATGGAACAGAATTTAAATTCAATTTCAGAACCATAACAAGCGTTGCAACTTCTGTGCACATAAATCGACGCAACTGAAACGTAAAGCTCTTCAATGTGATTCCCGCAACCAAATGAACCATAAACTCGTCATTTTTAGCGAACAAAGTAGGAAATCCAATTAGCGAAGCTCACCGGTAGTTCTGAATGGAGCGAAACGCAGAGCTCTTCGCCGACTTTACAACTTGTGTTAAATCGCAACCGGTGATAAAACTGTTATAAATCGATTCCGCCACGTTAAAGAATTTAATGGATCGTAAAAATTAATAGGACTCTGTCGGGAGGATGAAAGTTCCTCAGTTTATGAATTACTTGGAAACTTTATGACGCCGTCAGGGTGACTTTTTTCTCGCGTCACGTGTTGACGACGGATGAAATTGGATTTTTAGGTGGCGAATATTACAGTGTTGAATGAGCCGTTATTGCGATTTGTCGTGGGTGGAGTAATTCACCTTATTGAATATCGAAAAACTTATATATACCTAGTGTTGTATTTTATTAACATAGCTTTTACACATGAAGAAAACACTTTTTAACCGGATTGAAGCTATTTATTATTATTATAAACTTATAATTATTTACATAATTTTAAATTTTGCGTTTCACGGTGCACGTTTGGTCACACGCTGTAAAGCACGTGCAATTATAAGTTTATAATAATAATACATAGCTTCAATCCGGTTAAAAAGTGTTTTCTTAATTATATTAGGTCCTTACATATGATAATTGGCGTTTTGTCCTACTGGCCACTTTGACCTCAAATACCTCCTCTTTGGTTAGGAATTTCAAATTCAAATTTGTTTTATTTTCACAGCTAATTACTCATGTATTTGTGCTTCGATTACCGTCATTTATTTGTGTTTTTCTTCTGTTTTTTTCTGTTTGCGTCACTCATTTTACAAAATGGAAAACTTAAAGTATCGCATTATTTACCAGTACGAGTTCCGCCGTGGCACTAGTGCTGCGGAAACGACTCGAAGGGTGAATGATGTGTATGGCGGTCATGTTGCAAAAGAAAACACAGTTCATTTTTGGTTCCAATGTTTTCGTTCTGGAAATTACAACCTGCAGAACAAGCCCCGTGGACGGCCTGAGAACCAAGTTGATAATGCAGTATTGAAGGCTATTGTGGAAGCGGATCATCGCAAACCACGTCCGAGATAGCTGCAGGCTGCGGTTTTAGTGATAAAACTGTTTTAATTCACTTGAAGCAAATTGTGAAGGTTAAAAAACTTGAAAAAGCTTGGTTTGGTGGACTAGTACCGGTATCGTTCATTGCAGTTTTCTCAAATCTGGCCAGACTATTACGGCTGATGTCTATTGTCAGCAATTGCAAACCATGATGGAAAAGCTAGCGGCTAAACAACCTACGCTGGTCAATCGCTCCACGCCACTGCTACTTCACGACAACGCTAGACCAAACACTGCACAAATTAGAAGAGTTTCAATTGGAATGTCTAAGACATCCTCCGTACTCCCCGGACCTTGCTCCAACAGATTACCATTTTTTTCGAAATTTGGACAACTTCTTGCAAGTGAAAAAATTTAACTCTGATGGGGCAGTCCAAATCGCCTTCACAGATTTTATTGATTCCCGTCCGACTGGTTTTTTTAGTAAAGGGATCAATGAACTACATATGAGATGGCAAAAGTGCATAGAAAACAAAGGTTCATACTTTGATTAATTAAATATATTATATTTAAAAATATTCGACTTTTTGTTCCTCCCATACAAAACGCCAATTTCATATGTAAGGACCTTATATATACCTACTGTTAAAATAAAAAATATGCACTTGATTATTGCTAAAATTCTATTCTTATCAACCTGAAATAATAATTTCATTTCGAGAAGATATCGAACTTTCAAACGAAGATCATTCATATCAGATCATACTGGTAAAAAATACAGGAAAGCATATATAAAAGCGTCGAAAGGCTTGATAATTATTTATTTGTCGAAATAAGTAGTCAATACGGCTCGTGCTTCACACAAAACAATACACATAGATAAAACAATAACAAAAAGTACGACATTTATAAAAATACATAACTATTGCTAAAACTATAAGAAGTTATATAAAGCAACTGGACCGGATAAAGTCAGTTAATTATTAGACTTCGTTGGGTATGTCAATGTATTGTGTAATGTGTGACCTTTTCAAAATGGCAGTTTTATTCCATGTCGCCTATTAACGTAACCATCAGGCACTATGAGGCTGAGGCACTAGACTACCGCCGGTTTGCTTTATATCCAACGTAATACAATTTAGAATGAGTTATCAAATAATCTTAAATATCAATATAATATCAGAAATAGCTGTTGCAAAAAATAAAATGTTTGAAGATTTATTCTCGTATTTCGTTTGAAGTTGTAGAAAAATATAAAGGAAAATGTCGACATATTCCGACCTTTGATCCTGCATTGAGTCTTCACTGAAACGGTAAAAAACGGTTGTCGTTGTAGAGTTTTATTAAATTAACACTTCAAATGTCTGAATTTAAATTTTAAACAAGTATACATAAATATTGTAAAATACACATAGATACACGCCTTGCGATTCTGCGATAATCACTTTTCACATGGCGCATTCAGCTCTCAAATCACACGTGAAAATGAAAAAAATGACTTCATTTTACGATTTGGTATTCTGATAAACAATGACCGCGGCAAAAGTGCCGTTCAAGTGAGATGTTTATGTTTGGAACTAAAATTCACTCAAATCACTTACGCCTTTGATCTAATTGACTTATATAATATACAATAAGAATACGTTGTTACAAATAGATTGTAAACGCTGACGAAAAGGGCATCTACCACATTAACAAAGCGCCACTACCACTACCAGGTTATGTGTATGGTTAAGCAATAGGTTACTTGACTTGTTACGATGACTACACTAGTGGACTTCGACCTGCTCCTGCGCCTATAACAAGTTACACTTATGAATATTACTAAAAATATCCGATTATAAAAAAATGAAATGCTTTTATACTCCTGTCCTCAATTCAAGCTCGGAACGGCAATGAGAACTGGCAATAAACTCCCCAACATTCTTCAAAGTACATTTTTGTAAGGTTCAAGGCAGAATACAAAGTACGATCCATATCACATCAACGTCCGTCGTTACACAACTAAGCATTTCCCAAGGCATTTTTTTGCCGCGCACCACCACTACGTGATACCAGCTGCCCACTGAAGTGTTTCCGGGCCAATCCCATTTAGGGTCCTTCAAAAAAAAATCGTACCTATTCTTAAAAGGTAGCGCCCTTGCGAGCCTTCTGGCAGTGTAAATGCCCAATGGACATCTCACATCAGATGAGCCTCCTTCCCGTTTTCCTCCTGTAAGATAAAAAAAATAAAAACAAAGTGAAATAAAGAGAGAATTCGTGTCTACGCACAGGTGCGTGCAATACAATATCTCTTGCATTAATGGCCAGTGTAAGTTGAACAATATAACTTTAATGTTTTGATCAATGTTTAAATTCCTAAATGCTCTCAGGAAAACGTACTTAAAAAATTAAGGCGACGATAACTTTCTTGTTGAATTATTCAAATACAGCTCGACAGGCTCGATTTCATTTGACGTAAGCTGGCGCTATACATGAGATTCTACTTTGAATCTGCTTTTCATTAAAAAGTTTTGGAGAATTTGAATACAACCTGAAAGGAGACAATGTTAACTACATTATTTGCATTAAGCAGTTGGAACAAAACAATGCTGCTATTAGGAAAAACATATCATGTATGCAAAATGTAGGAAATAACATAGACAAAATATAAATGTCAGATATATCGAATAAATTTTATTTGAAGAATAATAACCACTACCACCTCCTTCATTTAGTTATAATATAATATTTTACTGGGTAACGTAAGCGGGTGGACGAGTATAGGGACCGTGGAAGAGTTGCTGCATCTGGCACAGGACAAGACACGTTTCAAGTGACTGAGGTCAATTCATCAAATCCAAGAACAATAATACACAACACATAAACAAAAGTGTAATACTGAAAACGAAGGAAATAAATTGAGAAAGTGGCGTTTTATGAGTCATTGTTAATAATAATAATAAGAGCTATTGTTTTAATTACACATGTACCCGTTCTTTATCTACATGAGTTGAAAGGCTGTGATTTTCTATCACGGGATTTTTTAGTTTCTCAACACTGCGTGTGTCGTATTGTATGAAGTGATACCCTAGAATTCCAGGATCAATATTGGAGGTGCCATAACTGGTTAGGAAGTAGGCTAACAACACAGTTCAGAAGACACTAGTCATCCTCCTTTTAACACATCACCCAATGAGTGGTTATGAACTTGCGATTTGGCAATAATTCTGTAACATAAATAAATATAAATCTGCTATTAAATTTAAATATTGCATTAAAATTAACAATTCCATGAAATAACTATAAACAATTTCCAAAAATGTGTGCTATAAAGTTTTCCGAAACGTTATATCAAGATTAATTGGACCCATGAAAAGCAACTTTACGCTGCATCAATGTGAAAACTATTATACTGACTCATAAAATTTTATTGAATTTTTCCTCCATTACCGTGACGTAAATTTATTGATGTCTCTTTATTGATATGACAAGCGATGGCATTTTAAACCATTTATTTTACAGGGATTTACATAATATTTAATAAAGTTATATGAAAATATGAGACGCATATAAAAATGAAGTTTCTGTTTATCATTTCGTAGGTCTACCTACACATATATTTCGGGGTCTAGGATATGTCAATACATCTAGAGTCTCTGTTTTAGTCCGAACAAGAACATTTGCTTCAAGTATCACATAGAATTGCAAATCATCAGTATTGGAACGCGTGACTCTAGGTTGCGAATAACACACATAATCATTGTTTGAATCGTCAAACTATATTGTTTTTTTTTTTAAATAAAATAAAGGGGCACATTAGCCCATGAAGTTTATGTGATGCCAGCCTTCGAGACAGAAGGACGCTCTTTTATTAAATACTTAGAAGTCGTACCTCATAGGGAAGACCTCCACTGGGGGAGGATTCCACAGCTCGTATTAAATATCAACAGACTTTCATTTCTATATTTTACATTAATTAGCATAGCATATACGAATGAAATTACTATAATTAACGTACAACTTGATTCATGAAATCAGTTTCAAGTATTTGAAGCTAGTACTACATTATTTATTCACGCATGTGCTACGCGCTTTTGACCAATACCTCTAAAATGTATTGGAACCGCTGCGAATATGGCTGGTAATTTGCTGAGTACCCACTTCAAAGTTACCGTACCTGAAATGGAGATTCATAATGACGTTTTATTGAGAGTCGAGTTAAAAATAAATGAACGTATAATATTAAATAATTATATAAATTTGGGCGCGTTGTAACATTGGGACACGCGTCATGTTAAGCAAAACATATTTTTGGTAAATGAGCGCTGTGCGCAAGGCACAGAAGGCTAATCACCTACTTGCCTATAAGAAATATAGGGTCATTAGTAAGAGTTAGTTGTACCATTGTTTTTATGTGCATTAAACAAAATAAAATATATCTTGTTTTAGTAGTAAATATATATAGCAAGACGCATTAGAAATTTGTTTTCAGGAACGCAAGTAATAAATTAGCCACGTTTTTTTTTTCATTTTTTAGATTGTTCCTCGACATTTAATTCACCTGAAGGTAATTTTATTATTCCAAAGAATTGCTTAATAACAAAATATATAATATGCTAGTCAATTTAGGAGGAAGTATTATCAAGTTACATTGTCATTTAATAACGCCTAATACGACGCAATATGGGAACAATGGCAATTACGGTCTAGCCACAACGTATGTAAATTAACATTATTATTATGATTCATGTTTCACACATATTAAATTTTATATATTAAAATAAAATAGATAAAATTACTCAGGTTCATAATCAGAGTCAACTCTGTAGTAATTATGACTTCTATATGTCAAACAATGACATATAACGTGGAAATACGGGTGTCATGCACATATACTTAGTCGTACTTAGAGCGAGTTCTTGACACCTTACGTCGTATATATGTCGCAGCCAACTAGCTTAATTAGCCGTTCAATTAACAGCCAAGCCGTTTAACTAGCGGCCTGAATGATATTCAGTCATTTGATAAAACAGCTAGGCAAATGACTTGGATCCATGACGTTTCATTACTTGCCTAGCCTGTTGACTGTTAATTTAAATTTAATTCCACTTTCAGTTCTCAAACTCAAAACGATACTCTTCTAACTGTCAATATGGCGTCGGCAAACCACAACTTTAATGGTGTTTTCCAAATTTTCATGAAAAACAACAAGTACAATTGAAGAGTGTAGTGATAATAATAATGTGAATTTTACTTAAGCCATTTACATTTTTTTTAATGGCCTAAGTATTAGACATCCGGTTTATTAAAAATTGTAACAAACGCTACGGCTGAATACCTTTCAGACCATTAGTCAAACGGCGCTGTTTAGTTAAACGGCTAGGCTGTTAATTGAACTTCTAATTCTGCTAGTTGGCTGCGACATATATAAGCTTACTTTGGGTTTATACTAACAAACTTTTAATATTTTGACACTGAGAATCAAAGAGAACATAAAATGTTTTGTTTAAATGCTTTCAGAAAAAAATTAAACTATTCTACGCGTAAAAACATCACTATAGTAAGCATTTCTTACTATATAAAGTTAGTAATATTTGACGGCGCTTAAGGCAAGATTGCCACTTGAGATATGTATTACGATATGGACTCTAGTGACGTAATAGTATTTCCATTACCTTTATACACGAAGAATTCCCTCCTCAACTTACTTATCAGGCGATTTCATAATAATTTAAAACATCCCATACCAATTTACACCCTAATCCTTACAATCCTATTAACCAAAAAAAGTAGACCAATGTGTCAACCTAAATTGATCATACATAAACAATGTTCATCACAGGAAAATAAACCGTGTGTTATATGACGGGTACAAACTTGTTAGATTCTACACCTTGCTTAATGAAATTCCGCCGTTCACTGACGGCTTTATATGACGACACGGAAATGACGTCAGAGTAACGTTTATTGCGACGTACCAGGTTGGCTTATGAGAGAGAAGCCTTTCATAATATTAATCGCACTTAGTTGTTTTGTTAGGTTTTAGTCCACTGTTTCTAAGGCACTGGGTATGGCCTATCTACAGTTTCTATTATAATAATTCTGTCGCTATTAAGGTGTAGTATATAAACAGCTCTGTCCAACTTGATTGCGTAGAAGCCATAAGTACGCGCATCAGCGAACATTCTGGATTCACTGCAGCGTCGGCGTTATAAGATGATTTCTATGGCATTTTATTACATACAGGTTTTCCTACAATTTTTTTATGTAAAGGATCGATAAGTATAGCTTAATGGCTCATGTAAGTTTATCATGAAACGATATAGATATTAATTGCAAGGAAACTATTGTATCTGTTTCATTGAACACTTTTCTTAACAGTAGTTGAACCTTCGACCCCATAGTTGAGTGTCGCAAGCTTAGCGGCAGGCCCCTACAATACTATCCTTGTAACCTTTAGTTGTTAGTAAATATTAAAAACAAATTTTATTTAAAAAAGTATAAAATCCTATTTTCTTTAAATATGTAATAGTTAGACATATGATTTTTTTATGGATATTGATGTAGTGTAGTAGGTATAGTAATTTATTGTCAACAGTTTTCGCGATGTACATTATGTAGCGTTTTTATTGGCATTGTTTTCACATCTCGGGTTACGTTTTTCAAGTTTTGATACTAATCCCTAGGTTTTTTGAAAATATTGTATAGTTATAAATATTTCCTCCTTAGTATAAATGAAGGGCAATGTTACTTACAATAAAACATGTACTTGTTTGAAGTAATACACAAGCAATACGGTACTACGGAAAGTAGTTGCGTTGTTAAAACATTAATTATGTAAAATCCGAGCTTATTAAAGCTTATGAAAATCGTCTACTTATTCATTCATCAATTGTTCGTTATTATTTAAAATTATACGTAACCATATTAATTTGTGTAATTGACCTAATTTTGAATTTATTGTTTTACAAATGGCTTGATCTGTAGTGTTGACGTTCTTTTGTACCTATATTATAGGACTGGTTTAATTCCTGTATCAATTGTTTCAAATATGTACAGATATTGGAATGCCCAAGAGAATGTTGTGAAGTGTCAATGTTACAGAAGCTGTGTCTGTCACTTGTCATTCTTTGACAAAACTAGCATAATATATTACATTATGCCCAACATTAAAGCTGTTCTTATAAATAACATAACGACATATCGAATCTTTTGTCAAAAATGCTTGGAAATTTGAATTGAATCCTTCCAACGGATAGAAAATCAGAATTCTTTTCATAAATCAATATTTTCAGCACGTCTACCCCACGTTTTCACACTGCGGTGAATACCAATCGTCCAAGGGTCTATAACTCAATATCAACAAACTCGAGTCGTTTCCATACCTTAAAATTCAGACACCCACGAAAGCTGCACCGCATCTTACAAATAGGGTGCCATTGTGCATAACCTTCGAAAGCAGACGTCCTAATCGTCCCTTTTGAAAATCCAACTAACGGGAAATTCCCATTTACATAACAATAAAAACGGTATACGAACATCTAGAAATGCCTGCGCGATATTCACGGATCATAAAATCGCATTCGCTCCCTGAACATTCGGGCTAATGTAACTGGACCCCCGTTTGTTGCCCGCTCCTCTACACTACGCCTATTAAGTGAGAAAATTTTCATAGAATCGAGTGTCTTGCTAATTTGGTTTCGTTACTTCAAAGCACTTGACGTCGCTTCAAGTTAGGCGATGCTATTTTTTGGTGCACAGCCGGATTCGCTTTTAGAATGAGAATTTTAGAATACTGTACTTTGAAATCGGTTTATGATATAATAAATCTGTTTAAAGTTTTGATAACTTATTGCAATTATGGAGTATGGAAGTGGAAATCTAATATTTTAATAAAATACATTATTATTTTAAATCGCCTGTACAACAACTAAAAACTTTTCGGTTTTGGTTGATCGTGCGTTGACCGCCTATAAAAGTGATGAAATTATGTTGTGCCGTTAAAAATGCAAAGTTGACATTTTAAAATCTATTGGGAACTGTAATTTTTTTGTGCCAGACGGAAATCCAAATAGGAATAATAGGTACTCGTGGAAAATTTTGTGCTTTCCGATTCAGAGCAGGCCAATTAAATTTCAAGTTTCTAACTGAAGCGTATTGGCTATTGAAGAGCTGTATTCATAAAAACTGTTAGTTTTTTTCATCCGTGCGCAATTGTTTGGACTTAAAATGTCAGTGGGATTTTTTATTTATTATCAATTCTGATTTGTAAAGACTTATTTTGACTATTATGAAGCTGCATACGAGTTTTCTCCATTAGCAGGTTCTCTTGCAGGTTCATGTCATAAATACGCAGATTAAAAGCAGATGAAGAAAAGCTTCGAAAAAGATGTTGTGCTAAGTTCTTGAATACACGTTAACTTTGTAGAGTAAAACTCAGCTGGACGCTTCTTTACATAGCTGATAATACTATAAGTGTGAAAAATTGCTATGATTATGAGTCCCCAATATAAAAAAAAGTCAACACGTCAATTAATTAGTACCAAAATACAAAAAAGTTAACAAATTTTTTAAAAAGACGGCGTTACGTAATAATAATTGTAAATGTACTACATTTGCTTTATTATTATCCTGACTTGTAACGTAGTGTTAGCATAAGTCGATTGTCCGTTAACAATATTTTCTATGTTGTAGATATCGAGTTTTGTGTGTTTTGCTTACCTAAATAGATCACATAGTAACAAAATGTTCAGTATCGTGGTAATACTAATAGAATATTATTAGGTTCTTTATTTATCTTGGTTTCCCAAATGTAATAATAATACGGCCCGTTTATTACCAATATTAAGATACTGTTTTAATTTCTTACATGTTTTTTTCTACTTTCTCGTTATATTAACTTCCTTCAGTAACACATATCGGAACTTCGTTACAATTTACTCGTAAAGGGGGATAAACATTTCAAATTACTCCATCCTTGATATTCTAAAATCTCGACAATTGAGTCCTTTACAAATTAAATCAATAAAATGAAAAAAGTGGCTTCAATCACTAAAAAGTAATGAGACAAGATGTGATACATGTAATCTCGTAAGTAGGTCACTGGTCCCTTGTCAAATTAACGTAGGCCTATGTCTCCTGCTGACAAACGATGGACATAATAAAAACCTCATGAATGTGGTAATGAAAATAACCGATGTGTTTCCAGGATGTGTTCATCTCAGTTACATTGAATGCAATGTAAAATTGTATTTATAAAACGTACTTTTGGAGTTGGTGATTCTCGATGCATATTAATTACTTATGAAATTGGACAGGTGGACAAGTGCAGGATTGACAGTTTTACGTGGTCATCTGAGGTGAAGGTGCTTATCGCCAAATGCCAAACTAAGGGAACCACTGAAATAGAAAAATCTAAATAGGGTATTTTTAATTCCAATATCACTCGGGTATTGGACCCATTATCGAACATGCTAACCACTACTCCAAAGTAGTGGTACAGACTTAAGGCCCTATCCCAGCACGAATTGCTGTGTCAGTATCGCGGGGTGTACTGCGGTGCGCAGTGGAGATCTGGAGCACTGAAGCGCGTCGGCCCCTAATAACAATTAGTTGTTTAAAACATAAAATAATGTAATTTTATCAATATTGTTTTTCTGAAATGGATTACATGGCTTGGTAAAATATATCGTGTAAATTTCAAAATCATTTTCGTCAAAAATTGATTCAAAGTGTCAAAACTTGACTGTTTGGTTTTTTTTTCCATCGAGCGACTTCTACTCAACTCCACAATATATTTTTTCCACTCACCATACTTCAAGAAACGATGACAAGAAATGGAATGAAACAATGTACTTTTTTGGAGTTTGGCGACCGGATAGGTCCTTAACCTTAATATAAAACCTGAAGCATTTTTGTTGAAACTATGACGACAGAGGATAAAGTAGCAGCGATTTGCTATCATAATGCGTCTAGTGATCTCGAAGCTGGGATTATTATTATTAGTAGTTACCACATACGTATCTATAGGCTCTTTTTATGTTGGACATTTATTGAGGTGTTTTTTTACAACTCTAAAACACAAAAGATTCAAATGAAGTAAATAGTATGTAAACAAAATCCTCCTACTGTATTATAACAGGATCCCGTGCCAGGCAATTTGAGCTAAACCTCTTAGCAAAATAAGGAGGAATAATTTTGTGTCTCCGACTTATAGTCGAGTGCATTAATTTAAAAGTATGAAATGAAATAAAAAAATTCAGTGAAGCGTAATAGTGATTGCGAGAGGGCTATTCCGTATAAAATAAATTAATTAAACATGTTATTTATTTAAGTCTCAGTAAAATCTTATTCGATCGGTCAAGTTTAATAAGATGTAATAGTTATGTTCAAAAATTTAATTACGACTAAATATATTCAGACAACATTCCAAAAATAAATGAACATAATTCAGAGTTATAAATGTTCAAGTTATTCTAATTTTAAACTTCATATTTTGTTCTAATTTTAAACCGACTAATTAATCTTCCGTGCAACTTCGATCAACCACTAAATACTTAGCATATTTGAACGCGGAATATCTGAAAACTACTTGCTGCAAAATGTCAGTGACAGGATATCGATGGCATGCCATAAGTGTATCGTTTTGCGAGTTGTAGAGAACGGAACGCTAAAAACTTCACTTGGCTTAAAGCCAATCACATGACTTCCGAGTCCGGATATAAGTAACTTCGACTAGGAAATTCAGTTTCGTAGTAAAGTTTTTAAATTTCAGCAGCATTATAAGGCACTAGTCGTTAAAACTGTCGCACAATTTCGTATGTTTCAAATAAAATTGATTAAATAGTTTCGTTAAGGTTTGTTTCATGTGATATATTGAGATAAATTATGTATTTATTTTATTACCACGTACTGGCACGTGGTTGATACCAAGGTAACACTGAAAATGTTTAGAAAATTAAAAAGGGCTTAATGTTTTTCGAAGTAATCTCCGTTCCTCACTACACATCGTCGCATTCGATGGAACCACTGAGAAAAGCAGTGGACCCCTGCTTCCTTAGGGGTATCTTCTCTTCTCTTCTATGACATTTTCGTACGCTTTTACCGCATCTTCAGGGCTCGTAAAGTTAATAACCTCGAATTTTATCTTTAGTTTTCGGGTATAAATGAAAGTCACAGGGTGCCAAGTCAGGACTGTATGGTGGATGACTCATTATCTCGACACCAACCATAGTCAAATATTCACCAGTCCATGCGAAGGTGTTTCTGGTCGTCGGTTTAAGTATGGGGAATCCATTTGGTACAAAGCTTTCTGACGCCTAAATGTTCGTGTAATATTTTTATAAACTTGACTCATACCAATGCTTAAGCTTGCCCGTATCTGCTGATAGGTCACTCTCTTATCTTCCTCTATCATGCTTCGCACAGCACTGATGTGATCTTCAGTAGACGCGGATCATTATTGAGATTGCTACATCCATGTTTAAATTCGTTAAACCAATTGTAAATAGTGGCACGAGACGGAACTTCTTAAGAAATGCTTATGAAATGCATCTATCTATCATAGCTTTGTTGTTGAGTAAGCCCACAACGAAAGTCGCAATAAATCATTGACCGAAAATTGTCTCGCGTTAAGTTCATTTTCTCATGTAACAAGAGTTTTAGATTTCCCGCCAATTCACAAAAACTAAATGACAAATGAATGCAATATACTACATTAGGTTACCAATGAGTTCTAAAATTGAAATACAAAAAGTTTTCATTAGCAATGTTTCTAACTGGCCAGGTTTAAACATTTTCAGTGTTACCCACGTATAAGCGTCTGTTTCCAGAGCTGATGATTTCCTGGCACAGCGTATTAACATTAAAAAAAAACATGTACATAATAAAAATCTTTTTAAAAATTTAATCATTCGCTATATACTACATTTGTAGAAAAAACGACACTAACAATAGAAAAAAGGTAATTAATACATTGAAAGTTTTATTATTACGCATTATGTAGTTGAATTAAATTTATTTAAAAATCCCAAAAAAAAACTAAATAATTAAAGTAATGGACATTTTTGTATTTTAAAATGTTGACTATGCTTAAGTCAAGGTGTTGGTTTTTAGTGGCGGTGTGCGGGTATTGGTTTTTTGTGACGGTGTGCGCGGGCATCGCATTTATTTATTCTCATCACTTTTCTCTAACGCGCCAAAAGAAGTATAACTTAAAAAACATGACCGTATATGTATTGTTAACCATAACAACTAATATCAAATATATGTAGAATCTTCACAGTGGTAAAAGTATTTCAGAATAATTATTTTTGGTACTACTCTGTTTACTACAATGCTTTTTATCATATATTACGTATTAAAAATTTATCGTGCTAAAAATTGCAACGTTAAATGCAAATATTTCTATGAAAACATTTGATAAAGTAAAATAAAATCTTACTCAAATCGCGCAGTTTCAAGTATTGTGAAAACACTCGACCAGTGCTGACCAGTTCCATTTGCTTTACCCTCGAAAGGGTTTCAAATACTTCATTCGCGTTGGATTTGCGCGAGATTTTTATGGAAGATTTATATAAAATGACCTATTTTATGAATAACGTTCGCCCTACTCAGCTCTCTGTCAATATTGGGTTAGATTTTATTCCAATTTCAAATATTTCTACTTTTCATTTGGCATAATCGCAATTGGGAGTTTGAGATGAATGATGATGACTTCAGTCCGATAGTCGTCATACTTTCCGTGATGGTAGAATAATAATAATTATTACAACTTACCTATGAATTGAATTTGACATTGTAGCCGTTCGATAACTATAAACATTTTGTTCCTACTCAAACCACACGGCGCCTTTCTCGTTTTCGAACGAGGCGGCAAATAGTCGAGGTCTCGTCACTGCGCCTGTATCGAAATTGTAGTTTCATTATATTTTGAAGATTTGTGCTGAGATTTAATTTAAATGTAATTTAATTTATTTTTACGAAGATGTTCAATTACACAAATCATTTCCACTGCGTAAAAAGATAGTACAAGTATTTTAGTAGAAAAACAACTAATTAAAATATATCAAAATTATTTATTCGTTTGACGGCCAGTTTTCTAATCAATGGCATATGACGGACCTAACTAGACATAGACCTAACATTTATTACTAACGTGTGTTTTGTTAGTAATAATTGATTATTGTTATTTTATGTGTTTCTGTGTACACACACAATAACAATAATCAAAAAATTAAATAAAAAAAATAATAATAGAGAAATAACAATTTTTTTAAACAAAAATGTTTAATACTACTCCACCACTCTTTTTATACCCCTATTAGTATTGCAATTGCTTCTAAGTTAGATACTTATTTATCAACAATATCAACCATTTAGTATATTTGAAGGTTTTAATCAAGATATCAATCACAAACACAATACGTTTCCCTTCCTTTCACGCATTCGTATTTCAATGTCATTCACAAAAATCTAATAATTGACGTGTAAAAATGCGAATTCGGCAAAAAGATTTCCCTTTAAAAAAGATCATTACGTCCTGAATTTTTTTGTAAGCTTCAGATTAAGTGTTGTCCCAGAGCCCTTTTTAAGCTTACGTCAGCATCTCTGATGTGACGGTTTTTAATACATTTCATTTACCGAGGCTGAATTGGCGTCGTTATGAGAGGAAAAAGTGTCGAAAATCTCGTTTTGTCGTAATAATGTTAGTGTGATTAATTATTTGTTAGGTCAAAGTCAGTCATTTTTCATGTTTTAAATGAGAAAACTTCGGAAAGTATTGTTTTATATCCCATACGATTTTATAATATGTAAAGTTAGTAATAGAATAATAACTATATAAATACCTAATACATATTTCAATAATATACATACCACATTTCAAGCACTGTCAATAAATATACCTAGTCCCGCCATAAGTTCTGTTGCATATGAAAATGATTTTTTTTTAATAAAGTAATGTAATATTATTAAAATTTATACCTACATACTTATTAAAGTCTCAGCAAAATAATCAGCTTATAATCTGTTTGTCCACGAACCTATTACCAAGGGAAATTTAGCTTCAATGTCGCCGTGTCGTTTAGAGCAGGCCATGTCCTCTAAAACTGACCATAATTTGAAGTCTAAAGGGTTGAGGTTAGGCTTGAGGTTGAGGGCTAGATGAGGGTCAGTCTTCAGCTCTTATAACATCCGGAACGTTGGTTTCAAGCCAGGCTTGGGTAGTTCCTGCCTTGTGACCAGGTGCAGAATCCTGCTGGAAAGTCCACGGTATATTTTTAAAAAGTGTATTGCTGAGAGGTTTTACAATATGATTTAAGACTTTATCATACATTTTGGCGGAATTTTGCACTCCTTTAAAAAATATAATAGTTTTGTGACTACTTGAAAGGACACTACTGACGCAAGATGATGGCCACGTTGTACGTTTCCGACTACTTGAGCAGCTTCTTTAGAACTTTGAGCGTACACTTTATCATTTTGCTTATTGTAGTGTTCTTCAATCGTGAAAAAATTTTCATCGGTAAAGAGCAGCAGACGTTGTTGCTCTTTTATTTCTCGCTATAAGATCTTTTGTGGTCTTCGACAGACGAAGTGTTATTGTATCTGTTAGTAGTACGATTTACAGCTGATACCAAACTTTTGAAGTGTCTGGAATATGACCGACTGCTCCGTGACCGTTATGTGCAAGGTGATCACTGCAATCCTATTTTCTTTAACACCCCATTCCATATTGTAATTTGATAATAAACACGAAAAAATATGTGAAAAAGGCGCAAAATCAAAAGATGTTTTTAAAATAATGTACGTGTTCCAAGTTCAAAATATTTAAAAAGTTGAAAAAAGGTAAAGTTTTTATGTAACAGTATTTATTGCCAGACTAGTTGTTTAAATCATAAGTAATATTACTTCGTAGTTCATGAAAAAGTTTCCATAAAAAATTCTGTTTAAAATAAAACTAAACCTATAATATTGTCTTTATTGGTCTTATACATTTAACAATACCACCTAACAGGAGTAGAAAAGAAAATCAAACTGCGGTTACCTTTCAATACCCTTTCAAAAAAATAAAGGCAACTTAACACTTTTCATTAATTACGTTATTTTTGTACATGAATGTTAAAACTACGTAAAAAAGTTGTCGTATCAACGTGAAATGGGGTCGGTCATGTTACTGTAGCTGGTGGTATGCAGGGGGCAGTTGACCCCCCAATGGTAGGGTAAAGTTGAACGTCACGCGCGTTACCGTACCGCACAAATCACGCGATTTGAACACGCTACATCACCTCTGTACCTCGAGACAAAATTTATTTCTACAAGCGATCACTTCGCTTTACTCACTGACTATAGAATCTTTCGTAAGTATTCAAAGACTCTTCTATTTCACTGATCGTCAATGTAATAAAAAATTGCGATCGTATCGCCGGATTTTTGTTTTCGTGGTAGAAGGCAGCGACTAACAACAAACGCGATATGTCAATAGCTCTGTTTATTTCCCTGCAAACGCGTCTTTCTAATAAAAATACCCATGAAATAATAATTCAAAGTGGCGAACAGATAGGGCACATTCCTCGGTTGACGTACGGTTACTATGCAAATGTTTGCTATACATTTAGCTGTTTTATAGAGTGCTAACGTGATATGCTGGAATGTCTGGTTGACTCGTGCGCCTTTGAAACTACTATTTCACTGTAAATGTTCCTTTTGTACAATAGTTCTGATAACCGCATTGAAATTTTAGCGAAACACTGGGAATTGTTCTGTTCAACTGTTCGAGCTATGAAAAAGTTAATACCACAGAACATTTGTAGCTTGTAGTTTAAATTTAAGTAATCTGACTTTTAAATTCAGGCATTGTTCTAAAGGGACTACAATAGATTTTTAATAGGATTAAATTTAAATCAAATAAAATTGTTAAAAATGATATTATAAAACGTTTATTTAAGCTCAATCAACTAGACAGTCGAAAGTCAAACTAACATTCTTCCTATACTAGTACGTTAATACATGTTTGGTGTCTATATGAACAT
The DNA here is from genome assembly GCF_905147105.1 of Pieris brassicae. Taxonomy (NCBI): domain Eukaryota; kingdom Metazoa; phylum Arthropoda; class Insecta; order Lepidoptera; family Pieridae; genus Pieris; species Pieris brassicae. The sequence goes on from NC_059672.1 coordinate 17,637,623, forward strand.
ACGAATTATTCATTTTGTGCAGACTACAGAAGGCAATTTCTTCCTAGGTATACAAGAATAGGGTATAAACGTTTCAGTAACCCTGAGAATGAGATATGCTGTGTAATTGAATTTTTTAAAAACTATTATATATAGTCTCCCCTCTACAACAACACTCAGATGCATACATAACATGTAAACGCAACATTTTCTCCTAGAAAAACAATGCTGGTGTAATAATGTTAAATACCAATAGCTTTAAAAGACTAATCTGACCAATAGTTAATAACCAATAGATGAAGATAAATTATTATAACAATTATTATTATAACCAATTTTTATTGCGATTAATTGTTTCAATTAATCGCAATAAAAATCTAAATTGCGCGCGAGGGTATAGCAAAAACTGTTCCATTCCGCCCACTGTCACATAACTGGGCGGGGAACAATATAAAACAATAACCTTTCATTACTAAACTATGTTTTATGCATTTTAATCACGCAATCTTTGTTGAAACGCTTTTCACGCGAGTCTACCCTCTAGTGCACATATAATAGCGTTCATTATTCCTTAACATTTACAAGGTATTCTTGTTTGATAGCTCGGAACAAGGGTGCAAATGTTTGCTATACTAACTAGTGATAATGGCGATTTGGTCAATAAAGGGCGGCTCATGCTGAAAAGTGAAATTGCAAACTGCTGTCTAGTTGTTTGAGCTTTAACGGGCTGCTATTGTGATAGACTTGGAATTATTAAAAAACAATGGGCTTAAAGTGCTCTTATAAAACTATGTGAAGGGTTTCGCTAGTATAAAAAAGTCACTTGCTTAAACAATCGTACTTAATAATGATTTGGCTAGAATGAATTTGCACTAACGCTCTGCGGAATCTGTTAACGTGATCTGATACGATTCATAAACAAATGTTATTTTTCATTCATGTACATAACACATTATGTTACAAATCAAGGGCGTACAATGGACGGAAATAAGTGGAAAAAACACTCCATCACCGTTTTTACTCGTAAAATATTTTGTTTTAATCAATCCATATAAAAGTTATAGAAATTATTATATCCTGAAAATTAACACTTTTCACTATCTTACGTTAGTTCCTTCATATTTATAATTAAATTAGAAATGCATATTAATAAAGATTTTGCATTTGGCAGTCGGCTAAAAATTTTATGCTTTAGAAATTATATAAGGAACTACACGTAACAGAGCGCATCCTTATGACTGGAAATTGTCTTGGAAGTCTCCTCACATTTTAGGTGTCTATGTGACCATCCTATCCATTTGCCCTCTATCTAATAAGAAATAATATACGTATGGTAAAATAACCTTTAATGGGTGAACTTATTAAAATCTTTACTAAGTATATAATACACTTTTATGTACCTTTTCATGTACCTCCTTTTGACAAGTCATAGGTTCGATTTCTGTCTATGCACCAATGGGATTTCAGTCTATATGCGCATAGGAAAACATCGTGAAGATACCGGCACAGACAGAAGGCTGATCAACTACTTGTATATGTAATAACAATGATAGAAGAAACGGAAGCTGTCTGAGGCCATCAATAAAGGGTTGAAGTGGCACTGGATTATTGTTGTTTATTATTGACCCTTTTCGCACTCAAATAAATCATTATAACTTGTACAATCAAGGTAAAAGGGAACTTAAGGCGGGCTTGCGACCCACATTGAGCGCAATATGTGTTGGAGACAAACTATAAGTTAAACTCCAAACTACATAGTACCTTATCACTCGGGTCGAGTATCGTAAACCTTTGGTGCTATGCCGAGCTTTATGAGCTCCTCGTTAACGCCTTGTTATATACGACCATGCAGCTTAAGAGTAAAGTTAAAACTTTTAAACGGGTGAATTATAAGGGATTACTAAGTTTAATTCCTCTTCTGACATATTTCAACACATGATAGGAAATTTGGAAGAGGAAACTGAATCCAAGTATTCCACATATCGTGCGAACAATATAATGTAATAGGTTGGGGAAAAAAATATCTTAGCATTTTTGAAGAAAATTCACAACATTTTTTAATATAGTTTATTTACATTTAACTAAAGTATGTAGGTACCATTTTGTTCCATAACTTTTTGCCATCTTGTAGGTACATGATCCAATTGCTATAGAAATTTTACGGCTTCTGATCAAAATACCGCGACAATTCGTTTTGGCAGTCCTCTCGTGATGTTATCCTGACACTGGAAATTTGAAGGTGCGGCGGCTGATGCATTAACACCTCCCAGCCAAGCTCTCTTAATTTTTGCTCCTAGCATTATCATGATGAAAAACCACACTCCTACTATTGATTAATTCCGGCCGCTTTCTCTCAACTTCTTGCTTTAATCTCATCAGTTGTTAGCAGTAGAGTTCAGAATCGATGGTCTTGCCAGGTGGTAACAGCTCACATGAATAATTCCCTTTCAATCCAACCACACACTCAGCATCACCTTGCTGCGAGTTAACCCGGGTTTCGCCACAGTCTGTGAAGCCTGACCTGCCTTTGACCACGACATTTTTCGCACGTTCTTGTCGTATGTAATCCACTTTTCATTACCAGTTATCAGCTTCTTCAAAAATGGTTCGGTTTCAATACGTCGTAATAAACAGACACAAATAAGTACACGGTTCATTAGGTTTCTTTCAATGAGCTCGTGAGGTTCAAATATCGAGCTTTGACTTTATAATTTGCGGATTGAGAACCCTTAAACTTGAAACTTTTAATGAAACCAAAACCAGCCAGATACAAATAGTATAGCCAAAGAGATTTTATTACTAGTTCATACATACTATTGTGCGAAAAGACTTTATCCCAAACCTATAATATTTACATAACACGTTTTTTTTTAATAAGAAGCTGGTGGCTGGCTCACCTTATGTTAAATGATATGACTTAAACTTTGAATAGATTCACCTTCAATATCACTAAGACGAAGAAAGAGTATGTATATGACACTTAGGTCGAAGTGGTAGGATTACTTTTGAATTAATACTATTAAAAAATGACATTGTAAAGGCTGCTAATTATCTTTACGAATATATTACCTCATATACGACTAGAAACTCTAAGACTCCATATGCTGTAGCTTCCTTGTCTAAAATTAAAAGAAATAGGACTTTACAACGCCCCTAATTTACTTTTACATAAATTCAACAAATATTTCGTTGATAAAATACACAATTTATCTCGATCTCAATAATTGCACAGAATAAACCGAGATACAAAGCGAGTTCTCCTAAAGAACTACATTTTTACTCGAGATTCGTTTTACTTGTAAAAGGAACTTGATTATACGGGTCTCAAGAAAATATACTTTAAAATAGACACGTTTCACGATACTCAGAAATTGTAGATAATGGTGATATTTTCACTATTTTATAAAAATATAGAAATATATAAGATTTTAGTTCGATGATCGAATATAAAAATATGTGTTTTTAGGTCAAGACTAGTAAAGCTATTTTCAGTAATTATTAATTAACATGACTATATATGTCACCGGAATGTAACAAATTTCCTAGGAAGTTTATAAACTTTCGTAGTATTCTAAACGAGAGATTTCGTAGGAAATTTATAAGCTAGCGGATTTTGTTATATTTCATATATCTTTTTGACGTTCAAAGAGGCATTCAATATACAAAACAAACCAATCGAAGACGACCTATGACACGTCTATCGCTTCCAAGTACCTGAGTGCAAAAGAAATAAGTTAAAGTAGATAGCACGCAATGTCCCAATCCGTCAACTGCCAAATCCTCGAAATGACATAAGCAGACGACGCAAGCACGCAAACTTCCTCCAAGAATATTATAACTAAAAAAGTAATATCTTCATCTCAATATTATGATTTAAAGCATAAAATGTGTTTAGTAGATAGTTAATAAAATGTTATACTAATTATTACTCAATACACAGGGTGAATGAAAAGAACCAATCGGTAATGGCTGTCTAATTATAGGTTGTGTATCAAATTAAGAAAATACTGGTCAAACCATAATTTTAAATTAGTAGCTAAATTCAAAATGAATGAAAGTTCTTTTGATCGCACTCATTTAATTAATGCTCCAATCTTCGATCATAGCACAAAGCGCCTTCATTAGCTAATGTATAGACTTCGTAACATTGAACAGCTCTTCAGTGGAAATGTATACTTTAGAGTCCACTTCCCGAGAATATTATAATGTTACATAACGATATTCTTAAGGGAAATGTGGTCTATATTATTTGGTTATGTATACTTTTAATTATAGACAATGATTTCATTATAATGCCTGTGGCGTGTCCGCCTCAAATCAAGCCTTAAAACTCTTGTTTGTTTGATGTTCTATGGTAGCTGTCAAGTGTCAACCATAGATACACGCTGTAAATCAGTTGCTTGTATTCTCTTAAATCTTTTTTGAGTTGATTTATTGATGTTTTTCTATACATGTGGTACTTTGTACCAGTACGGACACCATAATCAGAATAACTAATATTAAATTATGTTTTTACAATACAAATCGTGTTATTCATACTGTTTTAACATATGTACTTATTTGCCTCTATGACCATATTATGTCAAAAGAATACAAAAATAAAATTCTACGGAATTACATGCTTATATATGTGTATATTTAGATCTGACGAGCGAGCGTATGACGCAACCGAAATGTTACTCGTATATAACAGAAAATATATCTTTGATACTCTTAACGAGCAAAGAAAATAATTATGTGTAGCATTATACAGAGTTTCAAAACTACGTTTTACAGGCAACTTAAGCCACTCCAAACCTCTAACTACACTAGCAAATAAGGGAAACTAGGTCGTTGATTCAATGATAGGATAAAACTCAAACAGTAAAGTACTCAAAACTACATTCATATTGTAACTACGAGAAAAATCAAAGGTTAAAGATTTTTACTGTTTTTCAACGGCTTTTATTTCTTAACAAATACCAAACTATTTCAATCACACTACGACTAAGTAATATGTTTTTTTTGGCACGTATTCATTTATGTGCCTTTTGGGATTCACTAATCCAATTTTAACTTCAATTTTAAAAATTTATCGTTTTTCGACTCGACAACGAATAACGTAATTTTCAATCTTTTCAAAAGTCATTATTTAGAAAATTTTACAGTTTCAGCGGGAAAAGGAAAGATTGCATTGGCTCTGTGATTCTCCCCGGGGACAGTAACTATCCATGAGGCCACTCTTGAAGATTGCACTGTCGCTTTGGAATCGTGTTCGACCGTGAAAAATTAGCCAAGTACTCACAGGGAATGGAATTACATTTTCAACATCGGCTTTGGGAATGTAGGTTTTCAAGCATTTTATTCTTAGGCTTTTCATACACCCGTAGAGCCTTATCAAAAATATTTTTATGTTAAACCGTCGAATATATTTCTACTATTTATGTGTTCTATACTAATCCAATTTATATTGTATTAAGTACAATGTAGATTGTATTGTTTTATTTCCTGGCGTGTTTAAATCCAGAAGCATGCAAACGACACGCCGAGCAAATAAATTGCAATACGCGTTGGGCGGGGCCTCGTCATTCAACGTCTAGTCTTTTACTCTTTTCTTTAATTAACTTTTTGCACTGTCGCGACAATAACACACTGTTAAGTTTGATTTAGAATTGAGTTCGGTAAAACGAAAGAATTAAATTCAACAAAAGTGCAATGTTTCTATAAGTTTGATGTTTTTATGATAACATTATTATATCTATATATATACATATATCCTTTTTTTGTTGTGTTATTGTCAGAAGGCTCAGAAAGAAGAAAAAAAAACAGAAAATTGCGCGGAAAATTAAAATATTTAAGAATACAACATATTAAGTAATCCTGACTTTTGTTACGATAGCAATTTTTTTTCTGTGCATAGCGCAATTCAAACTGTTTTGATGTAACCTTTGATGTACGCTTTGTGTTGTATGTCATAAAGCATTAGAATAATAACACTTTGTTTCTGAAATATTTTTTTAGTTAATTATACGAATTCGAAATAAATATTCATAGTTAAGACAGGACAAAATGTTTTGTCTATTTTTTAATACTTTGCTATCGTCACCATGAGTTTGACAAAGTATTTCGCATTATTGACAAAACGTTTTACAAACCTTAAAACTGCTTTTTTATGTTACAGGAGGCAAACGGGCAGGAGGCTCGACTGAGGACTTAAGTGATACCGCCGCCTATGAACACTCGCACTGCCAGAAGTGGCAGAAATTGCCTTAAGAACGCTAAGTTGTTAAACGACGGACGCCAAGGTGATACGGATGGTATTTTGTATTCTGCTTTGACGTTCGACGATAATTCTCAACTGTAGGTATTAATCCGAACAACTCCTCTAATCACGCTCCATGGTAAATGCTTTAGAAGATGCAGAGAGATCCTTACTTAACAAATTGCGTATATTATTATTATCTACATGATGCTTATAATTGAGGTACTGGTTGTTCGGAAATTATTTTTAAAAGTATTTTCGACGTCCCTGTTGTCATTTTAAATTTGCAACTGCAAACCAGAGATATCGAAAATTGAATTTCGAATATAAGCCATTATAACTTATATATATCGCATTTCCAAACACATCGGGCAAGGCTCATAATATATTCTCTGGAGATACAAGAACTTTGTAACAGTCAATAGAACTAATTCCTCACGTGTGTATAGATAGATAGTCTATATTTAATGTATGCAGTGGGCGGTGTCAAGCTTCAATCATTGGGGTTGGGCAAATAATTTATTTTAACTTGTATAATCTATTATTCAGTACGGATAGAGTTGGTGTGTTTTGTGAATTTGGGACATCGGTGATTTCACTGTGGATCAAATAAATTATTGCATTGCATTAGTTAGTATTACATACTTATAACTATTGTGTGACATGTACAGATTTAGCTTAATATACTGTATTTGTAGGTTTACCAATGTGTATGGAAACTGTGGTCCGTTGGGTGGTTTCATATTTGTATGCCTGTTGTTTTGACAATGTAATTTACATTCAACTAAAACCAAAAACATACGCTGTGGTAGATTATGTTAGTTCAACCTAGATAGATGAATCACTTAAGGAAAATAAACGATGATCCTTAATTAACTGATATTGCATTTGGGTGGCATTTAATGGGTATCATAAAGCATTGGTAAACCTACAATAAATTAAATTAGCCATTAAGGTAAAGGAAACGATCGCATAATTTGCACGTGTCTCAGTCGAATAAGAAACGAGTGATTTTAATGAATTCGGCTTAAAACAGAAACGTTTGTTCATTAAAAAGTATTTCTTTAAACGCTTGTTAGCGTAGCTGTGACGCAGCATATGACTGGTTCGCTTTTATTATAAGAGTTAATAACGAATTTTTCGATAGCTTTGTTTCGTAAAATTCAATCTTAAAGCTCTAACACTACTTTGCAGAAGTGATGATGTTGTTGCATATTACTATGCTTATTTATTAAATTGAATTAATTATTAGGCTAATTTTAAATTGGTACTACACTTATTGTCTGTAGTAGAATCATGTGGCTTTATATGTCATGTAATTGGATAACCTCCTCCGTGGCTTTTGTTAATGTTCTCCGCGCACAACAGAGTCCAAAGTTCCTGTATTACTTCAAAATATAATCGATGAATGGCTGTAGAAATCTGTCTGCCCCATTGTGGGGTTACGGTAAAACTATACAATATACTGGTCATACGAAATAAGGTTGTAACTCGTACGAAAGGAATATCTAAATAAGTTAGAAAAGCTGTAAAACAAATATGTGTTAAGCTCTACGGGAACAGTATTTTAAACTAAGAAAACGTTTTCCTTTGCTGTATAGCCTAAAGAAGATTTATGGCCTGCAATACAAATAGAATGCAGGATCTAATGAAGTACGTGTTCAATTCATTTAATTGTACAAGTTTTATTGTGGTCTGACAAACAGAATATAGCATTGAATTCAGGAACTTGGAACTTAGGAGTTGGTAACTTGTCTCAAAGCTTGCCATGGACTGGATATCTAGCAAATAATGTACAATGCACAAATTGCTACGTCTTGAATTTCAAACAAATAAGATGGCTCAGAATTAATACATTTCATAAAATATTTGCCTGTTTGTAATTTACGTTATCGAACTCTGTATAATTATGAGATTAACTTAAATTTGTTTTGGACTTTATATTTGAAAGTATAACAGAGATATCTTTCTTTTTAATTTTGGGTGTCCACGTATCGTGATTGTTATACTCATCGACTGAATGACACGCACGTTTGTCAATGCTATAAAATTAGCTTTTTGTATAGGTTAGGTTAGTTAGTTAATTATGTTGTATAATGATTTTAAAACGCGTTATTTTCTTTTACATACACAAGCACGAGACCACTTATACAATTTGTTCTTTGAATAGATTTAAAATTAACACAACTTATTTAAAAAAAAGAAAACCATTATTTTTATTACTTATATTTTCCTTACTATACTTATACTACTGCTTGTTGTTTTAAACATGTATTATGTACTACGAGAGACTTACTTCTGGCACCCAAATCACAATAGTTTTTTGCAGAGAGGGTAGCAGATTTTTAAATATATACTGTACAATGAAAATAACTATTAGCATGCACCTTTTTTATACTAAAAAATATGCCTTAATAGCAAACGTGAAATATTCCACAAAAACTGTGCGTCTAGGCCAGTGTTACCCAACATGGGGCCCACTTCCATTAGGGGGGGGGGGGGCAATCGAAATCAGCTGGATATAACACAACGTGGATCCTAGAGACTTAAGCTAAACTTCAGTGGTCCCCTCATATTAACGGATTGGCGAAAAGAATTAGTCTTGCATCTTACGCGGTTAAAAAAATTCGCTCACTAACTGATGTCGATACAGCTAGACTTGTTGATTTTGGTTACTTTCAGAGCTTAATGACTTATGGCTTATTATTATGGGGTCATGCTGCTGATGTCGAAATTATTTTCACTATGTAGAAGAGAGCGCTATTTGTGTATAAATTAAAATGTAGGGAATCTCTGAGAGATACCTTCAAGGAAATTAATATACTTACCTTTCCCTAGCAATATATTTATGAAAATAACATGTATGTATACAAAAATAGTGAAAAGTTTACTAGAATAGAAAATACGCACAATATTAATACTCGGAACAAACACCGGCAGCAATTTCCAATTTCCGTATTAGACTAGATCAAAGGTTAGTAATTCGTTTTTGGGAAAGGAGATACTTTCCTTTCTAAAATCTGTGAGGATCTTTTAATAAATTTATTAAAGAAACACTGTGTAAAAAGGCTTACTATAAAGTTAACGATTCTAGTTGATAAAAGGGCCTGGGACTACTGCTAGACAGGCTACTTCTAATTAATTTGCGATATTTGTTTACAATAAGTGTTGTTTGTCATTTTGTATGATGATTTGCTATTTTAAAAGAGTACCGAGAGTTTTTTTACTCGGGCTTTTTATCGGCCTAAAACCTCTGGCTTCTTTGCCGATGATTAGGGATGTCCGCGCTACAAATTTAATGACGTGGAATAAGTAATCTGTATCTTATATTCCATAATAAACATATTTTATTTATAAGCAAATTGGAACCCTATATAAAATGTCTGTTCAGCAAGCATCAAGCTCAAGGATCCCACTAAATTAATATAAAAAATATTTATTAAATTATTTGCAATTTTGCATTGTTTTGGAAATTTACTTATTGTTACGTTATCATTTAAATTTTTTAAGTCAATAATTAAATGTTTTAATATATAAATTATGTTTGCTACATAGCGGGGCCATAATAATTTCAGGTTGGCTATAGTGGGGCATGGTACAACAAAGGTTGGGAAACTCTGCTCTAGGGGATGTCAATGTGACGTGTGTGCCAATGATTGGTTATTGTGAAATAACGACCCTCGCGATAGCAAAACGTAGCAATTTGACAAATACTTTTAACAAAAGATCTAGTGTTTTGTTTTTATTGTACTAAATAAAGAAATAAAAAAAATGTAATTTGTTAAGTCTTAAAGCCTTTAGTATTTAGAATGTTAGAAGGCATGTTCGACCTACCTAGACCTAGTTTAAATTAAATAAAGTACCTCTTTAGGAAATTGGAGATTAGACACTCCTCGCTTAGATTCTCGGCCACAGATCTACCTGATCGCGTGGTTAGGCTATTTGGGTCCTAAAAAACAATAAAAATGACAACGCGACACGACGCAATTTTGCTTCACTTTAAATCAAACCCAGCACTTATTACGCATTTGATTTCCAGTAAATTATTAACCACTGAAATGGGACAATATGGTATTCATTAGTTCTTATTATTTACATAATTAGACATGATCATAATATCTCTTTCATAGCTTCATACATTATGATGGCATAGCTTTAGAGATTACAGTATTCGGTCTTCTAACACTATATCTAATCTTGAGAAAACTCATATAAAAGTATTTCTCAGTTCATGTAACATAAGCCAGATGTATTTCAGTTTTAATATTAGTCCGACATCACGAGGGTGAATTTGGCAACACTCGCAAACAATAGCGGATAATTACGTATATTTTTATATTTTTTCCAATATATTTGACAGGATTTGGCACGCTATTGTTGCGGGGTCGTTAAAAATAATGAGTTCGCTCGTAAATAATAGATAAGTTCATTGCTACCGATAGAAAGAATCCAGTAAAGATGCTCATATTTTATTGGTATTTTATTACAGCTAATGTCTGGAACGATTTTTAAAGTACAGACAAAAAGTTGACTTTTTAAGGTAAATAGAAATATCATTAATGCATACGGTACACACAAATTTCTTATAGCCATAGCGGCCCTAACTTCTATATTGAGTACAACGCAAGCGCACATTACCAGCGCAATTACGGATATTAAACAATACTTAATCGAAATAGGATGCAGAAGCTGTACTTAAATAAATTATTAGATACTGGGCGTTACATGGACCTGATGTTAGTGTAAAGATAATACGCACTTTTAAACATCCAGTTTTGAATTTTGGGTTAAAGCCCAATACTACATTATACAATAATACTAAAAGCATTAGATGGAATATCGATGTACAGCTCGCTATTATTAACTCCATCCTTTAACGTCTGGATGAGGACCCACCGCCCACGCAGCATATCCATTCCTTTATTGTTTTACTAAGTATACAGTCCTGGATAATTTCGTTACGTAACCTTTACGAATACTTACTCGATTCGATTATCTAACAGAACTTGCACGCAGATTTTATTTCTATTCGAACGATGTATGACCCGATACTTTTATAACCTTTATTAAGTAGTTAAAAGCATAATTAAAATTGTAAACATTCTATTTATGTTTTGAGCGGTATTTAAAATATAAGCTAGAATTAACTTTGACTAAAGTTCTAGAGTTCTGATCTAAGTATTTAAATATAATAACCTCAATTATCGGGGGCTTCATTTTAAAATGAAATATTAAACGCTTATCGAAGATAATATAACTAAGTAATTAAATTGAATTCACAATAAGTATCTTTGTTTAAACTTGAGACAGCCTAGGGATTGGATTAGATTAATTTTGATGGACTGCGGGGGATTATTTTGTTGACAGGCAGCTTGAGGGCGAAAATTATTTTATAATTCTCTAGTATAATTTAGAATTGTTTTAATTAAAGTTTAAAGTAATGGGGATAGAATATCATCAGTGACAAGAGATTATCATTGTTATAAGAAGTGCCTGTGTTGTTTAAATTTGGCAAAGCTCTGCATCCCATTATATGGACACTGTTCTGTGTCTTATATGAGTGAAAATAACCATAAAATTTGTCGAAATCTATATCTATATTCTTAGTTTATTACTAGATACACTCTATAAAGGTTTTAATACAAAGCCAAAACCAATTAATGTTGTTGAACACATAATTAATATCGTACTACACGTTTTAATTACATGGATGTAAGCTTTGCAAACGTATAAACGTGACAAAACATTACGGTAGGTAAGTTTCGAAAAGGCGAATAAATATGTTTAATAAACGAGCCAAATAAGGTGGATTTTATAATTTGATAATTATCTAGTAGCTTTATTTTGCAATTGTTAAATGTTTTCCTACGTGTAACTTAGTAAGTGTAAATACCTTAGCAAAAATTTGAAATTGTGTTACAATGCCATCTTGTGTCGAGTAGCTGATAAATCAATTTATATTTCTTATCTTCGCCGTGAGATGACGCCACCACTATCTTTGACGCAAAAAAAGTTCCTTCAACTTTTCAGAAATTCACTTATTCTTAATTAATAATAAATGCAAAATAATTGTCGAATAATTAATAATGTGCCATCTATTTCTTCTTTAGCTACAAGTCATTTTGAATGCATGGTAACAAACACCTTTAACTCTATAACAATTTATAGAATTTATGTTTTACTGTTACATATTAGCACATATGACTTTTTTACCTTTATTTAAGAAGCCCAAAAATTTTATCTCTTCCCTGAATTTATATATTAGAAGTGTCATTATTCGAGCACAGAAACATACATATTTTTAAGTCGAATGTAGTAGTCGAAGTAAGAAGTAGACATGGGGAGAAATTGGCTGTGGCAAAAATCAATCTGAAACTGTTTAGGAAAACACCTTTTGCATGGTAATTAAGGTTTACAATAATTTACCAAAAGATTTAATAGATCTTCAGACTAGAGTCTTTAAAAATCGACTTGGTGGAATTACTTTTGGAAAAAATGTATTATTTAATAAATGATTATTTGCGTGAGACACTGTAGTTGATATAAATTTAATAACATTTGATATGATATGTACGATACAAATAATAAGAATTGACCAATTCATATGACTAATAATATAAAATGTAAAACTCCTTTAAGTACTCCCGTGTGTGGCAGAATATACTAACTTACTATACACGCTACACATTTTTGTACCATATTCTTGCAATAAATTATTATTAAATTTGAATGGCTATAGTAATTAGGAAAGCTATGCTTTTTGTATATAAAATATTGACTCTATAGATGTTTGGCTTAGGCATTAACGTGTATCATTTCGGCGTATAGAGTATAATTATTGGAAATAATTGTGTAAAGTATTTATTTTACAGCATTATAATTATTAAATTATTCCTTCACCTTAATATTCGTTATGTGTGGATAAATATCACAGTAAGTATCGCGCCCAACATGTTTCGAATTAAAATTAATTCAAAATTCCGTTCCATTTTTGAAGCATAATGCGGCGTGTTTGTTTTTTTTAATTCTTAATGCCTGAGTTCCGGCCGTGTAATTGGATACGAGGCGTTCGGAGCTCCGTGAAATCACTAATCCGCCTAATTCTGACAGCCATATGTCACTTCATAACGATGCGTCGGCGTCGATGTAAGGTCTTGTTCTCATTCATGTTGGAATCAAGTCAACGTTGTCGAACAACTACGGGTCAAGATTTTTGACAAATGTATTAATAGGGTCATATATAGAGTAGTTATTGGTATAAGTTTATATTTTTTATATCGGCTGTCAAAATATATTTTGTGCTACCTCATTTAGTGATTAGTATTTAAGTTCAATTTACATTACGAATTAATAAAAACCAGCCCTTTTAGGTCGGGCCTCAGATTTCTGTATCTGTTTCATGATCAATTGTCAATCTAATAGCCAACAGCCTCCTGTGCCTGACACACGTGCCGTTTTGGGTTTGGCAAGCTGGTTTTACACCGTTTAAGCGAATGTTAAGTGAAGAAAGAGAGTCCATTGGTCAACAGCTGGGGATCGAAACTACGACTCTGAGGATGAGAGGAATATTGCCTTTAAATTACGAATGGTATGCTTAATACTTTACTCTGAATTAACAAATATAAAACAATTTTGTTATCAGTATTAGTTAATTAATGATTAATGTACCCATGGCCTTACATATTATTATGACGATTTAAAATCCCTTCGCAAACTAATTACAAAGGAAAAGGTTAAGGAGATTGATAACGCCACTTCGTGCTGGGAGACAAGCGTGAATAAATAAATACCTTAAAGAAATAGAATGCTCGAGATTTAACTGCAAGCAGCTTATTATGTCTGATTGGCGTTAAGGCTATAGCAAAAATATGATTTGATGTAGCTTATAATATGTAATTCTTATAGTATTGTATTTTGGTAACATAGCTTTTACACATTTAAAGAAAACACCTTTTTACCGGATTGAAGCTATGTATTCTTATAAACTTATAATAATACACTTCACCGTGACCACGCATGCTGTAAACCACCCGAAACGTCGGGAGAAATTTAAAATTCTGTAAAATAATTATAAGTTTATAATAATAAATAGCTTCAATCCGGTAAAAAAGTGTTTTCTTTAAATGTAATGTTGTTATTTTTTGATGCGATGCGCGTCGTGTCCATCGTCAAATCAATGCAAAAAGAACATTTTTTTACCATTTCTCTATTACTGTCGGAGAAATAATTTGTTTTGTTCTTTAAAAATTGTTACAGTCAATGTAGTCAGGTAAAAAACACGAATAATTTTTTGAAAAAAATTATCAATAATGTTCAATACTTAAATAGTAAAACATATCCCTGGTAACACTGATTAATAATGGCTGATGTAAAGATTCATTGAAAATATCTGTTTTACTATAATCGTGTTGAAAGTATGTCGCATGGTTTGTGGTTGCCATAATTAAATTGGCGGTTATAACATGGCATCTGTGTCACGTAACGGTATCGAGTTTTTTCAGGTAATAATCTTAAAATTATTTTAATAGTACGTTATTATCATTTTAATAAGCCAAACTCGCAACCATTTGCCTTATTCTAACCAAATATCATAAAACGAAAATTTAACAATATTTATTGTTTGTAATTGGCATACTGTTAAGAATATTATATTATTAAAAATTGAATGTATTATTCGAAATTTAAGTTATATACTGTATTGATTCATCAAAGCTATCTTTACTGACTTAAAGTCAATAATTATTATTCAGCGACACTACGAAGGGGTCTACATAGTGTATTTGTTTTATCATTTTTTTATTATTTTAAACAACAAACGCCCTTTCAGTGCCTGCTAGATTTTTCTTCACTATACGATCTGATTGTGGACATCTAGAACAATCCATCGTATAGCATGAGTATGAGTAAAAATCACACTAGCTGGAGAATGTTACTGATACTTTAAATGTAATCGAAACATTGGAGTTCAGTAATGTAAAAAATGAACAATAAACATTGTTTTGAACACAGTATTTTACTGAGGTATTAAGCCAAATCATAGTTTTTAGTGTTGTTTCATGAACAAAGTTTTTTTATCTATAGATAAATTTCAATTCCTGTCATCTGCGCCCGATAAATGCGAAAGGAAGCAACTCAAGAATCATTTTAAAAGCAATATATAAGGCAGATGCGGTATTAGTTGGGATTATCTTAAATACGACCACCTGTTTAGAAGTCAAATTTGATGCTCGAAACGTGCCCTTTCCAGACGGATACATTTATTTTCAGATGTTTTTGTATGGATTATGGGTGATATAGTTTTATGATGTTTCGTGTTAGGTGTTATTTATGAAGACAAACGTTTATATAATTGATGACTGAAGGTAGAAATTTATATGCAAGGTCTGTCTTAAGTTATAAAAAAAATATTTTAGGCTTTTAAGGCTGAATAGTCCTTAAGGCCGAAGGTAAATATTCTTTACCTTCTGAACCTTGGTTTAGAAGTTATAAATGAGACAGACAGAAAAAAATAATTCCTTATATGGGATTTGTACTCTGGCTTTTAGCTAGGATAAATATATAAAAATCAATTCCAATTTTTTCAAATAATACAAAATATTAGAACCATATATATTTATTTTATTTTTTAACACTTCGTTCCATACAGAAATATAATTGTTATAATGAAAAAGAGGGCAAATGGCGGCGTAATCACTTTCTAGCGGTCTCTTGTTAGATATATATTGTAAGCAAGATGTGCAAAAATACATAATACATATAGTTATTTAGACAACACAGAGAACAAAACAGCGACACATGAATCACGATAATATTAGATCAGTTATATATAAAAAAAAATGAATTTTTTAAGATATGGAAATAGTTTTTAGTAGGCATATTTTAGCCTTTAACTTGTCATACCAATTGTTAAAAAGATAGCAATTTCATAAGGGGTAAGGAATATTTATGTCAACTCACACGGTTTTTTCTCAATTTCCTGAGGGCGTTGAGATAATTAGATACAGTTGACGCATAGTAGCATCATAAGTGCCAACTGATGCTTTTAACAGTAGTTTTTTTAAAACCACAAAAATATTTTATGATAACGATCGCTAAGTAGCTTAAAAAGTTAACACTTTGTCGGTGAAATGGAATGAAGTTTTTGTTTAGAATTTTGTCATATTGGATAGTGATTTTTTATATTTCATAGTGAAAAAGAGACTTTTTTATTCGACAACAAAAAAAAATATATATTATACGTGAATATGTTTTTAGTGTGTATTTGTAATACAGCAATACAGCAAATGTAATACAGCAAATAAACACACTAATAATGCGAACCTTATTACGAAAATACCTTATACCGGAAATTAAAAGTTTATAAGTTAATAGTCCTCTATATTCTCATTTTCTGTCCTTATCGCACCCATTCCCTAATCACCACTCGTTCTCTCTTGCTATACTCAAGTTTCGGAGGAGTGGACTATTCTTCATGCTCCCGCGCTGCAGCGATTTCTTTTTGCAGCTACATTTATAAATCTATTCAGACAATAGGTCCATGCACATTGATCAAACACCATAAGATTCTGTTAATCTTTATTCTATTTATATATAAATGAATTATTGTTTGTTTGTCTAGCTAAAACTGAACAATGGTTGGACCATTTTGACTTAAACTTTAAGCGTAAGCGACTATTTGGACCATAGATTTGACACCAAGTATATATAACTTAACTATGTTAATGTTCTTATTATAAGACATTGTAAAAAATTGATATGACAGTTGCATGCCTATTTGGATGATTTTGCGGATATTTGTAGTTGATCCATATAATTGTATCACTATCATGGCTGATAAATTATTTATTATTATTAAATAATCTTGAATTCTTTGTGGAAGTTCAGAGAAAGTGTATATATAAAAAAAAACATAAATAATTCAATTTTCAAAACAATTCGTTGCAGGCTTCAAAATTTGATGTCTTTTATTTTATTCAGATATATATATATATATATGTTTTGACAAGCGTTCAAGTGGATTCGAGAACGGTTCGGCCTATTTACAATTGTTTTTCAAGTTATTGATTTGTATTTAACGCGTGTCCTAGTAAATTATATAAATATGTCGATCTTGATTTTGTACACTCTGTATAATATACGAAATCGAATAAACTCCCATTTTTCCTTATTAAAATTTAAATTATTTTACAAATCTTATCGGATTTAAACGGTCAGGGTTAACTATAATTAAACTTTTAGCATAAAGAATGAGTTTTATATGACCCTGCACCGCATCAGGTAACAAATATTGCGTAAAAACGACACCAAAACGCCCGAAAAAGCCATCTAGTGATTTGTGGGTTACATTTATCGCAGTGACAAGCGTGTTCCGCGCGTGGGCTCACTACGGATGCTTTTATGTTCGCAAACAGAGGCCCTAGGACATGACTTGTTAAATGCAGGGATTGGACCGACGTTGATTGAGTTACCCAATTCCGTGGCGGTCGGTTTTCGTATTTACGGCTTTGGCTTTTAATGACTGCTTTGTGATATAATGAACCTTTGAATGGGCTTCGTATTGAATTATTTCTATTTGATTGTGTTTTACTATTTGAATTTCGAATTAAAACATTTTGTTGACCTAACATGCCTCATTACATTATTATCATATTAATTAGTACGGTATTTTATATTACGATCGTTAGCCGATTCATTATAGACAAAATATGTGTTTTAGTCCAAATTCATGTTATACAAAAGACCATGCTGATTACTTATTCATGCTCCGGTCATTTGTTACTTCCAATAAGAATAGCAACTCGTCTTCAACGTTGAGTTGTTGTACTGCACGAGTCTAATGAAGCGACTTCTGCGCTTCGGATATTTAAATAATAACATCGAATAAAAAAGTTACAGATCTCGGCGTTCTTAGCTGGCGTTGAACGAATGGCAATGTGCAATGTCCGTGCGGGAATGTGTTACACTCTTCTTAGAGGCCCGTAATTCCTAAGGAAAGCATTATATTGTCTAGTGAGTCTGTGTCAGAATATTTTTCAATAAATTACACCGGTATGACTTAATCCTTGCTGATATACTCGTAGCATGTAAGTGGCACTCCTAAAGGTGTTTCCGGCATCTTCACAAACAATGGCAATTACCAGGAACAACACATTGACAGTTCATTAGGTATAAATCAATGTTTTGTATGGCTCTGTATGGTGAGTTTTCTCGGAAATATTCTTTGAAGTTGTATGAATTGAATTTTGTCGAAATGCTAGTTTTATCTTAATATTAAACAAGACAAAAAATACATTTTATGAAACAGTAACTTATTTACTTATGTAACAATTATTTTATATTTAATTAAAAAAGTGAATTTTCTTACTCCAACAAAATTCTTTTCATGTTTTAAAGTCAGTTAAGAATAACAATAAAACTATTTTATAAAAACCTCATCTAGCTAATAAACTTTATTTTACTTTATAAATAAAAATAATTCACAATTAGTTTACAAATATTTTATCAAATAATTATTAAGGGGCGTCACTTGAATAATATAACGTTACCGACAATTAACAGTGCCTTATTGTATTCGAAATAACTTCTTCGTTTCAAAGAGTTTAAAGCTCATAAATCAAAGAAAATATCAAATTATCGTTTTTGGTACATTTCAAAAGGCTTATAAAAATAAATTTATCGCTCGCTATGTGTAACCTGAACTTACGTGTTATTATATTTCAAAGTTTTCGTTCATAAATCTCGACGGATTTAATTTTTATGTGACACAAGATGGGCTTTGTGTCTTTAATAAGTTTGTCATTTTACTGAGGCCGCTTGGTAACTATTAATCGTAAAATATCTCGTAATAATGGAATGCTTATAAAAACGAAATGAAATTAAATAATTTTCTAAGAACTTTTCATCACGAAATGGTACTACGAAATGATCACTAGTAGGTATATTAAATAATAAAAACTATATTAGATGAATCACAATACACTAAAGAGAAACATAAAAACGTGTCTTCTTGATTTTTTTATAAACCCGGGCCCACCGGAACTCTCTACTTATTAGTAATTATTAAAATAACTGGCGCTTTTTGGAAGATGTCTCTTCTTAAGTTTATTGTTCATATAAGTGTAATTAAATAAGAATTATCAAGAGTTGGTTCACTGAACTCTCAGATCATTCTAAGCGAAAATATTAAAATTTGGTTGCAAAATTAAAATTCACGCGCGTTGCTTTGAAGAGAATCCTTAATTACGAAACCTTAAACAATAAATCATAATAAGCCAAACTCTTAATTAAGCTCAACTAATTTATTTTCTTCAATATTCTTCTCTTTAAATGGTCAAAATAAAACTTGATTTATTACCTTTCCTTAGAACAATTATACCAAAGGCCTTTGCAAAAGCGCTAATTAATGTTTTACGAGACGAAACATAACAAAATATTTAATATATAAGAATACATGTTTTTTATATGAAATGTTGTATTTAAATAAGCAAAACTTGCGACTAATTAATGTACAAGATTTCACTTGAAGAGACATAAATTAATACTGAAACCGTCTACATTGAATATTTACGTAATAATAATGAAAACTTATGAATAAAAGCCGGGTAATGAAAGATAAATGTAGGCTATATATGGACGTGTGTCAAGTACGGGGGCTGGTCGCCGATTTGCCATACAATGATAATTACTCATAATTTACGAATAATATAGCTGTATCAGTTGAATATTTTTTCTGAAATATTGCGTATTGCGTACAACCTTTCGTCCGCGATTTACAATAAGACATCTCAATTTCTATATGGTGTATATAACAGGAATCTGTTGGATTGTAATACAATAAGGGGTAGCTAAAGCGGCACGAGTTTGCGTAGCAGCTAATTCGATAGTAAATAATACCTTCTTGGACGACATTCATGTAATATTGTGTGAAGTATGGTTTAGGCACTCGATAAATGTCATATTTTCGTATGGTATATTAAGTACTTGAACAAATATATATGCCAATACCAGTTTAGACTATAGACGGTAGAGACTTGTGGGTTATGGGGTTCAGGTGCACAGGCGTTATTGAAGATTAAAAAGGGGAAACCTACTACAACACACACAGCTATTCTCAACAGGGCAATTGATCTTCTGATTGATATTCTCGATTGATCTCAACATCTACATACACTTATTTTTAGGCATTCACAGCTCGATAGCAACTTGAGATATAATCTTTATTAACTTGAGATATATACTTTATACAATTGAGATATCACTTTATTAAACTGAGATATAAACTTTATTAAATTGAGATATAAACTTTGTAAAATTGAGACATAAACCTTGTTATAATGTTATAAGTATAATGTGGCAAGCTAAACCATGAATATAGATGTGTTATACAGTACCTAGACGCATTCACAAATTGGCTCGATAATTATCGAGAAAATGGTTTTCAGTCATCTCTTGTAACAGCGAGAGAAATAGCCGAGGAAAAGTTATTGTCAGACAGTTCAAAGAAGTCAGAAAACGACGTAAAGAAGGTATAGTAGTTATCAAGCGGAATATGAAGCTCAGTAATTGAATGTGGAAAGAATTTTCAAAATAACTCATTTATTGTCGACAATGTGAGCGCAAGCTGCCATTCAAGGTTTGGTTTTATGTATAATATAAAAAAATAAAGGAAATTAGTGGTAGTGAACTTTTGAAGCAATGCAGCAACTTGCGAATTTCTATGACACTAGGAGAATCATACGATATTGTGTGTATGAAGGAAACGATGACATTAATAAACAATAGAAAAAAAATATCTGAAGTTTACCCCACTATCGTAATAGTCCTGAGAATTATTGCTACCACACCTGTTACAGTTGCGTCTGCTGGCACGAAAATCAAGGCTTAAAATAATTTAAACATATCTTTCAGCCCTTGCTTTTATTTCAATCGATAATGATATAGCTAATTCATTACATTATTGTGCTTTAATTAAAGATTTTAGCCTTGGAAAAAACACCAATTTTAAAATGTCATCATCAAATCATTTTGTATTTCTCAATTTTGTTAACCTTGCAATATAAAATATTTTAAAACTTAAATTTTATTTATTTGTATAACTCAAGCATTTCGCCCTCAAGCATGACAAATACCTAAACCAAACCTACCTACCTACCTAACCAGGCCTACTTTCGCATCACATACTTTTCAAGAAGGACAAAGACCTGCCGCCCGGAGCCTCGCAATGGGTAAGGCCGCCTCTGCTAAAGTACATTATAGTAAATATAAAATAATATTGTTCAAATACATTTTATGCGACATTATCATGCTTCAGTATGCCACAAACAGAATGCATAAGAGTATAAATTTTAAAAGCAGTAAATTATGCTTTGTCGAGTTAATAAATCTCAAGTTATTTCACCATCAATAGCGATTATACTAAGTCATGATTTTCACTTAACGCGATATGAATTGCTGATCAAAGGTCAACAAGGGAAGCATGTGAAACCTTCCCAATCGTGACGTCACATCTAGTTGATATGAGAAAACGTAGGTTATCTTATAAACTCAATTTGGTTTACTATAATTTAAAGGGTCTAAGCATCTGCTATGCATAAACTAAAATTACGCAATAATAATAATTAAAAACTTTTGGCTTCAATTAAATTTTTGGCTCCAATTAAATGTATATAGTATGTTTTTTTTTAATAAATGTTTGTCCATAAGTGCCCGGCACAGTCGGCCTACCATAATTACTTTATTAGTGTGGCCAGATATTGGCTAGTTTTGATAATATGATTATCGATCAATAGTTTAACAAAGTAAAAATTTGCATTAAAATACATTTACTATTAATCGCATAGAGTCATATTGAATAGGGACCGGAACAGGAGTTTCATGATTGCCCTTAACATTGATGATATTATGACCGAATTGAATAAATTTGCCATTTAACGACTACATTTTTGTCGTGTTTTGCATATCATTTCGTCTTAATTAAGAATAAGATGTAGAAAAAGATAAGAAAATAATGATCTTGTTATATGATTCCATATTCCGATTTAGTATATTCATATATCAATGACTGAATATTAAAAAAAAACACAGTAATGACGTTGCGTTAAGACTTATTTATCTTCTTGATATTTTTACGTATCCAATGCAATTTTTGCTTGAGTGCGTATAGGTTAGGTTATGTTACTAATAAAGCCCATAAATGGCGAAATAATTTTTAATTAAGTTCATTCGTTAATATGCAAATTTTCCCCCTTTATAATATTAGTAAATATAGAGAGGAACTTGAGATTGTAACGTAAAATATCATATTATAAATTATAATAATACGTCTTTAAAAATAAGAAATTTATTATTTTTAGCAGAACGGACAATGTAAATATTTAGCCTTTAACACTAGTCGAAATATCGTCCTTTGTTTTTTTTATTTAAAACAGTGCTTCTTTTTTTAACATGCCCACACAATGCGTGTACGCATTGACCTTTCCCATTCAACTTGATGTCCCCAGTAATGTGGGCAAGGCGGGTCTTAAATTTAACATAAAATTGACATAAATTAACCAAACGCATTTATCCGGAGAAACAATCCGAATACTCTATTTGAATATATGCTAATTCGTTCCGGAGTCACACGCCTACGTCTAGAACGTAAGCTAACAGTGTAGGCTGTTTATACAGGAGCAGTAGAAACGCAGCGTTTCATTATTCAATTACCGACAGTATAGTATGAGTGGGAAACATATTTAATTGTTGATGAATAGGTGTCGGTCCTCATCAATCTATTCTTTTGATATCCGGGTCGTGTCTAACATTTTTTCCATCGATATATATTAAACCCGAATCGTTCTGGAGATCATTCATCTTTTAACCGCATTTCAGCTGCGTTGATGTCTCGTTTGTTAAAAATGTATGTATGTAACGAAATGCAGGTTTTGTAAGGAAAAAACCGTAATGCAATGTTGACAAAAAAATCTTGTTCAAATTACATCTGTTAATAATGAACGTCAATAAAAGTGTAAATACTCAGTTATAAAACGAAGAGCATGGAACAGACGAGAAGAACTGACGTAAATACTCTAAAATTGTTTTCAGTTGCAAAGTTTTTGTTTTATAAAATGTTTCTTACGAGTTGCATCCATTACACCATGCTCCTTAATACATCTTAATACGGTTAATTATTATATTTAAAAAAATAAAGCAGCAAATGTTTGGACATGGGCAAAAGGTATACTGTAGACTACTAAGCATAGACAGCCATTACCTCAGGTACCTTAACCATTTAAGTGAGTATGAAGTTCCTTAAAATGCAAAGTCGGCTTAACACAAAACATAATAATAAAGTATTTGATACCACACGGATCACCGTTTGCTTCCACCTAATATTAAAATAGTTATGGATGTTGAGGATCGACCCCGAGTCTGAAAAAAACAGTAAAGAATTCGCCCGTGTTATCTTAGCCGGCTCGTTCGAAAGCTTTTTCATCAAACAACAGATAGCCGGAGAATATTATATTGAAGCACTTATATAATTTAAGTAATCATTTACATTATACTTGATTTTAGTAAACGGCTTTGAATTAACGTGCGATGTGAATTTATTTATTGAGAGCATTTATATCTAATAGGGATTTTGCAAAAAACCGTACCTAACTAAGCTTACTTACCTACGAATTACTCGTTATACAGACTTGTGAGTAGTTCACTACTTATGACATCCTTACAAGTGCATTATAGAAGGATTAAAAAAATATTGTCCCATTATAATACACTTTCCCTTGGACAAGCAAAAAGTTTGGTGCTGCCACAGAGCATTCGGAAAATAATAAACGGCTCAAATATAAGAGTCTTTCCTCCAACTTCGATATTGTTCCCTTTATATACTCTATATGTCGGGCCATGGGGTTCATATGCACAGGCGCTAATTAAAGGTTTAAGTTAGTACCTGATACTGCCACAGGGACCGAACTTTTAAAATTTAATTTAATTTAATATATATAAATAATCACACATTTTGATTATTATTATACGATGTATGTCAAGAATATTGTAAAAACTACACAATTAGATTTTGATAATTAAACAAAATTATTCTTGCAAATTAAGGAGTAAACATAAGAATATATAAAATAATAAAAATCATATAAATTATTTTCTGTTCTTAAAGGCCAGCGCGTTCGTAATCAGCCTTTTTTGGTTATACTTAAGTTAAGACGTTTCTACCAAATTTATTAATTTGTATCTTAATAAATAAGTTCCACACAGATTGTGTAAATATATTATAATGACTTTAAAATCAATAAATTTCTCTAATCTAATTTTATTGTGTGAATTTTTTTCTTATTATACTGTTATAAAGACGGTTTGTGTTCTTAATAACGTGATTATCCATTAACCAATTCTGTTAGCACTTATAACTTAGTGTAGGGCGCAGCTTTCGAATTAGAATATTATTATTGTTCAATATTATTGCGTTCACTAATAATTCATTATCTTCAATATTAAAATTATACCCTATATTCAGTTCTTGGCTATAAGGGATGACTATTGTTACACTACATATGTGGTGTTATTATGACATATTATAATATGAATAATACAATGCTAGTGAATTCTATATACTATCTAGTCCCGTTATAAGTTACGGTGTATACACATGCTTTTGTCTGTTTCAATGGTAATTTAGGTAAAATAATGAAAGGTTTAGGTTAGGTATTCCCATACGCTTATGACATCTGAATCTCACATAGAACAAGCAATTACGAATAAATTATCACATGTTCAAATATCAGGCTAACTTCTGTCTGTATTTTATTAAGGGTAGTGAAAGCGGCGGCTAAGTAAATGTTACATAAAAATAAATTATTTTAACAATGTTGCAAGTTATGTCCAGTGATTGCTTCTATCAGATTACTCCAAGAAACACTTTTGTATTTCATCATCATATATTTTAATTAATGTTTAACGACTTTAAAGTAAAAAATATATTGTAAGTCGGATAACTAGCACTATTATCTTCATTGAAATATTTAATTTCCGCTTTACCAGACGCTTGAGAGTGTTAAGTAGGAAGAAAGCTTTTAATATTAGAAATTAGGGAGACGCCCCTTGTTGTAATCCAATCAGACTCATCAGAGATGCGTTGAATTGTGAACGGGTCTTAGAGATAAGGACTTAGACTAGGACACGTGGCAGGCGCGTGTCATCACCAATATGGTAGCGTTGGGCAGGGCAACGTTGTGTCCTTTAATGTCTACCGACTGTCACACCGAACTGTAACTGAACGTATCTAGTTATAATTTCTTCAATATCTATTGATTTGACTTCTTCGGGATACTTTATGATTGTTCAGTATTATATGAGATGTGATGTTAATAGATTAGAGAGATATAAAATGAATTTGTTCTGCATTGGCTATATAGATTTTTTATTGATATAGATATAATACTATAGTGTTTTGACGGGAAAAATAATAATTTTGCAGCTTTTTATTAAGTCGTGTACAATATTGACTTAAAGCTCCATATCTAATACAGTTGATAGTAGAGTAACAATAAATAAAATATGTAAAATGATTAATTTTTTAGATGAAGTTTAGGTATACAAAGACCTCGAATATAGATCATTTTTTTTAATTATAAACCAAAATTAAATATGCACCAAAGTATATTTATATATACCTACAACAATTTTACTGTGTAACGTACGATACATGACAGTATGATAGGGTAGGGTAGCAAATGCGAAGTATCTCAGAAAAATAGAACTAAAAATAGAATTCTATTACGGAGTTAATGTGTTGACAATGTTCTTATTTTTGTAGGGTTCACATCTTGCAAATATTTGAAGCGTGTTGAACAATTTTTTCTGCCGATTAAAGTTATAAATAGACTTTGAAGTCTTACATAAATTGGGCTAACAGAGAATATTATGAAAAGGTTTTTTAAAGGACTCAAGGCGTGCGTATAATTTACAAACGCCGTCACAAGTGCATATCTAGTTTGTCATCAGGTATACACCTTTTTGCGTGCATCGCTGAATTGTCTTATATATATATATATATATATAAATAATAATAATAATATTAATCATAACACCTGAAATATGTAACCTTAAAAATTCCCCCTTTAAATATATCCTGTGGTGTCAACTAACCTTTGAGCTATTTTCATTAAAAAAATAGTAAAGTAGTTGTATGCATATTCTACCTTAAACAACTAAATTAAAGCTTAGATCTTAATCGTGTGTAAGTGAGGAAAGAGTCTCAAAAATCTTTTTAGTAATCTTAATACTTGTATTACCTAATACCTACATGAATATAATTACGTGGAAAATCATGCAAGCTAGCTTTTATGAATCTATCGGCAATTAAACAATAATTTGGTTTCAATAAAATACGCTTAACGCATATCGATTATAATCATTATTCGGACAAATAAAATTAATAAAACTGAGTGCGGAACTGTTGCATAAAAGCCCACGAATTTTCCACCCGAAAACCTGGATTGAATGATTCACAAATTACCACTAATGAAAACCGCAATCTCCCCAATATGTTTCAAGATGAACGGGCAATAAAATTTAAAAAGTAGCACTTTACACGTAGTTTCGCGTTACAAACTTTCGAAGGTGTTTTGTTTCAAAGCTTGTAGTCGATGGGAATTAGGCTATTAGATGTCGAATTTTACCGTTTGACAATTTTTTGTTTGATTTATTACAATAGAGCATTACTTTTGCAAGTTTCTTAATTTAGTTTTTTTTTTAATTTTCGTAGTGTTAAAATATTTCTAATAAGTATTAAACTGTTATGCTAGTAGTATTTGATTATGGATTTCCCCGCCTATCATTATGATGTAATGTTACTAATACGTTTGTCTTCTTTAGTCAAAATAATTTAATTAAATTAGAATCGCTATTTCGGCTATTCTATGCAATAATTCATTAATAAGGATTGGTAACGTAATTTACAGAAATATCTAAAGGTTAATTTTAGTACAAAACACGTACGTACCTACGAATACATTAAGTGAAAAACGGAATAAAGTGTTAGACATTATTAAAGCAATGTAAAAGCCTGTAGTCTAATTAGTTCAAGGTATGAAAACTATTTGATAGTGTAATGAGACTTACATAAGAATATAAAATGGAAAAACGACTTGAACCCATAATTTGTGTGCAACGTAGCTAAACTTTATATTTAATGAGCGTAAAAAACGAATCGTCGCGTGAGCAGCCGACAATATTAATTATAATTTAATTTATTACCTTAGATAACGCATATTTTTAACTTAAAATTTATGCGTCACGTTGAAATCAATTAAATTTATTAAGCTCCCAAGTTATGGTGTTGTAAATCTGATAGTAAATTCAGAAAATTTCTTATGACTGTTCTGTGCAATGGGATTTTTATTGCTTCAACTTTGTCGTCATAAAACAGTTAATTTTAAAAAGATATAACATAACACTAAAACATTCGACGAAAATAGAACAGATAATGTTTTGATTGCCGAGAAGACATCACTTTTAAAATGCATATTCTGTAATTTTGAGTCTAAGGAAGTTAGCGTTGACACACTTTATATTATCTCAGACAGTCCTAGTCAAGGGAGGACCTAGAGCCGTGGTGTTTCATAGGGTCATGTGCAGGGGCCATAAAGAAGTAACTCATATATATATATGGTTTTTTCACTTTGGTTGTGTGACCTGAAGCAAACGGTATACCCGCCATTAGTCCTGGTCATAAAATCATTCAATTATCTCATTAGTAAGTCTCTAGTCTTTGTGGCTTCTTACGTTTCAAGATTAGTGTTATTTCAAGAATGAACTATACGCATTAAATGGCGTACCATCGTACATAGGTATGTACGATTGTATATTTTTTTGAAGTAGCCAAACGTATTTAGCAGAAACACTTAACGTTTATCAATAACTCCAAGTAATTCTAACATTATAGTATTCTGTACGCACAAAAACATAACTCCATCATCGAACCATCACCAATCAGCCATCAAACAAGCACTCAAATTCGAAAGTCGTTATAGCAAGCGTGTCCACACATCCTTCCATGGCTAATTGAGACATTTTACACCAGAGGATGTGATTACGAGCAAACATAAAGCTTCGTATTATTTGAGCGAGGAGCGGAACTTTGAAACGACTTTAAAAATAGTCAATGGGGTTGAGTTAACTATAACGCTGGTGAATTTAGCGCAGTGTTGTATTAAATTTTTTGGTATAACATAGCCATCGATATCATTGGACAATTTGGACCTTGGAATCTTGGACCGCCTTTTACCAAGAAAAGATCATAAAAGTTTTTGATATTCTGCATAAGTTTTTCTTCTGTACTTCCAAGTACAGTACGAAACTGAAGACCAAACCTTATTTTTCCTTATCCGACTATGTTCGATATGTTTCCAATTTTAAGCAGCTTTGAGTCAAAAACTAAAGCTATGAAATGAGTGTAAAGGGAATCTTATTAGCATAACTGTTATTAAATGATATTGGCTATGTTGACTTTAATTTATTACTTGAACTACTACTAATACTACCTCTATCGCTTCATCCACTTGAGTAGCATTCACTATGCACGCTTGTTGGTTATGAAATCTTTCAACTTGTCCCTTATGTAGTACCTCCTGGATTTGATCCAGATATGTCTGACATAGTCAACCCGACTTCACCATGAACGGTTGCCTTGACCACTTTTAAGCCGCTTCTCATTCATCTACATAACACCACCGAACCACCAAAAAATTCCCCTTTCGTTTTCTCGTCCCTATGTAAATGTAGGTCTACATTTTATCTTTCACATAGCTTTTAATCATGCAGGCCATGGCTTTTAAATCAACCCTAATTGTATGGTAATGATACAATGCATTGAATTAATACGAAATCGATTTTAAATCGAATTATTTAAAAATCGATTGGAGAGGTCGCCCCCGCATAATCGTATCATAATATTTATTATACACCTACGACTTCATTGTCCCTTCGATAGGGCCATTTTGATAGTTTAAACAGTCGATGACAGAATTATTGGTGTTTAAAATTAGAAATTTGATTTATATATTGTTTAGTTATAAATTAATTTGTTATCAATGATGATAGGACGTCTGTATCTATGTAAAAGTTTAGTTGATAAATTAATGTTTTGACATAAAATACCTATAATAATATATATATCGGAGAGATATCGTCACTCCATCGATATGGACATCGTGGCCTTAGTGGGCGTCATGTGGGTAAAGTGCATACATAAGACACGAATAATTATTAGTGCAGTATTTAATTTGGATTGATTCCTTTTCACATTACAAATAACACTTAAATTATAGCGAGCTGCAGCTTCAAGTCATCGATCTCACTTTTAATCACATAGACTCAACTCTATTCAACCTCTCATCACCTTAATAATTCAATCAATACTCCATTAGAACTACCCTGCGTTCCCTGAAAGCACTGTCCAAATTTCTTGACTTGTCCGAGCCCACTCGATTCGATATATTAGTACTGTTTTTCGTTAAGTAATAATTCTAAATTATGAAACAATTAAATAAAAACGAAACAAATCGAATTCAATTTAATTATGATTCTTAAAAGAAATAGAAGGAATCTCAATTATTAACCAAAAAGTAAAAATCAACGGCCAATCAACTCGATCAGACCATTGAATGATAATTAATCGTAGAATTCCCTCAAAAAAAATAAAAAAAATCAATGGCGCTACAACCTTTTTAGGTCAGGGCCTCAGATTTCTATATCTGTTTAATGTTCATTTGTTAATCTAATAGGCAAGTAGGTGATCAGCCTTCTGTGCCTGACGCACGCCGTCGACTTTTTGGGTCAAAGGCAAGCCGGTATCCTCACTATGTTTTTCTTCACCGTTCGAGCGAACTTTAAATGCGCACATAAAAAGAAAGTCAGTTAGTGCACAGCCGGGGATCGAATCTACGACCTCAGGGATGAGAGTCGTACGCTGAAGCCACTAGGCCAACACTGCTGCATTCCCTGTCATGTATTACATATTGATTGTGGCCTTTAAAAGGTTGTTCTTAACGGCTGGCGATATGTAAACCTCCTCCTTGGATAAATTAAGATGTGTCTTTGATCCTAATGGGGCAATGGACGATATACAGCATTGCATACATGACTCTAAGCAAAAACAATTACATTCTAGATTGTAAACCAAGATATACGCTGTGTAAAGCGTGTGCCCACTAATATACGTATAAACATTCTACCTACATAAAATACATAAGAATTGCATAAATCTCAATATAAAATACATAAGAATTGCTTACAAAACTGGCAAAAATATATTCAACATAATAGCTATGTTACAAAATTCACTCCAAGTCGTAGCAGCTACATTTGTAAACCAATTTTCGCGTTCTACTTTCCTTGAAAATAAAAAGAATTTACCCACGCGAACAATTTCCAGGCGAAATAACCGTATAGTGCAAGACGACCTACAACTCTAGTGCTCTGGCGACTCATTAGGCGTCCTGCTCCACTGAGGAGGGTCTAAGGACCACTACTCGAGCCTCGAGAGACTTGCATACACATCTACTAACGACGCTTTCTTACTACCCTTTGCTTTTTAACCGACTTACTATGTGAATTTGCTTCTCACCTTTAATTTTTTAAACTTTAAAACTTACCCTGCAATTTTTAAAATGTGTTTCTTTCCCTTCCACTAGTTAAGTTCGGTGGTAGTTGTTGCAGATATGTTATATGAAACACTTTGCTTGAAGCTGGGTGTCAACTGTCTTTAATTGTTTAAACATGAGCTTATAACAAATATAAAATTAGGGGTAGGGGTTGCTTTGTTGGATTAACAAAAAACTAACTTGACTCATTGAAGAGTTATTAAATCTAAGTGACAGTTATGTTATTGGTTACGCTTCTAATTATTAAGTAATTATATTTATATATATATATATATATATATATAAAAACTTATTTTGGGTTACATAACTCACGCTTAAAGCAAATTTAAGGTATAATTAAGTTGTATTAGAATTTCAATTCAAAAAACTAACTTGACTCATTGAAGAGTTATTAAATCTAAGTGACAGTTATGTTATTGGTTACGCTTCTAATTATTAAGTAATTATATATATATATATATATATATATATAAAAACTTATTTTGGGTTACATAACTCACGCTTAAAGCAAATTTAAGGTATAATTAAGTTGTATTAGAATTTTCCTAAAGCACAAATAAAGCTTTGAAAATGTTTATATACTCGTCTTAAATGCGCGCGTATCTTTAACACGATTTCTTAATGAATTTACTTTTTATAATGTTTGCAAAGCTCGACATGTTTGAGTGGAATTAAGGAAAATTGTACTTTCTGTTCCAGTATATATACTAAGTGTTGTATAGAGCCACTTAAAATAGTATTAAACAATACATGTACGTCATCAGAGTAGAAGCCTTAAGGTTCTTTCTAACGAATTTACGACCAATTTAACTTGGCTGGCGTCTTTAAGTGACAATTTATGTAACTATGTTTCACAATATATTTAAGTAAACCCACTGAAATACGGCACTTGATAGTGTTTTGGAGAAAATTACTTTGTTACTTAACGTGAAAATGGTAAATTTTAGTTCATAGAGACACGTATATATTTTGGAAATCTAAGTGATATACAGTAATTCTTGCAATGTGAACAAACCAGTAAGATTGCTGTTATTCCTTTATTTATTTCGTTAGTTCAATATTTGACATGATTATAAAAATTAACTAAACACAAATAAAAAAATATACAGCTACTGGGGTGGTTTTAAAACGCATAAAATTATTTATTTTAATAAGGTGCAGCCCAAGGTGACCCTTAAAAAGATAAGTACAAAATAGGAATTTAAAAAAAAGCTTGACCATCAAGTTTCACATTTAAACCCTTTTAAATTTTGTACATCCCATTAACCGTGATGTTTTTCATCACGGATGTTAACTGTAATTATTACATAAAATTTATATAGATTTGCTTACATGTATTCCAACAGCTATTTATTATACAATATGTATACATTATACACAAAAGCCAAAATGGAATACACATTCCAACGTAAACATAAAACACAGTTAACAATTATTACCTACTTATACAAAATATAACATATATGTATGTATAATTTTAAGACGCATTGATCATTATTTTATAATTAATGTAAAAGAGAAATAACAAAGCCACTAATTACATCTAAGGATACCAGATTTTTTATGCATTTTTTAGTTACATTAAATATATCTATTTTCTGGTAATTTGTGTTATAATCTGAATGTATACGATACATGAGTGAGTTAATTTTATTTATATGTAACTGATTCTCAGTTCAGCATTCTCATTTTATTTTAATTATGCACACACACGCTTTTAAATGATTTTTTTATGAATATCATAAGCAAGACTAGAAGTAAGATTTTATGGTATAAGGAAATATGTACCTATACAGTACTGCGTAGTAGTAACGCGCGATTCGAAAGTTGCGACATCAGCTTTGCGGATAATGAAAGAGCTATGTATATATTGGTTATGATAAATTACTAATATGAGTAAATGAATTTTGATTTTGCTATTGGAAGTTACACAGTACCAGTTCTGCGATATTTCCGTGTTAACAGTAATGTGACGTCAGAAGTGACGCAACATACAATAGAGTGTGATTGATAGGATGATGGATAACGTCGTTATCTCGCGATGTTCCTTGAAAGCCTTTACCTATGTGTTATTAGTAAAATCTATTACTTGTAAGTTATTATATGAACGTAACTTTAACCCGAGTTGCTCATTATCTGTAATAATTATGAACACCACAATAACGGTGAAACTGAGCCTTGAAATTTAATATCTGAGTAGTTCACGAATTATCTAAGGAACAAAGAAATAATGTATAACTAAAAGCATAAGTTATTGCTGTTTGGCACGTGTCTTTGAGTCTATCGGCTTTGTTAATAATTGAACTGATTTGAGTGTGCGATAAAGGCTTCAGAAGATAAACCACTCCTTAAATGGACATTCTATTCGTTACAACAAACTCCCAAGCGAAATTAGGGAATTATCATTAATAAATTCAAAGCCCTCGTTAAACGTAAATTAATGAATAAAGCTTTTTTATAAATTTGACGAATACTTAAATGATCTTAATCCTTGGGATTGATTTGCTCCAGTTCAAACAATTTGTATGACTCAAAACTTAGCGATTAAAAATAGTGGTTTATTGCCAGTTCTTCTTACCCGCTCTACATACACCCTTGACTTTCGAACTGGTAGTAAATGTAAAACTTCTTTTCTGACGTTCATAAATGTACATGTTTATCTTTGAATAAAGGTATTTTTAGTTCCAGTTTGAGTTTTGGTGTGTATGTTTGAAAGGTACTAATTTTGATTCCCAACAATAAAACAATATGAAAGGAACAGAGGTAGAAGTGTGCTCCAAGATTTACAAGAGTTATATTCTTACTTGGATATACTCTGTGTACTTTCGTTTGACATTTTAAATATGTATAACATAAGTATTCATTGCACTACAAAATTTATAACACAATATTTTGAAAAGCAGTGGTTTTATGAAACCCGTATTAATCTAGAGATGCACTTTTAAATAAAACTCAATACTCTAATGGCAGGGTAAACAAAGCTTCCAGCAGGGTAAATAAACCTCAGACAAATCAGCCCCGCGATCCGCACTCATCGCTCTTAATAATGAAGGATCATGATGGTGATTGATAAACGGACCCTCGATATTGATATAGAGCTATTACGAAGATAGAGTCTCCTTATACAGATTGAAATTTATAAACACAGATTTAAACGTACACAAAATTTTAGTCCAGAACTAAAATTTGAGCAACACAGAGCAAGGAATGTTTAGTGTCACAAATTCTTACGCATTATAAATTTCAGCCTAAAACTCTGACACTCTACCAAAGGCAAAGAAACAGAGAAAAGGAAACTTGAAAAGGCTGTTATCAAACGTGACATTTAAGTAAGTTTGTGAATTGTATCGATACGGGAATTCTGTAATAAAATCTTTTCTAAAAAATTTTTTTTAATTTTCTTAAATTTAATCTTTAACTCGTAGACATATCTTTAAATGCGATTAATCGTATCTTATTTTGTTTTTCCTTATGTATTGTTAATTTAATTAAAAGAGACTTAAGAAGAATACCAACCCGATTTTTACAATCATTTTATTACTTTAATATAAAAAATATATATATACATTACTAAATAAGATACAAAAATGTGTTCTAAGCTCTATATCGCATCTCTCATTACATTAAAGGATTACACTTTATCCTCACTAGCTTACAGACTGACTTCACTGACACATGATACACAATGATTGATAGTATTGCTTTTTTGTTCTAAACAAATATCTGGAGAATCAGTTAAGGCCGTAAGTATGTCCGTAACTAAAACAAATAATTCACAATTCTGGGACACAATCTTTTAAGTCTGTAGTTATTCCGATTATCATCATCCAATATTTAAATGGTTTCACCTATGATCTCATCTCCAATCTTATAACTTTGCCGCGACAGCAGTGATTTCTCTACAAAGTAATTGAGATCAAAACTTATGTTAAATTCATGGTATTCGCAAATGAAGAAATTTTCACTTAAATTTATGAATCTATTTAAGCCTCATTAAACTTTAGATAAAATCTACTTTCATTTCCACAGAAACTATTAGTCAAAAGAGGAAAATCGCTATGATTCAAAATTCGATCGTAATATTAGTCATCGCTACAAGCGATATAATACGACTCCCTCATTATAAAGTTGTTACGGCCAAAATAGAATATATAATCACTTATATTAGCATTTAATTTTCTGGGCCAACGATCGAAGATGATGCGTTCCCACAAAGTTAAAATCAAATTACTAAGCGTTGTCCCAAATCATTTAGTTAATAAAGTCTAATACTACTTATTATGTTAAATATAAATTGGTTTATAATTTTTTACAAAGCGACTTCTTGATCGCCTGAATCATCATACAGTATGTAAAAGCTTAAATGTTGAAGTTATTTTATTGACGAAAATATCACAGATAAGAAATTAAACGTGTTTTTTATTTATTTGATGTTTTTCTTTACAGCCAGCGTGGTTGCCGTTTATAAATTTATAAATATAGGCGTTTAAACCTGGTAAACCGGTGATATTACTTCTGTTTATTTAATATTTAACTTTCAAGTCAATCATAGGGCATAAAGGCACATATTATTTCATCAAAATATCTATGGCAACGATAAAAATGTATGAAAAAATCTGCGAACACCTCTTCAATGAATATTTAAAAACTTTAGCATTCTAAATTCAAAAAACGTATCACGTGTAATTAAAGCTGTGTCAAAACGGTGTGAATTAAAGGTAAAATGAAAATATTTCTTTAAAATTTCACAGCTCTTTCAAAATATTTATTACTATGTGCCGACTTAGGTGAGAATTTAATGAAACCTAAATACCTTTACAAACTCTTTATACACCTTTGCTCTAAATAAAATTATTTCATTCGAAATATGTTAACCTTTTATTTAATTTTATTATGAGTATTTGTTTCGTGAAAATGGTTATTTCAAAGAGTGGTCGTATTCTTTTGTGTATTCAAATTAAACACTATTATCCATTATTTGATAATTGTTTAAAAAATATTAATTATTTTTAGAATACATATAGAACATTTATTTGTGTATTTCTTCTTAATTTCAAAGCATGCTCAGTCACGTGTAGGCAATTATATACTCGTGTAATAAAAACTATGTCTATATATTTTTTATTAAACAGACTGTTAAAAAAGCCAGCCATAGAAGGCCACTATTCCATGGACACATTTAGTCATGCGTTGCCTGCCTTTGAGGGACGTATACTCTTTATTTGAATAACTCGTGTCTCCTGGGACATAATCAGGAGAATATTTTTTAAACGATTTTGAATTTAGATATAAAAATGTAATATAACGAGTTAGGTATCTAAGTTAGAAAAGTTTATGTTTAGAAATCTTTTTGCGAGTAAAGTTTTGGTTAATTTATTTTCCTAAGCATTAATTCCAGCCTCATAAAACCTCATTCGCAACAGATTATTAAAGCCAACTTTATAATATGAAACATTTTAAAACGTTTGATGACATAATGGGATACATAATTGGCGGTCGAGAATGCTCCGACGCATGTACCCTCATGAATAAATAATATACAATCACAATTTGGGCCGTCATTAAGCAATTATACTGTTGTTGGCATTATGTTTTTAAAATGCTTTTAATTTTTTATTAGATCAAATTATCGTGGCCGTTGAGGTGTCTGGTATACGGACTCCTATTAAATATCAATCAGGTTATAAAATAACGTATACAAACTTTAGTAATACTGGTCTGTTGATACTTTAAATTGCATTTTAATTGTCTTCTATAAACCTTGTTGTCCGTAGAATTTATAATATTTTAAAAATTCGAATTTATTTTGCCGTAAGCATGCGTGGTTTTTAAACTTGTCCTTTAATAGATAGAAGTTCAATTTGAAAGGTATGGTATGGTTGGTGGACGCAGGATCTGTAGTTAGACTCATAATTAGTCCGTTGTGAGTAAAGTCTTGGCTAACTAAGCCAGCCTAGCTTCCAGAAGTCACAGAAGTCTCCTGGGCACTTCGCAGGCTTCACGGAGCGATCTCACTGCGCCGGCGATTTTTATACGTTGTTTAGCCACAGCCTACATTCCATTCCAGGACTACGTGGGTGACTGATTCCTCTGCGCTGAAACAGCCTCTGCACATGGGGTGTCTGTGCCAAGGACAAAAATATGTTTATTAAAGAGACAATGGCTCGTAATTGTCCCTATCATTGTTTTTAGATTAGTTCTGTTGACGCTAGAAGTCGCTTTGTCTTTATAGGTGTAACTGCTGGCCATTTTGCATTGTCTGCTGTCCGCGTTTCGCGACCATCGTGGATGTTGGAGTTCAACTTGAACGGTACATGCGTACGTTAATTTTAACTAATTGGCGAACGCTGTTTCTTCATTTGTTACTGTAGTAATTTTGGTTATAGCAACCTTGTTTTAAAGATGTAGTTTTTATTGCGAGTTTAATTAGTAATAATCTTAAAGAGAATCGATGTATATATATATTAGGTCCTTACATATGAAATTGGCGTTTTGTCGTACTGGCCACTTTGACCTCAAATACCTCCTCTTTGTTTAGGAATTTTAAATTCAAATTTGCTCATGTATATGTGCTTCGATGACCGTCATTCATTTGTTTTTTTCTGTTTGCGTCACTCATTTTACAAAATGGAAAACTTAAAGTATCGCATTATTTACGTGTACGAGTTCCGCCGTGGCACTAGTGCTGCGGAAACGACTCGAAGGGTGAATGATGTGTATGGCGGTCATGTTGCATAAGAAAACACAGTTCGTTTTTGGTTCCAACGTTTTCGTTCTGGAAATTTCGACCTGCAGAACAAGCCCCGTGGACGGCCTGAGACCCAAGTTGATAATGAAGTATTGAAGGCTATTGTGGAAGCGGATCCATCGAAAACCACGTCCGAGTTAGCTGCAGGCTGCGGTGTTAGTCATCAAACTGTTTTAATTCACTTGAAGCAAATTGGAAAGATAAAAAAGCTTGAAAGGTGGGTACCTCACTGATAATAATTGACTGAATCAAACCGGCAAACGCGCGTCGACTGCTGCGTTACTTTACTGAACCGTCACAATAATGAAGGTATTTTAAACCGAATCATTACCTGTGATGAAGAAATGGATTCTTAACGATAATCGGAAGCGCTCAGCGCAATGGTTGGATCCTGGCCAGCCAAATCCTGCCCCAAGCGAAAATTAACCCCAAAAAAGTTACTTGTAAGCGTTTGATGGACTAGTGCCGGTATTGTTCATTGCAGTTTTCTCAAATCAGGCCAGACTATTACCGCTGATGTCTATTGTCAGCAATTGCAAACCATGATGGAAAAGCTAGCGGATAAACAACCTAGGCTAGTCAATCGCTCCACGCCACTGCTACTTCACGACAACGCTAGACCACACACTGCACAACAGACGGCTACCAAATTAGAAGAGCTTCAATTGGAATAACTAAGACATCCTCCGTACTCCCAAGACCTTGCTCCAACAGATTACCATTTTTTTCGAAATTTGGACAACTACTTGCAGGGGAAAAAAATTAACTCTAATGGGGCAGTCCAAATCGCCTTCACAGATTTTATTGATTCCCGTCCGACTGGTTTTTTTTAGTAAAGGGATCAATGAACTACCTATGAGATGGCAAAAGTGCATAGAAAACAATGGTTCATACTTTGATTAATTAAATATATTATGTTCCTCCCATACAAAATGCCAATTTCATATGTAAGGACCTAATATATATATATATAAATTTAGTTTCCGAACTGTACAAGAAAAAAGGTGAAATTCCGTACTCCGTATACTTTATGCCGTAGCCCCTTTGAAATGGCCCGGGTTCAGCATAAATAATCTTTGACTTGAATGAAAGCGAGGATGCAGTGTGGTAAGCAATGTTCTCGTACTCGTTTAATATATATATATATATATATAGATAATACTGGCTTAATATAATATATATATATATATATATATTATATTAAGCCAGTATTATCTGGAAAATGCGCTCATTGCCATACAGCTGTCCAGTCCACTACAAAATTCTTTAATATTTCTTTAATGTTTTTATGATAAAAGCTTGCCAACGCTCGCCACACTGATACATTGGTAAAACAACCACAATATATAATTTAAATGTGACAAGTGATAGGCAAACATGCCATACCTACAACAAGACAATACAAATATTAAACATTTAAAATTGCAAAAACTAAAGGAATATCGATTTTAAAGTGTGAGGGGAGCAACCATGGATATCCAGACCTAGATCGTTTACCAGAATGCTCAGTCTGGACAACAAAACGCTTTTTTGCAATTGGAATGATGTAAAAAAGATATAGCTCAAGGACGAAGGATATTATATAAGACCATTTAATTCGCAGTAAAGGTTTAGCGGTGTCATTCAATGTTCGATTAGTTACGG
Source organism: Pieris brassicae (assembly GCF_905147105.1). Taxonomy (NCBI): domain Eukaryota; kingdom Metazoa; phylum Arthropoda; class Insecta; order Lepidoptera; family Pieridae; genus Pieris; species Pieris brassicae. The sequence continues at coordinate 17,676,894 of NC_059672.1, forward strand.
ATTTCTTGGTAAATAAATACCTTTACAACTTTTATAGGTTGTACGAAAGAAAAGTGCTAAACAATAAAGTTTATTTATTTGCCTTTCGCTAGTTTGTATAATAAAGCTAATAACTATCTTAGTGAGAGGATGGTCTTTTGTGAAATTCAAGGTCACAGTAAGTAACAACTCTTTTACTCAAACTCAACAACTTAGTCAAAGTACTTACTTACGTTACCTGTCAAACAAGAACCTTGTATACCGCCGTAAGAACTTTATACGAAAGTACCACATACCACACCGCGCAATCCATTTAATACCACAGCCTAAGTGCTAACCGCCGATTATCCAGATTATATGACCAAACTAAATCATTCAATACTTAGGGACCTTCTTTATGCGGGTCCACGCGAACCATGAACTATAATATTGAAGTATTGCCCTATCACAAAAGAATTTTATATCTCGTTACTTCAATAAAAGCTCCTCGTAAAATTGCAAATAAGATAATTTACGTATGGCCATTTGTAATGAGAATGAATTCTGAGAACTTTATAACGACATATATGCTATGTTATATATGGAGATAGAAATATGTAAATAGGTGAGTGATATTGTTAATTAAGATGTGACTTTAAACTTATTTGTCCCTTTCCGAGGAACACGTTTTGGTCAAAGCTCAGCGATGTCCAGATTGAGCATTCTGATAAACGATCTAGGTCTGGATCCATAGTTGCTCCCCTCACGCTTTAAAATAGTTTAATTTCTATAATTTTAGTTGTTTTGTTTAATATTTGTATTATCTCTTTGTGTAGGTATATCATGTCTGCCTATTGCTTGTCACATTAAAAATTTTATCTTATGGTTATTTTACAAATGTATCAGTGGGTCAAGCGTTGGCAAGCTTTTATCAATAAAAAAAGCAATACAAAAGATTATATGTCTTTATATATTCCATAAGCTAGGCTATAAGGTGGATATTACTCGTATAATTGTATATCTATTTAATATATGGATTTCGATTAAAAGGTTTATTATTTATTGTCTTGGATGTTCGTGAGTATTTATTTATATAACTTTTTATAGCGATGTTTCTTGTGGCTCAATCAGCGAGAGGATAGCGAGCAAAAAACATTATATGACAGAAGAGTCCAGTTCCACGATCGTTTCTTATAACTATCATGTGTATGGTAGATATATTTACCAGTTAATTTATTGAAATAACCCGTTTAAATATATTTGATTAATATGTAGACATAAGCATTATATTTGGTTTCAGAAAAAAATAATTGTGCTTATTACATGATACCTTTTGATTTAAATTTCAAACACATTCAAGTTCTACGTTTAAAACGTTGTAAAAATTATATGACTGCAAAACAATCGTAAAACTGTTTAAATTTTACATTTGCTGCCAAAAGCATTTTGATCCAAAATTGTATGCATAATATGATTGCTTTAAGACTTAAACAAGCATAATAAAGACTTTTTTATGAACAACAGTAACATACAAAGCATTGGATAACAGCTGATATAATCAACAGTCTAAAGAACTGACAGTGGGGATCTATGCGGGTATAGTGGCAGTTAAATTAAAATTTAATACTTATATTAAACAATATTTATAATCAATAATAAAATAATATATTTTTACCATAATTTACTAATACCGTATTAAAATGCTCTTGAATAGTTCAAGAATATTGCAACTTTAAACTATGCTGACTCGTCATTACGAGTATGTTAATCTAAATAACGAAAACTGTTTTTAGGCGGTTATATGTTATATATTAACGTATTAATATCTTATTCTACTATAAAATATATTAATAAATGTTAATAAATAAACAATTGATAAGAACTCAGAAGAGAAATGGACAAAAGATTTGTTAGAAAAATCTCAAATAATGGATACCAATATTAACGTCCAGCTCCTGAGGTATCTAGTGGGTCATCAGCTGATAAACGATTATCAGTACGGTTTACTCTGCCAGTATCCATCTTGTACACCTTACACATATATGGGCCTTGAGTAATAGTAATAATATAGCCAAAGTCTTCGATCTAGTGTAGCCTTAAGCCTTTCTTCCCTGGCCGACCAAAGCATCAAGGTCCTTTGCACAACATTGGTTGCAAAATAATAATAATAAGTTCCAATTAGTTAATTATTCTTTGTTTTGTTTATAACGGTCGGGGAATAATAATTATTTTTCTGAAGTTAGAGTAAGCACTGTGGTAATGCAGGCGAGTCAGTGAGTCTAGACAATGGATGGGGTTGTTTAATACGATTAGTGTCCACGAGCTAGCCAGAAATGCTGATACGCCGTCTATCCCGTATTTAAGATAATCCTTTTAAATTGTCAGCTTTCATTTTCCCACACCCCTTAGAGCTATTTTTGACTTAGGTCTCTAAAGTTCTATATTGTTACGAACAAGTGGATCGGATAGACACGCCGTAGATCTCTTCAAGCGTTTATTTTAAGATAATACGCGTGGAGAAGTTGCTATAAAAATACCACACATATTATATTTGAGCTTGCTGAAAAAACCTCCGAGTTGTAGAATAATCGAGAAACACATCTTTCAGCTTTGCGATATTGTAAGTACATAAAATCCGTTAACCGGTAGTTTTTAATCCAACATGGTAGGCATTTAGAGGTTGTAAAAACTCAATTTGTTAAACCAAATCGAAAATCAGGATATGAAGAACACACTCAACGAAAATTAATGGATAATTTGTTAAATAGATTATAATAAAAAATATAATTACTTTTGAGATTGATAAGATTGATAAGAAGGATATGTGTGTTACATCTACAATAGGCAACATAACATCTGGTTTAAATAATTTGCAACTTATTTTAAAATCAAAATTATCTTATTTAGGAACGCACTATATCTTAGATATTTTTTACTTACGTACGTTTAGGAACTTAATATGAAGTGTCTCGAGCTAATTACATTTCGTATTTATTTCCTTCATCGTAGCTATCATTGTATATTTGTCAATTGCAATCCTTGACCGAACTTTTAAATAACCACTTAATTTTTGTGGTTTAACAATACGGAGGCAATATTCTTTAGCACGTAAACACTCATAAACTACGACAGTATAAGTCATAAAAATACCAAGTTAATAAAAGTTATCAATTTAGCATTCGTTGCGTCGTATATACGTCTAAGAAATCATGAGTAGATGGTCAAGATTCAATGTATTTTGTGTATAGCGATACTTCTGTATGCATGAAATCTGCTTACAATATGGCGCACAAATGAGCTGTCGGTCAGAGATATGATCGATGTGGTGGTGGATTGTATTGGTCAAAAATTTTAATTTGACTGTAAGACGTCCAATTGTCGGCTTGAAATTGTTCATTAAGGGTTTGAACGATTAGGTAATAATAATCTTTAAGGTGCGATTTACAAGTTTATTTACGAACCCTAGTTGTGCACGAAAGGATTTTGCTTTCTTTGAATATTTTCTCGCGATGCAAAGACGTCATTGCAGGGAAATTATCATTAAACAAAAATCAATATTTTTTTTTATAAACGTAAACAAAAACTGACTTATGAAAATAAGGATAAAATATCAATTTGCTGTCATTGTCTTGTGTCACTGTTATTTTGCAAAGACTTAATTGCGAGGAAATTGTAATTAAACTAAATTAAAATGTAAATACTTATCTTTTTATAAATAAATATTAGAAATAAATAATAAAGACTAAAGAATAAATTATCAATATAAATGAAACTGAAATGTTTGATTGATGTTTTTTTTTTAAATTCTAGATAATTCCCCGACTATGTAGTCGTCGGAGGTAGTATTAAATGGCTTAAGTATGGTATTGATAACTCGGATGATTAAATACTACTATTTTTCTTAACAACTTTTTGTATAACTTTTACAGCAAATCCCAAAAAGATGCCTGTACTACAAAGAACGGTTCGGTGGCGGTCGATACACAATCTTATACTAGAATAATAAGTTCAGAGTACATACCTCGTTACAATATCTTCTTACCAGGAAGAAAGGCACACAATATTATCAGTCGTAAGCATTTGGAGAAATTCATTCGTTTCGGAACAAAGAGAGGTTAGACTGATGCTAATACCTTACCTCACGATAGTTCTCAAAAACACACTAAACACTCACTATAAAATTCTTAATAGTGGACGTAACTGTTATCAATTATAATTAACAAAAAGAAAAATGAAATATATCAAAAGAAAAATGTGTCTAACGTAACCCGAGTAAATCTCAACCATGACTCAACTAATAAATGTGACGATCGGCCGAGAAAAAAGTATTTGGGATTACCCCTTATCAAAAATTATTAAATTAAAATTATGTTTTTAATTATATTGAACATTATTTATTGTCTTTAAATTCGCCTCTGTTACTTTTATGCTCTTAGCTTGTTCAGTGTTATACTTGTCGTATCCTTACATTGGACAGTCAGTCAGAACATGTAACACCGTCTCTTCAGCTGTATTGCTACAAGGACAAGCAGCTGATTGATTTTGTCTATCATTGTTTTGTGACAACGTCATTTTGTGTTATAGGAAATGACGGAACTTCATAATTGAATTTGTTATAATAAATCTCAGTTAAATAAAGTAGATATTTAAAATATGTATGACTAAATATAAATTCTCATTTCTCATTCAAAGTTGATTGTTAACTAACATTGTTTATGTTAAAATAATTAAAATGTTATTTATGAGATTCCTACTTACATCACATAATGTGTTTGTGAAATTTTAAAACAATAGGCAGTATTCCATACCCACTTTACAATCTTAACAAAAATCAGTTTTCTATTGTGTTTAGAATACCATAACTAGACTTTATGTAACTTTGCATACAATATGAAAGTATAGTAAACTAGTTCATGTTAAACGTGTTTTAATTACTTCATTTTGTATGAGGTATGTAGTATACTTTGATACAAATAATGATAAACAAATCTATTATTAAATATCTCTTTTTTTAATGTAGCCTAAAATGCATAAAGGATATGAAATAATCTTGACTTAATTCAGATATTAAGAATCAACTTCAGCCATAATTGATAACTCCGCTGCATTCTTTGTGATGTATACTTCCGCGGGCTTAAAGAGGTGATGTAATAAAATAATGTTAGTATGTCTTAAAGAATACAAATCACAATACCCATAGATTATTTTGGTAAAAGTAGTTTAGTTTAATATACTAACTATTATTTCTACTTATAATATCTAAATAATGGTGAAATTGACTTGCAAAAAATATTTATATACAACGCAGAATAAGCGTTTGCAATATAACCCACCTCTCATCCCTGAGGTCATGGGTTCGATCCCCGGCTGTGCACCATTGGATTTTCTTTCTACGGGCGCAATTAACATTTACTCGAACGGTGAAGGAAAACATCGTGACGAAACAGGCTTGCTTTAGAAGTCGACGGCGTCCGACAGGCACAGAAGGCTGATCACCGACTTGCCTAGTCGATTAACAAACGATCATGGAACAGATATAGAAATCTGAGGTCCTGACCCAAAAAGGGTTGTAGCGCCACTGACTTATTTTTATTTTAATCTAACCCATATTCCACCACACCCCTTCTAAACAAAGCATTTAGGTTTTAATAATATTTATAGATAGGTTTATGTTCAAATCTTATCTATAAATATTAGTGTACATAGCGTAATTTCAAATCCGCAATATCAATCTAAATACTGGCTACAAACATAAGTAAAAATGTTTAACCCAGTTCAAACAGTAATTACAGAGTTGGCTTAATAATAATATACTTAGTCGGTTTGAAACTTCGTCCAGCTTTCTAAGTTATTATGTATTTAGTACATGATAAACTTTCCCGTTGTTTGACTATCGATTTGTGTCAGTATGGAGTAATTGCTGCTAGTTGAGTTGAGTTGGGAAAGGCTAAGCGGGATTAGGTAGGTAACGAATTTAGGTATTAATATTACGATTAAAGCTCACTTTAAATTCATAAATTGGAAATAGAAGATATTATTTCACTGTAATTATGTCCTCATGGATTACGTATATTTTGAATTTTTAATTCGAATGGATATAAACATTTTAATATTTAAGTTACTTTGCGTATTAATGAATACTTAAATGTCACATTATTATAATGCTGGTTGTACAGAAGTACTAAGGTATAATATAGCTACGTAATTTTAACATATATGTTTAATATCTATAGAAACCTGTACACACGCACAAGCAAGCAAAGTAGTAAAGTACCACCAGCTGTCGTTAATTAGTTCGTCGCTGAAATAAAAAAAATCTAAAATGGTCCTTGCAGGAATCCCATCTCAGCTACTATAATTAAGGTGAGAGAATAATTTAACAGTGTCGCTGCAACGGCGGGTCACGTAGACCGCTCGGGGAAACTTTCTATTGCACTCTGCAAATAAGTCGAGCCTCGACACTAATTAGTGCATTCGGTACCGAACATCCCCGACAAAAGGGTAAAGTTTCTGATTGCGACACTATAACGAGTGAATCTTTGTCGTTGCCAGTTTGCGGTTAAGTTTCATTACTGGTAGAATATTTTTATTGGTTATTTGTTTTAATATTGATTTTATTTATAATTGGGTATTATGTAAGTTTCGTTATCATTAGCGGCGTGGTATACACATTTCCTTATCTGTTTTATTTGTGATTAATCCGTTTTTTATTAAACAAGTAACCAATCTTTTGTTGCTACTAAACCAAATGAAAGGATTTTAAAATTTTGCTTCAAATTAAAATTGCAACGTGTGATTGTATTATCTACGTAACAAACATAATATCGTAACAACATTCAAATAACACATTTCCATTACAAATGTGTTTAAATTTTGCATGTTTATAATAACAGTAAAATAACCAGTTAATTTCACACCTGGCGTGTTCCTGTCTAAAGTTTCCTATGGGAGTTAGGAGCGTGAGTGTCGGGTGTCAACTAATTAGTGCATGCGCTGACGCGGAATGGGCGACGACAGAGCAAAAGGTGCGGAATGAAACAGCATGACAGCTTTGGTCATAATGGAAATATTCATATTTTAAGAGAAAGTATTTTATCTTTATTCTTTATAATTGACGTTGACTTTGTAGGTAACACGTACTGTAACGTTACTATAGTTTCGTAAACGGGGAACTAGATACCGGTTCGAATTACAAATACAAAAATTGTTCTATGTTGGGGAAAAGGCTTACAAATCTACCTATAGACACTATCTGTTGAAGAAACGCAGAACTTTGTGGTTCACAAACTCTTGTTTGGATTATATTTTAGTGTGTAACTTAACGTTTTGTCTTAATAACTGTGTATAATTTTGTGACAAACATGTATTTTTGTTCTTGCCTATCTTATGTAATTTAATACATTTATTTTTTTCTTCACTCACATTGGTTGCCTGTTGCCCTCCTTTTGATTTAATTATGTTAATTTCTTTTTCATATTGTAATGTAACGAAGTGTTAATAAATAAAAATAAATAAACATGAGCACGATTTTTATGAAATTTAATGAATTTCGTACCTATACCACAGTACAAGTTATTAATCACGTTTTACATTGAAGACAGAGCCTTGTTCCTATATTACGTTTAAAAATAACTAGGAGCCGACGCTTTTAGTTAAATCAGTCACGCAATACCACTACGATATGCGTAAACATAGTAATCAAATAGAAAATTAAAGCCCCATTTTTAAATAATACTTCCGTCATTGAGTTAAGAGCACGTGCATAATATAATTATAGGTATCGTTCTCATCCACGAGGGTACGTTTCAATGCGGAATTGCAAATCACTCTTCAATTGTCGCTTAAGCGTGGATAATTCGACCACATGTTTTGTTCGCATACGATAATAACACATAATTACTCTGCCCTACATTCGGTGAGCGAAATCACAAATATAAGTGCAACGTAGACACTTTTTCTAGGGTACAGTATTCCCCTCGAGCATCAGAGGGTTAGGTTAGGTTTAAGTAGGGTAAAAGGGTCAATAGTAGTCCAGATAAAGGTGGCTGCAACAAATTGTTCTCCCGCCTTTGTTAACGGGCCCTGCTGAACTTAATTGTGCTTTTGTCCGTTGTTATAGTCGGTTTCGTGATTGGTCAAGCTACGGACTGAAATAACATGTAGGATCGAATTGATTTTGTGCCCTTTGTCGCCTTCGTTTGCACCGTCTTCTGTGTATTTTATAGCTAGGGTTTATTACGCTCATTAATTTTAATAGATTGCAAAGGAAATCTAATTAGTCCTACGGGAATGAATGTAAGTAAATCCAAAGTAAAATAGAATTACAGCAATACATAGCGGTATATATGCCGTTTCAGTACGAAATGCCTGACTTATTATAATTACAGTTGACTGAATATTGAGGATATAATTGAGCATCGGCGGTGTTTTTTCGAGCGTACAGGCCACTTGTGTGGACAGCCCCCATCAACCCTCATCTCCATACGCTTATCACGATTATATCTTAATTTACACCCTTTTCGGCGATATTCTACAGATTGTGATATGCAATATTGCTAAATTAATACATTATTTGTAAAGCCTTTCACGTTATAATTACTTTTTTGTTAGCATAGTACCAAAGGTCGATTATCGAAGAACTTGCAAATATTTACATCGTGATATATGTATGTAAAATGCATGATATAAGTGGTAGAATTTTTAAACCATAAACGTTCTTTTTATTTATACCTTGAGGTTTTCCGGAGTCTTGTAACTCACGTATCCACTCTATAAGTTGGTTGGGTAACACGATAATAGTTTTAGCTTAATGAATATCATTGAGCAGTTTAGATATTGTGATATTAAATTCTCTTTGTAAGCAAAATTTATTCAGATTTGTGTTTGGAATACTATATCTTTTGATTACAGACACGTGGTCCACTCCAGCACTCAGCGGACAGACAATCGCATTAGTGCACGCTTCAAAAACTGGATTTTACCGCGAATCTTCATCCTAAATAAACAATAACAAGAAGGGGACACGGCTTTCAAACGATTTTCAGAGGATCAGCTGACAGATTAACTAGCCCTATAAAATGATGGCCCGTTGAAGCAATTTGAGTTTTATTCCTTAAAAAATAATGTTGTTTTTACATTGGGAACCAATGTTTAATGTTATGATGGTTTTGAACTGATAGGTGCTTATAGAGTTTTTGAGGAGACAAAGGGTTGAAATGGCGTAAATGTTGACAATGTGGCTGATCACATTGTAAAGAGGTTATAGTATACAGTTATAATATATATATATATAATATGTATTTAAGCCTTGACTTGTTATCGCAGAATATATTTAAATGAGCATTAAGAATATCCATAGCGCATCACCTGCGTCATGAGCATACTTCACGTATAAACCCTTACTTTTACACCATCACACATCACAACCAAATTATGTATGACTTAGTTAAATGTATTGAATAATTATTATTCTTTTTCCCTTTTGTAAATGTTTCAACCTTTTTGTAATCATTATGTAATCTATATTTTGAGTGCAATTGTTTATTTTATATATATTTTTGTGAGCTGTGGGATTACGAAATAAATAAATAAAAACACCTAATATAAAATAAACATTAACTTAAGGTCTTTAAAAACAATTAACTCAATTGACGGAGACAATGCCCTTATACAGATACCAACTGACAGATATGATAACAATACTTTTTTTATAATCGTGCCAATCTAGGAAGCGGCCGGAATAGAAAAATGATTTTGTGTTGGACCTGTATCGAGAGCTTTTAATTTGGCTATACAACATCACGCCACGACTTAATTAATATGTATCATTTAAAAATGTAAAAAAGTGTTTTTTTAAATTGTAAATGTTTCTCTATTATAATCTAGGCTATTTTTAACGGCACCAACTTTACAATTACATAATTTAAGTACAAATCTCAAATCCTCTCGAATTAAAAATTTCAGCGCGATATTTCGTTCAGTCGAAACAAAAGCGTCACTCGCTAAGTTAAAATCTCCGTGGGACACGGGCATATGTGCTGTTATAATTAGCGAACAATGTTTGGCTTTAGTAAATCCCTTTGGGGCGTAAATTAAGAGATTTCTGCTTACGCTAAAATCCGCGAGGACGTTTGCATGTGTCCTTGTTACGTAGGGCTTATCATTTATATTCATATTTCTTGCCTTCGTTACCGTAGCTTTGTAGTTTCGAGTATGATGCCAGTTTTGCGTAAATTGCAAGATAAAATGGCTTATATTATTTCTACTATACATAAATAGTGTAATAAAATACTAACTTGGTTCAAATTATTTTTATTTTGGGTCAAAAAGGGTAGATTAATTACGAAATCAAGATGAACAATACGTTTGTATGGAACCGTTATTTTCAGAGTTAGAAATATACAGTGTGTCTCAATTTTCGACTATCTTAAACTTTTGATTCTGTTATAAGGTAACAAATGCTATATAGATTGAATAGGTCATATCAATATTCCCAATAATAGAGCAGTTTACACATTTTTTAACTTGCCATTCGGTCAATGGTAAACTTATTTAAATAATTGATATATCGTTGTTCGTAGATACTTTTATTTATGTTTTGTTGTTGTGTGAGGCATATTTTTTCACACGGCCGATCGCCATGGTTGATTTACTTTTTATTTCGCTTTGGTTTCGTTTCGATTTTTTTTACGCCCTCAATTTTTGCATATGTTGAACTATTTCTTACTAAAGGCAAAGTATTTGTTATTATATTCTCTTCTTTTCCTATGCTGATTATGAGCTTTATTTTTCTTAAGCACTCAGGGGCATATTAACAGCCATCGAACCACTCTATGTGATACAATAGGTTAATAACAGTTCAGTGTCACATATATAATATAGAGGTATTTCACATTCGACTTGAAAGGTCAAAGGTCGAAGTAATTATGAATTGGGAAAAACTGCCGCAAACTCCGCTGACAGATGTATAGCTATTTTACAAAATCGGAAATTCTTGAGTATAAAGAGGCAACTGGCGATATGTTCATCAACATATTTCGGATTCTCGTTAGTCCATTAGGCAGATATTTTAATTGTTAGAAGGCGTCCCTCCTGAAACTTCGCAGCTGTGTATCCCTACCGCATCGTGCTATTTCGAGACAAATTACTTACCAACTGATGACTGCTTCTCAAACCCAAATTTACGCTCTTAATAAATCTTGTAATGGGCTTAGTTTTATGGCGTTCACAATTCTTGGACAAAATTTCTCTGAAGCAATTCCGTTACCTTCATTTTAGTTTAATTAATTTAGATATTATGCTTATATTATATATAATAAAAACCCTTAGATTAAATAATAAAAATATCGACGCGAATGTTGTGACGGGATTTTCAAGTATAGAAAAAAATATTTTATATAACAACTATATCAATTCTGTCTCGCAACAATGCATGGAAGTCGCCTTGTATTAATAACGTGCCGTCCTAAGCCTACAATCCAAACAGAACGCTATACTAAAGCTAAACAAGCCAATAATTCATACGCAATCAGGCGAGCCCTCAAAATTTCATAGCAATTGTCCACACCCGGGATTTACTATCGCGCCATATATCATATTCAAATGATAATTCAATAACGATTCGTCCGACTTGGGGTCGCGATAAAAGAATAATCCGAATAGGCATAAAATTATTCCTCTCTAGAGACAGCTTATTCGAAATTTTATTTATGCTTTTTGATAAGTAAGTATGGAGATTAGTTAGAAATCTAATAGAGGAAATTTATGTGCGGCCGCTTATCATAACGCCGCGACGCGTGGCCATTTATTTGATAATGTAGTTCAAATTTGATTAAGAAGCATTAGTTCAAAATTGAATTCAGTGATATTTATGGGGTTAGAGCTTTAACGAAATAGAAGTTAAATTAACGTTAAATATCAAACTGAGTGATAACATATCTCAAAATCAATGCAATTCTTAACTCTACGTGTGTGTACTGTATAATGTCTTCGAACCGTAGCTGTACTAAAGGATTTTTTGTTTTTATATGCATAATTATTACATGTTCCTAACAAGCTGGAAAATATTGCGATGAAATCGGCCGAAGTTTTAGTTAAAAATTGACCCCTGTAGCCATACAAGATTCATCATCAAATTACATAAAAACCATATTTGGTACAAATACATAAGTTTGTCTACTTCATGCTAGGGCCTAAATCTTAATCAAAAGTAAAGATTTATTATCTCCCAGATGCTTTGTTGGTTGGTATAGGATAGTTGGATCATATAAAATTCCTATATTAGACTATACATTAAATTGATCTAGATCAAAACTCGAATGTTAAGTGTACTACAGTTTAAACATCGAACAACAACTTTACAACAAAAAAAAAATGCTATAAATGTTAAGGCAAATACTAAAATTACATAGCGCTTTAGTATTAAAGGAAAACAAATATCTGGGATAAAGCATTATGAAGCTTTTGTCCGTCGTATTTTGTTACAAGGCAAACACAGTACCATCGAGTTGAGTCTCGAGTTACGCTTAAGTGACTTGTCGACCACCGCAGATATTCCATTAAATTGTTTTCTTTGCTAAACGCCATCCGTCTTACACAATGTAAATAATAGCCCTTTAATGGTTGCGCTTGAAGATACTTGGTGGGTACGACGTATTTGTGCATTTTTAATAAAAACGATTTACCAAGTACATTCACTACTTTGATAAGTAAACCAATAGAATCAAAATTCAAAATTCTTTATTTGTTCAGATATATGTACAATACAATTCAGATAGAGGCCTCCCTAGTAAGTCAGAGACCTGTGACAGGGAAGCTTCGCTCTTCTTTAAATCAACCAACACAATTGGTTAAAAAAAAAAAAAAACAAATATATGAATATATTATGATGACTATGTAATGTGTTTGTGAAAGACGAAACAAATGTGTGCGCATGTTGCATGAAAAGATGGATTAAGGAAAAAATTATATAATCAAATTAACAATTAATTAAAAAAAATCATGGATAAAAACTTGATAGTTAATTCAACAATCATATTACAATAGTATTAATACTTTAAGCCTCTATGGCGTTGAAATATTTTACAATTCCACTGAAAATCGCACTAGAAGCTAAACGCATTAAAACATTGTGTAACTTACTTATTAACAGAGCTCAAATATAGGCTGTTTTTGAAACAAATATAACAAATAAAAGCATGCGTTTTTTGTTTTTACCCAGTTTAATTTGTTTGAGTGGTTATTTTAATTATTTCTTAAACATATTCAATATTATATCGTAAACAATGGCACTTTGAATAACAAATTTACTCTTTTCATGAAATAGGTCAATCAACAGATCCATTAATGGACGAAATAACACAATTACATCATGCTGTGAATATTGTCTATGGTTTCCTATAAATAAAAGTGGACGAGTCATTGACACACTTTCTGTGATGGGAATCCACATGTTATTTAGATAAAGAGCTATATTCACATTAAGCAAATACTGCTTACATTAAGATACGAAATGAAACATTTTTGTCGTGAATTTCTTTTATATTTATTTCTAACCAACAGTTATACAGTATTTACAATATTATTGACCTTCATAGTAATAGTAATAAAAAATGAAAATGGATGAATAGAAAATTAAAACAAATTTAAAAAGTTTGGTTCCTGACAGTGTAGGCTGGCAGAATTTCCTATTGCAATATTTATAAATTTAGCGAGGAAAGCAGCAGTTCTGTGGTCACCAGTACTGTCTACCAGGAGCCAAGTTAACTTTTTTATAAGCGCTTGTGCATTTAAACCCTACGGCCCATAAAGTTGGAGGAAATACTCTTACATTTGATCCGTTTATTATTTTCTATATTAGATTGTAGTTACTGTACAGAATATATCAGCTGGGGAAAATTATCATGTCTGATGATTTTTTTATATCTGGGTTACATTCCATGGAATCAAAATTTTCTTAAAACCATTGATATTAGTTGCTCATGTACGGGATATAGTGAAAAGTGACATTATATTCAATTAAATTACATTCATAAGCTATATTAAAATAAAATATATTTATTATGAAATATAATAAACAGGTATCACTTATTCCACGTCATTAGATTTATATCGCAGTCATCTCTAATTAAGTTCATAGTAAAATAAATAAAGAAAATATTGGACATAAACAAAAAGTTTTCTGAGGCACGAGAAATGAAGCAATAATTTGCGAAATATTATAAGTAAAACAAAGTATACTCTCAAAATTTTAGTTTTTATTATTAAATAAAAAAACTAAGCAACTCATCGTAACTACACATCCCAATAATATTTATAAATTGGTTAAATAACGTTAAATAAGATAAAGTTTAACAAAAGGCTTTTATTATCATAGATATGGATACAAATAATACAATTATTCCATTTTACCTTATTACTACTAAGATTATTACAGTATTTCATTAATTATTATAAAATTATTACTATCGTTGTTATATATTTTGTTCTTATTAGCTTCGAATCTCTATGATCAACCGTGGTAGAGACAAGAAAAATATGGCGCGTAACGGAAAAATGTGACGCGTAACCGAAAATGTGACGGCAATTTTTTCCCAACGCCGATAAAGAAATTTCACTTCAAAAATCGTGTTAAAAACCATATATATATATATATTTAAATATTTTCAAATACATTTCCGCTTGTTATCACAAAGAAATTCGGCGCCACCTACCGCATATTATAATAATCATTAGATTAATTAATACAGCATTAACTTATCACAGTTGGCATGAGAAATGTTGCCGCATAATATATCAATTTAGGTATGTTTCTTGTTATACAAGTTCAAAACACTTGTATGCAGAGTTGCCTTTTATATTAAACAAGTTTTTTGTTATGTCCAGAACTTAACGACTATAAAATCAAATATGCTATTAGGTGTTTCCTGTCACACTTTTATAATAGACACTTCATAAACAGGTTTAGACATTATATAATTTGAAATTCAGACCGAAAGATGGTTAATAACGGTTAATAAATGCTATTATTTTCTATGTCGGCCATTACTTCACGTTAAAGATAACAACGTGATGTAGGACTATTAACATTACAACATTTAAAAAAATATGTTCTTCTTGCTCATATTACACTAAAAGAGGAATTTGTTCTGTTTTCATAAAGTAGTGTTAGAGTATTATTAAGTCAGTGTTTGAAGAAATAATCATGTGATTATAAAGGCCTGGATCACAACCGTGGATTAGTTGACAAAAAACATCCGGCCGAAGTTCTATTCTCATTGCAATGTCATATACATATAAACTTAGTTTTTCATAATTTAACGATATAATATTTGCACTATTCTAATGCTTTAGAAAAGAACAACAAAATTACAGTTTGTGAACAAACGGCAGCAATGTTGTAATTGTCATCTATTTGTAATTTTAATGAGTATGCCAATAAGTATCATATGAAAATAAATCTTTCAAAGATTTATAATGACATAGACCGCATGTGATGCTCATTTGTTTGTTTGATCAGAGTGATTTAAGCTGAAATATTTAAAAGTGGAGATTGGTTAAGGTCTTAAATATTTTGGTTTAATAACCAGACCAATTGGCATGTTCGACAGACATTCCCACGCTCAGGCCTTGAATGTTATCGGTATTGAGGCAACGGCCTTCCATTTGACCACGTGGGTCCACTTGCATGTACAGAATGCGAGCGGCAAGATAAGAATGCATCCAATGCGATAGAGTTACGAGGTTGTTTACATTAATTTAAACTATTTTTAGGCTCGTAAATACTTTGTAAGGTCTTGTAACCAAGTCATGGAATAGGTTAAAACACATTTCCCTATGGACACTCTCAGTGCCAGAGTGCTCTCGAGTGCGTTGCCAGCCTTTTAAGAATTGGTACGTTCGTATTCGGAGATAGTGGTAGTGCGCGGCAAAAACTGCCTTAAAAATGATCACTTATGGAACGACGGACGTTGAGGTGATACTGGTGGCCTACACCCAAATAATAATGGTCATTATTATATTTCTACAGATACTAAAACTATCTATTAACTATCTTATTATTATCTAGTGTTATCTTATAAGTAAAACACATGCATATAACTTTTCCACATATTGTCGCCCGCTTGTTTTAATTCAAAGCAACAATTGTATTGTCCCCAGTGAATTATGATTATTTTATTGTAAGACTGAGATGGGAGATAAGATAAACATCGCCAATAGTCCAGGAACAAGCGAGGATAATTGGTTCGTTAAGCGGCAACTAAAGTTAATTGTTGCAAATGACGAGAATAATAGCAATAACACTCCTACGACGGCTTTTATAGCTTAAGGAAAAAGGCTATATATTTTTCTTTTGTTTCAAATGTTAATTATGAGAGAAAATCGGACAACTCTCTAGAACTCTCTTAAAATGATTATTAAATTGCACAGAATCGTATGGTCATCAATCAAATTAAAATCATTATATTATTTGTCGCCTAGAAACAAACTGTGGCGGTGCTAACCAAGACCAATAATTGTATAAGAATTCCGTCATATTTTTTTAGGCAAGTAGGTAATTCGCCCTTTCACACGCTCACTATATGGTCATCGTATAAATCAAAAATTATTTGCACACAGAAAACCTTGGTGTTTTGATGGACACAAACATACCACATTCTGCTATAATCATCTCCGTCTTTATCGAGAAATCATCAGTCTGAACAAATGTTAAAATGACTTGAACCCCGACCACTCTCCTACGTTTTATACGCACCTTTGACCTTCATGGATACTGCGGGTTACGGAATACTTAATTGTATGGACAAGTTCTACTGTATTTGCTATAATTATAAAAGTAGTAAAAAAAGATGCAAATAAAGATAAAGACCTCATAAAGTTCATTAATATTCAAGAAACGTCTGCTAAATATACGTTTATTGTTATGCCATTCGAAATTAGTTTTAATTGTAAATGATTGCAGGGTTCTCAAGTAACCATTTTATCGAGTACGTGCTTACTGGATTAGTGTTGTTAGGGCAGCTGTTTGTTACTGATAAGGATATGTAAATTGTAATAAATAGACGTAGTTTTGAAACATAACTTCTATATAGAACAGTCGTTATAACGCTTACCATTATTTTGGGAAGTTCGTTTTATCAATATCGTAGTGTTTTTTATTATGAAATGTATTGACATAGTCATTTTAATACCCAACACATAATTGTACCTATACGTAATAGGTTTCATTACAATTGTTTTTATTATGTTTCTTTTTCGTGCGATAGAATCTAAGTTTTAATTTTTATATATGACTCATCTTTGAAATTCTTAACCTAACATGATACTGTTTACCGCGGAATACAAATGGCGCCAAAACTAAGGACATTACCGCGCATGCGCTAATGCAGGCACTGCCACAGATAATTAAAATGTGCAGCAGAGATGGCGCGCCCCTGGTAATTTATCTTCCATTACAAATTAAAACATATAAATTGTCCTAGGTGAATTAAGTTACTTAGGCTAAGAGTAAATTTCAATAAAAGTATTCTAAAATTTTAAAATTCTAAAATCGTTTTATTAAAAAAACTTATTATAACTTTACTACACCATTGAGTCACGGATTTTTAAATACCAAAGTAATAAGTTTTCTTTATATATTTTTAATGTACTTTACATTTACAAAAGAAAACAGACAACGTTACAATCTAGCCTAGCTTAGTTTGAATGTCTTTTCCCATTTCTAAACCAACACAAAACGTTTCCGTAAGATACATACTGTATCGTTGCAATAATGCCGCTGTAACCCCATCTTATTACGCCGTCTGAGACGCAAACTGAGAGACATTTTTTCAATTATTCCCGCTAAGTTTTGTTCTTATTCACCCGACTATGTAATTTTGAAATTTAGTTGCATTATTTAATGCAATCTTCGCCGGCATTATTGATACTTTTATTTGCTGGAAGCAAATTGTATTCAATATCCTAATGCAATTTGTAAATGCAATTGCATCATTAAGAAAGTATTCATTAAGGAGTGAACACGTATTATAAATTAAATTACTGGCGAGGCAGTTCTTTATTTTTTAATTATACAGAAGTAATATTAGCTTTGCCTAGACATTATCGTTCGTTCCAACCCCGGCAATATGATAAAGAATAAAGTTCCCGTTATGTGCTCAATCATCACCCGTATTTTAGTGGAAAGTATTGTGCGGGAACCAGCTCATCCTGTAGCAGTTACAGACCAGCTAAAAGTTCTTCTTCGACTAGACTAAGACCCAATAGCGCTTCGATGAAGGTGATAAGGCACAAAAGTCCGATCACATTAAAACTTATGATAAGTTTTACAAAGCATTCAACGCTAATCTAAAATAAGTCAACTCATTATATTCTAAAAGGTCTTTTGCCAAAAAAGAAAACTACTTACTAGAAATACTTGAAAATAAAGAATAATTTAAAATAAATAAATTAATGTCACACCATGCCAGAGCCACAGATCTATTCATAAAACAAAGTGTACATGTTAGTATCAGAAAAAAACAAATGAAATCATGTAAGTTTGATGGGAAGCCGTACATACTGTCAACGCTGGGCAAATATAGGGAACGTCAATCAAGTGCTTGTTATCATGTTTGTCGTTGCGAATTGAAAGTGAATGCTTATTAAGCGTGAGTGAGGTCCCATGTCCCCTAGGCTACAAATATTTTTAATAATACCTTGGTATTAGAAAATCTATAAACATATATAAGAAATAATTAATATATTTAAAAAATGCTGCTTTGTAAATGGTCACCTTCTTATTAAAGAAGGAAAGAAATCTTGGCTTCGATTCCCGGTAAAAAAAGAATGTGTGCGTGTACTAGTGTACACACGTAAAATGAAACTTCTTTATGAGTTCATTATTAAAGGCTTCATTATCATAGACATCAATGCAAATAATACAATATTTCATTTTACCTTATTACTACTAAGATTATTATAGAATTTCATTAATTGTAATGGAATTATTACTGTCATTGTTATCGTTATTATATATATTTGCTATTAATGGCTTCGAATCTCTTCGAATCAATAGGGAAAAGGAAAAGATGGCGCGTAACCGAAAAAGGTGACGGTAATATGTTTTCCAATGCCGATAAAGAAGTTTCACTTTAAAAAATATTGTCGGTTTGATAACTTCAGCATAGACAAATCTAAAAATAGATCAATACTTTGGTATCATAAACCATGTAGACATGTAACACACAGACTAATAAATATATTAAATATTTACCTATTTAATTTATTACCTGCATGACCCTGGCCTTAAACTATCAACTGGATATACTTAATATTAAAGTATATTTCATAAAGATTAACTCCTTAAATCAAGTAAAGCCAAGCGCTTAAAATTGTCAAGCAATTCTGAAATAATACACGCACAGCACTGAATTATGGTTGGGTCAATCAATAAATCTCTAGATATCGTGTCGGCTATTCGTAATTATCGGTAATGTAGACTTCTTTGTGCTCCTGCTCATGCAAATTACTAACTTATTTATTAGTGCAATGAGTATTTGCGAGGTTGAATACAGTACAGGTGGAGTAGTAAAATTTTATGTGTAATATCATATCATGTATAAACTTGATTAAAGGTATTTTTAAACATACATCAAGCCCTCTCTGTATGTATAATATAATATATTATAAATATATTGCAGTATTTTGGAATTATATTGAAAATTAAGTGTCTCTTTAATTGCATAATTTATATTAATAGTACCTTGTCTATAACAGACAGGTAGTCAGGTTTAAAAATAATTATTTCTACGTAAGGCTAGCGTCAAAGCAGTAACGACTCGTTCTATATAGAGGAAATTACTAAACAATGCATATGCATGATAAGAGCACGGATAATTTTTTAATTTAAAATAAGCTTCACTCCTTACCTAAAGTTTAATATGCAACTAAGCGTAGTTTAAATAGCCGCTCTCTGACATTTTATAATAGATCATAATGAGTTATTACTACAGTTGTCATACGTAATAAAATATTGTTAGAATAACGAACTAGTTCGATAAAATACTAAAATACAGTGACCAATAGATATGTTAATTTAATAATTTATTAAACTCAGTCTGAGTTAAATGAATTCTATGAAAAAGTACTTATAAAATAGGATTTTACTAACTATACATTACAATGTTACTTAAACAGCCTCTAGATGGCGCTGAAACAAGTATTACTTTAATAAACTTAATTCAAAGCATAGGCTGACTTATTTAAAAGATTAGGCCACACAATGAAATTAATTTAAAACAATCAGTACGTTAAAAAGTTCGTTATCACAAGCAAGAATGCTTCTTTAGTATTCGCCTTAAACAAATGATATTATTATCAAAGCAGGGCCGTGGGAGTAAGTGTACACCCTCAATAATTCTCATTAAGTTATATAGGCTGAAAGTACAGTAGAAATAACTACCGTTTTTATTAATTCGTGAACAAACCGGCGTAGTAACGGCTGTCGCATCATCTAAGTGGCGGTTGGCAGGTGACATCGTGCGCATGGACTAGATGCGATGGACCCGAGTCCCTGAATGTATACCTCGGCTGAACAAAAGACTGCGCGGCCAGCCACCGACTAGGCGGACTGACGATATCGTCAAAGAGGTTGGCTCCCAGTGGATACAGAAAGGCCAGTGCAGGGAGTACTGGAGCAAAATGGAAGAGGCCTACGTCTAGAAGTAGACCTAACGAAGAGGCTAATCATGATTAATAAATCAATACACCTACGACAAGTTTTCATCTTAGGTAAATGCAAAAGTTTCTTCCATTTGCTGCCTTATAACTAATATATATAAAATTCTCGTGTCACAATGTTTGTTCCTATTCTCATCTGAAACGGCTCGACCGATGCTTATTAATTTTTAGAAAGTCTCAGAAAGTCTGAGAATCGGCTACTATCTATCTTTCAAACCCCTTATCACTTAGGGGTTTGAAAGATTTATAGTACCCTAACAATATTTTTTACACATTTTTTTTTTGTTTTTATTTTTTTTATGATACAAAAATACATACAACCCTTAATTGTCACCCCTCTACGATCAACCCCTATTCTTATTATACTAGATAGACGATTTTTATTGAACTAAAAAAATATTATTCCTGGAAATAATATACATTGCAAAACGACCTTTGCCGGGTCAGCTAACTAATATGAAAATTTGTTAAAACGTCCCCTATAGCTTTGTTTATATACAAAACAAGAAAAAAGTAGGTTACTCCCAATTCGAGGCAATCAAATTTTATAATTAACATGTTAGTAACTGTTCACATGTGATATATCATCAGGACATGTGTTAAGACATTTAATAATCAATGGTATTTCTTGTAGCGAAGTATAAAAAATGAAGTTGAAAAAGGGCTTCATTTATTTTACTAAGATTTATTTATTAAAAAATATGTAGTTGTAGTATATTTTTCGGAATTCACCATTGTTTTAGAGCAATTCCAGG
This sequence comes from Pieris brassicae, assembly GCF_905147105.1. Classification (NCBI taxonomy): domain Eukaryota; kingdom Metazoa; phylum Arthropoda; class Insecta; order Lepidoptera; family Pieridae; genus Pieris; species Pieris brassicae. The sequence continues at coordinate 17,698,325 of NC_059672.1, forward strand.
AATGTTGACAATCTACATTTTTGAATACAACACAGATTTATTTATTTCATAGATTTGCTATAATTTTTTATTGTTTCAGAATCCGCTAAAATGCGCCGCCGACGCAGGTAGAACCAACTGCGTTGCTTAAGGCTTGGTAGTAATATTGCCTACCCAAATCTCTAAGCAGAGATTACTCCTTTGGGTGTATCCGAACAACCCTGCTGCCTTCTGGAGCAGTTACGCAAATGCATTTTCACCTCGGTCAAAACAGGTTGAGCTACAGATAGTGAAAATACTTTAACACGGCCAAAAATGCTAAAACAAACATGACGATAGAATTACTACCACTGTGTACCATCAGCCTAACATGATAATACAGAGCAAAGTGCCAAACAGATGTTACAACTAGTGTCATAGCGAAATGTACGAAATGTTTTCAAAATAATACCCACGTTACTTGGAACACGACCAAAATAACTTTCAAGTACCACTCATGTCCTATTTTCACTAAACTGCTCTGATATAGGTCACCAAATAAGTATGATTAAAATTTGCCCTATTCGTTACAATGGTTTTAAGTGCTTCTAGATATAAATGCACAACGGAGAGTTTGCCTTAAAAAGATCTGTACTTTAATTTCAACTGTTGATTATTTTTTGTGTTAATTGTTTGTATCATATCTGTAAGATGTTTAGGAAAATGTTTTTTTTCTCCGGTTGATGCGTTTAATAGAGGTTCTTATTATATATTTCTAGTTGTTAAAATATACAATACTATCAAAGTATTATCTTTATCAAGAATTAAAAAATGCCTGTAACTGTTTTATTTTATATCTGAAATGAAGATAATAAAATAGCCTGTCACACTAGACAGAATTATAATTAAATAAACACTAAGAATTATGTATATATATCCTCAATGGTTGCAACATTGAAGAATAACGAAACTATTAATATTTATTTTTAAATCAACGCAAATCCAGTACAGTTCTATCGAAAAGCAAACATGGAAAAATAATTCAATTTATCTAAATAGCACCCACATTTCTATACTTGACAATAATAATGTCGCGAAAGATACAAATGGTTGTCTTATTAGTTCCTTTTACAGCCGGTTTCGAGAAAGCTTGTTCAAATAAATCTTATCGGATGACTGTGCGGCGAAGAAATTGGCAATTTATATACTAATATACTGTTAACAATAAATTAAATGAATTCCCGACATTTGTTTTCAACCTACGCGTCTATAGGCGTGGCGAAAAGATATTAGGTGAGATTTTCTATTAATATCTTCGACTCACACGAACGAAAGAGGGATCTTAGGACAATGTAAGTAAATAATTGAAGTACTAAGTTAGGAAATTTCATGTGTAGGGATATGTTATGACAATTAATTAACCTTTTGTACGTCTCTGTTGCTCAGTCATTAACTAAGGTACATATATAATAATGTTTAAATATGAAAGCCGTAACGTAGGACAGTGAATCTAGTACATATTTATTTAAAAAGTCAGAGAAACTGTCGTACAAATTTCTCAGCGTTCTATGTTTCGACCTCATTTTATTCCCTATTTATGAGAGCGATAAAAACAATTGCCGACATTGTTGTATCACGCTTTAATCGAAAAATTCTTTGAATTCAATGAATTGTAAATACCAATAATGATTCATCAAATCAACAAATCATCCAGTAAATTCGGATCTCTATTCAGTGTTGAAAATTTGTTTCACGGGCCGTAATAACGCATTATCGCTATTATTCGAGCAATAAATTATCAAAATGAGAATCTTATAAAATTGGCTATCACATGGAACGATAAATATTTTTTACGGCCTTTCCTGTACATTTAGCCAGATTATTATTTGGTTTGCTAATGACGCTCGTTTATTACAAACATGAATACTATTACGCGCGTATTTAATTTGGTTCGCGCCCAAAATCCTATTTACCTTAGTATTATGTTAAGAGGATTATGGAAAAATTTATGGGGAGCAATTCTTTTTACGTTCAATGTGTTTTTGTAGTTTTTGTATCTTATGTTTTTTATAGTATGTTACCGTTAGACATTTGACCCGAGGGCAAGCAGGTGCACTCCTCTTGAAGGGTCTTAAGAAAACTTATCATTGAACAATAAAAAGAGCTTTAAATCATTCATTAATTTAAGTAATGAATTCTTTCAAATTGGGGATGAGGTCTAGTTAGATTGCTACTATTAGCTTTTTTAAACGTATTCGATTTGTTATATAGATAAAAAAAATATTTTTCTACTGTCACCTACCGTGCAAAATAAATCAATGGACAATTGACCAATTTATTATTATTAATTGACAATTTACCATCAACCATATTAAGTAATGATGTAGGAGTGAAAACGTCACCGATTTATAAACCCAACCAAATAGGTTTTACTTATGAAATGCAGAAGACACTATGCGCTTGCTTGATGCAAGGGAAGGGAAGAATTTTTAATGAAACCACATCGTATCAGTCGGAGAGACATTAAAAATAATGGCTAGGATGCGGTCCCCTTAGTTTTTAATTTTCCGCCAGCCGCCGGCGAATGCCGGTTAAGTTCCATAGCCCGTCATTGCTTGCTTTGCGAAGCATGTTTGTTTTACACGAATTTTATGACTTCTTTGTAGAAAACGTGCGTACTAATCTGTCAAAGTAGGGCCCTTTATGAACAAAGAGGATGGTTCTGAAAGGCAATTTTTGTATTGCAATTTAGTGTCTAGATGTTGACGGCTTATCTTTGCAGGCTTTTTATGAGATTTTTTTAATAATTTTGCGTAAAATATATCTTATTCTTTAAGATAAATAATATTTAATTAAAATTCTAAACGCTTTAGTCAGGTAAGAACGCTCTACAACCCTTAATGAAATAATGTTAGCCTTCTTTGCCTTACACGTAATTTTAAGTGGTTTTCATAAATTACCATTAAACACATTAATTGCACAGATAGTTATGTATATGTATTAGGGCACAAATGGGGCTCAAACACAGGAGTTCCGTGTTGGAAATCCCATGCTTTTAAAATAATAACTAAATGACCTTGGTTAATCTAGATAATTACCAAAGTTATATTAGACTACGACATTTAATGTCCAAATTTCAAAGTAATACAGATCCCGGATTTCAGGGACAAATGCTCCAATATAATGAGATTCTTCTGATGTTATCTCGCTTGACAACGAATCCCCAATTTGCGGTCAGTCAATCTTCCAGTGATCTTACGGAATTCAATTTGGTAAGACACGAATGACGCAGATTTGAAAATATTTTTAACTGCGTAATACTATATTATTAGCTAAATTGTTATGGATACAAGCTTTGCGTATTATTGAAAGCTTATATTTACACATTTATCAAGAATTGCAGTAAATTAATAAAAATGTCTTCTCCATATGTTTGTCATTCATGATAATACTAATAAAGGTAGTGATTTGAGATGATTTTTAGCATGTTTTATTATGTGCCGTAATTAAAGTGAAACTTCTTTATCGGCGTTGGAAAAACATTTACCGTCACATGTTTGGGTTAAGTGCCATCGTTTTCTTGTCGTTATCACGGTTGATTCGAAGATATTTAAAGCCATTATTTACAAAAATATATAATAACGTTAACAATGACAGTAATAATTCCATTACAATTAATGAAATTCTATAATAATCTTAGTAGTAATAAGGTAAAATGAAACAATTGTATTATTTATATGTTAATAATAAAAGCCTTTTGTTAAACTTTATCTTATTTAACCAATTAAAAATATTGTCATAAAGAAGTTTCACTTTACGTGTGTACACTAGTACACGCACACATTTTTTTAATTTAATTTAATGACGTGTTATTTATAAATCTATACTTGCTATACTATAACGCAAGTCTTATTAGCATTTTTTTCATAATTTGTAATTTTAAATTTCGAATATGAATCTAAATAAATATAAAAATCACTGTACTTCACCTGCAGGTATGGGCTTTAGACATCCGGAAAATACAAATAATATAGGTCACGTAGAGCTTTGGGAGGACGCCAGATAACTGAGTCTCTCGAGTATCGCACAAAGGTTAGCTAAAATGCTTAAATTATTCATACCACGTCAAAAATCGCCTGCGGCCTAAAAATTTACGCCCACCTTAAATTCAAATAATTCATTCTAGGACCACAGTGTAAACACGTCAAGTAATGAAACCCTATTCAACTACAAATATTTTTATGAAAATTGGAAGAATTCATTTGAAAAGTTCGCGTTTTAAGGTTTAACTGTAATCTGTATTGGTTTACAATTTGGAAAGTTAGTGAAACAGATAAAGAATAGTAATTTAATAATAATTATTCATATTGGTTATTTTAAAAGTCTAATTAAGCGTACATAAACTGTGGCGACAAGGTGTCGAACTGTAATACCCAATTAATATGCCATTTCATTCTGTCTATAATTTATTGTATTTCAAGCGTATATTTTCTCATTAGTTTGACAGTGGCGGCTTCTCAGCCATACAATCATTAGATTCATCCGATAGGACTCGAATAGAGATATTGGCCCTCAATAAAATGAAGCTACTGTGCTACTATACTTATTCCAGATGTATATATTTGTGATAGATTTTTATACCACGGCAATTTCACCATAGTAATAATGCTCAAATCCATTGTTACTGGAAGAACTTATAGACTAACATACTTACTTATTAATTGTCTTCGATGTTGTATCTTCATTTATGTATATAATTAGGTTAAAACATTACTCGTAAAGTAGTGTAATAGTTTGTTACATAAGGAGCTGTTTAGTATTGTGATTAGACTTACGACCTAAAGTTGTGCATTTCATCATCAACTGTACCCCACAAAGCTACCTTTAGACGAGGGATACCTTTAAGGCGTTTCAGGCTCCGAAGGCCTATTTATAAATAAAAATCAGGAAAACATCTTTTAAAATTTTATACAACTCATCCATAGAAAACGCCGGTTTTTATCTATTCATCACATCATCACGTGTGAAAACGATTAAAACTCACGTCGGATTTCTTTTGATTTTAATGTGTGTAAAGAAATGCTAATGAGTCATTATAGGATGTCCATTCGCAAGCGATAAATAATGGCTGAGTTTTATCCAATTAGAGAGATTTATTGAAATGATTCCTATTTAGATAAGGCAATACATCGAATCGATGGTATAACAAAGCTGATTCCACGGTACTCTGTGCACTAATTCTAAGCGATACTTACGGAGAACTAATTAACATTTCATAATTTATACTAAATTGGAGATCCAGCGCCGATAAGAAATCCATATATTTGGAAGCTAAACTCATAAGTTTAGATTTTACAAATAATTGTTATACCTCTTGTAGGATATTACAGAGTTGGAAATAACTGGAGGTGACATTTGCTTCAGACTTCAGTCTCTTTCCTAAATGTCTATCGTTATATATTGGCTCTAGCACATCACACACACACATCTATGTGATTGATAGTGATTAGCCTACAGTCCTCGCGCTCAGCCAGCATTCACATGCAGTTTCCATTAGATGTTTTTCTACATCATATGGGCATGTAGAAGCACATATATTGATGCACAGTCGAGGGTTTTACTGATAAACAAGGTTTAGGCCTATATATTTTTAAATATTGTAATTATTATTACTCTATGTATAGACAATATTCTAATACATATAATGCAATTGAAGAGAATATTAAAATATTTGCTTCCAACACACAAATATACATACGCAGAAAATTAAAATAAATTTATGTATTAAACAATGTATGTGTCTTATTTAATAACAGGTTCTATTGGCAACGTCCTCGCGAGCCCTCTGATTGATTGACTATAATAAAAACAATTAACTACGACTTTTATTTCCAAATCAACCGCATCGCAACCGAACATAATATTCTCAAGCAAGGAGGTATATTAATCATTATTTACCTGCTAAAGTCCTGACTTACCCTCGCTTCATCCACTTTCATGACTTTCATGCATGCTGGACGATTATGGGTACTTTCTTTGCATATTTGCTGTTACACTAGTAAAATAGAATTTTGGCTTTTTTTCTTATGTTACGTCTACTCCCCTAAATATATTATAATAGGTCCGATATACGATAACTACTCACATAATAACATTTGTTATTTCTTAATTATAACCTCAAGAGTGAAGATCAATATTTCACATTTAAAATGGTGTGATTCAAACTGAGTAAAGTACAATTTACTAAAAATTACTGTCACAATAAAAGCCAGCCGATGTAATTTATTTAAATTGTGTTCGAAGATGTTTGAGACGGTATCAATCCGATGTTTATGTTAATACTCTTCGATCTTTTATTGAGACATTCCGGTGCGGTTTTACGAGAACTGTTTAATTGTCACTTGATTATTTTATTGTCTTGAGTTATTATAGTACTGTATAGGTTAATTGGCCTGCTTTCAACTCAACATCATTTACGACACTTAAATAGGTAAGTTCGACACTCGATCCATTAAAATATATGATATATTAATGTTTAAATCATATAATATTTGACTTGTTTTTAAGGTCAATAATCTATACTGATACTGAAGAATTTTTGCTTTGTAGTTAGGTACGATAATCTTCTAGTCAGGATTTAATCTCAGAATCTGCTAGTTTGTTGAATAATACTTTATCGCGGAGGCTTGTAGGCTATATATATGTTGAATGAATCAGGGCATAGCTAGTATAAAATTAAATTAAAGTCTACAACGAATATTTTAAGAATCAAGTTTAGAATCCAGGCAATCAACGAAGTACTTGTAAAAATATAACTTTATGTTCAAAGCATCCTCTATGGGAAACATGGTTATTATAAAAACAATGTGTACTAAACAGGTCATTGTTAGTTTTAAAATAATACTTTACACAATTGATTGCTGGAACAATGTTTTTAAACCTAGCTACTGTACGGCACGCTTACAGTGCCGTTTCATTGTCTTCCTTTGGGACCTCATCAGCTTCTAAGAAACTCGACAATTATCATAAATTCTTATTGCTACTGTTCGTATACGTATGCTTCAAATTGAGTTCCTTTTGTTTGATATTTTGTAAGATTTTTATGTGCTTTGTTCTTTTGTCTACAAATTGATGTTGAAGTTTTGAACAACATGCTATAAATTATCATTTTCTGCATGTTTTCTCTAAAATAGGATTGTGTAAATTGGTTCTTACCAAACGAAAGATATTAACGCAACGATGTAGGTATTACGTAAGACGAATTTTAGTAAAGTAAATTGTAACTTTTATTTATTATATATATTAAACAACAGTTTTTTTTTTATAATAATTGCTTCAAATCTACTTTGCTTTAAGATTTCATGTATTTAAAGGGCCTTTCTGAAAATTAGAACGGCAAAAAAATAGTAAAAACTATTTTAATCCTTTATTTGTGACAATCAAAGATTTTATTAAAAACATTCCACGGTTTATAAACTTTAACGCGATTAAATCTTTGTCACTCCAACATGTCATAACCGAGTTTTTGTGACAGGATTAATTTGACGTAGGTCTGAAGAAAAATCGTTGACAACACCCGTGCCTACATTTTTGTTATAAAAATTCTCAGGTACCTTTTACTTTTAATCGTTAGAAACGATCTTATCGCACAAAAGTATCAAGACCACACATTGTCGGTTTCTTGAATATTAATCTTGGTGTTTTAATAATTGTAATGTATTACTTTGTTTTGTTTCTGGTTCACACACTTTTGTCACGCACGCGTTGTGTTGGGCGCTGTGTCAAAATGTACTGTAATTATATTTAATTTGTCTTAATTAGAAGTACACTAGGTGTGCCCAAAATTTTATCTACAAAACATTTAGTACCGCTATCCTTTTGGCTTGTCTTATTAAATGACTTTAATTTGAGGAGTTTTAACGACAAAAACTTATATTTATATAGAGATTGGAAATTAATATCCTCAAACCAAATAGATATCTATGTATAGTAATGAATGTTAATATAAAATATACAATTCGTTATAAAATACATTTCAAAGCAAATAAAATATTTCTAAGACTAATTATAAATGATAGCCTTTTAAATTCTAAGAAATGGCAATTTTATTACATTAGCCTACTATTTCAAGCTACCAATTTTAATACTTTGGTAGAGATTTATTGTTCTTAGGCTTATGGTTATTAATGTCTATTATGAAATACGACCTGTATGAGTGCTAATTAAAAATAGAACGATTTTTTTATCTTAATTAGATGTCAAGAGGTAGGTAATTTACTACACATTTACACAGCCTTTGTCGGAAAACAAGTTTTAAGTAATTTGCGTACTTCACTACAATACTTGTGACGTGTATGAGTTACATATGCCTAGGCTTCTAGAATAGACGTAAATGTATAAAAGGTTTTATATACATGAAAAAGACCTTAACCATTTATTTTTACAAATTTGAACAAGAATTTATTAAAAGAAAACTGGTATTAACAATGGCAACAATTGTTCCCCGTGCCTCTTCAATGTCTCATTGCGCTTGCATTTTACGTGTGGCTCATTAATTGACAAGGCCATTAAAATAGGACTTTATGGTAATGGGACAAGGTTTATTTTACTTTTAATATTTTTGGTAACCATTGCACAAGTATTCAAAAAAATTTATAAATGAAAACAAGTTATTAGAGGTTAATAAGTTGCGTTTTTTATGATATATCACGTCTATAGTATTGCTTTCGTTAACATAACTTTTACACATTGAAAGAAAACACTTTTTTACCGGATTGAAGCTATGTATGTATTATAAACTTATAATTATTTTACATAATTTGTATTCTTACAATATCACGTCTAGTAGAGTTAAGTGCAAACAATTTCATTTGAAGCTGGCCACAATTTACCGGCGCAATACTGAGGTGGGTGAATGCTTGTGATTAAATAATAAATCGTCTCTTACAACCCTAGTCATATAGGCCAGGAGTGTATGAGTCATAAGCATGTTTTGTGGTCATGTTTATACGTTTACCCCTATATATTACACTCCTATTTGTAGGAAATATATTGGGATATTTTGACGACCTTAAAATTCATCATTCTAAAGAAGTAATTATTTGAAATTATGTAACACAAAGTAACATAATACAACACAAAAATACTTGTCACAATGATCGATTATATTTAGTTATTAATTATAATTGTTATGTCATGTTCAAGAATTATTTGAATATAAATTAAATATAGGATTAATAAAACTATAATTGGAGGTTTTTCATCGTTCGATTCGATCTTAGCTTTAATTTGTAATTATTTGAATCCCCTTGAAATGTTTTATAGACTCAATATTAAAGCTCGGGGTCACTTAGAATTGCTTCGAAGAAATATCGTTGGATTTTATTAAACTCCCTAAACTTCAATAAATCAAAGAAAACTTATAAAATAGTATTTTTAGCTAGAAACTTATATATTTGTTAAAATTTTTAGTGTTCTTATCTTTAGTCATTCAATTAAAAATTTTGTAGCACTTTATTGTTATGAATTTGTATACAACGTAAGGGCATTTCTTTTTCGTGCATATTAACGTTAAAATACAAGGAAAATGTTGATAATTAAGAAACCCATTTTCCATACAAACAATTGAGGTAAACTGAGTCAATAAATTTAACACCCTTGCTAATTCCGTCATACTAGATATTATCGGTTTAAAATGGCAGCAACGCCGTGCATTGCTGTGCTAGTTAGGTTATATTAAAGTAATAATTACAACCGGGACGTAAATATGATCGCTAAGTTCACTTGTGTCGGAATCATAAGAAATTAAGATTTTTAGATGTTAGAAGTGTCGTATGAATATGTCAATAAATCACAACAATACCTAATTAAATTAGGATATCTCACGTTATTTAACTTAATGTAAAAACCATACGATTTTGTGACGAAGCGGCACACATTGTAGATACAATTTTGTGTCTGGTAATTAAAATTAATTTCTCGTATTTTTGTTTAACTGGGTCCATTTAAACCGTTCTCTTTATCAACATATTATAACTAATTTTACAAATATTAACAATTAAGCTTGGCCTTGTAGCCGTGTTCGTGCCCCGCGCACCAATACATGTTTTATTTGCGCAATTATTACTTGCTTCTATATATATTATCAGAAAGAGAAGAAGCCATAGAAGGATCATCACCTGGCCTATAAAATATTATTGAGAAAACTAAACACTGAGAGAAAGAGATATTTGTCACTGTATCTAATATAAACACATAATTAATAACAAAATAGAAATGGTGTATAAGAAACGGAAATACATCTATTTTAAACGAAACGTTACTTCAAAGGAAAACTATTCTATACAATAATAGAGCGCTAAATGTTACACTGTTAGCTTGAAATGCGTAAAAACTATTCACGCTTGTAAAGAAACAACAGTACAAGAGAAATATAATGACAAAAAGCTTGTCCAAATAGTTCTTTTCATTTACATTGTGTATTGAATTTCAATCTTGATTGTAACAGTCTAAGGCTCACTTTTCCTAAGTGCATTGATAAGGCAGGGGAGACGAACTCATTGAAAGGGAGCATAGTGCCAACATTGATAAAACATCCTTTCTTACGTTTATGTTACACAAAAAAATATGTCTGGTTATTGTGGGTATCTTAATCTTAAATAGGTATAACATATAATACAGAAAAACGACAAAGTTTTTTATTAAAATTTAATCATATGGATATCTTATAATCATATTACATATACAATAGATAATATGATTCAAAAACAAATATATATTTTTATGTCGGATATTTCAGTTTCTAGGAATATAAACCTATCTATAGGAGGTCTATAGGAATATAATCCTCTGCGCGGCCAACTATTCTAGCACTTCTATAAATTATTTTATTTAAATATCGAAATGTATTGAAAACGTTTAGTACGTCTTTCCAAAGAGCTCTGAACGGGTGCTTTATAAAATTAAAGATGAAAAAACGAGACGCGTTTAACTTGATTGTGATTGGTAAATGGAAAGTCGCATTATGTCGCGCGATTGACTAGATCCACTTTTAACCAATCACAATAATGCGAAACCGGCAATCGTCTCATATTTTGTTTCCAAATGCATGGGCTGAATACATTCAATTCTATCTATCCTAGGCTGCATTAATAAGTTCTCGGGATAATACTAGCTAAAAACAAAATTGACCATTTTAACATACCAAAGGTTTTCTTGCCCAGAAACAGCCAAAAAAGTGTTTTGGAGTGTTCAAAAGCAATTCATAATTAATTAATAGCTATAGAGCGTATCGCTATGGGAGCAAATGGGACGAATGACCACATTCCATTGTCGTGTAGCTTACGCACATCGTCCGTCACGTTGACAAGCGTTAATCCAGTTTCCGGGGGGTCTACTATTGTTTTCTCGAATGTTAAATGAGTCAAAAATATTAGCAAGGCTTTAAAGTCATTGTCCTCTTTGTTCCTTTGACAAATATTAAAACGCCATAGAATCAATACTAATAATGTCCATAACAGAGAAGTGGTAGAGTCACAACGCAACGTCACCTTTTTGGACTGTGATAACTTTTGTCAACCAACTTTTTAAGCTACGAGCTAGAACTAATATACGAATTTATAGTATTCATACTTCTTTCGTATTAGCTTTTAAAAGAAAACATATTACGTCCTAGTCGTTCAACTATTGCAGACAACAGTCGCTACCAAATCTATGAAGTATTCGTAATAAAAAGCTTTCGAGTTACATTCGAGTGCAAAAACAAAAAGTACCTTCAAAGTGGAATGACAAATCGTTGTGCAAATGATAGGATCGTTAGTATGTTTTGTTGTTTGATATATGTATCCCTATTGTCTAGAGTTCGATCTTTTTTGCAGCACGGTATTGGTGTGATACTCAAGTTACTGCAGGAAGCTGACAAATTTTGAGTAAATTTTTTTTACATCCGTCTTTTTATAACTTACTATACCATTAACTATTGTAATTAATATTTCATTTATTTAAAAAAAATGCAAGAATCTATTAAAAATAACTAGCCCTAGTTACAAAAGAAATTTGACTAGCGTTGGTTATGTATTAAGTAGCTAATGGAGCCCCGAAATAGATATGGGATATACCAGTATCTATTTCATTTACCATTTTAATATGTAGGTCTTAAACAATTATCAGTTACCATCATAGATGAACTACAACTATAAATAAGAATCCTTTTGTAGTACAGCCGTGATAGACCCCATAACTTCACACTTGTGAGTCGTTATACTAGTGTGATTCTACTGCTCTATACTACCAGTAGTAGGTATATCAGAAGTAATTATAATATAATTTATTTAAATAAAACATAACAATCAATCATACAGTATTTAAAATTTTCTTAACCTACGTAGTTATAATAAAACATACATAAAAATTAAAACAAATTTAGTCTGTAGCAGTGTACCTTTAACGCTGGCAGCTTAGATACTTATTCATTGAGCGAGGAAAACGCCAGCTCTGGAGTCAATGGTACTATCTACTAGGCGCCAACTTTAATTAGCGCCTGTGCAGTTGAACCCCACGGCCCAAGAGTCTACTCCAAAGGGAACAAAATCGAAGTTGGAGGAAACACTTTTATATTTGAGACGTTTATAATTTTCCGGCTGCGCTGCGACCGCCTCAGCTAAAAATAGAAACAAATGTAGTATGGGTAAATAAGGGTTCATTATTTGCCCTCTGGCTAAAACGTTATTATAAACGTTATAACGTATTATAAACGTTTTCTAGTGAGTTACTTAAAAACAAATTGCCCTATTAAATAAACCATTTTAACCCCTTCAGGTGAATCAGATAACCTATACCAGGTGTAAAACAAAATGTGGCTTCATTGATGACACGAGGAAATTGAATAATTAATCTTTACCACCAAAGAAGATAATGATGTGCTAGCGGGGGTCCTTTCTACCATATGTATCCTGTTCTTTGTCGAATTTTTGCTCTATTAATCAATAGATATCGATTATTTTCATGTGAGTAAGACACAAGTAAGGTAAAAAATGCTTGATTACATTTTTGAATCGCATGTGAATTTCACCCAATAACTTCTTACAATTATTGGGCGTGCATCTGACATTTGAAGAATAGAGAATATAACGACATTTTTTCCGATCATTCACATCCGATACGAATCGATTAAGACAGAACAAGCACTCAAGCCACAACCTTGAAGGAAAAAAATTAAAAAATCGTCCTCGAGGGCGTTCTTCGGATTTCAATTACATCCACATATTCACGGTATCGTGTTTTGCTTTCATTCATTTCAACCGAAATAATCTCTACCGCAAACAACGTTTGTACAGTCGACTTGTCAAATATAATGCTCCCTTTGTGTTCCCAAAATCGATTATGGCCTTTTTGTTGTCAAAATTGTGGTTCGAATTTCTCGTGTTTCACAATAGTTGCGATGTATATCTCGGCCAGGTGTCTTCGTGCCCTAAACGTATTTTAATTGAGTGTAAGAGAGCGTATCTTGGAGTTGGGTGTTTATTGTGAGCGTGCAATCGTGTTCCTATGATGGAGCGAGGGTTATTTCGGATTATACTACTTGATTGCTTATTCTAGCTTCCCGTAGGAAGCTGAGTGTGTCATAACATGATTATAAATTCTATTACACGCCGTCACCTTTGCGATATGCTTGAGCTGGAAAATAAATAGCTACAGAAATCTCTTTGTTATTGGTTGAGAGTTTTGCTTCGTAAAGGCAAGCACGATGTTGCATTAAAAGACGGAATAAAATATTAATCAAACGCTTTGTATGCATTAATCACTTCTGAGCTCTAAATACTTTGAAGTAGCAGCTAATCAGCATAGTAGCTAGCATTTTGCTGTTAGCTAAAACACTGCGTACTGAGGAATACATTTTAATTTAAATATGAGGAAAAAGGTCTGTATGAAGTTTGCTTAAATTTCTATGAAGTATACTATGATATTCAAAGAAAATACAAAATAATAAAGCTTTTTGCTTTTACGCCCTTAGCTTTATATCCCATTTAGCTAATATATAGCTATATGGGATCAGTACTTAATGTAAAAAAATCGCAACAACTAACTACTAAGCAAGTCTCTAAATTTAAACTTGTCTCATTAAGTTATTAGAATAAATATTATAACAAATACTTTGTGTTAAGTATATATAAATCTTGATTTCGTGTTTTAAAATTCTATACTCAATCTATGCCGTCTTGACGAACCTTTGTTTATTATTATTCAAATTTTAAGAATATTTTTATTGTAGAGTAAAAATTAACCAAACTGTGGTCGCTTTCGTGGCTCTGTAGTTAATGGATAGGACGTGTAGCCGGTTTGATATGTGGCCAACATTTCTGGATGGTCTGAAGGAAGCGGTAGATCTTTGCATTTATAATATCAATGAAACAGACCCATAATGTGACTGTGAATGTATGGAATGAAATTTTTCCAACCACCTTAACCAATCGTTATCCGTGACGTAAATCATAAAGCTGGTTTCAGACAAGCTATTACGAGGACACGGTCAGCTGCCGACAAAGCTTTATCAATTTGCAGATTAACTGATGCGTAAATTGTTGAATTAGCCATACATTGCCTGAGTGCGGCCGACTCGAGCAATTATAGGTGTAATTCAATATGAGTCCGTAATCCCTGCATATTGTATGCACCTTACAGGTTAAGCAGAATTTGGGTCTGTGTAATTGCATAACATTTAGCTTAAGCTTAAATCATTACATAATCTTAAAACACACACAAATACAATGGTTTTAAGATTTATGCATATTACCTATTACCTACATCACCATCATCATACACGGCTGTGCAGCAATGGTCATTCTTTCAATGTGCACATTTAACATTCGCTCGAACGGTGAAGTAAAACATCGTGGGGAAACCGGTTTGTCTTATACCAAAAATTTGACGTGTATCAGGCACAGGCTGATCACCTACTTGCCTATTAGATTGACAAATGATCATGAAACAGATTCAGAAATCTGAGGCCCAAAAAAGGATGTGGCGCCACTGATTTTTTTCTTCATAATTCTAAATAATTAATGATTTGAAATAGCAAGAATTCGACACCCTTTTAGGGGTTTGCCTCAGATTTTCGCATTTGTTTCGTCCATCATTTTCTGTTGTACGGGCACTGAGCTTTGTGTGACTGATATCTTGTCGATTTAAGATCTTAGACCAGTTTATAACTATGTTTTCCTTTACCGTAGCAGCAAATAATAATTAAATTATAAAATAAATTATACACTGGTCCACAGAGTCAATCATAGGACTGAGTTCGTTATATTGTCTATGATTCTGCTTATACGAAGTTGCGAACATAGACACTTGGATTTTTACCTTTTATCAATTAGAAAGTTCCTTCGACTCAGAAACAATTTTATCATTGCAACGACTTTATTTACGTTCTCTTATCTCTAAAGGTATTATTCTTGAGTTACTTTTAATAAACTCAGTTGGGCATTGTTATGACCCAATTAGCTTGACCCTATTGTCTGAAATTAGGTTTGGGTTGTTCATTATTTGGTCCTTTGAATTTGTTTAGATTACCGCTATAAATAATAAGAACAAATAAGCCGATGTTGACAATAAGGGTATAACTTTCGAAATGAATGTTGAAATCTTTAAGATATATTCGATTATCAAAACAATAAGTAACGTATACAGTAGTCCACATAATAAAAATATAGCGGCTCCTTAACACTTTAAGGTCTTAATTTATAAGTTCTGTATCTATTTTATTTCATCATAAGATAAATCTTTGGTGGCTGAGATTTCAAAGGTCATCAGAGTAAAAAATCGCATGCTTAATCCTATAAAATAATATTTATTATAGAAAATACCATATAATTCTTATATAATACGTACGTTGATGAGTATAAAAATATAATACATATGCAAAAGTAAGTGTTATTGTTAAGATTTATTTTAACATATTTGTCAACTATATCTTAAAAATATTCCTATCTAATTTGTTTTAAATCAGCGTTAATATAAAATGCATACCGCTTGCGTTGAGTTTTGTTTATTAACTGTAGAAATTCATAAAATGTCTTAGATCTAAACTCTGGCTTTGTTTAAGTCGAATTTAAAATCCTGGAATCATACTTTAGTGTGTTTGAATTTTCATTGCATGCTAAGAGTTCCTGTATATCTTTACATTTCAATTTTTTTATTGATCATCTGGCAAACAGGAGGCTCACATAATTAATATACCGTCCATGAATGCTTAATAGCCGAAGGGTCGCAAGTGCGTTGCCGGCCTATAAAGAAGAAAATGGTATGGTATGCTCTTTCTTGCACCGATCACTGATTTTAAAGTCGATTTGGTTCGAAAATACCACAGCTAAATTGGCATGATATCCTCCTAAGACATGCGAAATCTACTCTTTGTAAATTTCAGCCTATTTACTAAAAATTGAGATACACATGTCAAATATAGAAGATCTACCGTTAAAGGAAGTCCCGAGTTTGATCAGGAGCGGGGTGTGTGTTTGTCCAATATAATGGGACCAATGTTTGCTCTCTGTGATTGATGCCGGCTTCAGTAATCGATCGCCTCTGCTCACTTGGTCGCGTGTTGTGCGTATAAAATTTTCAGCGTGTTCTATAACTGCCAAATCAATACTTTAGTAAAGTAATGTTGCTATTTTTTTAGTAGTTTGAATCAGTAAAAAGAACGAAGTTCTACGAATTTTATATGGTAGCTTTATAAATGATTACGACAATCTAATTTAAAAAAATATTATAAATATATATATATATATATTTAAGATGATTTAGAGCAGTGATGGCCTAGTGGCTTTAGCGTGCGACTCTCATCCCTGCTTCTTCTGCTGCTCCTTACTTCTTTTCTTGCGCATTTAACATTAGCTGGAACGGTGAAAGAAAACATCGTGAGGAAACCGGCTTGCCTTAGACCCAAAAAGTCGCCGGTGTGTGTGATGCACAGAAGGCTGATCACCTACTTGCCAATTCAATTCACAAACGATCATGAAACAGATACAGAAATCTGAGGCCTTAGGTCTGGGCCTCAGATTTCTGTATCTTGTAGCGCCATTGATTATTATTATTATATTTAAGATGAATGTCTTTACATCTTAATTTTTTATATTATAAATCAAAAAAGTTGATTTGAAAAGTACATAAGAACAAGTTTCGAAATACTTATGATCTAAAGACTTTACAAAGTCGTCTAAGGTCTCAAGTAACAAAGGCGTATCTAACAATGTCATCAATATACGCTGAAATAAACTCGTCTCATTAAAATTTCTTAAGTCACCTAATTGGTGCTCATCGCTTTCATATAGAACAGATTCATGATAACTGAGATGGAAATTCTTCAAAGATACAAATTCAAATTAAGAATAGAACAATAGAATTGTGGACTTTGTATTATTTCTAAGTTTTTCCAGTTTTTCATTAAACCAAACGGTATTATTTACCCATTCTTACATTACGTCTCTGTCAATAATATTAAATACATTTAACATTTTGTTAATTTAATATTTTATAAATGCATCAAATTATTTTTCTACCTACCTTTATATAAGGTCAGAACCGAAACATTATAGACTAATTATTGAACGTGTGTCTGGTGTAATAATCCATCATTAAAATACATCTATCAACAAATACTGAAATGACAAATCACGGTAAATACTTTACGTGTAACATGCGCCAAGTGACTAACTTAATTAGTTAAAATTTGACGTAATAGCTCTAACTATTTAAACATTTATATTACTTACCAGTATAACCTTTAACATGAAGACGCCAAAGTAACTAAAAGTCGTTATTATGCACGGCATTCGTATAACAAAAGCCGATACTTAACAAAAATCGTCATAAAATAAATCAAAGTTCAATAGAGCAAAACGATTGTAGGTATTATGATAATGTGCCACCGTATCGAGCCCTAACGAGACTCAAACCGGCAGCCCTCGCCTCAACTACTCGTTAGCATGAAATCAAAATATTTATTATGAATTAATTTACATAAACAGTCCACGAAATATGCCTTTCGGTTCGCTTTTGTTTTGTCGGCTTCTTTTTAATGTGATTTTATTTAAGTACGTGTCTAAGCATTAATAAAACATAAACTGAAGAATTATAACCTATATTTTTATAATAGGTAGGTGAACCTGAACCAATGGTTCATGAACCGAGGCCTTGTGATTTAAGAACTTAACCACAAATACGAAATCAATCTTTAAATTTACTTTTAGGAGTAAACATAAGGAGTAGACCTCCAAAGGAATTGTATCTGTAAGCATAAAGTCGTAGCAGGGCTTTATTACGTATAGACTTATACTTATTTAGATATCGTAATATAATTATTAACATAAAATAAAACATTACGATTATTTAAATTTAGAATTTTAACAAATTATACCAATTTCTTTATTTCTATCGTAGTTTAGTAGAAATTTGTAAAAGGAAGGGACTATCGTTCTCACGATAATTTATAACGTCTCACTTAATTTGGACCGTTGTTTTAAACAAAAGTCGGTTTATCTATTTTAATTGTTGTTGATAGTGATAAATGTTACATGTTTACTGAGTTAACGTTGACATAGTTGAGTGCTACTTTGCTGTGGTGGAAGTGCAAAGTTTAAATTTCGAATGTTAGAAGATAAATGAACGTTTATATGCACTTTGTAGTTTTCTTGTGGCATGCTATGTAGTTGCCATAGAGATTAAGACCTAACCTTTAAAAAAGCAGTGACTTACTGACTTAATGTCCTATAACCCCTAGGTGGGGCAGAGGGCGTCCACAGTGAGTCTCCATCGCGTTCGGTCTTGAGCCTCGTGTTTCACCTCGCTCCAAGTCTTTCCGGCTCTCTTTGCCTCGTCCGCAACTGTTCGGCGCCAGGTTTGTTTGGGACGGCCACGCTTCCGCTTTCCTTGCGGATTCCAATCAAGCGCCTTCTTGGGAATATGATTGAGATCCCTTCGGAGTGTATGGCCTATCCAATTCCATTTGCGTCGCTTGATCTGCTGGCTAATCGGGGTTTCTCGACAGCGCTCCCAAAGTTGCTCGTTAGAGATCTTTTCAGGCCAGTAGATGTTCAGAATACGGCGAAGACAGCGGTTAACGAAGACTTGGAGTCGGTGCGAGATGTGTTTGGTGACCTTCCACGTTTCACACCCATAGAGCAGCACAGATTTGACGTTGGATCCGAATATTTTAACCTTGATTCGACGCGTCAACATCCGTGACTGCCATATAGGCCGAAGTTGTGCAAAGGTTGCTCTGGCCTTGGCAATGCGCGAAGTGATGTCCTCTTCTGTACCTCCAGTTTCAGACACGACGCTTCCGAGGTAAACAAATTGTTGAACGCTTTCTATGTCCTCTGCACCCACCCGCATTGGGGTGCGATTCTCAACTCCAACACGCATTTCTTTCGTTTTCCGGGTGTTGATTTTGAGTCCCGCAAATCCCGCCTCGCGTTCCAGGTCGTCCAACTTAGATTGCATGTCGCGGTGCGTGTGACTCAGCAGACAGAGGTCATCGGCGTAATCCAAATCTTCTAAGATGTTTATTAATCCCCACTCTATTCCGCGACGCTGGTTCTGATGTATGCGATCCATAATCCCGTCGAGAACAACCAGGAAAAGTAGTGGCGAGAGTAAGCAGCCTTGCCGGACGCCTGCGTGCACTTGAATATCGTCTGAGACGAGACCATCGTGAATCACTCTACAAGAATAGTTCCTATAGCTGGCCTTAACTAGGTTAATTATCTTTGGCGGGACACCAATGTTAGAGAGTCGCGACCATATGCTGCTCCATCTCAACGTATCGAAAGCTTTTTCGAAGTCAACAAAGGTAAGATAAATCTCTCTCTGCCATTCTGATGCCTGTTCGAGAATGATACGAAGAGTGTTAATTTGGTCGGTACACGAGCGGTTAGGCCGGAAGCCAGCTTGTTCTATGCGAAGGAGAGGCTCAACGGCTGCAGACAACCTGTCCAAGATAATTCTGCAGAAAACCTTGGAAGGGGCCGAGAGCAAGGTGATACCTCTCCAATTGCTGCATTGGCTTAGATCACCTTTTTTGGGCACAGTAATAAGAAGGCCCCTATTCCAGTCCTCCGGAAGCTTCTCGCTGGCCCAGATTTTCCCAATCACAGGTGTCAGCGTGTCGACGGTAGTAGCCAGGTCCGCTTTTAACATTTCTGCGGCTATTAAATCAAGCCCTGGTGCTTTACCAGTCTTAAGACCCATGACCCATGACCCATGACCCATGACCCGTGATGAAGTGGAGAGAGCGCTCTCCACTTCATCACGTGTAGGTGGTTCGATATCGATGTCTAGTGGCCTGGGTGGTGGAAATGTGTCTTGCATGCCTCCATGCGTAGCTGTGGGACGAAAGGTTTCCTCGAAGTGTTCACGCCAGCGTCGTAGTTGCCCTTCGGCTGTTACGATAAGTTGGCCGTCTTTTGATTTTAGAGGCTTTTTATGCTGACTTATCTTTCCTGCCAAGATTTTAGTCGCTTTATACAGTTCTCCCATGTTGCCGGTGTTAGCGGCAATTTGAGCGTGGTCAGCAATACCGTCAACCCACAACCTTCTGTCCTTTCGCGAGCTGCGATAGATCTTCTTACGAATCTCCCGATACTGCTGTCTGAGGTCGGCTTGTAGTAGTTCGTCGTTGGTTCCGAGCAGTTTTAGGTGGAGTTCCCTACGGTCGTTTATCAGCTGCCAAGTAGCTTGTGACATCCAATCCACGCGCGAGTGCTTAGTATGACCTAAGACAGAAGAGCTGGTCTCTGTGTAGGCCACTTTGATGCGTTTCCACTCTCCGTCTATTGAGTCATCGTCGGCGTGAAGTTCGGTGAAGCGGTTACGAAGTTCAAGCCTGAACCTGTTCAAAATTTCAGGATCTCGCAGTTTAGTGACGTCAAACCTTCTTCCAGCTCTACCAGGGGCACCAGCTAGTCGCGCAACTGCAATCTTGAGTCGCATTTTGGCTACAACCAGATGGTGGTCGCTGTCAATATCAGCGCCTCTTCGGTTTCGGACATCGAGGAGTGACGAGCGCCACTTCGAACTGATCGCAAGGTGGTCAATTTGGTTTTTCGTGGAGCCATCAGGGGAGTTCCATGTGTACTTATGTACATCTCTATGAATAAAAAGTGTCCCACCGATGGTCAGGTCATGGTGTTGGCAAAACTCTATAAACCGTTCACCATTCTCGTTCATTATATCTTATCATTTCAGCTTCTGCTTGTTCTAGTCGAGTGTCGTTACTTAGCGATTTTATATTCCAAAAAGCTATTCGTGTCCGTGATTTAATGCCAAAGGTCGTCGGTAAAAGATCGGTCCGGTTTCTCACTGTTTCGGTTTCTTGAATCGTTGGTTTTTCAGGCAAGCAGGAGATTAACCCACTGTGCCCTAGTCTGATAGTGGGGCTGCCACTTTAGAGCATCCAGACATGCTCGGTTTTATACGGGTTACCTCCCTAGTGAGTGGATTCTGTTTTAAGGCGCAGAATATTCGCCTTTTGCCCTGCATCCTCAGCTCATCTGCAACTCTAGGTAGTGGGCACGCGTGAGCGTGGCTGCAGTAGGTCCCAGGTAGGTAGGGTGGACGACTAGGACGTGGATGACTCGGACTGGTCGGGGTTCTGCTTATACTAGTGTTCCACTACGTGACACAGCAGAAGGTTATTTTTTGGCTTTTTCTAGGCAATGCTGACCTCACTCCATCAGCGATTCCCACCAACACCAACCCCAACTTCCCACCCCATAAAAAAGCAGTACTTATGTCTTAAAAGGATTTTCGTCTGAAAACTCTCAGAATGTTTTTGACTAATTATATTTTAAAATTTGAAGAGTTACAGTTTATTTTATGTGAATCAAGAATACAATCTACACATGCAACAGTAACAAAAAAAAAACATATTTCAGAAATAGAAAAAACTTACAATTTTGATCGAGCCCTACCTCAAGCAATTTCTACATCACAATAGTGCAAACAGACGTCACGAGATTGAGCCGTCATCTTGTGCCTAAATAAACACTGTGCTCATCATAAAGCGACCATTTATCAAACTTATTTACACAAGTTTGAGTACACTTGCAATAACAAGTCAGTTTTCTTTTCAGTCTGTCTGTGACGCGTTCAAAGGATTCGCGGTGTCCACTCGACAAGGACAGCTGTTCAACGAAATATCTTCCTGTATCTTTGTTTGTGAATTGCTATAAATAAAAATTTATAAAATTTAAATGCATTATTCAATAGTAGAATTCTAAAACCCTGCTCGGCGAAGAACCTGGTGGTATTATCGGCTATTGGTCAACGGGTAACTGAGTTACACACGATTTGGAGTGAAAATATGCTACTTTCTACGAAGCTGGACGCATAAGTTTATTTTCTTGGAAATAAAGAATAAATTTGACGTATTTCGTGTTATTTACACATATTGTGCCTGTTTTTTTTATGTAAGGGGGCAAATAGGCAGGGCCCATGGACACTCGTACTGCAAGAAGACTCGCAAGTCTTAATACTTGGCACACACTTTTCTTGAAAGATCCGATCCGATTCCGAAGTCAAGTCATAATTAATATTTTAAAAATATGACAATAATAAAACAATTTCGACTTTTCGCTTTTTTAACGCTGACATATTCTTGGATTGAGAATAATATAACTGTTTATATTTGATATTTACTATTAACAACACATAGTATATTTTATTTCTTTTTTCATGATGACCGGGTCAACATCTTTCTATTGAAACTACGTTTTCCATTGTATCTGCAGAATTAACGGTTTTATTTCATATAGAATTAGTATATCACAAACATTGCACGTCGACTACTTTCGCCTAAATCTACATTAAACTAAGATAAGCTGCTAGTAATGGAACCGTAAATAGTTCTCACAGTAACAAGTATTATTTATTGACCGTTGACACAAATCGGGAAGTATTGAATTATTACAATCCAAACGGATACGTCTACCCCTTTGTTTACTCAACGATGACTATTAAAATATATACCTGTCATTGTAGGTAATAAAAGCGTTGAACTGCCTCAGGTTGTACACGCTAATTTAGGAACGATGTAATTTTGCTGAATGGAAATTGAAAGGCATTCAAGTTCAACAAAGCGTTAAGGGATATAAAAGATTGAGAAAAATATAGTACTTATACAGTTTTGTTTTAGATGTTGTATTCGCGTGAAATCAGAAATCAGTTAACTATTTGGAAAATGTTAGTGTAACTTCCTAATGGGCCGACTGAATATCAGTATTGCTGGCGCTGGTGTTCGGCTACCTAAAGCTGAATTGGGTCCATTTTTGATTAAAGTAAGGTATGTACTCCTTTCTTTATGTCTTATTTATACAAATAGACATTTTCTTTCTTTTTTAATTTTGAAAATAAGTTGAAATAATCTCCGATTTGAAAACTAACTCACCGTGAATAATTAAATTAGTAACGTATAACCAGGTCTTATGGCTACAACTTCTTTCGTAATCATGATAAAGATACAAAGGTCTAATGTATATTATTATCAAAATTTTATCGCAATTGTTGGATGCTAAATTCCACACAATTACTTTTTTATAAATTAAGCATTATTTGTTTAGTGTTTAAAAATAAATCAATGGCGCTACAACCTTTTTAGGCCTGGTTTTTAGGTCTGGGCCTCAGATTTCTGTATTTATTTTATATTTTTGGGTCTAAGGCAAGGCGGTTTCGTCACGATGTTTTCTTTCACCGTTCCAGCTAATGTTAAATGCGCACATAGTAAGAAAATCCATTGGTGCACAGCCGGGGATCGCACCTACGACCTCAGGGATGAGAGTCGCTCGCTGAAGCCACTAGGCCAACACTGCTCTGAAGTAAATAATATCAACTAAAAATATCAATACTAGTTTTATAGATTTATATTGTTTTGTATTGTTTACCATATGTATCATAGTGCGGCATATATATAAATGTATTTGCCGTACTATGGTCGTTACTTAAATTTGATACGAAATATTGTTTATCCATAATATTGTACCGACGTAAAACAATTTTAAAACGAAGAATCAGTTTTATATTGCCCGAGTTAAATATTTACATACTGAATTAATTTGTTCACCTCGTTAGTCAAACAAGACCTTCCAAACATCTTCCAACACATTTCAACCTCATAAAATTATTCCCAACCCTGTTATCTGAGTCTAATATTTGAGCGTTTTATTACCACATTTTCGTCGAAAGCTGTGTTTTGAGATGCGGTTTCGACAAAGGAAAAATTAATGATTGTCCTTACCGAGAAGCAGGGAGACTCCGCTGAAGGGTTTGAAAGGTTTTAATGAGGTTTAACCCGGTATTTAATTTTTCTTATCCACTTTGAGAAGATTAATAACTGAATTTGAATTGTGCAAAAATTTCAAAATGTTTATCTTACAGCGTGGCCGCTTTAGATAAATTAAATTTAGTAATGACATTATATCATAAACAAAAATTCTCGGCTGGGATTCAACGCACGCTTAAAACAGATCGTACATATTAGACAAAAGTAACACAAATTAAATAAAGTATTTATAATAAAAAAATATAAATGTATTGATCATTTGGAGTCGGTTGATGAGAAAATATGTATAATATCGTAGAAACGTAGTAGAAATTAAAACGCAATAACATTCTTGATATCAATAATTATAGTATATCTGATTTATATAGTCTAATAAATACACAAAACAGAGTTGTAAGATATTGCACCTTCGACCATTTCTATAGAAGCTAAAGCAAGGTTAAGCACACAGTTTATTTTTCTATAAGTCCGCGAGTCATTACCCAACTCTATCACGAAAAGAGGCTTCATTACCGGGTGAGTGACAATTTAATGAAGTGTCGGCATTGTGTAATATATCCGAGGTTATTAAAAGTTACCAACTAATGAATATCTTTTGAAATGAGCACGTTGATATGTGTGGACTTTTTGTTTGTTTATTGCGCAAATCTATATACAGCTTAGTTGAAATAGTAAATAAGTAATTGTTAAAAGTACATATTAACTTATTTAGTATATGTTTACGTGCATGCTTTTTAGTACATACTTGGGAAATTAACGTAAAACTTCGGGACGTTATAATAATTTGAAATTTATATATTTTAACGTAAACATTGTTATGTTTAAATTAGATAAGACTATTTCTCAAGCACATCAAATTTATTCACCAATTTAAATAGAAAATTATTAATTTTAAACCAAAATTTACAAAGCGCAATATCTACGAGATAGCTTATTTGTTAGGCGTTTACTGTAACCCTATGGTCGTGCGTTAAAATCCAGGCTAGGCGATAAGTGATTATGTTTATACTTACTCGTATAAATACAAGACAAGGGAGATTAGTGAAACAAACTGAGACTAACACACATACATGGTTATAAGCTAAAAAAAATATTACGTTGTCACTGCAAGCTAAATTGCCTGTATAAACGTGTACTTACAGGACGCACAAACATACTTCAATTGCTCATTTAAAACCTTTGAGATAGGAATTGTACAGTTTTCCAGATCGGGAGCACAGCTGAATACCTGCCCTAGATTCTTAAGCTGCAGGAAAAGTCCAATTCGTGCCTATTAGTCTAATCCGGAGACATCTGCATGAATTAGAACAATTTAACGGTTTGATAATTACTGAGTGACTCTTGAATTAAGGCCAAAATGTGTGTGATAGGTAATAAATAGCTGTTAGATTATGTAGGTATGAATCTTATGTAGGATCCAACAAAGTTTTTGACATACGAAACCTACCCTTAGTAGGTACACCAGATCCATAGTATTAAAATTACACAAACGTTTTTAGTTTCTATCTAGTTAGTTGTTTGCATACTATTATATCATTATTAGTGAAAAACTAAGACCTACTTCAAATTATAATCATCTCAAATATAAATATAAATTGAAGTATGCAATGAAGTCCCTTTGAACCTTATTTCATATAAAAAATATTAGGGAAAAAATAAATTAAATTTTAATGAAAGCTTTATAAAAATAAATTATTATTCAAGCTACTCTCTACCTGATTACAGCAAGACTCTATGAAATAATTGCGCAATTATTTTGCTCACGTATACTCTTGTCAGATTTGGGTAACTTTAAATTAAATAACAACTTTTGTAAAAAGAGAATCTCTTAAATAAAACTAGGTTTTATGTCTTTCGTAGTTTTAATATAACTCTTTTATCTCGAAGTTTTAAGGGTTACAAAGAAATAAAAATAAAATATTATGCAAAAATTATCACAATGGCTTTATTAAAGTATATAAATAGGTATACTTGTGACTTAATATGGACATTTATTTATTTACACAGTATATACAAATTCACATATTCTACAGCAGTCTTATAGAATGTATTTACACCAACAATATGAAATGAATGCAGATTACATCTAGAAATTACAAAAATAGGGTAAAATCTTAAGTAATTATTTGGTAAGCACGTCGATACAATATACACAAGAAGCTCCGACTAAATACTTTTTGATTTAAGACCATAGACTAGACAAGATAAGCCTGACCCGATTGTTGTGTGTCGATTATCGGAGGAGGAGGCGGCCAGTGTCTGAAATCTCTTCTTCGGTTTATATTAGCGCCGCCTAACTCCAACGATGAGTAATCAGAATCGATAGAAGAATAAATATGATCAGATTGTGGTCTACCATCAGCCCCGTATGGTGACTGTATATATTGCGATCGGTTTTCAACGTATTCGGGGGATGCGCTCACACCGTCGGCAGAAACCCTCATTTTATCAAAAGAAAACGATCGCATCGTACCATTTTGAACGTTGCCTCGCATATTAAACGAATTTACATTATTCTGCCTGATAGTAGACGATTTAGGTCTAAAATTTCGATCCGGCAGAGCGTATTTCAGCTTTTCCCAAAATTTATTCTGTCCCCATCGTATCCTTGAACTTGTTTTTAAATAAGGTCGTAAATCGGGATCACATTCCGCTTCATTTAACACGGAACACTCCTCGATAATTACTAGGGTGTAAATTCTAGTTTTGAGGATTTCATGTAAAGCTTGCCTAAACTCGAATCGAGACCATTCAGTTTGTATGAAGTTCCTAGTTAGTACGAGAATAATGCGCTTAGAGGCTTCGGCTGCCTCGGGGAGTGGTAAAGTACACTGCATGTACGTGGAGCCATGTTGGGGTATATCTCTATAGTGTAAACACAAATGATATGACGGGTTACCATTCTCTAATTCAGCAGCTAAAGTTTGAATAACAAAGTCGTCATCCTTTGGGCTGTAACATACATAAGCGTCGTATAATTTGTCAGTGTCGTCGTACGCTCCAGTGAATGGAAACAATCTTATACCACAATTTGAATAGAGCCATATACGTATTGTGTCTCGAAATAAGAAAATCAGAAGGGTGACCAGTATTATTAGCATAAAGCCAGAAAAAGCAGTTACAAGCATTGGGACGTAATTCGACACTAAAACGTTATCCATACCCGTATCTCCGGCATAGTAATCACTACAGATTGTTCCATTTAAGTTCAAATCCCGTTTTTGAGAGGTAGAACTGTCTGGGTTCCAACACCATAAATCAGAAATATCTACAATTTTAGGAACGTTTTCTGATAGAAAAGAAGTAAATCTTTGCAAATACCTACACTTACAAGACCACATATTATTACCTATTGCTAAATTGTGCAATTTTTTATTAACATTCAAGCTCCAAATGGAAAAATCAATTAATTTATTTCCATCTAATCTTAAATACTTCAAGGAATATAATGTAGAGAATGTAGTGTTGCTCACATAGCTGAGGAAATTGTTTTGCAAGTAAAGTTCTTGGAGTTGCGACAAATATTCAAATTCATATCCGTAAAGATGTGTGAGTTTATTGTTTCCAAGATTCAATATGGCGAGGGATGACAAACCAGTAAATGTTCTATTCTGTATGCTTTCTACTTCACTAGAATTTACATAAAGAGATCTCATGTTTTTTCTACCAATGAATGCATAATTTTGCAATTCTTTAAACTTATTACCGTCTAAATAAACCTCCGTCGCATCCATTGGTATGTTTTCTGGGATAACAGCCGCACGTTGGCTAGAGCAATCTACTACATTTGTGTGCCATGTAGGGTCATGGTAACAAGAACAATTATAAGGGCAAGTCATTTGACAATCGCAAGCTACATAATCACAGCAATGGCAAAGTGTAAAACAATGTGTTTCATATGTACATAAAAAGTCGGTTGCTTTAAGGTTACTTAGCGTCACATGAGTGACGCTTCTAGTATGAGTCATTTTACATAAGACGTTCTCAAGATCCATTATTCTCGGGTACTGCCTAGTAGCCGTCATGTTATTTATCAAAGGGAGCCATTCCATTGAGCAGTCGCAATCTATAGGATTTCCTCCTATATAGAACTCTGGTAATGACTTATTTAATGATACGGGATACAAGCGGAGGCTATTTAGATCTAATTGAGTTATGGAATTTTGATACATATCAACTCTTGTTAGATTGCGTTTTTCCATAAAAGTATTAACTTGCACATTTGTTATGCGGTTATTATTAATAAATAGTACTTCTACACTGTTTGGAATAACTAACGAAGATATTTCAACGATACGGTTATGACTTACATCCAAAGTAGTAATCTTTAATTGTTCACGAAGCTTATAATAGTTTCCTAAATGCTCAATGTAATTACCATGTACGTCCAGCCATTTCAGATTACTGGGCACAAACGCATAATCAAACCACACTAAGTGGTTTTCTGATAAATTTAGCCACAACAAACTTAATATCGACGCAAAAACTCCATTAATATCAACAATAAAATTTCTGTCTAATCGTATTGCTTCTAACTGCTTATTTCTTTCGAAACATCCCCTTTCAATAGCTTGTACTTTATTTTTTGCTAAATTTAGTACTTGTAAACTTGGTAAATCCCAGAACATGCCTATTGTTAAGTTTCCAATTTGATTTTCAATTAATCTCAAGCCAGTCAATTGATCTAAGTTTTTGAATGATCCATTTTTAATATCAGTGATCAAATTTTCTCCAAGATCTAAAGTTTTTAAAAGAGATAATTCCCAAATGGCTTTAGGGACTTCCACTAATTGATTCGAACTTAAATCTAACTCTTTTAAGTCAGAACAATTTTTAAAAGCTTTAGGATCGATACTGATTAATAAATTATTATTTAAATTCAATTTACTTAATACAAACAGGCCATTAAAAAGCAATTCATCGATAGTATGCAAGCGATTTTCCGCTAAGATTAGCGTATGCAAATTATATAAAGGTAGGAACGTATTTTCTTCAATATAACCAATAGAATTATTCCTTAAATCTAGTATTTGAAGTACAAACAAATCTTTAAATGTTTTATTATCAATTCTTGTTAAAGCATTATTAGATAAATTTAATATAATCAATCGAATGAGACCTACAAATGTACTGCCGTCGATATGAGCGCTGGAAAGTTGATTATTTGATAAATCTAACACAAAAAGTTGTTCTAAACGGTGAAATACTGCCCTACCTAGCTCGAATAATTGATTATTATTTAAGTATATTTCTCTTAGTTCCTTAGTATTAGCAAATGTACCTTCGGGTATAAATTGAAGATTATTGTGTGAAATATTTAAAATTCTTAAGGATATGAGTCCGCTGAATATTTCACTTGAAATGTCACTGATATTGTTCTGTTGAAGTTTAAGTTCTTGAAGCCGCCGTAGTGTAGCTATTTCCGAGTCTTCATTCAACGTTTTCAATTCATTGTGGCTTATATCCAAACTTAAAATGTCTGGACCACAGTTTTTTCCCAATCCAATTCGGTCCACGCTTTTAAGTTTATTATACGTTAAATTTAATTTTTGCAAATTCCCCAATGGGCAGAAAACATCTGATGGTATCGCCTTTAAATTATTTTCACCCAAATCCAGTGCATGTAATTCCTTTAGTCCATTAAAAGTTCCCAAAGATAGTTCTAAGTTTTTGTTTGAACTCCAGTCATAGTTTTTTGTACGTAAAGTTAATTTTTTTAGGTCGCGCAATCCCTCGAATGCATTGCCAGGTATTCTCAGTAATTTGCAGTTCCTCAACGTTAGACCTTCCAAATTCGAAAATCTTTGAAAGTAATTCGCTTCCAAGCGACTTTCAAATAGGAGCAATTGATTACATTCAATAAATAGCTGACGCGTATATTCATTTGACGCTATAACCAAGCTGGATCCATTTGATTCAAGAACACGTACACTACATGTTGTTGATTTTCCATCACTTTTACAAGTATTATGATCACTTTTTGACGCCAACGCATTACAATCCAGAGTCACAAACAAAAAAGTCAGCAATAGTAACATTTTTTTCACACATTTGTCCGTAAGTATTATGAAATGCTCTTATTGACTTCCAGTTTCTAAAGAATGAGGTTTGTACCGTTCATTGTCGTTCGTCCACTATACCGGTTACGTTTACGTCGCGACGTGTATGCGGTAAATGCGTAGGGCGACGCGACGGCGTGCCATCCGCATCGTGACTTGTGGCCGACTGCCGAGCCGAGCTGTTTCGACTTAAGCCGAGAGCGGTTCGTCCACGGCCACCCCTCACTTTGCACCCGCCGCCCTGTCAGCCATCAACCCCACGTCGTTACACCACGTTACACGTCGCGCGGCGCCACTTGCGCGCCCAACCATCAATGGCGGTACCATACTTATTTTTAGAAATTAATATATCTATTTAACTTACTAAAACACAAACAAATCTCATTTTATAACATTAAATTGGGACACGAAATGAATACGCAACTATTTGAAAGACTTAAACGAAAACACGATAGGGAACAAATAAAAATAGTTACAAAAGGGCAAAGCATCAAAGTGAGGATCGGAAACACAGGTCAGGTATTGTTTCAAACATTAATTCTTTTTTTGTCGTCACTTATTGAATTCCGAACTCAGAAGCTTTGGCGAAGATACCCAATAAAGCTTGTTTGGCGTTGTCCCCTCACATATTTTCGTAACGTGTTGAATTCTGAACAAGACGGCTACTGTTTTCAGGGTTTAAATGCCAGTGGGTGTGAATGTGAAGATAATTTGATTTCCCTGTTCGACACGTGAAGTCGCTTTCAGGCTAGTGAGAAGTTAGTATGAGTCGATTTTGTTAGACAACTTTAAAAGCTGCCGCGAATAGATTTTCGGACAAAAATTAAAATTATAATTCGTTATTAGATCAGATAAAACATGTTCTCTGTTTAATTAAATCTATTTATTAAATTTTCTTACCCTTACATAGTAATAATAATTAAAATTTAATAAAAAGAAAATTAAAACAAATAGTATAGTTCATGGCAATGTTAATAAATGTTGAATGTAAAGATATACCTTTTTTTAGTTTATTTGATATTTCGTAGCAAAAACCGGTACTTATAAAATAATTACAAATGTTACTGACCAGTATAATTCATACAGCAAAAAATTGTTGACGAAAAGATAAAAAGCGTTAAGCGACTATACTTAAGTGATAAAACGAGATAACATCCACAAAACACTTCAAGTAGTACGATATCCTTGATATTAATGCCTTTTTACTCAGCAGCCTGTATCAAAAGTTCCAGATGTCGAGAGTTCTTCGCGTTAGCTTGATAAATGACTTCTTCCACTTTCCTCAAAGTTATTAAGGGAATTTCGGGATTATGTTATATTTAGGCCTAATGTTATGGTATAATATGTTATTATTGCATTGGATTGTGCGATACCCTAAATAGTACTGGCATTCTAACTCTGAGTAAATATGCCAAAATACTTTGTTTTTTGTACTAGTAAGTGTTAAATGTGCATATGCACAGCCTGATTTCGAAGACAGGCCAAAAGGTTGAATGCTTTACCAATACCAGATTAGCACTGTTCTATTTTCTGTACCTTTTTTATTGCATATATGCAAACTATATTTTATATGGCATGATTGTATTAAATTATTTTTAAATAATTTTCTTGATCTTCTTTATGAAGGTAATATGTAAATTCCAGAATTAAATTCCATAAGTATTTAAATCATCGAATTCTTTTCATTTTTAGTCGTCGTTAGACTACTGGTAATATATAGCCTTATATCTCTAGCAAACCTCGGAATGAGGGTGGACTTTTTGTGTTTACGTGTGTCATAGTAAACGTGACGCGGCTGCAAATAGGGCTTCGCGTTATCATTTTTATCGGATTATTCAGAACTTCGATAGTTTTGACAATCATTGCTGTTATATTATATATGTCTATAAAGGAGGTTAAATGTCATTAAAAGAGTTTTTGTTTATGAGAACTTCAACGGATATTACCGTGATTTTAATAGATTTATTAACTCAACGTTTTCAACGACAGACCACCACTTCCAGTTTACTATTTGATATTATCATTTCTTTAAATGCTGACATAATAACGCCATCTATTGTTGCGTAATTGATATTAAATTATGCGTTAAAGAAATCTGTGTGCAAGAGTAAATTAAAAATAATATTAGTTTCTGTTCTTGTCGATTTTAGAATAGTCCTAAGAATACGCGGTAGTCACTAACGAATATTTTTATGGATATTCGTGAAAAGTACATCGGCAATATAACACTTTAAAAAATAAATCTTTCTAATAAAATATGTTTACGCTACATTAAAAAAACAGAATAAAATACGGAATAATAATATAAAAGACAGCGCCTTACGTTAGATTGTGATTGGTCAACAGGATCTCTAGTCCAATGCGCGACATCATAAAATTATGCGTTTCAATTGCATAAATTGCATCCTCAGGCTTTCAGCCAAGAGACACACAATTCATATTAAATATCAATTAATAAATCCAACTACGCCTGCTCCATATTACTGACAGCTTACTAACACGTACTGAATCTTATCTCTCCTTATCACTATTGATGTTATAGCTTGCTTCTGTTTCTCAGTATTTATTGACAGGATAACGGTTGTTACGTCGGGAATACAACGGCTTCAGTTAATAACATACACGTTGAACATACAGGTTTATGGACGTATTTTCTTGTATAAATCTATTTTTAAATTTTAAAATTCTTGTTTAGACTAAAGATGATAAGAGAGAAACATTGTTGCTTGTGAGTGAAGTCACATATATGATTATTGCATGTCTAATAATTTGGAGGTCGATTCCTGACGAAAATGAAAAAGTTTCTGAGATTCTTAGTTAAATGGCGTGTTCAAGAAAGTTTATTTAAAAAGAAATATATTCATAAACTTACCATAAATTTAAAGTTTATGATTACATTCAATATGTTATACATTTTTCAGTATATAGTTTTTTAATTAAGAATGCAATATAGTACAGTGGAGAGTTTTGAATAGTTACTTTGCAATGCAAAATCTATTTTATGGCAATATATAATAAAATAAAAAAACTTTATAATCATCAACTTACATGTTGCAAGTCAGTCTTGCACAGTTTTAATTTTGTAACTTTAGTCGTCTAGACACAGAATGTGCTCCTATAATACATAACAGTTATTAAATTGAATAAGAATTTAACTTAAAGTAGTAAGACTTATCTATTTCGATATTCACAGGTTCCCAGTTGCCACGAGATATCGTCTAGATGGTAGCAACTAGATTGTAGGAATACATTAAGGTTTCATTCGCACGGCATATAACATATGAATGTAGAGATGAGATAATCGTAGAGGTGGATTATTTATTGGCAAAAATGTATTTAATAAGATAAGTGAACTAGATTTCACCATGCAATTTTGCGGATATTGTTAAATGTTAATTAAGTTAGCACTACATATTACTCAATTTAAATTAAGGAGTCCATATTGAACTATAATAAATTATTAAGAAGTATATATACTCTTCAATTTTTAAATAATCAAAACAAAAAAAAAAACAAAAAAAAATCTTAACTAAACCTGAAATCAAAACACGTTTATTCAGTTTAGATTCATCTTAGTAGAATGTCAAAACATTCATAAGCATTTACGTTTACAAAATTCGTGAAAGTCTAGATATTTGTAATAAAAAAAATTACCGAACCTAAATACTACATGAACTAAATATATTATGTCTATGATAGAAAAGGATAAGGATAAGCCTACCGCATTTACCATGGGGAGTGTTCAGAAGAGTTGTTTGGTTTTATACCCCCAGCTGAGTTTCATTATCGGACGTCAAGGCAAAATACAAAATACCATCCGTATCACCTCGACGTCCGTCCTTCCACAACTGAGCGTTTTCTAAGGCAGTTTTTGCCACGCACCACCACTATGTGGAACCAGCTGCCCAATGAAGTATTTCCGAACCAATTCGACTTAGGGTCCTTCAAGAAAAGAGCGTACCAATTCTTGAAAGGCCGGCAACGCACTTGCGAGGCTTCTGACAATGTGAGTGTCCATGGGCGGCGGTATCGCTTCACACCAGGTGAGCCTCTTGCCCGTTTGCCTGCTATTACATAAAAAGCCTAAATTGTTTTGTTCTATACAGACATAAAATGAGTAACAAACAATGAGTTTAAGAATTCAAATTTTGATTAATCTTTGCCTATATCCTGTATTGCGTTCCCTTATCATAGATCTGCTCTAATCGCCACCTGCGGCTGATACATTCGAGCTGCGACAAGACCCGGTCGCGTGTTCTATTCAAATTTCGACTCCGATACAACGCCACTGAATTTGGTTCTGTCTAGTTAAAAGTAATATTTGCTGGCACGTTACTTGGTTTGGTATTGCGAAATACATTTACAAAGAGATAGACATGATATAGAAGTTTCTACCTACCAAACATTATATTATGTATGAGGTGATACAATTGATAATTAATAAGCATTGTTCCACAACTGTGATTTTTTATATTTTTTTTATGGAATACTGTTCTAAATTCTTCTGACAATGTGAGTGTCCATGGGCGGCGGTATCACTTAACATCAGGTGAGCCTCCTGCCCGTTTGCCCCCTATTTTATAAAAAAAAAAAAAAAAAAAAAAAAAACCGTGCAACACTACTAAGTTAAGCTGCCCGTGGAAGTTGTCCAGCGTATTCCAATAAGTCCTTCAAGAGAACGGCGTACCAATTTTAACAGGGGGTTAATAAAATTATATAATAATGCAATACCAAAATAATAATGTTTAAAGAACTTTATTTCTCGTTACAAAAAAATATATTTTATTTACATGAGAAACTTTAATATATACGAACAAGATATACATCACCATCAGCAGTCCCAATTTTAGTATTCTAGGCTCATTCTAATGAGTTTCTTTAATACCCTTTTCAATTGATTAAACGCGCTGATACTACGAATATTAGACGGTAATTGATTAAATAATTGCACACATCAAATAAATATCTCTTGATTCTCTTACAATATGTGCCTAAATATAACTAACTAATAACTTACACATTAAATTAATTCTCCACTTCATCTGATAGTACAAAACGGTCGCTTAAGGCGTTGGCTTTCCATATCTTAGATCAGCAGTTAGACAATACGGATTTCAGAACACAAATCTATTGAAGCTCCCTTTGATAATGATAACCGTTTCAATGCTAATGGTTACATATTGCCAAAGTTCTTGAGCCATATATAATGGGACCCATATTATGTAATATGAATTAGGCAGTGTGCCTACTTCTTTGATGGAAACAGTATTATAATATAAATGAGGTTACGGGTGATATGATAATTATAATCTACACTAATATTAGAAATAGGTAAAATTCGTGATTTTATATTGTATATACTCAAAATGACTGAAACGTTTCACAAAAAATATTCTACCATTAGAGTGCTACACAATACCGGAAAACACATTTATTTGCTTCGAATATTATAATAAATATGCCCTTCTATTTTAAAAAAAACATGAGTGTGTACTCATGTACACGCATTAGAATTTAGAAGTTATACTTCTTTGGCGTAACACAATAAAAATCTTTTTAAAATGTTATCTTTCGCCTTCTACGTTTGTAGAAAAAACGACACTAACAATAGAAAAAAGGTATTAACTAAATTGGAAGTTTTATTATAACGCAT
The DNA here is from genome assembly GCF_905147105.1 of Pieris brassicae. Taxonomy (NCBI): domain Eukaryota; kingdom Metazoa; phylum Arthropoda; class Insecta; order Lepidoptera; family Pieridae; genus Pieris; species Pieris brassicae. The sequence continues at coordinate 17,734,326 of NC_059672.1, forward strand.
TATCTAGTTAAATAAAGTTTATTTAAATATCACAAAAAAATATTTCTACATAATTAAAGAACTGGACATTTTTTATTTTGAAATGGTGACTCTGCTAACTTCAGGGTGTCTATTTTTTGTGACGGTGTGCTCGCGCATCCTAAAAACAAAAGAAGTAGGTGTAACTTCAAAAATGTTATTAAAGTTCAGGCACAGATTACATAATATAGGGGTATACAATCTATTAATAACTTTGTATTATTAATTATTGTCAAAAAAGCTATTTATGTTTAAAGATAATAAGTATTTGTACTTCGACCTTCAAGTTATCATTAAATTATCTACTAGCATTTAACCACCATATTTACAAAGGACTCCTACGGTAGGATTCCATTTACAAAAGGCTTTCAGCCTATCCCTCGTCTGCAATTCAAAATTGAATCATGCATTCGATTTAGGTTTTCAGTAATCGATTCACATACTACTGTCCCACTGAACCGATTCTGATTAATCAACGTTCGAACTATTGGAACTATTCGTGGTGATTGAAGCGAGAACTCGAGTTGACGAGCAATCTTCTAGTAATATCCTTCACGAGAACTCAATTACATTATGCTAGTGCCTTTAATTTCCTCGTGTTGTACACTACCGCTTCCGGTCTGAAGCTTTGTTCGAGTTTCAAACTTTTTGGAGGTGTGAGGTGAGACATTTTCACTATCTACATGGAGGTGCGTGAGTGTGGTTGTAATTGGGTCGATATCAATCTTGGTATATTTAAAATACAGTACGTTAATCATACAAATTATAAGCTACAACCAAATGGAATACAGAATGTATGTTAGCGAAGTAACTATTTATTTTTATTAAAATAAATTTAGAATTATAAAAAATATGTGTGGTAGGTAGGTACCATGATTGTTTAATTTATTTCATTCTTTTTTTGGACACATTCTGGATTATACTTTCCATGATCACAAGCAATAATATATAATTGTAATTACAAGTAGAAACATTTTTAAATTAGATTACTTATTGTTTATAAATAAATGAGTTTTTAATGATATTATTAAGATAACATATAGGATATGTTTTAGGCATTTTTCTACAAATTTAGGCTGTCCAATATTATAACAAGATTTAAGGCTCACAAAAAGGAAAGTTTTTAATAAGTGTCTCTTATTTCACAAATTATACAGCGCAATTAATATCGTTCGGTATTTACAGATGAACTTCGACACGACTTGTTCGAAGTTGACGTCGTATTTATGTTTATATCTTAACTCATGGCAGATCAAAGCTTCATTAAAACTTCTGTAGAACCTTTAATTGCGATATATTTGATGTCACGGTTTATTTACACCGATTCATTTTGGCGATTAAAGTTTAAATTGTGTGTAATGGAGCGCGAGAACTTCTGAAACGAACTCCGTGCTGTTATAATTACACCATGTTATGTACTTGCTATATTAGCCGATTGGTTAAGGTGTTGATTTTCAACCTTGGGGTTGCATTCGAATCATGTGTATATCTAAGATTTCTAAACATTGTTAAGAACAATTGTGAAAAACATCTCAAGGAAACCCGAAAATCAAGAAAACAGATGACTAAATCCGGCACTCTGCAACTTCCAATGTCGATGTTCTGTGTGCAATACTAATATTATATTGTTCTCCTAAGATCCATGGCGCTGATGCCGCAACCTTGAGATAGCAATTAAAAAAATCACCTGAACAAAACTTGATCGAAGTTTAGATCTGAAAATGATCTTTATTAACATTGTATCTACCACCAGTTTTATCATAGTAAATTAGTCATTGGTGGATAACTACGAAATACGTCTTGGCTTAAATTTGAAAAATAAATCTTAAGAGTTACGGTTTGACTGGAAGACGCTTAACCCAAACGCTGGATCTACCCGTGGTAACTTCTGGTTTTTTCGATCCACACATTAAAGAAATATTGCACATTATTTCACATATTGCTCATATTTACTTTCGCAGTTTTTATTAATAATTTATTAGTATGTAATATGCAATGCAGTGTTTGCTCGTTCCCGGCAGGTAGTGTTTGCAGTTAATTATGATAATGGCTTGCAGTGTAAACAGTCTCTAGGGTTTGTTTGTGTTGCGTGCTCGAATATTTGAGATCGGGATAGCTTGAGGTGTCTACCTGTGTTACTGAAGATTTAAACATGGTTAATCGGTGTTAACGGTAAGAATAACGGAGAATCAAACACATCAGAAATTTAAATGTTTTTATTTATTTTTTGATATAGTAGGACCGAAATAAAAATATCACCACAGATCACATAGTTATATATTTCCCATTTCTTTGTTAAACCATGAAATATGTGTATCTGGGATGTCGTTAACAAAACTTAAGAATAAACGTTCACTTAACAAGTATTCGTTATTTCTAATTAAAAAATTGGTTATATAAATTGCTATAACTGTACCTATTAGTAAGTTTTTAATTAGTTTTATTTTAAAAGTATATATACAAATTATCGTCCCAATTAAAAGTATAAAAATGTTCAGCATTACTTAGCTTTTATATTCTATAAAACTAGATTTTATCATACCATATAATTAAACTATACAACACCTAATGTTACCATTTAAATTGCATTAATAAACATTTGCACTGCTGTTGTAATTTTATTTCTCTCCACAATAAAATGAATAACCTCAGTTCTAAGGAAACTCTCATAAAGTTATTAAACTAGTAATGATCGCAATAACAATAGAACCAAGTCCGTTACAACTGTACATTTATTTGTCGTTCCTAGACTTAGATTTCATTACACGTTTCTGAGACTCGCAAAATTGCGTGTAAACACGCCCTTACCTCAACGAGACTATAACTATAAATATCTATAATAGTGTGATCGCATTTCCGTTCATGACTGGAGTGTTCCTTTGTTTTTTAAATTGTATAATTTTAAATGTCCAAAGTAATGGGGTGAAATTCAATAAAAGTATGTCGGATTTACTGTCGGCGGTCACGCATACGTAATTAAAGCTATAAACAGCCTGTAGTATAAAAATGGTTTATTAATAATAAAACATTATATAGTAAATAAAACGCGAAAACAATTTCCGCAAAAGTTGGTGAATCTCATCAGAATTCCGCGGGATTTTACAGGTTTTTCCTCAAACCACGTTTTGTAGTTTATCTATTAAACTTTTAATAATATATATTAGATTACAAAATCAACTTCGAACCTTATTGATTACATTTTATACCGTTTTTATTTTATTCTATATGAACTATATCATAGAATTCTCCAGTATCGTCAATCGAAACTCTTTCACGGGCAAAGGCCTCTTCCAGCTTTTTCCAAATGACTCTGTCCATCGCTTCCTTTCTCCATTCCCTTCCTGCTACCGCTTCTATTTTTATATCCACTACTTTTTTTGGGGCACCCTCTTCCTTCTCCTTGGTCCTTTCTTTCAGTTGTCTTTAAAGTCCACCTTTTATCTGTATATTTTTCTATATGCCCCGCCCATTGCCACTTCTGTTTTATGACATAATGTGAGGCATATGTCACTATTGTTTTTCGTTATTAATTTTATTTATTTTTCTTCTTTTCATTGCCTACTGGCATGCTAGAAGTTTGTTTTATTTTTATTTTTGCGTTGTATATATACGTTTTAATATATCATATACCTAATTGACAAACAATACCGTCTTATGCCGTAAACAATTATTGGAATGAATGGCATAAATGTTACAGGATAAAAGCAAATCAGAAATGTGTATCGAATAATCACTTGATGAAAAAAACGTGAAAAACATGTATTACGAGAGCTGGTGATGCAAACACTTTTATGACTTTCAAAAGTTCAATTTCATCCAATATTCATTTCAATTACTAGAATCACTAGGAATATTTGGGATATGAGTTCGGTTGCATAAAAAGTGAACAATGCTTTGATTTATATACGCTTTACAAACACTATTCCACCGTTTGCCTTTACATACACTATGCATAGAAATGCCGACTGGAAATTTAGACTATAAGAAGAAAGGAGCCGTTGTTAGTGATTATTATAAACCAAAAGTAAAAATGAAGGAAGAAATCTTGTGTTATAAATCAATTTATATTTTAACACTTTTTGCGCAAGAATTATATAATAACATTAGCAATGAACTTTAAGAAAGAGAAAACTTGGAGCAACGGGCGGCCTTATCGCTACCAAGCGATCTCCTCCAGGAAACTCTAATTAAATATTAAATAAATATTAAAAAATACCCAGGGATTTTTAAATTCATTGACAGAGGACAAATATTTGTGTTTACTTTATTTTTATTAATTATTAAGATGTCATGTGGAACATGGTATAATGGTTGCAGCTGCAGTTCCAGCTATGTTATGTAAAAGAAAAAAATGGCTATTAAAAAGAGTGGCGGAGAGTTTATTGCCAGTTCTTATCTTCCGTTACGCCCTTGATTTGAGAACCGGGAGTAAATGTAAAATTAGAAGCATTCAAATACATTTCTGTTTTTGACGTTCATAAGTGTACATTGTGTTACCTATATGAATAAATGATTTTTTTTTTGAAGACACGAAAAGGTATATGACGAACTACTGCTGCTGCTACTGAAATGTAATCTTTAGGTTAAAGAGGTGGCAAACCCTTTCAATTTTAAAAGTGTTGTAACTCCATAGCACCGCTATTCCACAGGCTACCACATTGATGTAACGCGGTCACCGCCTGCATGTGACGATGGAAATATATTGATTGAAAACTAAAATCCATGAGAGCTTGCTCTAAGCCGGCTGTTTTTACTGCCCGCCTAACGGACATATGAATTTTTCAACTTTTATTTTATAATCTGTCAGCTTTTGCCTATCTCAGTCGATTTAGTTATCCGTGTTCGGTTTCAAATTTCCAGAAAAATATTTAAAAAATTCTGTAAATACTTTTCTTCATATTAAGAAGTTCGATAAAAGGCTCTATATATTATCAATTTCGAATATAATTTTATATAACCTTGTTTTATCCTACAAAAATCATAAATGAAAAAAAATATGTGAAGCATATTGAAAAAGGTCCAAAAAACCGGACGCATTGTTAACAATCGTTTACAAACAAAGAATCAGTAAAACATTGAAGTCCAAAAAACCCGTATTTCGATACAATAATATATTTTGGAACTAAGTGTGAAATACTGTTGTTCAATATTTATAAAGTTTTATTTGTATTATTTATTCGACAAGCACGTTCTGTGGGGACAAAAGCTTGCTTTTTCAGCTTCTTTTTGGTATCTGCAGCGGTTTTGGACGTCTTAGCTTGTTATAAATAATGCATTATCACGCCGACGGACACCGAGCAAAATTATTTTATGATAACATCGAAATTCTTTGTATTCACAAGCTTTGTGTCACGCTCTAGTCCACAAGATATACAGTACAATAAAGATTATAATTGTCGTTTCTATGTGCCTAAAACATAATTATAAAATTTCCAACAACAATTCATAAATCAATGTATGTATCTTTTTTAATGTCAACAAAGTAAGAGGAGCTAATACGAGATATAAAGGGAATCAATAATTTTAAAAATACCTTATTTATGTACCATTGTATAGTTTATTTAGCTACAAATTTGCTATCCAACTGAATTCATAGTACTTCATATCAGAAGTCGCTACCTAGCAACCAAGTTGTTCTCAGCGTTAATTAAAAACACCTAATCTGAAAACCTCACGTTCAATGGATGCAAAATTCTTAAGGAAACTTAATCATACTTAAAGTTCGCTATAAAAACAGGTATTGCAGAGTACCAGCATCGTTCCGTTTAATTAGAATGCAAATTTAATAGCCTACAGAGATTTACATGTCAATAGGTACCGAAATAACGTAATCGGAGGCACAAAGGATTTGACGTTGGCGCCAAGGTACTTAGTATATCAACCTATAACACGAACACTATGAATATCAATATTACGAAAATAGGATACAACAATCATTTTGGCGCTAATATTAACTGTTAATCTGTGATAATGTCAAGTTCTGTGTTCTACTTTCAAATTGCAGAGAAACGAGGTACGATGTAAAACAAAAGACAAACCATTTTGTATGATTGAGTTCAAACACAATTTTACATTTCCAGTCCGGGACACGTCGTACAAAACCCCTCCAGAAATTAAATTTTAATATTGTTATATGTAAATGTAAAAATTTTCACTTATTTCTACGGTATGTATGAATTCTGTTTTAATTATGTTTCGAGGTACGAAATACGAAAATATTTTAATAAGTCTATTGTACGTGCAATATGGGTAGCGCGGTTCCGATTTTCATCTATATTAAATCTAATGAAGATTCACAGACAACTGCAGCAAAAATCTTGTTAGCATTCACCCGAGTTGGATTAAAAATTGCATAACTCATAAATAATTGCCGTTAAAATGTAGTTTTAATAAAAAATTTATAGCGTTGATTAAACTTTAAATGTTGTGAATATTGTGAGGTGTAGTATTATAATTCAGGGTACATGAATATTTTATGTGTTTTTAATATGTATTTAATATTAAAGTTTCACCACATTGTTTCGATAATAAACGCAAATAAAAAAAATATGTCTATATTATGGGTATTATAATTATAGCTAAAATCGAGCCGGCATATTTTTGAATCCGATTACTTTAACATTTTTATTAATGTGCGATTGGTCTGAAACTTTTTACAATAATTTCATTATCTATTCCATAGGAATCGAAAGAGAAAATATGTGATGACTGAGTTACAGATTATTTAATTTGTACTCTGAACTATGATTACAACAACAGTATCAATTCCATGATCAGATTTCCTACATTCATTAAATTAAATAAAACCATTTTTTAAATTGTAATTAGCACTACAAATTAAAACAATTGCATTTAAAAACATATCTGAAAATGTGTTCCAAAAGCCGTCCAATGTGCATAAAGCATTAACAATATTGCAATCATTAGCAAAGATAAAAGTCACATAAACAAAGAAAACAAGATATAATTTTAATTAGAGATTTGAACAATAAAACACCAGTATATTTACTTTTACGATACAACTGATATATAAGACACGCGAATGCCATTAGCGTTATTAGCCATAGCGAAGACTTCTTAGGGTATGTCAATAATGTATTTGACAACGGGATTTATACTCATAGACAGTTATATAGAACATTGGAACAAAACAAACAAACTATGAATCGTCGATATTCCAGTAGGAAGGAATGGGTACCAATTATCAAATACATTCAATTAGAATCTTAAACATTTAGAAACTACGAATGCTGTTTTAGATATATAGAATATTATTTTAGGCGTATGAAATAATAATAACGTTTACCAGAATTAATGAATGATGAGAAGTTCGAGCGAGCCAACAAGGTACAGTCCTTGGTCAAACTGACGAATGTACTTTGACATGAAGAGCTCGCAGGAACTTATTAAATATAATAAATGTATATTATGAAATACCGCTGACGTTTTATTTATAGGATAGGGAGGCAAACGCCTACGGGACGTCAAAAAAGGGCAGTTTTCGCAGCCCAAGAACATGCCTTGCCAGCCTTTAAGGGAGGATCAAGCTCTTTTTTAAACAATTGAAGGTCGTATCTTCCAGGGAAGAGTCACACCGGTCGCCCACACTCCCACATATGTGTGTCCCATCGACGACAACCAAAGACAAAACGAGGCTATCGATAGGTTACATATTACGCTATTAAGAATACATAACATATTTTCACATTATAAACGAACAATAAAATTCTTACTGTATAGAAAAACCATTAGGATTTATTTTACTTATGACAAAAGTGCTTTCTAGATTTGATTAAAGACAACGATCGTATTTCCTATTAGGGTTGGTTACAGGGTTCGTGACGTCACGCGTTTCTCGCTTTTATCTGGAAGGGTGTATAATGATAATTGAGAACGAAGTTAAGGTAACAAAATATCTTTTATCTAACAAAAAAGTAGGCAGAACTATTTTTTCAGCTTGATAGTGATTCAGTGACTCCGTTAAAAACGTCGTTGTTCATTTACTTGACTTCATGGTCTGGTTTCCGATTACATCTGTTTCATTACCAAAGGCACACATGTCGTAGATTTTTGTATTTGGGACATGCTTCACTATAAAAAGTACAATCCATCAGTGACAATACGATTTTAAACCAAGCGTCCGCTCAAACACTAACCAAACACTTCTCAATCCTTCTAAAACTGGAAAAAAGTCATAAACGAGTAACTGTAGCGAATTTTAATACTTTTATAACCCAAGGAAACGAACAAACTCAGAAACGCATAAAATTCGATTACTCCACAAACCCAGGCTTATTTTATGCAGATCAAACCGTGAAAATTGAAATAATAATCGTCATTTCGCCGCCGAGAGCCGAGTGCTCTCAAACTGACGCTCAGATAAACCCGAGTGTAAAGAGATTGCGTATTACAAGTCCCCATATCGTGTTATTACAAGTGTTGAGCTCCGTGGGCCGTGATGCATGATATGGTAATTGCAAATTTTCGGAATTCAATTAGACTATTAATGTAAATATGTAACCGAAAAATCAAAATGAAATTATGATTTAAATTCTAGTTCAATTATTTTATGAGGTTATTTATTTTTTATAGGTTAGTTCAAGAATACATTGGCGCTACAACCATTTTAGGTCTGGGTCTAAGATTTTTGGTATCTGTTTCATGATCATTTGTCAATCGTACAGGCAAGTAGGTGATCAGCCTCCTGTGCATGACACACGCTGCTGGCTGTTTCGTCCTAAGGCAAGCCGATTTCCTTACGAACCATCGTTCGAACGGTGAATGAATGTTATCATTGTGAATATTAAGTGCGTAGATAGAAAGAAAGTCCATTGGTTTACAGCTGGGGATCGAACCTACGACCTCCGCTCGTCACTGCTCTGGCGCTAGCTATAGCTTCTAACAAATGATGCTGGGTTTTGTTTTGTAACAAGAAAATTATTAACAAAAGCCTTAAGGTAGGAAGTTGGCGGTTCCTGTGCCTTGAATGTTCTTCTATTTAGTCTTGATTGATTGATCTGATACTTTGGTTACGTTTGACACATTCGATCTATCGTGTTATGAGGGTTATGGAATCTGTGCACCTGTGTCTGCATATACTTTACAATGTCACGCAAAGGTCAGCCTCAACAGAAATAAGCTGAAGTGCTAACAGCGGCCTTCATGAATTTTATTTATAGTTAAATAGTTTCAGATACTTCAAGATACGTTGGGTCATTTATGTTTCTTCATGGGCATATAGGTCAGTCCCCTGTGCCTGACTTACGCTGTCAATTATTGGGGCTAAAGCATGCCTTTTCACGAGGTTTTCCTTTAACTAACAAGCGTGTGGTGCTTCAGGGTTGAGTCACTAGGCCAATACTGTTAAGCCAAGCGGCATCTTATAAGATGTAATCTTTTGACCGGATTAAAGCTATTTGCACAATTTAAAATTATGTAAATAATTATAAGTTTATAATAAATAATACAAATAGCTTTGATCCGGTTAAAAAATTGTTTTCCTTCAATGTGTAAAAGCTATATGTTAACCAATGACAATAATATGTAATATGTTATCAATAACGTGATATATTAAATACAAACTACAATTAAAACTTAACAAAGTGTAACAAAATTGCCACAGTCAAGTTCCACACGCGAAAGAAGTTCAACAAATTCAACCAAGAAGTTAGTGGTATACTAATGTATTATTAATGTATGCAGCAAAGTAGTAAATGTTTGTATGAAACTTCAAGTTCGGTTTATAGATAATTCAGTAGCACGCACGGTTAGGTCGGGCTCGGAATTAATATTCATTTCCGTCACTCTTCGGGGCTTGGCTGGCTTTGACTGGCGCGTCTCGCCGGAGCACCGCTTTGTGAAGCATTATAGCAAATTATTCGCTTCATGTCTAATAAGTCTTTGGTACTTTATTTTCTTTATAGTTTTAATTTGAAAGATCTTTTCATAGAAAATATATATGACTCAGCGATTACTTGTATCATAGATATGGAGAATACACATGTAATAAAAGTAACACTATGACTGTTAAAGTATTTATTCACCCTACCATAAGTTATAGATCACGGCCGTGTTAAAAGCAACGTGCCTTGACAGTATAGAAGAGTATTTTTAGACCATAAGATTTAACAACAATATTATAATTAAGATAAATATTAATATACAAAAGAGTCGCGGAGAGTTTATTGCCAGTCCTTGTCTTCCGTTCTACGCCCTTGATTTGAGAGGTACATAAATTATATATATTTATATTTTGACGTTCATAGGTGTACATTGTGTTACCTATATGAATAAATGATTTTTAATTTATTATTATTAAAGAAAAGTACTTGTTTCCTATAGAAAAATGTGTGTATATATAAAATTACAAGAAACTCAACTATTGGAAATACATTTTACTTAATAAGTGATTTATGAATTTATTGTCGAGTAGAAACTATGGGTAAACATTTTAAGTTAGTGTTATGAGTGAGAGAATATTTGGCATCTAAAAAGATTATGTAATATAGAGTATTTGTTTAAGGATTTTTGTTATTAAAGGTAAATGCGAATCATCAAGCTATATCTAAGACACGTTACAGGGTATTTAAAATATTACCGTAATGTAAAAATGTTAAAATACTTCAGTAGATTAATTATGATTAGTATTTAATTGATACTTATCGCTATTTTCATGAAAGTCGGGTGACTATACAAAAACAAGATGCTGTAAATATCTACGCTGCTAGTGACGCGTTTACGACAACCCAGTCGATTTGTCTGAGCTAAAGCACAGATTGAAATGAACAGTTTATAGACTTATACATATTACAACCATTGTACAGTTCGCCCGTCACGAACCAGATAACCTGGACAAGATCGTTGTTATTGGCAAGGTCGAAGGTAAAAGACCGCAGAGTAGTAGTAAGGGAAGTATCACTCACACACACAAAGTGAAGGTATCACCAGTAGGTCAGCAGGCACTTTACAGAGACACGGACTTCAGCAATGAAGAATAGGACTAAGAAAAAGTACACTTAAATGGTGGATATATTCTGTTCCTGAGTAAGATTCTTACAGAATTTCCTTAATTGTAATAGGTTTATTACTATTATTGTGATCCTTATTATATATTTTTGTTTTTAATGGCTTCAAATCTCTTCGAATAAACCGTGATAGGGATAAGGCGTGTAACGGAAAAATGTGACGCGTAACCAAAAAATTTTACGGTATTTTTTTAATGTATTGTTTACTTTCATTACAGTTACAAGTTATTGAGTGTTATACATAAAAGTGAAGTATGTGTTGCAGACTACTGACATTTTGTTTCGTTAAGCATGTGATAATAAATGTTTACTGTTCATAGCATTCTGTGGCGAAGACTTCTCCCTGGAGGCGAACTCTAATGAATATTAACATCTTGGATCTAACAGACTCGTGCCGTGTCCTGTCTATTTGAAATTACGTCTATTGAATGCTCGAAGTAATGCGGTGTTTACTGTTTGTATTTCAAACGGGGGAATTGAATTTGCTATGGCTTTTGAGGTAGGCTTTTATACATATAATTATAATACTTGTATTGCTATAAAACTGTTACTATACGGTAAAGCTTTAAATTTATTAAAACTAACTATTTTAAGACGACATATATTTTCCTATAAATTGAAAACACCTAAAGCCTAATTTTATTATATTTAGTAAGTTTACAATATATATCTTCTAAAGATACAATAATGAATAGAAAATGTTTATTTATGCTACATTTTATGCAATTTAATTTTAATCTACAAGTCGCAAGTATTTAGTTATTCCTATTTCAAATTAAGAATCCGCTAAACACTTGTTTCTTCTTAATGGATATGCAATATAAACAAGGGTTGCAAGTTTTGTGTATGCAACAGCTGTTATATTAAAAGAAAATTACGAAATTTTGATGCATGGATTATGCAAATTGATGCATATCCGTCTCAAGCATTTGCCATCACGTTTACTAAATATATTTTAATGGTGTGTACTCGACACTTTTTAATTATAAAACAATAAAAGTATTGTTGTGTATTGTAAAATGTAATAAATTTTGCACTTTAACGCTGAAACAAGAATAGAATTTTATTTTATTTTTGCTCTTAATCATTCATTACAAACGTGAAACTAAGGATAATTAGATACTAAATAATGTTATAGAAAGGATTTGTGAAAATGACATGATAACTTACAAAGACACCTACCTCTAACCAGATACCTTCAACTTCCTCACTGCTGTGGATACTGCCTATAATATCACACACGACTACCGGACTCTTTGAATCAAAGAGTTACATGGGTCTACGAATGAGGTTTTGTGAATTAAAAAAAAACTTGTGACATATATGCCGTGCACTAATCTATGTGCACAACTAACACGCGCTCGTACGGTGAAGAAATACATCGTGAGAGTACCGGCATGCTGTGTCCAAAAATCGACATGTTTTAGACAGAAGCCAGCAAGAAAAAATTGTTATGTATATTTGATAACACATAATTATTATTATATATGGATACAAAACAAAGTGAAAATAATTCCAAAACCATGCTTTCTATCGTTATTAACGTAATTTAAATATCATGATCAGAGATAACATTTCCCTCTAGGAAATACTTTCATCAATTTTCGTGAAAAACACTCCGCCCTAAACCAAATTATAGTATCATAAAAACAATGATTTAGATCTATGGAGTTTGGTGTCGGTATCATTTTTCCATTAGGGGAGGCGACACGGCAGGTTTACTGATTTAATAATAATAATTACCTCGGATATTACGTGTAGGGGTCGATGTTACTTGCTGAGTCGAAGTATGTTACACCGAACTTATGTGTGATATCCATAGTAATAGATTAATAACGTGTATATTTATTTAATTACTTTTCGAAATTATTACAATTGATTGAATTTAAGATATACACAGCCATTAGGTTAAGATGCATCTTTTTGGAATTTTCTGTAATGATCATACAAAAGGTTGTTAAAAGAAATAGGTAGTAGTGTTTTAATATAAATCAAACGGGTGTTAGTTTCGTTACCTTACTATATTTCGTATTTTCCAGTATGGACCCTTTTTTGTTGAGGCTTCCTCCTGAATTTTCCATTTAGATCTGTGCTTGAAGCAAAGCAATGAATAATATTTTAACGAAATTAAATAGTTAAAGGAATTTACATAACTATCTAGGTTCTATTCATCGTGAGCTGTCACAAACACAATTTATTTGTCAGTCTCAGTCAGGATGTATACAGATACATAATTACATTTTATAGTATGACCATATTATAAAATTAAATCCGCGATTGCTTTATAAACGGCTTATTCAACAAGATTCGTGTGTATAATTTTGGTTTTATGTAAGAAAATTAAATATCCCGAATAATATGAGAAAGGAAAATTAAGCTATAGTAAAATAATAGTTATAAAAAAGAGGTAAATATAGTATTATTGACGCTTACTAAATTTAGTCATAAAGTATTTTCATTCCTAGATTTAATTTATTTAATTTATAATAATTTGCTCTATTATATTTAAAAATTGATTTCCATTCGTAGAGGGTGTTAAAATGTTTATATCTTTATAATTTTGAGGGGTTCGTATCATTACAGGGGTAACATTAAGTGCATTAATCAGAAATTATGACCTGTTTTCCAACATTACCAAATTTAATATCTTAAGCTATGTAATTTTTGTAAAATGTGTTGTCTCCAATTCTAATCAAACAAAATTAAAGAATAAGTTAATAAAGTGGCAAGTCTTGTGAAATTTTTAAAAAAGTATTAGAAAAAATAATTATTATAAAAATAAATGATAAAAAGTTTCGGTCGTACCGAAGTATGAGGAAGATGCACAGTAGGCTAGTTTTTGTATACATTTATTTAAGCAATGTTTTTCTTCAAGTTTATATTTGTTTCAAAGTGCTTCCTTAATTTTCCTCATCCCAGTCTAAAGCTTTACCTCGTAAAGCATCGTTTGTAGTCACAAGGTGTAAATAAATAGGGGATTTTATCGAATTTATTCCAGGGGGAAGATATCCTGCTATTTGTGGGATCCAGGGACCTTTTACTACGTTGTAAAATAGTTTAGTAAGAAAACACGCGCTCTCTTGACCAACACGTTTTCCAATTCCGCTTAGCGATGTTTTCGCTACACAAAATTTATAACGTTTGACTTGAGCTTTATTCAGACGATACGAACGTATGACACGTTCAATCTTAAACTGGCAATTTTATTGAACGTCATTATATAAATTAGTGGTGCAGTGCAATTTTCAAGTTGCCAATTGGCTTGCACATGGCTGGAACTAACAACTTAGTTTAACGTAAGTAAAAACATACTTTTAATATTTGCCCTTAGCGATTCACTCTTGCTTTCTGTTTCTTATTACGTCGTCTAAGCCTACTAAGCCATGAAGGTGGTGTAGTAACAATCATAATATAATTCAGTTCTAACATAACGTGCCTATGTTACATTACTTTGCTTTTAAATCATTAAATGAAATGCAACAAAATTCAATATTTAATGTCATAATAATTTTACAACCCACGACTTCCTTAAATCCAATTTAAGTGCAGACAGTCTACAAATTCTATTATCGCACTTCGGAAAGCAAATACACAAAAATAGAATTAGCATAAAGTGTTCCCTTTGGGAATATGCGAGGGCGGAAGGGGTGTGTGGTAATGTACTTTTAAAGTGTAAAAACATTTAGTACCTCACAAGGAAAAGCTTTTTATGCATCACTTTAGTGGTTTTCAATGTACTTTAAGTATTTCCTTGATAGTGAAACTAATCAGTAACTTATTTACACACAGACCCGTTAAATTCTCCAACTTTATACGATTTAAATACTTTTAGTTTATTGGTTTTATTTTTTTGTGCTGCATCAAATGTATAATAGTGTCTACATCAGATCACTTTAATAATCTTTAATCTGTAAGACTGTAAGACTGTTGGTGGCGCTACTAATAAATATTACAAAAGATTTATTTTTACTAAAAAAGCAAATCTGATCATATATACAGGATACTTTTAAAAGTTATTTAAGTAAGTGTTTAAATACAATTTTAATGACATTCTACTGTACTAAAAAATACTATCCCGATATTTTAATTTATAGCAATCTGTCTGACCCCGATAAGGTTTTCTTTTAATGTTATAAGTAAATACTACCCGATGTTAATGCTTGAAAATGCTTGATATTATTGCTTGATATAACTTTATAAATAACTTTGATTGGAATATAACGAGCCCGAAGCTATGTGCAAGTAACATAGTACTAACTGATGGTTTATTGTAGAATGTGCTCAAGTCAGAGAGCGCGTTCAGATAATCCCATGTCAAGCTGATTAAGGCTTCACCCGCAAACTGAAAATAATAAGTTAAAGTTAGGTAAAACTTTAATTTACGAGTCCGTTTGACGTGCCTCACTAATCTTATGCTTAAAACGTACTTTAGCATTTCTTTGCCACTTGCAACGCCTCAGGGGTTCTTAATGCAAATTTTATTTATTCATGTAAATTAATATCTATTCTACGAGGCAACCAGTGAGCCGGGAAATTGAGTACGTGCAAAAATAAGCCCTTAGCTACCCCGTCTTATGCAAACAAGGTAACCAATTAGAATTTCTACATTTATACTATATTCCAATGACAGAAGCGTGACTGGGAAAGACTTAATAAATTAAATAACACATTTATTGAAATTGCCATAAGTCATAGTGTTCGTTAGTGTTCTTATTCCCAAAGATAATAAATAATATATGCATAAGAGCTTAAGTAATTTTCTAAATATTAAACTTTAAACGATAATAATATTTCGAAGATTCTAACACTGTAATACATTTTAAATAATGTTTAAATAGTAACATATTATAAGAACAGGAGTACTAGAGCTAAGTCTCCTTGGTAAGTTTCATATTTTTTAAGTAGTAGTATAGGTACTATACTAAAATTATGTTATAAAGTAATAAAATAATAAATAGTAATAAAATTCCTGGTTGTATTGCATGTGAAGAAGAATATCAGTTCAGTATTAATGACAAGGCCGTTAGATAAAAAAAAAGACACAGACATTGATATAAATGATTTATCAAAACCCAATTTAGGTTTCTATATTTTTATTAATATTTATATAACATTAAGTTACTGGATTGAAACATTCTTCTGTTTTAACCAAGTACATTGTATGTATGAAATATAATCATTATGTACATGTTTAGTTGAGGATACTTAAGTTTTTTATTTTATCTTTTATAACTATAACTTTTTATAATCTAATAAAATATATTTGTCTACAAATAAAATAATAATATGTTTTTAAATTAGTTCTATTTGAATTGTGGGTTGAAATTAGTTATTATTATATATTTTTATTTAAGGTTTAAATTTTTTAAGAATTTTATCATAAAATTACATGTGAAATTTATTATATTGTTTTTTTAATAAAATGTATAAAATAACAAGGCTAAAATAAGTATACCTGTATTAAATTGTAACTTATGATGTTACTTCATAATTGATAGTAGACAGGAAGGTTTGATCAAACAAAACATTGTATTGATTTTACTTGAAGTAATTAAATAAATAGTACATTTATGTCCAATTAATAAAAGACTTCTATTCAGTTCTTATAAAGAAATATATCGAATTTCTTTTACTATTATCAACTTTAATTATCTAACATCGGTTAGGTATTATTTTTGAGTATTTGATCTTTGAATCACTTAATACCACCCTTGTTATATTTTGTAATCACTCTAAATAAATAAAAATATTTTATAAAAAAAATTGGAAGAAAAGAAATTGATGTAAACAGTCACATTTAGTAATATTTTGAAAATATAAGATATCTTCCATTCTGCTTAGTTCTTAATATTTAGATAGTCTAAAGCTGAAAAATCCGTTTTAGCTGACACTAATAATCTTTTTGTTAAGCTAGGATATTCTAAAATAAAGATATCCAGATAACGATAATGTAGGTATCCCTTGTTTGCGTTGTACCTACTGCGTTGCGTTGTACAAACATTTGATTTACACAAACACTACGGTTGGCAGTTGTCGGGTTATGTTAAATATAAACTCTTAATTGGAAATGATAAACAAATCATGTAACCGTAATACGTACTATGTAATATAAAAAATAAACTTATTACTCACCTTTGAGTAGCCCCTTTGCCAGGTAAGTTGTACGATAAATAATTTGTCACAAAGATAGTAGATTATTATAGGCAAATTCTATATAGTGTCTAAATATCCCTATTTTCTTTAGGTATATTTAGACACAACATCAAACATTAAAGTGTTTTTATCTATTTTGAATTGAATCTAGGTTAAATTCGATTAAATTAGTTGTAGTTATTTCCATTCAATTATTAATTTATTTTTATCAAAGAAAATTTTGGCAATTAACACTTATTATAAATAAAATGGGTCAATTGTCACGATATTTATAGACAACAACTGATTTTTTAATTCCCCTACAAATTCCATCTACTACCAATAACGTAAAATGAAATTGCTTGACAGAATACCATGATATTTACCAAAAATGAGACGCGTGATAAGGGGAATTCTGTTAGTGAGATGCGGGTTAAAATATAAAATTACGGATTATCAAAATGCCAGTTCCTCGCGTCAACTGCATGAAATAGCAATTGTGTGATATTACTATGAAATATAATAATTTTTTGATTATAAACAAAAACGCGTAAAGTTTTCATACTCAAGTAATAATTATTTAATCGACTTCAAAATGTAAATTGTCAAATAATCAAAACGTCAGTGTAATGATTGATTAGTTTTTAGTCTATGACATCACATCTTGTAAAATTAATATAAATGAATGTATTGTTTTTTGCTAAAGATTTCTTATATTTTTTAAGCTTGAATGGAACCAAAATAAATGTTCCAATACAACAAATTAGTTTTTCAATGAATTGACTCTGACGGAGGACATTTGACCAATAATATGGCCTAATGTAAGTTTAATAATTAATGAATGTCTAGCTTAATTTACTAACAATGATGTTTAGCATAAGAAAGTGTAATAACACTACTTACAGTCTATAAAGGCGACACTCAGATATATATTTTGGTCGGCATGTCACTATTTAGCATATTTTTTTATAACCTTTACATTACTTAGTTTAATACGTTACTGGCATGTTGAACTTTAATAAAATATTCATATGAACAAATTACAGCACAAATTTAAAGTACAGGAGATGCTAAATAAATACGAAGGCTACTGGGGCCCGCTAATGGAACGTAATACGATAGCTTTTGTTGGAACACATTATTCAAATTTTAAAGGTACCTATTATACATATTTTTGTAAGTTCCGTCACAATTATGTGTTGTGACATCTGTTACGGTTAGATACATGTGAACAATTTTATGAAGTGACATTTTAAATAAAATACGTTTTGGTGTCTTTAAAGTAAAGGTTACTTTAAAGGCACTGTGTTTTTTAGAGTTCCATAAGACTTGAGACGTCAGTACTGTCGGTCATCGTTTCATCTAAAGGCGTAAATAATTAAGGCCCACAGAATCAGGAAATGGTTCACGTTTTAATTGAAATTTTTATATTTCAATTTTAATCATTGACATCACATCTACTTATACAATATTCTTAAATTTAGATTTTGTACTGTACATAAATATCGTGTCTATTTTATTTACTTTATAAATTATTTCTTTATTATACCTCATACGATTTTTTTTAAATAAAGTAAAACAATAGTACTACGTAAACTCAATCAACGTACGTAGGGACTAGCACAAATGTCAAAGTGTATGCAAACAATGATATGGTTGAACATCACTAACCCCTTCTTTAACATTACATACAAGTGTTAATGACATGCCATTTACAAGTGTTTGTATTGTATATTCCATGTTTGAATTTAATCTTGATATTTGCACAAACCGCTTTTATAATATAACTAAAATCAATTTGGGCTTGTCAAACAAAATTATAATTGCCGACTTCTATTATTGTATGTATGGGAAGAAAGTTTCATAATTATATTTTGATTTTAATCATAGAGTAATAATCACGAGTTTGTTGCACAAGAAACATTTGTGTAATGATAGGAATCGTATTACTCGCCGCTTTTTGTGTCCTAGCATGCTATTTTTGCAGTTGAACATAAAATGCGACTCATCACTACAAACCCCCGCTGATCATCAATGGAGTTTCAATGTGAACATTTAACACTCGCTCGTGACAGTCAGGAAAACTGTTATGTAAGGAAACCGGTATGACATAAACTAAAAACAAGTCGAAGGCGAAATCCAACAGCTTGTACCACAACTAGTTCTACTTATAAAATACTTAAGGAATTAAAAAAATGACAAATTCAGAACAGCTAATTAGTATTAGGGTAAAGTAGCTTAAAATGTAATGTACACGTTGCTTGCGCTTAATAATTAAATGGGTTACATCACTCGCAAAGTGCTGTTATTGCCGATTCCCATGTACTAAATAGTAAATTGCAATTTTATTAACGCATTGTAAAAAATTTCCCACAAATTAATCAGTATTAATTTATGTGAAATATTCACACAAAGACCTATGCTAATGCTAAAACAGATTTTACAAGTACGTATTATTAAACTGAATTCAGTTACTTAATGGTTTACGACATATAATACGGTTCAAATATGTTTGCCTAATGATAATTACGAGTGTACACTTGGCGATTAAAAAGAGTGGCGGAGAGTTTATTGTCAGTTCTTCCCTTCCGTTCTACGCCGGTACGTCGTGTTACCTATATGAATAAATGATTTTTTAATTTGTGGTAAAGCGTGCTTTTCACGAAATTGTTGCCTGCCTTTATTCATTGGCTGAGCGCGGATGAATTTTTATTTCTATGTAAATTTGACGACATGTAGCAAACACTGCTATAGGTTTTAATTTGTAGTTTTTTTTTTTATGATTACTATAAACAGTACAGAAAAAACAAAAGTATTCTAAGGTATTTAAGCTTGATGCCTGAAGGTCAACACCACAGTACAAATTTTATATTTCTAATAGACTTAAGAGTACGTCGTTCGTCGTCGTCTTTGTCGTTCCACAACTGAGCGTTTTCTAGGGCAGGTTTTGCCACGCACCACTACTATATGGAACCAGCTGCCCACTGAAGTATTTCCGAACCAATTCGACTTAGGGTCCTTCAAGAAAAAAGCGTACCAATTCTCGAAAGGCCGGCAACGCACTTGCGAGCCTTCTGGCAATGTGAGTGTCGATGGGCGGCGGTATCGCTTAACAAGGTGAGCCTCTTGCCCGTTTTCCTCCTATTACCTAAAGAAAAGAGTAAAATAAATACAATTAATACAAAAAAACGAAACGAAAACATTACCACAAACAAAGATAGAGTACTGCCAAACATAATATTACATCTATTCTAAATTTTAAATAACGCAGGTGAGCGTTCAGTCTCCTATGTCTTCCAATAGGAAAGGAATTACTTTTCCAGTAGTCAACCCAGGGTTTGTGGCATATTTAATGAGCCGTGATTTGATTTATAAAATAAATTACTTTATCTGTTAGAATGCAATTCTAAAAGTTTTACCGTAATTAATCAAACCGTTAACAATTAACATTTAACTAGTTGTTAGATGCTTAATAGAATTTAATAGTTAAAATTTAATCAGGTGAGTTAATAGAGTATGAGTCGTTAATTTATAATCGTTTCTCGTAAACGTACCGCTATCGTTAAATAATTTTAATCAAAAATGATTACCTTTAATTTTACTCATCACTTATTATTAACGGCTAAGATGGTGTTGTTGTTAATGTATAATCGCAATTGCCTGCAATCATACAATTCGGTAAAACTTTATGTCATATTTAAAAAATAATAAGTAATTATTTTGTCTAAAACCTCCTAAAGAGGATTTAAGAGATTAACATTTTATTTATAAAGTGTTGATTTTTGTCCATATCGTAATAAAAAATATATTTCCTTAACAGATCTCCGAGTCTCTGGTCAAACACTGAGAACACTTTAAGGTTATCTGTGAGACATAAAAACAGACCCTTAATGACACATACGAAAGATTATGTCCTAAATACGACATAAAGGGAGAGAAGTGTAAGCGAATGTGTCGCATTTATTTTATTGGTGTCATTAATTTGTTGGCAACGTCCAGACGTTTGGACGGACATGGCTTAGGGCAGCTATTTATATGGATTATTGTTCTAACATCGGCCTTAAATTACATTTGTTTAACTTTAGAGCTTTTGTATGTGCTCATATATAATTTTGTAGCGAATAGATCTTGATTAGAAATATAAGAAATTACATTAACGAATGAAGATAAACTTCGCTGAAGAATTATAAATGTATACCGAGTAAAATTTTGGCAAATTCTATTAACATCACTTAATTCATTCGTAAGAAGTATATGAAAGCTTCATAAACTTCAGCTTATATTAATAAAATAGAAAAAATATTATTATAAAATCCCGAATAAATCATAATAAACTGTTTGTAATTATTTTGTTCTGTTCTATTTCTAGAAATCCTGTAACAAATATATTCACACACATTCACATATTTTGGTGCCGAGCAAAGGAAATTATTGACATTCATTATCATGCGAGGAACAGGCTATGCTGAGTATGTCGTTCATTTATGCTATATTAGGCAAACAAAATATTGTTTTAATTAAATTTCTACTTCTTTTGGCGCGTTAGGGAAAAATTATGTAAATTTTTACGATGCGCGCGCACACCGTCACACAAACCCGACACCCTGAAGTTAGCTATAGTCAACATTTTAGTTCTATTGTTAGTGTCGTTTTTTCTACAAACGTAGAATACAATTTTTGTAAAGTTTTTATCTTGTTTTTAAGAAATAATCAAAGAATCTCTATGTTTATTTTACGAATATTTGGGTGACCAGAAAATGACATGAATATCTCATTTGGGTTTTAGGTGCACACCGTAACCAGCACTGGTTTCACGACGATGTTTACCTATACTACTGTACAGCAAGTATTAATATGAATTGGGCACAGTAGAATGCAAAGCCGGCGATCAAACGCACGACCTCAGACTTGTGAAACGCTCACCTAACACTGCTTATGTAACAAAAAAACAATATTAAGTGACACTACAATCATATGACACATGTCGCCAATTTTTGGGTACACTTGCTGGTTTTGTGACTATGCTTTCACCGTATTAGCAAGTGTTAAGTGCATTCGTAGGTAGAAAAACTAGCTGCAGTCAGCTATCTAGCTATCTAGGACTATCTGCAATACGCGTTTTGCGACTAGTGGTAATTTTGGAATTCTGTAAAGCTTTTGAAAAGCCAGGTTTGCTCTTGCGAGAAAGGCAGCGGAAGAAGCGGTTAAGAGCCAGCCCTAAGGATTCCGGATCCTCTCTCGGATATCAAGCTCGTCGGCATCATCGTGGCCGAGAGATCTACTGTGTCGAAAATCACTGGAACGTAACCCGGTTCGATACCTTTTTACTTTAATAAATTTGTAGTATTCTCTATGTCTATATATTCCATGCCAAATTATAAAAAAATAAAATATTTTCAAGTTAAATAATTAATTTTTTGTTAAAATGTAATAAATTGATTCTATGAAATATGTGTCAAAGTCTTCGTAGTACTAACACAAACTAGCTTCCGATACTAAACACGAGCTAAGTAGATTATGATATAGCCAGTTGCTTTTAATACTTTAATAGTTAACAATTTCAACCTCGCAAGTGTATGAAACGTTTGCATGTATAAATGACATTACCGTCAGCTAAGCGTCCAAGAAGTATGCAGACTTCCGGAATTTACCTTTTCAAGTTTGAAATTTTGTGCTAATGCATTGAATATTTGCGTAGTTTTACAGACATTTATGATAGCCTGACGTACCGTGTTAAAATATATGTGGAAAGTTTTCTCGTTTGTGGATATTAAAATAGTATACAGAACAAAGTAAATCACTGAATATATTTTAAAGAATTCAGAATGCGGGAATAATTTATCTTTAAAAAAAAGCCAGATATCGCCACTACTGAACTTTTTACTGGTCTGTTTAAAACGTATTATAAAGTTCTTGGTTTAAATGACCAAAGAAAGTGTTTTAGTATCAAATGTATGTTTATTATTTTATATATTTAATTATGAACTATCAGTTTAAAAAATTATAAGTGTTAAACCTCGCTTTACCATATTTATTACCTCGCGTGACTTAAACAGTTTCTGGTTACAATTTCTAAAAAGACAATTTATTATAATTTGGAATACGTTAATTTTACCGTTTACTTACAACGGTCGGTAAAACTATAGGGACTTCTATTTCAGGACTATTAAAGCCATTAAGTGACACACTTACGCTTATATAATTTCGACAAAATTATTCTATTGAAAATAAATCAGTCTGGGGTCTCAAATTTCTGCATCTGTTTCGTCATCCTTTGATATTTAGACATTCGCCGTCGACTTTTTGGCTATAAGGAAACACATTTCATGAATGAGATTCGCACGCTAAAGCCACTAGGCCAACAAGCTCACTATTATTGTGGAATGCTCTGCCTGCAGCCGTGTAGACTTGGTAGACTAAATTTACATTTAAAAAACAATTGACAACATTGTACGAATAAACCTTAGATATTTTACGTGTATGTATTTTTATATCGAGTAGTTTTAAGTTCAGTATTGTATTTTTTGTAAACAACATTGTTTTTTTGTTAAGACCGCCCTCATCCTTTGTCTTCATTTATTTAATCTTATTTTTCTCCTATTCTGTGTTACTGAGATGTAAATAAAGTGTTATTATTATTATTTAAGCATATCTATATCTTTTCTTTAGTGCCTTATTAAGAAAATTTCAAAAGAAAATTACGCACTGCGCATAAAACACGGACGCTATAAACCTAAGGTTAATAAACCGGCGATACAAAACACACAAAGGAGTTTTATACACGTTGTATTTAAAAATAAGTAAGATAAATGAAAAACGTACATTTTCCTTCAAAGTTAACCCTCGCTGCACCTATTTTCCATATATTACCACGCGTTATTGCAAAGAATGCATTATCCTTTGAATACGGCTAATGACGTTGAAAAATAAGCTTGGCTTAGTAACAGAGGCTCGACTTAGGGAGCCATGAAAAGCTTTAAAATATGCTTTAGGTTATTGTATTAATGGTATGCTACGTTTGGATAAAAATTATGATTGTCAACAGTTTGTTTTAGGTATTTATCAAAATATGAATTATATATAGGAGAGTATTTTTAAAGTATGAGGAGATTATTGTGATAAAAAGGTGTGTTTCCATAAAAATATTATCGTTTTGTATTTTGAGATATTTTTTTATAATTTGTATACCAAGTTTACTATGTTGCCTACATGTTTAATCATAAATTAGAATGTTTTAAATTCAACGTAGCAGTATAACGTACTTGTTAATAAAAATTACACAATGAAAGAAAAATATTCCATTCGACTTCAGGCTTTCACGACATTTATTGCAGGGGCGCGTCTCTAGATGGCCTTAGTACCATCCATTAAGCACACCCTTATTACTTGCAAAACTTTTATTAACTTTTTACAAATTATTGTAATAATTGTATGAAAATAAGTTTTTTTGTACGAAAGTTTTAGTTTTTTATTGAAACTCCAATTTTTTTATTCAATGCAAATAAATCTTTCTTAAAATAAAACTTTAATAAAAATCAATCAACCATACTTACTGGAAACCACACGGGTCGACAAGGATGCTGTATCAAAAGTACAACTAAACTAAAGTGAAAAAAAAATGCTCTTGAATGTATATGTGTGAATATAATTTTTGGCTTGTGTTTGTGTCTTTTATTATATGGACAGGTACCATTCTATTAATGGAAAAGAATATTGTACCGCATCAATGATACCGATGATCCAATCGTTGAAGAGAAAATGCGATGTATTAGAAAGATGTCTTAACTTACTTCATTCATGGCTCAAAGTTACTGAATTTTACAATAGCGTAAAATTTGAGCGTACCGAGCGTACATAAAGCGTAAATAACACTAAAGACATTGTTTGTTTTTTTGCGTTTGTTATATTATTGTATGACATTATTTTATACATATAGATAGATATATTTCTTTTTGTAAAATATGTGGAAAAAAACCAAAAACAGAATAAGGACGTAGGCAATATTAGAACACATTGCCAAGAATTGCATTCATTAACTAATGTACATTCAAAATACTTTCTCATAAATTTTACTTATGGAAAAAGAGGGAAAATTCGAGAGGAAAACGGATCGAGGCCTTGATCATTAACTTAATGTTCATACAATTTGATGAAATTAAGGCTTAAGTAAAACGTATTTTTAAAACGATTTCAATTAATTCGGTTCTTAGAAAAACAAAGAAGCACTATATGTTAAAAATTACACAGATAAAAAGAAAAATCTATTAATACCGGGGGCTTAGTCTAGACCTTTACAATGTAAAAGTAATAAATAAAAATAATAATTTACGCACTAGATTGCTTGACGCTAGTCAGATACTTTTAAGTCTTTTATACTTTTTATTATTTATTTTAAAAATTATAAGGTTTATAAAATCATTATATTATTATTACATAAAACTTGGCCTACTGCCTGTAGAGTATTCATTATGTTATTATTAGTATTAAAACATATTTTTGTTACTTTACATATAAGTATTTTAAAATAAGATTATTAATCTTAATTTAACAGAAAATAATTTCATTCATAACACACAAGTATAGTGTACAATAGTCTTAATTAAAAACGGGAAAAAAATCTAAAATAAATGAATATTAATATCCATTATTATTATAATTTATTTCTTTACAGAACAGGGGCAGGCGTCTCACCTGATGTTAAGTGATACCGCCTCGCGCCGCGCTCGCGAGTGCGTTGCCGGCCTTTTAATAATTAGTACGCTCTATTCTTGAAGGACCCTAATTCGAATTGGTTCGGAAATACTTTAGGCAGCTGGTAGGGCGCGGTTAAACTTCCTAAGAAAACGATCAGTTGTGAAAGCCTTTTACTAGACAGCTGATAGATACTTTATGAGTTTACATTCTCCTATCTTGCATTTAACTATCCAAGTACATGGACCAAGTCTAATATCTCAAGTTGTCGAGACGGCACGGCGCAATCACCGCGTGTCCCTATTGCATTGTTGCGTGACGTTTTCTTGTTAGTACTCCGCCTGTGCTTTCTAGTCTGTGGTATTTCTATGTATATGCTGTTTTGTCAATTGTCAAAACAAAAGACTGCCAGTCTGGCCACAGATAAGACAACTCTGGAAGTAATTGAATTTACGAAGTACATATAAAGTCATTTGGTTATTCATTTGAAATTAGAATTTATTTAGAACTCGTGAATACTAAAGATTTACAAACTTATCTACAAAAATAGTTCTACTACACTTTTTTATTTTGTATTTACCAAAGTATTTTGTTTAATTAAGCTATTTATATTAAAATCATGTATTATATTTAATACATGATTTTCTAATGTTAGTAGCCATTATTGTATTATATTTTGAGACTAATTAAATCTGCTCCTAAAATTCTCGCCTTTTACCAAATCCGTTCAGAAACATTTCCATACCCTTACACAAACGTACCATCTATCAACTTGTATCGCCAATATTTTGTATCAAAACCTCACGGAAACCTTAATAACTTATGATGTTACTTGGTGTGTTATCCACGTCTGATGTGTCAATTATCGTGACA
Organism: Pieris brassicae; assembly: GCF_905147105.1. NCBI lineage: Eukaryota > Metazoa > Arthropoda > Insecta > Lepidoptera > Pieridae > Pieris > Pieris brassicae. The sequence continues at coordinate 17,761,064 of NC_059672.1, forward strand.
TGGAACCGCGGTATAAATGAGACATAGTAACAATGTTAATGCCAAGCAATTATAAGTCTTATATTCACATATTAAAGTTCAAATTTCAACAGTCAAGATTGTTTTCTACACCTGCGCTTCCGATTTAATAGCACGCAAATGAAGTTTATTCCTGTCTTTTGAATATCGAGATTTTTTGCCTTTGTTTGAACATTCGGGCCGGAAAGAGGCTTTGCCTGTTTTCTTTTTATGGACAGGTACAACTTAAAACCTTCTTCTTGTTCCTTTTGGTCGACTGACATTTGTCTATGATATAAACAGTAGATGAAATATCATAAATTCTATCTTAAGACAAATTCATTACAAATCCCTCTTTCAAGGTCATAATATCTCCAATAACAATTAGAAATAAGTAAAATTAATAATGGGCTGGTATTGGAATTGAAATTTTTTGATACGATAATTTAATAATGATATCAAATTCGTATATTAAGCTTACAGATTGTTTTCTGAGGGACAGATAGAAAAAAATTGCCATGAAACATTACACAAATTCATTTCTAATATTACAACTTTAATTAATTTATTACTAAAGACCAACTAACACATCATTTTCACACTAGCATAACCTGTGAATGCAGCCACAGAATGCCGTCAAGATCGTGGCATTGTCCGTCAGTCCACCACGTGTGGTGCATTGCCGTCAGAGGCGCCGCACTGACAGCAACGGACGTTATTTAGAGCTTCATTGTACCATTCAACTTTCAAACGATCAAGATTTTTGATAAAAAGAATTTAACTTGCCAAATGTTGATGTGGTTTTGAATAATTGGACGATTTGCTTCTAATGTTATATCAATCAGAAAACTTGATTAAGCAAATAGAGAATTGATAACTATACGTAGTTATCTAACGTAATTATAAATTTTGTATCCTATAATTATTATTACAATTTCGATTATAAATATTTATGTAGAGGAAAATATTATATAAAGATTCATCACAGTGTATAACAGTAGGACAGAGCATTTTTATTTGAAAGCGTAATGAACAATGAACTTCAACGTTCATCGACATAAAATATATATTTACTGAATTTATGAGAACCTTAAGGTCGTGTACGACCTTCTTAAAATATATTTTACCATGAAATGTTTATCCCTAAAAGAACATTTTTGTGATATAGTTTTAATTATGTTGAAGATTTTAGATTAAGAAACGTTTCACTTCGTTAGTCTAAAAGCTGTTCATTTCTGACTTCAAATCTCATTTAATGGTATTTTACCTGGAGAAAAAAGCAAACGCCCAGGGCTTTCAAAGTAATGAAATTCTTGAATTTTAATTTGCTAAGTTCAAGGCGTCCGAAGACCATTACTTATGTTAGTATCGGCTATGTTTAATGTCAAATTAAGCAGCAAAACACATCATCAGTACTGAATTGATTTTACTAACCCATCAATCAATAAGATTGATGAATGTTGAGTATTGACGGAGAGTGATTAAAAAAAGTCACGCAACAAAAAAAGATAAATAAACTGTTTGCATACACGGTGTTGTTCTGTTGAGTTAAAAATTGTTCGGAATACTTGTTTTAAATTAAAAAAAAATTAAAAGTTAAAAACCTACTTCAGTTAGCTGTCAACATTATTTATTTATGCCATACATGGATACTTATATCAATGACCAAGCCGATTCATAGACTGTTGGACTGAAAATGTGTGGTCAAAATATCTACATAAATTTAGTAGACAGTATAAATATATCATCATACTTATACATGAATATTATTAAACTTTAATATCAAAGAATACAATTAATAAATGTAAGCTTTTAATTGACAAAAACTAAAAAAATAACAAAAAATTTAATACATACACACAATTTAAAATCCATGGAATCGATTTTAATTTATTTATTTTTTGCAACACTGTGCCGAAAAACCTCATTAAAGTACTACAATGTAATTCTCATATGTAGCGGTCAAAAGCCTTCGTGTTCAATTATATTGGTACCAAGATAACAAACGTCACGTACTGGTAGCGGTTCTATCGTCAAATCAGTATGGAAGTAGTGAGTTAATTGCTATTGTGACTGCATATAGGTTTTTGAGATACTATCAATAGTTTTTATGGCCCTTTGAATAAAATACGTTTAAATGAGATTTGGGAAGGCGGGTGAAGCGTGTTCAATTTATGGTTTTCAAATATCATCTAAAGCTATATGAATTGAATAAAAAACAATGATATGTAAAAATTACAATATTTTCTTGTTATGTAACAGAAGGCAGGCTCACCGTATGTCAATTGACACGGCCGCCCCTGGGAACTCATATTTCCAGGAGGCTCGCAAGTGCGTTGCCAGCCTTTTAAGAATGGGTACGCTGTTTTCTCGACGGGTCGAGTAAGTCGAATTGGTTGGAAAATACTTCAGTGGGTACTTGGTTTCACATAGTGGTGGTGAGCGGCATAATTTGCCTCAAGAAATGCTCAGTTCACAATTGTGGAACGACAGCCATCGCCCTGACACGGATAGTATTATTTTTTATTAAAACTAACCGTAAACTATTTCATGATAAACAGAAATGACATATAATTAAATATATTTTTTTATCTAAAATATATCTGTTACACCCTGAAATGGAAATTTTTTACCATTTTTTCTTTAAATAAATCTTTGAAAAACTGACACGTCGAAGCAATAAAAAAGTTATCACCCAAACGTATGACTTTTCATACAACAGAGTATAATAACTGATATCGCTTATCTTTCTACATACAAAATGGACCATAATGTTTAAGATAACTTTTCCAAATGGTTTCATATTAGATACATAGATTGGGCACAGATAGTATGTCGTTAAAATTCTTGACTCTTGACTCTTCTTAAATATGTATTTAAGCTATGTGTAGTTTGAACTCAATTCAAGTTAGAGAAATAAATTACTTGGTAAAAAGTTAAAATACACGCCCTTTAGACTAGCTACTGTGTTGTTCATATTTATTCGTATACTATATATAGTGATTAGTTAACACTTACGATGTTTTCCTTTTCAGTAGAAGCAATTGTTTATTGTGCATCTGAAAAGAACATACATACGTATTCGAAGATCAAAGGCACGACCCTACAATACCGGTGAAAACCGCATAAACACTGAGCTTACACGGCCAAGGTTCAAATATTGAATGTTTAAAGGTACACAGAAAGCTTAAAATTTGTGACTTTCATCGTGATAGTTATAGTAACTCCTGTTTCAGTTTAATAACCAAATTGGACCCTTCGACTAGTTCTTAATACAAATTGTAAAAATATATATAGATCCAAATAAATGAGTTTATAGTTTGAGAATCAAATATTTTTATTACAAGTATTGTGCAGCTTATTGCGGCTTATAAAACTTTGGATATTCTAGTCACGACGATGTCGTTAAATTTTATCAGCGTCACCTATCGCAGTTAAACTACGTCCCGAACTTGCAACCTAGACCAAGTAAATAACTTCTTAAAGGCCTTCTTTACGGTCGGGTTCTTCTTAATGGTGAACTAATTTACAAAATTATTTATAGATTTATTAAATATTAATTTGGAATAAATATTTCAAAACATATTTCAGCTGCTATCTATGTCGGCTTTGTTACGGAGAGCAATTATTCATAATAGAATGTCTATTGATAATAAGCACTATGGTTTGTATATAAAGAGGCGAATTATATAAATATTAACGCATCACGAAAACATATAAGAAATCCAATTTTATTCTGTGGATATGCAAATACTCAATAACATTTTTATCATATGAATGGCGGCTTTTATCACAGCGTCTGTGCATTAGGGAAATGGCGCGAAGGGTGAAAATATTTAGGTCACTGACCCCGTGGGGAAAATTTCACTTCTTTCGCGCAATTTGTTATGACAGATTCCAAGACATTTTAATAAAAATATTTCTGACAAAATGATATGAAATAACGCAGTAAATCCTTATACACATATAACTTTTTATTGACAACAAGAAGTTTTAGGGTATTGTGTGATTATGCGACATATATTGTTATGTCCTTCGGCCCTTAGGATCGAAGTTAGAACTACAGCATTAACAATTCAAAGAGGCGTAAGGTGTCGAGTTTAATTGGTAGTGTGTTTCAAGACCGTTCGTGGCTGAGCGTTTGAGCTCTGTGGCGGCAGTGCCAGCGAGTTCATTAAAAAACAAGTGCTTGTTTGCAAACCTCATTGGTTTTTAGCGAAATAATAAAAATATTAATTATTTAAATCGTGTTTAAAAAGTAAATCGTAGTTGCCTGGAAGACATCGCTAGTTGTGCTCTTGTTTGCTTTATTTGTACTGTATTTCTTTATACTTGCAATGTAGTGTTAAAAAATAAACAAATTGTCTCATATATAGAATGTCAGAAAAGCTTAAAATAACGTATGCACAAAAGCTAACAAATTTTTCAGTCACTAATTAAAAGCATGCGTGGTGTGTTGAAGACAGTTTTCAACGTCTATTCCTCAAAGATGTGGTGGCCGTTTTGACAGTTTCTAATAAAGGTCAGTTCAGCTGTCTTGTGTACATTCTTATAGCAAAAATGTCGCGTCGCTTTATCTGTAGCTGCACAAACACATTGAATTTTAAGGTGCTATATAGAAAAGCTCTCACCATTCGTTTTTTGAATTTCTCCCAACGGTACGTCTAATTGGACGCGTAGGGGGTAACAAGTCAAAGGAAAGCATTGTATGAACAAGTGGGTTTTCGTATTGATTTTAAATGTAATGGGCGTTGCATTGTCTGAAAATGTATTATACAATATTCTCTGGTAGTGATTTCATGAACTGTTTTAATGAGGCATAGAAAAATATTTTTATAATTTTTATTTGCTGATATCAGAATTTTAATTTTACGTGTGGCTGGCGTAGTTAATTTTCGATTTCAACACATTTTTAACTTATTAAGACCGATTATATATCGGCATATAAAATCATACCTTTATTAGAAACATAAGAAAACAATATAGCAAGTTTATTCCCTAACTTATAAGAAATTAAATCAAGAATTACAATAAAACACTATAAATTTCTGTTTTATAAATATTAATTCAGCTCATAAATTCAAGTTTCAACGATAGTATGTATGGATTAGCCTTGGCATGCTTCGCTGAGGGACGCAAAGTACGTCTGATAGTTCAAACTCGCAATTTATTGCCTACCACTGGCATGATTATTCCTCTTAATTTATTGTCTAAGAATATTGTGTACAAACTTAACATGACCTCGTATAAGCCTAAACACTATGATGTTAAATATGTAACTTAATTAAATATTGAATACCTACAAGTAATATTATTGTCCTTTTTTCTGACTTTATGATTTCGATATTAATTTCCAAAATTTTTAGCTCAATATAATATTTTCCTGTTCTACATAAACCTAATTCTTTATTAACTTTAGAAATCAAAACACTGCCCTCGATTGTAAACGTATTTGAAGAATACATTGCAAAGAAAAAACTTTTATAATATTTTACTTACTTACTTTAATTATATATGTAAAAAATTTAGTTACCCCAAATTTAGGTTACAAATTGTGGTCACCTTATGTACCTTATGTCGACACTGATTTTCAGTGAGACAAGTAGAGGAAACGAACATATCTGCAGTCAAATAATAAGTAATTAGATATTAAATTCCAAATGTTACGAATTAAAAAAAACACCTACAGAAACAATAAGCGTGTTATCTATGATTACAAAATACAGATACTATGTAATTTTCGTTACGTGAATAAATCGAAAGTTCTATTGTCTCTGCAAAGTTACAACATTGCTTTGATTCCGTTTAGTGTGGCGTAATCTTTTGTTTGAATCTTCTTTATAATAGCTTAATCAAATAAGTAGGTGTTATACATTGATGCCTTTGTTTATCATAGGTATTACAAGGAAACGAAATTACGCAATAGTTTATCGATTAACGAGCACAATAGACTATCGTTTTTTAGTATCAAAGATACAAAAATCTAATTGACCTCGGCCAAATATTCAAAACAATCACAAGGGACAAGTGAAAAATATATCATTTCACCAAGGGTTGTCAAGCGGTAAGCCAGCGAAGGAAGGCGAGATACTTTAAGTTATAAGTCTTAGGTTTCATAATAGTTAATCAACACATTCAAATGAATAACAATTCAGAAGAAGAGTGATAAGGTTTGACTAATTTAATGATAATAGTTTAAAGATTGAAATGTAGGATTGTATGTACATAGAAATGTAATTCACACTTTAGCTGATTCAAGCTATTTAACTAGACCAGAAAGGGTATTGTTTCTCTGTACTATATTTCTTTTGATACAATCAGAAATCAGTCAACGGTGATAGCATGTGTACATTAAAAATTTAAGACATTCCTAGCAATACCGACTGTTGATTTAGCAAAAGCAATTACTTGGCGTCACTAACTTGTAGCGCTTGGGGCGTTCTGACTATTCTTCAACACGACAGACGCCACTTTAGATTAATTAATCTCATTTATTAATGGAGGGGAGACATCCGTGAATTTTAAACAAAACTTCACGGAACTATTGTTCTTATATGGCATACTTTAAAGCATAAAATGGCATTTTGTTACACTGATATGGAATATGTGATTATGGGATGAATAAGTACTGTGGTTAGATGTAGAGATATAGTTCTAATGGTTCATTGTAAGTCAGTGAGCTTTGTAAATCACACTCGAATATCTATAAAGTATTGGGTAAGACGTTTACCTGTTTATATGTCACTTGATCAAGCCAAGATTGTAAAGTTAATTTATACGAAACAAAGTAGGGTGAGATTCTTACTAGTATTTGTCAAATCGAGAAAATGTTAAATTGTATGAAATGTTAGAAGCGGTTTATTGAAACTATTGCTATAGTTACAATGGTAACACTATATTTTTAGTCTTTCTTTGAGATACGATTCTGTAACTTAGATATTTTGTTACTTTTATTTATGTAACATTATACGTAAGGGATGAGGACAAAGCGAGATGTTCGTGGTTAAAGGGTTCATTTGTTTCGTAGGTTATCAACATATTATATGAACTTATATTGTAGCCCAAGGTCGATATATTCGTCTTCCTACCTAGTCTCATATATTTGTAAATTCTATTCCAAATAAAAATGTGCTTTGCAAAACATTTTAAAGGCCGGCAACGAATTCGTACGGCAATAAATGTAGTTGAATTTCATTTACATTTGAAGTGTCTGCACCAATTACACATAAGTTGTCATCTATTAGATACCCTTTTCTGTTTTGCGAAAAAGTTATACATTTAAAAAAATGTACATATGCCTTGCAGTCACAGAAAGTTTGCAATATAACAACGTACTGGAAGTAATGTGAATTTTAAAAAATGGTAACGACACTTTAATGGCCAGTAAATTTTAGTACCGCAGCTTGATTCTCGCGACTACCTTGTAAACGTGACATGTATGAATTCTGGAACAAGATACGAAGTTATATTACTGGATGTGATATAGGTTTTTATGCAAGTTACTTTGTAACATTTTTATCAGAAAACGCATTCAGTCATAACAGTGATGTTGTTAAATTATCCTCCTTTACTTTAACTTATTGTTTATATATCAATAATTGCCGGGAAGAGATCGCTCGAAAGCGATAAGGCCGCCACTTAGGCTAAGCCTTTTGATTTAATTATGTTCAATTTTTTTTATATTGTAATGTAACGAAGTGTTAATAAATAAATAAATAATTGTATTAAAGCCTTGTAAGAATGAAAAAATAACCTATAATAAGATAGTTGCTAAAATATTCAAAATGGTTGTAATCCAGCCCTTGCGGGGAAATAAAAAATGTTTGCAACTATTAAATTATTATTTTTTATTAATTTGCCATATAAAGTTAATTTATTCACTCACATTACCCGAATGTACTGGAGGTCTGAGGTATTTATTAAAAATACTTATTACGATCACAATGTTTTAGTAACAATGACCAGGAATTGATCAAAACTTGTCTACACTATACATTTCTAAATACCAATTTAAATTTAAAGTTTATGAACTAAATCAATAAAATAATGAAATTTTAAAAGCTATCGGCTCTCTAAAATGACAGCTGATTCAAATTTAATATTTTCTTTTATCAATCTAGACTTATTTATCCTTGTTCAAAGAGCAGAAGGTTATTTTGAAGTCATTACACGAAACAGTATCACAAAATCCCAGGGGCGAGGGGCTTAAGCCGGTTTATATTTCTAACCACATAACATTATTATGGTTAATTAAGTTTTTCTCCCATAGGGCGTCATCCTAGTATTACAGTCAATTATCGCACAATTAAGTAAAAACTGACGGTTTAGAGCATTTTTTGATATATATGAGTGTACAAACTGACACGAGGCTTATCTTAAGTGATATCCCCGACCATGAACACTCACATTACCAAAAGACTCGCAAGTGTGTTTTGAGAATTGGTACGCTCCTTTCCTGAAAGACCCTTAGTGGAATTGATTCGGCTAAGGGTAATTCTGTGAGCTGGTTCCAAAATCTACATAGTGGTGGTGCCCAGCAATTGGCTTAAGAAAGTTGTGGAACGACGGATGTCGAGGTGATACAGGTGCGTATTATTATGTCTACGTAACGCCAAGGGATGAAACCGCACTAAAATTGACTAGTCGTCGACGATTCGAATCGCTCTTTTTTGAATTGAAGTGGAAGGTTCGATGTACCAGCTGTACTGGAAATATCAAACCTTGATACTATATATCTATATGATCCATGTTTGGCAGATAACATATGTTTGGCAGAATCTAAAAGTGCCTTTATAATTACTGAGGAAATTTCAAAATACGGCCGTATTATGTTAATTACATAATTAGGAAGGCAAATAAGTTTTTCCGAATCAATGTACAAAGTTCAAAGCCATAAGAAATTATTTTAAATTACTCAATTAAATGATTCGCGGGTCGAGTAAATATTTCAGTTTTGCTTCGTAAGCTATTTATGACCCTCCCAAGCTTTAATTAAGGGACCTTTGATGTTCAATCTGTTAGCCGAAACCTGGTAATTGCTCCACTGCTAAGATGTTTTCGTATATTTTCCTCTTAAATAAATCTAGCTTTATATCGCTCTATTAAGGACAAATTGGATATTACAACTTAATTTAAATGCTATTTCTATTCGATTGTAAACCATACTCTATTAAAAATTGAATATTTTGTATAGGAACTTTAATATTTTTTATTTTCTAAATTACTTGCTTGCTAAATTGTTGTAATATTCACACATTATATATATTCACTATTTAATCAAAAAAGGAACAAATACTCTAAACTTATTAATCTCAATTCGTAAAATATCTAAAGTGAATCACAAATATCCAAATATTTCAATCCATTTGTATAGTGTAATGTATATCTATAATATTACTATGATAACACTGCGTTACACAGTAATAATTTGTATACGAAGAGAGTAGTGCTGGGCTTGTGGTTTTAGCGTGCAACTCTCATCACTGAGGTGTAGGGTCAAACTCTGACTATGGACTAAAGGCCTTTCAAAATATCGAGCGATTACATATCTATGTGCACATTGAACACTGTACGGCACGGAGGCTTTAATCACAAAAGTCGACGGCGTGTGTCAGACACAGAAAGTGTGTCTCCGTTACTTTTCTGCTACTTACCTAGTAGTACAAACAAATAAACAAAATCACGTTACAAAAATTTGAGGCCTTTAAGATTGTAGCGACACACTACGATGATACGAGGACAATGTATTTAATAGTTATTTGTAAATAAAAAATACATATATGAATGGACCATAAGGTTCGTTTGCCAATTTTATTTATATGAGCGTTTTTTACTTAAGTTACACTTATTTAACCTAACAACAACGTCAGGTTTGTAAAATATCATAATATACATATCTTGTCGCATATTGTGTGTATTATTTAGTGTCTAAAACTTGTAACAAATAAATTATTCAATAAAGAATCTTCTCAATTTCACAATCTAAACATCACGCATATATTACGTTTTTATTCATTCAAAATTTGATTTCTTATACCTCAATACTTAATATTAGGAACATTTTCCAAACTCAGTACATATGTAATAGTTATTCAAAAAGTTCAATGAAGCGATCTTAATTCTTGGAACTTGTTAGTCTTGAGTCGAGGTGTGTCTAGACTACACGGTCTTATTATTTTAATTACTGTAATAGATACTAAAAGGTTTTTGAGAAATATTTATAATGTATGAGTTATTAAGTGCGGTATGGTATTTTGTCTGCAGCAAATTGTGCAATTGCGGTAACAAAAATGAATACATTTTTATTCGTTCGACTTAAATATCCTTCTAATTTGCGAAATAGGCATTGTAGATATTCATATATATTTAGTTGTTAAAAGTAAATAGTCTTTGAATCTATCACAGTGCGTAAATCAATAGATTTTTATTTATTATCAGTCAGCGTTGGATAAAAATAATAATGTATTTAAACAAAATGTTTGGTATAAACGCGTGCATTACACGCGGTATATACTTTATAAGGTAAATTATTTAAAATAACTAAATTAAAGAATAAGCGACACTATTTTATAAAGAAGAGATATAAACATAAATTTCGTAAATAAAAATAAGAACCACGCTCGTATCGTGTAGACAAAGCATTAGTAAAAAATATCTAGACTTTTTCTTCTCCGTTCTATCACTTTTCGTAGCATGTGTTCAACTTGCCCAAGGCACTGTGATTTTATTAAACTTCTGCCCTCTTTAATAAGTTTCATTTCAAGAGAAACGCCGGCAACCTCACAATTAATACAATTTATAAAATTCCATTTCGTTCGCAAATGCAAACTCCCGTTATTCGATTATTAATAAAATGACTTTAAATCTGTTGATCATTTGCATAATTGTTTTACGAGTCGCTTGAGGCCTGAATGGCGGCTGTAGTTAGAGATTATATGCTATCAAGTTTGATTCGATTCGAAGAAAGCTTTGTTTATTAAACTGGGCCGGTTAATATCATTTTGAATTTGGAACGAAATTATCGCTATGGGAATATATCGTTTATAGTTTTTGTAATAAAAAACAAAAAGTAAATGCCGCTTTTCCTTTTAGTTTCGTTTAAGCCATATATGGTTAAACTATAGGATACTAACTATAGATAACATCTTTAGTTATAATTATACTCTAGTATTGCATTTTTTCACACCTTTTTAAGATTAGTTTAATTTAGTCTAACCAAAGTCTACCTCCTGCCTCGTTTCAACACCGTACGAACTGTATCAATTCAAATTGAAAAATCCACAAAAAATCCACAGTCACTTTCATAAGGCACTTTCTTTTGCATAGTTACGAACTGTGGAATCGACTTCCAGTGGGGGTCTTTCCTGAGGGATACGACCTCCAACTATTCAAAGTTAGAGTATAGTCCTCGACCAGTAACGCACCCACTAAAAACGGGTATTCATGTGCTGCGATGACTGCCCTTTTTGGGCGTTCCGTAGGCCCGTTTGCCCATACCTATTATAGTTTAAAAAAATTGTCTCACACATGGTACTTATATTGTGATGAAAGGAGATAGATGAATACTTAATTTATTTTTAATAAACAAGGGAGCATATTATATTTATCAGAAATAATGTATTAAGAGAGTTCGATGTCATTTGTTTTATTAGAACAGCAACACTACGCAATATGATAGACATTTTACAGTAAATTGTCAATGATATTGCATTCTAATAAAATAAAACATGTTCAAGCATTTATTTATAAACATTATGACTACTATACCCTATTCTACTATTGTCAAGAGAATCGTAGTTTTTGACGAATATACGTCAGCTGTGGAACAACTCTGCTCCTCAGCATAATGCTGAGCCAGGGCCAATTACAACCACAGCACACACGCATTACACAATTAACCTTTTTTTGTTAATGTTATCTGTCTATTATTATTATTTTTATTTTTTGTGTGTCTTTGTGTGTGTTTTGTTAGAAATAAATGTCTATGTCTATGAAGATGCATAGTTACTTTTGCGCTCGATGATATTACCGAATAACAGAATATATTTTGTCAAATTTTAAAACTGTACTTTTTGTTACACTGTATATTTATTTGTTTATAAATTTTTGAAGCAAAAACACAACGCGTACGTGTGTGTGTGATTGTGTGTGTGTGCTTGTGTGCCTGTATGTGTGACTATTTACTTTATATATTATTTTGTACATTATTCCTGTTCCTCAGGATTAATATATGAATATGCATATCCCTAAATATTAAACAATAATATGAAGAAGACACTTACGATAAACCAGGACTGAGACACAGTTTATTGTAATTATTGAACTAGGATTTAGTCTTTATGCTTTCTATAGTGAACTTCGAATATAAATCAGATTATAAAATAGGTTATTGTATCCACATTCCCCAGGACGCGATTTATCTCGGTACATGCTGATATAAGTACAGTTGGCTCCCAGTTTATGGATATTGACATGTTGCTAATAAATTCACGAGTAAGACCGGTTCCGTGACAGCTGCACCAGCTCATAGTCTTGGTGCTGGTGAAGATTTTTACAATCTTGTCGTATATTACATTTTCAAATGAAAAAGACACAACAGAGAACAAATCTAAGAAAGTTAATTAGTATTGCTCAAAATCTTGTACTTATTTTAGAATTGGTCATACATTTTGTCGTGAAATTAAAACAGTTCTATTTGACTTTGAAAAATCAAGTGTTTTTTTTTTTAATTTACTGTGGTTATAATAACAGGAAATTCTACCATATATACATTTAGATTGCCGGGTAAGAGTATATTGATCGTCCTAACATACCCGATAGTAGTTACAGCACAAAACTAATAATACATACATTTTTAATTATGTCAGAACAAAGTAATTAAAGTTACTAAAATGAAATTAAGCTGTATTATATAAAATGAACAACAGCTCCTAGACTACAATGCAAAATAGAAAGGACAGGCCTATTTTGCAAGTGGACCACCTGAGGTTACCGAACAAGCCACTAACTGGAAAAGCGTCAGTTATCTAGAGCAAGATTGTCGCTGTTATTCCTCTATTACACAATACAGTGCTTTAGAGCTGTTGTAATTGTACTAGGAACACGATAAGCTTAGTTACGGCCATTTTGTATAGAAAATTATTGCTTTACATACAAATGACATTATCGCAAGCTGACGTAGACTAGACTTGCTTAAGGTTTGTCTGAAACATTGCAAGTAAAGTAAAAAATTTGAAAATCGAACAAGACATACCAAGCTCGTCCCTTTTGTTTTATTTTCAAAATCCATTTCGAATTTCACCTTCAAAATTCGAAGGATAGTATAACTAAGTATGTGATTACCAACGTTATATATACGCATCGATTTTTGGAAACGACTTGCAAAATTTACTTAAACGATCTTCATACTCTTTATAAATAATTTAATTATCATTTAATACATTAATTCTAATAGTTATTCAAGACTAATTAATACAAATAAGGAATATTGTTATTAAATATTAATGCATTTAAAAGCCGGTATTTTTTTATTATATTTATTTAATTTCGTAAAGACAAATAATTATTTATGTAGTTTAAACAGCGGAAGAATGGCGCAAAATCATACTTCATACATCTTGGATAGACGTCAGAAAGCTCAGCTCTTCCACAGCAGCCCTGTAACACTCGCAAACCCACTGGCATTAAGAGTGTGAATGGGTGGCGCGGTGTCACTAAATACAAAAAAAAAAACAATGGCACTACAACCTTTTTAGGTCTGGGCCTCAGATTTTTGTATCCATTTCATGATCGTTTGTCAATTGAATAGGCAAGTAGGTGATCAGCCTTCTGTGCCTGACACACACCGTCGACTTTTTTGGGTCTAAGGCAAGCCGGTTTCCTCACGATGTTTTCCTTCACCGTTCGAGCTAATGTTAAATGCGCATATAGAAAGAAAATCCATTGGTACACAGCCGGGGATCGAACCTACGACCTCAGGGATGAGAGTCGCACGCTGAAGCCACTAGGCCAACACTGCTCTCACTAAATATAAGGTTAGCCTAATACCCGTTTGTCCCTGTTCTAAAAAAAAATACTCTAAAAATAACAATGGCTGTACAGATTGTTACACTTAACCGAGATCTTAGCTGTAATAGAATTCTAGGAAATTCGAGGGTGTACACGAGTTACATATTATCAGCAAGTCACCGCTAGTTCATTATCGCGGCTCACTGGCACACACTTCGTTACTCCAACACGCTGGAATTGAATCGCATTCACCTTTAATAGCCAGTAAACACCGATCCACTTCTATAATATTATCTGTACGGGACCTTTTTATCTTATTTATATAGTGTTGATACAACTTGATTTAATTGTTCTTATAATACATTTATTAGACGTACGGTTTTTTTTTGTGTAGTTTGGGAATATTATAGACGGATCTAGGTTTTTTTATAGAAAATTATTGCACGGGCAATATAATCACTTCATGTTAGGTGATACTGCCGCCCATGGACACCCACACTGCCTCGAAAGGCCCACCCTAAATTAGTATAGTAATTTATAAAACATATAAAAAAAATACTTTTTGAAATGAAACTTCTATATCGGCGTTGGGAAAAAAATTACCGTCACAATATTCGGTTACGCGACACATTCGAAGTCGAATTCGACATTCGAAGTCATTAAAAACAAAAATATATAATTGCGAGAATAGTAATAATCCTATTACAATTCATGAAATTATGTTATAATCTTGGTAGTAGTAAGGTAACATGAAATAATTGTATTATTTGCATTCATATCTACGATAATAAACTTTAACTTTTGTTAAACATTATCTAATTTAACTTTATTTAACCAATTTCTGTGAACTTGCATATAGTAGATTTCGAAACACGCAATCACGCAAATATTTTATATTAAAGTTGATGACCGGATTTTTTCGTAAAAAATCCAAGAGCAAAATTTAATAAAACCATAAACAATCTGACCAAATTACAGCTCTATATATATAAATTGTCATCATTAAAACTAAACGGAATGCGCTGTAGGTTGTTAACCCGTCCCTTACATCTGATACAAGATAGGTCCGTATCTGCTACCTAATGCCGATATTATAATGAATACAGATAATTAGTGTTGTGTAATGATACCGTGTCATCGCGATAACAACTAGAATATGAAAAACGAGTGACGATATAACGAGAACTTACATAACCTGGTTTATCTCGATGGGACATGCCCCCATCAAAGACAAATGCGTCACATTATTATAAGTAATCCACATATAAACGTTGATTTTAGAGGAGACCTACACGACCTCATAACGTTTTTCTTCGCCGTACGAGCATGTGCATGGCAAATAGAATAAAAAATGTATTTAAAATAGATTATGGTATGAAACTGGAGAGAGAATTTGAAAAGTAACTGTACATTTTGTATGAAATTTTCAGCTACGTGGTTGTATTTGGAATTAAGCTCGACCATGCATCGTTTGCAATAGGCCCCGTTCGCATCGCATGTGGCGCCGCCCTCGCGGCTCAATCAGAAAGTTAGTAGATGCCCGTGAGGCCATGTGGTGGATCGATACGATCATGCACATGTGTTGCATTATTACAAATATTAAAACTCCGCTAATTCACTCTAACTAAACAATCAGTGAACAGGATTTTATTAATTGTAAATTGTAAATAAAACATGTATTAATTTATTTAACGTACATATAACACATTCAATAAAAACTATGAGAATTACATAATTCAAAGTAGTATATAAAACTTATATTATGTAACATACACATATGAAAATATTTATATTAAAGAACTTTTGTGCATTAAGGAATGTATAGCTAGAAATAAATTACGTATAATACTATGACATGAAAACGCGATAACAGTTTTTTTTCTTTTTGTTACCTTTGCTTCAAACCTTTATAGTTTTCCGTCTCATCAACGCAACAACGGGAGGAAATGCCTGAAGTAAAACCATTCGATTTTCGGAATCGGCTCTCTTACAAAATCTTCATTTCTTTGTACACTTAAAATTACGTTCTCTTTGGCTGAGTAAATAAAGACATAGCATCTTCGCATTCAATAATAAGCGGCAACACATTCACTCGGAAAGGTTGGAAAAAATTCCTAATTTTTTTTGGTACATTACCTTTTGATATCGATCTTGCACGAAAAAAATGTAAATAGATTGATTGAAAACCACATTGGATTATGGTCGTGGTGATAACGTTAATTATTGTTAATTATTTTTGATTAATAATGACCTCGAAGTGTGTATGAATCATATACTACTTGGGAAGGCGCCAGTCAGCTGGGCATCTAAGTATTGTCACCACTGTTACGCGAGATGGCGCAACAGTAGGCGCAACGCGATACGCACGGGACCTATAGTAAACTATACAAATCGCATTGTCAGTCGATACTCGCCCAAAATTAATAATGTATCCTCAATCTAAGTCTAAATCTAATCTTGGATTAATTCATATCTAAAGATCGATGTCCAATCTGCATGCCAATATAACACATTTGCTACCCGATTGTTTATTCGACAATAGATTGCACGTCATCTTTTGCCTGATCCTTCCCTCTCGACCGCGTTTCGTTAAATGCAATGTTAATTGTTTAATGTTCAAGCATACTAAAAGGTTGCTGTTTTTGGAATAAAATAAAATAAGTAGGACTATGTATCTATAGTAACAAATATTTTTGGTTATAGCTACTCATATAAACGTTTAAGGTCTCTATTTATATTATTAAATATGATAATTTATGTTTTTTGTGGTAATATGATTTTAGTAAGGAACGGAACGTCATTTTTGCTTAAGTTGAAATTAACATAATATTATAAATTATACAACTATAATCTTTGTCGTAATGGATGTTGAAACCGTAAGTATTTGGTTTATTTTATTTGCATGACGCTGATTTCCCGCCTTTGAGTGTTTTGTCATATTAATGTTATATAAATGTGTTTTATTAGGTAAAAGGTCGACCTCTGTCTAAGAAGCAATGCACGTTTTAACTTAACCTAATACAAGAAAGTAAAACAATTAATAAGAAAGCCACCAACGCCACTAGCTATAAATGAAAAAACGATGAGTGGATTTGCTTGGCGCAGCGACTAAACGCCACCGCTACCACTTGTCCCAGGATATTGCCTCAGCAACTTCGTCTAAAATGAAAGAATCTAAAGAAGAGTGCTCGTAAGACAATTAGCAAAGGAAAAAAGAATGAAGTATAATAATATTATATGCCTAAACAAAAATTTATAGACTAATTTAATAAATGTAAATTTTAAAAACAAACATTTAATATTAAGAAATAAAGAACTTAGAACTAATGAAAAACTAGTCTTAGTTAGAAATGTTTTAATTAAAAATAGAAAAGTTAAGGAAGTAATTGGTTGTAGAGAATATTATTAATTAGCATAGTATAGTTTACTATTTTATAGGGTTTGGTTTACATATTATAAGAATATAATGAAATAAAGTTTATATTATGTTATGTTTTTATTTCTTTTTCCTAATATTTCATTACATTACATGGTTATAATAAATAAAAATTTAATTTTATAGGTAGATTAACTACATAACTTATTCAAATTTTAACTGAGTTTCTTCTAAGAAAAATAAGTACTAGTATTTTATATGTAAAAAAGGACATTTAAATACAACATGTTTGTTTCTGCTAGAATTATATTAATTTTCCCAAAATAATCATTAATAAGGCTTGTTCTTTCAGTTATGTCGTGATTTCCTTCATTAACTTCTTGACTTGAAATTGTATCAAGTGTTGGAACTAAAACTTTTGCCGGTATATCTACAAATTATAATCCTTACACATATTTTGCATAACAGCTGTGGCAATAATAATAGCTTGAACTTTAGCTAGTGATCAATACAATGTTAAAGCGACATTTCCATACTCCAAATGTTCTGAAAAAGACAAATATTTTAACCTTACATTATGTTTCGTTTGGGTCACATATCTTGCAACTTTTTGACATAGTATAGTTATTAATACTCTAAATTATACTATATATTTACCTGTCTATAGTATTCCTATTCTTAATGTGTACTTCATCATATCTCTGGTCAGCCAAAGAAATGGTGTTAATAAATATGGTATATTTGAGTAAGCACTATTAACAACCATCCAGTGATTTCTCAGTAGACCTGTATGATATTAAGCTATAAACAAATATACCTGTTAATTTAGTTGGCACATTTATCAAGTTCTACCTTCTTATCAATCAATTTGAATTAACTTGTAGAACTGAGTTTACAAAAATTGTTACTTCATGAGCAGCACCAGGCCATAGGGCACAACATTAATAAATTTTATTTCTGCATCACACACAGCCTGTACATTTAAAGAGAAATATCCTTTTCAATTACGATATTATTCACCAATTACGTCACCTAAAGAAAATAATGCTGCTTATTATTATTACAACTTCATACTATAATGTACAATGTTAAATAATATATAAATTACTTACATGATGATTGAATTCGTAAATGAGTGCAATCAATGGCAACAATTCTAAGAAATCCAGCAATTTCATGTAATTTTTCTGTACTCTGTTGGTGTATAAAAACATACTCGTAAGCTAGCTTATCAATTGCAGATGATATATCACCAACAACTTCACTATCCCAATCGGGTAATTGCATTAAAACTTCCAAATCACTATCACGAGAACTGGAAAACGACGAAAATGAACACATTTTACTAATGAATATAAAGTTGAATGATCGTAATACCGATCCATAAGCCATAAACCTACAAATTTCTCCGATAGCTATCCGGAATTGATTTGGCCAATCTGAGCAACTGTCAAAATGGACATACAGGACAATCTCTGATCGGTCCTCTGAAGGATTGGTTGAAAAAATAGATTGGTAACTCAATCATATTAATATTGGCATGCTTTTCTGTAGAAATGGATTGAATTGTCGATCTAAGTAGGCTAAAATTGGATTGAGATTGAATATTAGTTTTGGCCGACTGTCGAACAATTAATATCAGAACATTGCTAACGTACTAATCAACCAGGATTGAATTTTTTAACTCCTTATTAATTTTTTTTATATTATTTTTTCTTCATCTATAGTAACAATGATTGGGTGATTTTATAGATTATGACGCATTTGTTCTTTTATTAAACTAAATATGACTTTTTTATATAATTTAAATAATTAATAAAGTGTTACTAAATTTTTATAATTGAGAATCTTATTTAAGACATTTAGACATTTTTTAACTAATCATTGGTTTTTAATTTATTTTTTTATATGAATTTTTCTTCTATTAAACTTAATATTACGTTTTCATATTATTAAAATAATTAATAAAGTGATACTAAAACTGTATAATTAAGAATTAAAACTGAAACTCAAACACAAAATATCTTTATTATTATAGGTAAAAAAGTACACTTATGAACGTCAAAAAGAAGTTAAATTATTTGTAAATTTACATTTACTACCACTTCGCAAGTCAAGGACGTAGAGCGGGCAAGGAGAACTGGCAAGAAACTTTCCACCACTCTTTTTAATAGCCATGTTTTGAGTCATACAAATTGTTTGAACTGGAGCAAATCAATCCCAAGGATGAGGATTATTTAAGTATTCATCAAATTTATAAAAAGCTCCCTTGGGAGTTTGTTGTAAAAACTAATACAATTTCCATATAAGAATTGGTTTCTCTTCTGGAGCCTGGTTGGTCGTACACTCCAATTAGTTCTATTTCGCGTATTATACTTGGACATGAAAAAACTATTATGTTTTAAAATCGAATTTTGTTATAGAATCTTAATGATTACTAGAGATTTCTTAATAGTAAGCTTTTAGAGATTAAATAAAAAGAAGTGTTTAACAACGTTCCAATTATTAGATCATCTTTAAGTATAAATTAATCATAGATAAAATTTATTTAAAAAAATGCTATACTACTTTTTTATTATTTTTACTAAAGTGCTATGATTATATGATTCATGGGTGACAAATAATCTGGGTATGGAGATTAGCATATTTTTGTCATAGAAAGTTTAATTGAGGACAATCTTTTGGAAACACTCTTCGTCACACGGATTTTATGATGACTAAGTGTTTCTCTGAAATTGAATGTTTTTTCTTTATAACTTATGATATTAACATGTTTTTACAATTTTGCTTTTCTATGTCGTTGTAATCCATATAAAATGAATGAAAATTCTTCTTTTTCTCTACTTACCTACTTACTTTTTTCTCTTATTTTGTTCCCAGTTATAAACGGAACACAACCCGTCAAAGAAATTTATAAAATTACTTAAAATGACGTTAAAAGAACATAAATCATGTTTTAGGCGTATCAATTTCGGATAAAATAATATTTTTCTATTAATTTACCAGATAACTTTTACAATTCTAGTAGAATTTTCTTAGTGGCTAACGCAACTCTGACGTCTAAGGACCGTTTTTGATCTTTGTTTCAAATAGATTATTGCGAACCGTCTTATATATTATGAAGAATATTATGTCATTTAAATCAATATTAGGTTAGATTGGGTGTATAAACAACACATAATATTTTATTGGTGTTGCAACAAAGTTATGTTGCGCTTATTAGTGGGAAGCCCGCTTGTGTCATCATGCAATTTTTATTTAATACCACATAGTGTGTAATGAAGTCTAAATAAATCAATTAAATTATCATTAAAGCTTTGAAACCGGAGTTGTCGCGTTGTATTTTTGAGTCAATTCTGGAAGTTACATTAATTCAACGAAATGTATTGACTCACCGATAGGGTGTGTATATATAGCAATGTAAGATTTGAATTTCGATTCCACTTCCCATAAACATCAACAAGTATTAAGGTAATTTCCCTTTTAATAGCTTCAATAGGTAACCCTTTCAATACAGAAGCAAATAAAGCGAGAGACGTTTAAAGTTTTAATTAAAGGGGATGGTAATTAGACACGCTCCGGGAGTATGTTAATTAATCCATGGTTAAATTCTTTGAAAATACTGCGTACACCCATTGTTTGTTGTGTCGTTAAAATCAGTGCCTTTTTCTTGGGGATAAGTAGGTTTTAAATAGCCGTTATTGCTACTTGATCCACAGATTGTTTTAATTAAAAAATGCAATGACTTTTTGGATTATTTATTCTAGGGAAATCAAAAGTAAAATTTATCGAATATTGCCTATTACGTATTATTTAAATATCGAACAAAACAAACGTTATTAATTTACTTATATTTTTAATTAAAAATATGCTTATTTCTATAATATATATAAATAGGGTCCATGGTTATAACAATAGCTCTTAGTGTGAATTTTGTTGATATTTGCCACAAATTTCTCATAAAGTATTAAATCAATATTCACAAATGATTATCCATACAAAACTCTCGTTTCGGGCACATACTTAAACTGAGAGGTTATTGAATTTCGCCTTTGTTATTGTGTTCGCTCGAACTAAATATTAGCTTTATTAACCTGATTGGCTTTTTCAAGCTCCATAATTAAGCTTGACATTCTATCCTACGACGACATAATTTTATTTGCTCAGTCTTTTGAGTAGTCGTGTCATTTTAATGCTCCTTTTCATTACGTAATTTGAACGTTAGGCTGTAATTTCTTACTTTATATTAATATTAAGAAATGCTGCCATGTTTAATGAAATTGTGAATATTTGAAGATTCTTTTTTCAAATCCTACTGTATATTTTAAATTCGTAATTAAAAATGTTTTCATACTGTTTTTAAGTTGCTAAAACAATATTTTGACGGCATCCGCAGGCAATACCAACTTAGGTTAGTTGGTATTGTGCTAGATTTGTATATCAATTTAATTGTATTTTGTGATTGGGAGAGAAAGGCTTAGCACAAACTTGTTTATAAGGAAAAACACTCTTTGGGCGATGGTGGATGGATGGCGTATGGTACTTATAAAATTCTAGGTATGTGCAATTGTGATCGATATTGAAATCGATTCACATAAATTTGGCCTAGTTATAGACACATAGATTTGTGGGCGTATCAGATCTAATTAATTCGACATTGATTGATACTAATGTTATTTAGTAGGCGTCACAGAGTAATTGATTGTCACAATATTCAGGTGGCACAAAGAATCACCGGTGCCTGTTTTTGTAGCTGGATTTAATGACCTATGTCTAGCCGGGGTTTTTGTTGACCATCATCAATATTCCAATCTGTCAAGTAAATATCAAATTACCGAGAATATCAACAATCTCATGCAGCTTCTAAAGTAGTTTTTGTTAGCGGTTATATCAAATAGAATCTAGTACATTTTTTGTAATCTCCCTGTTTAATAAATAAAAGCGAGCAGTTTTATATTATAATTTGTAATACAATTTTTTTTTCTTAAACCTTTAGTTGTTCTGGGTAGATATGTCGTGAGCTGAAATAATTGTCTACAAAAATCCATAACATATAAACGTATTTGATTAAAAAATGCTCAGTTGTGGAACGACGGCCGTTGAGATGTCACGGGTCGAATTTGTATTCCGTATCGACGTCCAATGATGAAAATAAGCTGCTGGTATTAATCCGAACAACTTCTCTAAACATTCTCCGTAGTAAATGCGCTAGAAGATGCAGAGAGTTCTCAGATCACTACGCATCGCCATAAGATTAAGCCCAAGTGGATTCGAACCGCTCTACGTTGAACACTTATTCTTACCAAAAAAGGCTGTTAAGTGGGCATTAAATTTCCTGGCAGAGATTTTTCATTATAATTAATTATCTACGAGAACTAATCACACTGTTAAATCTCTATATTGAACTATACTCTCCAATATTTCGACTTCAATCGGAACAAAAGATAACGGTGGAAAGACCCCGTCTTCAAAAGTATACAATATTATTGTATGCACACAATCTGGTGGCGATATTTGGTAAGTAAACTATCGGTCGATAAGTGTTAGTTTAACACCTTTTATGGTATTTACTTTTTTGATGATACTGCAAATAAAGAGATACAGAAGCGCTTTAGAAAGTGACAAAATAAATAATGTTATATAAGTGGGCCCAGTAATAAATAAATATTTACTATTTCAAATTTAATAAATGTTAAATGAATAACGATTTTACTTCTGTCGAAAGTTACGTAGTAGTCTTATTATAAGTTGGTCAATGTTCGCTTATCCTTAAGCTAATAATAAAAACAGTAAAGAGCAGTGGCTTCATGATCTTATCCCTGAGGTCGTAGGTTTGAACGCCGGTTGTGCGCCAGAGGACTTTTATATGTGCGCATTTAACAACTAGAACGGTGAAGGATAACATCGTTAGGTAACTGACATGCCCTGGATTTAAAAAGTCGACGAATGATCGTAGGCTGAACACCTACTTGCCTATTAGAAGATGAACACGAAACACATACAGAAATTTAAAAGCCAGACCTAAGAGGAAGTAGAGCCACTGGTTTCATTAATTTATTTAAAAAATAGTAGATTAAAGCATTATAAAAATATATAAATACCGTAGCAAATTCATAACTTTTATAATTATCCGTAGAACTTTAAAAAAGGCTTTTGTGCTTGAATTTCTAGAAAGGCTACTTTCATACTTTTCTTTACAAAGACTTGGTGTACAAATACTTCACGTCTAATAAAAGAATTAAATGACACGATTGCGCAAACTGGGTGAGAGCCTACGGCGGGCTCATTAGCCTGGCAATTACGCAGCACAAAATGTTCCCTGATTACAGTCTCCAGTCGCCACAGCCGGGGGCTGACCAGTGTTGCCCGCTGTCATTTTCAAATTCAACTAGTTTTAACTAACGAATGTCTTTGTGAATTCCTTACTTCGTAAACGATATTTTGGTAAAGTTTTAGTTATACGTTTTGAGTAGAATTTTTTATACGCTGCTATTATTCGTGTTTAGAGCTGAGCAAGTAACTTTTTTTTAAAATGTATGATCGAACAAACGAACGCTCAAAAAGGGCAGTCATCCATGGGCACCCATTTTAATAAGTTAAAGTAAGTAAGCAATAATAAGCTTCTATTTTCTATTTTCCTGGAAAACCCTTTATATTGGCAACCCAGGCTGAAAGACCAGATGGCATTCTTTATACTGATACAAGATCCGCGTTTTACGAAAGTTTGAAGTATCCGTGGCTTGTGGCGTCTTGAAGAAAGAATGTCTCTTATTACGATTTATTAAATTAATAAGGTTAATACTGAGACATAATTATGATTCTTCTTTAATTTCTTCTAATATCGTTGATTTATTTTTTAAATAATCGACTACGCTTTTAAACAAAAGAATACTAAAAAATATTACAAAATCAGAACTAACAATTTGAGACATATTATAAAATATTAAAATACATTATTGGGATTAGAAACAAATTTCTGTATTATCATTATTCATTAATTATTTATAAAAGTAATACAAGGAAACGTGTTAAATTTTAGGAATTATATAAACTTTTTATCAGATTTTTATCTTCTTTTTCCGCCAAAATTTGCAATATTTTAAAGCCCACTGAAAATTCACTTTCTCATAATGATGTTATTTACACATCAATAAACAAATTTAATATGTAAAATTATAAAGAAGGAATATTCTGTACAATTTATATAACTCCAGCTCGTTGACCCAGATAAAGTTCTCATCAAACAACGATATTGTAATTAATTTCGAAAGATTAATATTATTTTTGATCGGCTTGAACCAATACAATTGTCTTAACTATGTCAAGTACGCGTTTCGAGAGAAAACCTTATTAATGGATAAAATTAAATCTGGTTTTTTTTTTTTTTTTTTTTTATGTAATAGCAGGCAAACGGGCAAGAGGCTCACCTGATGTGAAGCGATACCGCCGCCCATGGACACTCACATTGCCAGAAGGCTCGCAAGTGCGTTGCCGGCCTTTCAAGAATTGGTACGCTCTTTTCTTGAAGGACCCTAAGTCGAATTGGTTCGGAAATACTTCAGTGGGCAGCTGGTTCCACATAGTGGTGGTGCGTGGCAAAAACTGCCTTAGAAAACGCTCAGTTGTGGAACGACGGACGTCGAGGTGATACGGATGGTATTTTGTATTTTGCCTTGACGTCCGATAATGAAACTCAGCTGCGGGTATTAGACCGAACAACTCTTCTGAACACTCCCCATGGTAAATGCGGAATTATTAGGAAACACCTCTGGAGTGATAATAGGTAGAGTTGGTTTAGAAAACATTCCTTGACACAACCTTTTAGTTCTGGTCCTCAGATTTCTGTATCTGTTTCATGAATATTTGTATTATCTAATACGCAAGTATGTACTCAGCCTACCTGACGCGCCGTCTTCTGAGGCATTGCGGTTTCCCCACGATATTTTCCTTCACTGTAAGGTCCAACCGACGACAAATGGAAGGACCATTGGTGTATTGCTGAGGTTCTAACCTACAATTTCAGGGATGAAGGCGAACGTTACCTCTAAGCCAACACTGGCCAATCCCGAGCTAAATTCCATAATAAAATGCTTTTCTAGATCTTAGATGATCAGCTTCTTGTCCCTGACATTTTTAATATTGTTCTAATATGACGTCATGCAAGTCAGAACCATTTCTCAGACGTTATTGGAACCCATGGCCGTAGTATTGCTGTGAAAAGCCACTAGACCCTATTTTATAGTTACGCAAAATTAATTACATGGTTTTTAACTCATACTATTTGACGTTTGTATTATATTAGAATAAATTCCAAAAGGTCGTTTAAAGGTTAGCTACCTATTGAATGGTGTTGAAAGATTAGTACCGTATCATGGGTAATTATTTTGTTACGATATCAATTGCAGACCATAATTAATATTGGTATTTTTATTCTTATGTTTATAAAGAACGTTGATATCGTGGATTATGTTCGCCACATCAGTTAACTTAAGAAGTTTTTAAAAATAAACTTACGAATATTACTTTATCTACACACGCGGCTGGGCTTCAACATGGAAGATGGATAAAATGAGTCACTTCATGGAAAAGAACAAAAGGCAGACGGCACTGCGGACCACTCCAAATGTGATGAGAGGACGACCTTTACAAAACTGGTGGTCCAGGTGGATTATGTGGATCCAATGATTAATTTAAAATTATAAATTATAATCAAATATATATTATATGTATAATAAGTAACAATTTGTTTGAATGTTTTTTACTAGGGAAAAAAACCTTTTTTAATTTTATTTTCCTTTATCTATGGAGTGGTTTTCAATATATATACTGATTGAATCATGCTTTCATCGAAATAAAATGCATATTTTGTTTCAATAATACAGTTGTTTCTATCGAGTACTTCGTTCTACATGGCTAGTGTCTTATAATTATAATAATTCTTTTAAAAAAATGTATTTTTACATTTATTATACCTATATCAAATACTTAAGTTAATGGTTTCTTAAATAAATAATTACCAATAATTACTTCCGTATACATTTTAGTAATTAAATGTTAATTGCATTTAATACAGGATACCAGCTACGGATATTTAAAAATATCATTAGCAGGAATTAGTCATAACTTAAGCGTGAGTCAAGGTTATCAAGAACATTTTGCATCCTGTAATAATCCTTTGAAGTCCACGTGCAGAAAAAAGAATCAGTGAGTCGTGTGACGTGTAAAGCTAAGAAAATAATAAATTAAGTTTTTGATATAAGGTATGTAGGTTCTTCATCCTAGTTCATAAATAAATACAATCTTCTATCGTTGTTGAACATTAGTCTATGAAATAAGAGCTCATTTGTCGTTCACCTTTTTCTCAGACGTATACTTCATTGCTGAAGTTCGTGTCACTGTAAAGTGCCTTCCGCCCTGCTTGAGACATCCCTCCATTTTGTTCCGTCTATAGCTTCCCTTAGCGCAGCTGTTATTTGGAAACCCATGAGAATGGCTACACTAGCGGATTGGCGATCTTACACGCGGCCTTTTGCCTTCCACTTTACCGACGAGAAACAGCTTATACAGGTTATCTGCTTCGCGACGGGCGATATGGCCAAAATAAGACCTCTTCCATAGCATATTGTTACATAGCACATGAGAGTCTCGTACGAACTTTGAGCTGAACCAAGATCAACCAAGAAATTATCATTCACCAACAAACGATAACTTTTTCCATAACATTTCTCTATTTTTTTCCTTCATTCTTTACTTCACTCCTCAACGACAAACCAACCAAGTTTTTTTTTATGTAATAGAGGGCAAACGGGCAAGAGGCTCACCTGATGTTAAGCGATACCGCCGCCCACGGACCATGGTCAAGTTTAGACCATGACCATTCGTTCTTTGGCCCAGCGACTTAGTTTGATGACATAAGAGAAGAGATCGCTCGAAAGCGCTAAGACCGCCAGTTGCACTCTTTTTTATTTTATTATATTGTATTTTTGTATTACTGCAATGAACTTTAAATAAATAAGAACAGTTTATTAATGAAAAATTCACACACTGAATGGCTGTTTTAAGTACTTGAGTTATGACTAATAAGAATTCATAAAGATACACCTGTCATATAAGTTTCTCACAATTTAGAAAAAACTTGTGATCTCACCCGGCTAATCCCACGAAACCAGAATATTTCGAGGTAATGTTACAATCCTTAACATTTTGGACATAAAGCACATCCAAACGGTCGCAGTTAGTTAAAGTGTGTATGGTAAAAAATATAAGCTACGAGCGTGTTAAAGTTTAAGTCTATTAAGTATTAGGGTGTGCAATTATTTAATTAAAAACCGTCTAAAATTCGCAATATTAGTGTGTTTTACAAATTCAAAACGGCATTAAAGATATATGTCAGATTGAACCTAGTAGACTAAAATTGGGACGGCTAATGGCAACGAGTATCTCGTATATATATATTAAGCTTTTCAAGTAAATAAAATTCATATTTGTAAAGAGAAATAAAGCTTAGAATTAAAGTTTAACCCCTAATCTATCATAGAAACTGAATGCACATACGTATCTTTGACAAATAGTATATTTTGTGATGAAAAGATCTGTGACTAAGCTTAATAAGTTATAACACTTAAAGTTTTTTTAAATAAGGAGAAAATTATACCCTTTAATAAATATTAAAATTAGTCCTTGTATTTTAATATTATATTATTTTTCAATTAATAACTGTTGTAAATACGATAAAAGAAAAACTAAAGATTGAAAGTTTTGGCTTAATTAGCTATAACAGTTTGGAGAATCATTTAATTAGATTATAATTTCTGACCACAATAATCAACGATTGTTTTGCTTCCATATTATAAGTCTGACTTCTCCAACAGTGACGAGATTTCAATAACGTTATTCCTATAAACATATCTTTACCTCATATAAATTATATTAATTTACACGCCTAGGTTCGTAGCCTGGGCCATAATGTAACTAGTAATAAAGAAGTGAATTGCCCGTGGGCATTGTTGATCCCCGTAAAACAGGTTCGGACATAAAGACCACAGATAAGAAATGTGAATGTCTTGAATGTAAACTTTGTGGAATCTACATTTTTGTTGTAACATAGAACTAGGACCCGGATTTAAGTGGGTTATCTGATTTTGTCTTTGGTGCTTTAGCCTTGTTTATGATTGTTAAATGGCTCATTATTTTTTCCAACATGAAGTAAAAGAACAAAGCATAACAACAATAATAAATTGTATGCAGATATGTTGTTTGTATATTTCGGTAGCCCTGTTTTTACTCATTTAAAAAATATAACTTCCATGGAAAAATAAAGACTTAATAAAGTTGATTTTCCATAACACATAATAGCGCATAGTTTAGGTACATTGTCCCTTTACACGATAATAAAAAAAAATATTCTTATGAAATAAAAATTAAGTAATACGTTACATATACGAAAACAACGAGAAAGATAAGACGTTACGGATAGTATAAGTGCACATATTTTTGTCCATTTTCATAATAGTTTTCAATTTAATAAATTGTGTTTTATTAAAAATTCCTTGAACACTTCTATTATTGGGCTCCATGGATTAGGACTATAAAATTTGACTAGTAATTTTGTATATGTATTTTAAATAAATAAAAAAAATGTAGCGGCTACTGTAATCTTTTTATGTCTGGGCCTTAGATTTCTGTATCTGTTTCATCAAGTAGATGAATCAGCCTGTCTGCCACACTCCATCGACTTGCCGGTACCTCACGATGTTTTCCTTCCCCGTTCGAGTGAATGATAAATGCGCACATAGACATAAAGTCCATTGGCGCACAGCCGGGAATCAAACCTACGACCTGAGGGATGGGAGTCGCACGCTGAAGCTACTAGACCAACATTGCTATATTACATTATATTGCCTACATTAATAAAGTATGCAATGGAAATGTCAGAAGGTCGCCAGAACCACGCTTAAACTTTGCTATTCATAACTTAAACGCTTGACAAATTCACATAATCCCATTTAAAGTTAAACCCAGTGCGAGTTGTTTGCATAATCATAAGTCTTAATAAGGTTTGATAATCCAACTTTATGATGTTCTAAATACTGAATAAGGTCTTGCTAAGATGTAAGATTATATAAATATATTGTGATACAATACAGTGTAAATTTTACGACTATTTCAGTGGCGGATAAGCGACTTTGAACCTTTAATGAGTGGTCCTGCGTTTGTGCAGCTGAATTCTAAGTTCTATATATATTTGCATCTGGTTTTGTCAGAAATAGCAATTCTTAGACCTAAATATTGGCCATGGATCAGGATGATCGTCTACGTTTATAAGAAAAAAGTATTACATTCGAATCATTTTAGGGCCATGAAATGTTCTTGTTCTCTTCTCGTCGACTGGGTCTACTCAAGGTCATTTCAAACTCCCCTCCATCAATTGCTCAAGTAATACCTTTCAATTGTTCATTAGTCATTGATTTTTTAATAGAATAGCCTTTCACAATTCTTATTTTGTTTGATAGAATTGCGTATATAATACAATAAAAAAAAAACTGGGCGTCAGTTAAAGTAATGTCACCGTGACCTATAAACAACGACTTATCCACGCCTTTAAGAATAAACAGTTTATGCAAATGGAACTAAAGTAACGAAATGTCAAACACGTAATATAATATTGTACCTGTAATATATCTTGCATGAATGCATGAAGTGAATAGTGATTGATGTCGCAATAATTCTCTGTTAAATTTGTCTCAAGCCAGAATCACGTTTCGCGCGGCGATCCGTTCAAAGATACATTTGCAGCGCGCCACTAAAATACTAGCACGAAATAGTGGCATAGGAAAATCATCTATATGTCAAACACATAAGGATTAGTTTCGAATACATTTGACGTGGTAATTGGTTGGGAACTTGGGACTATTGTTTCGTGAATATTGAATTCGATTACAGTAGATAAAACTGCAGGGTAATTGATAAAATTCCAATTTCTGACAAGGATATTGACTGGTTCCGATTGCTGCACGTAAAATTATATTTAGCTGTTTCATAATTATGTAATACCTAGTGAATATTATCATTGTACTTATCAAAATAAACAAAGTTAATTTATTTTCTACGTACAAGGTCCCGTTTTAATATTTATTAACAATTAAAATCGATATGACCGATAAAATGCAAATTTCAAAACGTATTTAAGAAACTCTTTATAAAATATTTCAACCGACATTAATTGAAAAATGAAATGAGGTTAGACTTATATAAAAACTAAACTACCTACTTAGTCTTACAAACAGAACAATACATCAGGTTCTTATATGTTTTCGGCATCCGAATCCATATTATACAACACAGAATTTGTAACAAATACTAAAATGAAAATTTAGAACGTATTTTAAATTATAACGATCGCGCCACTCCCTAGATTGCTATCCATCAATTACCACTTTTAATTAATCACATTAAATAAATATGCACTGAGGGTAATATACCAACTTTTTATTTGTTCATCGCTTTCAATTCCGTAATGTATCCGTACAATTATCGAGGTTACTTTAAATATTCATTGAACTGGAAATCGAATTTTGGCTGTTTTATTGAAGAGGCATGAGTTTGTTGTATTTGACCTATATGTTGTTTCTGAGTTAATCTGAAAAATAACATATTTTTATTTAATTAACTTATAAAAATGTTATTATTGAGGAAATGTGTTATTTATTTTTGTAATGAATAATTCATTTATTGCGAAAGTTTGCTACAAAATCTATGGACACTGGTCCTTCGATATAAGTTCATAAAGCTTGCCGTGTACATAAAACCTTTTATTCCAGTCTTTCATTTGTATATTATTAATACACCACGCTCTATTTGCATTTTTAATTCATCTTCTGTATTTCAGTTTCATTTTGGCTTGAAAACAAATACATTGACGTATTTTATCATCAATAGCTCTCGTTTTAAATGCATTCGTAATATGCGCAGAACACATCAGATGTTTTGAAGCCGAGAATGTCTGGTACATCGAATTTATGGGATTACGAACCAATGAGTACCACGACAGTTATCGCATAGAAATAGGACCTTGTTGAATATTGTGGCCCAAAGATTTATGTGCCCGCTACATGTTTGTACATTAGCAAAGACAATTATTTATGTCATGTCAAACGTGTTCGGAAAAATCTTTTGTTGTATCTTGTTCCGTCGTAGTTGCGTTTTGAAATACAAGGATATTATCTGCTAAGTAATTTTCAATATTCTAAGAGTTTGGTTAGAAGCGTACGTTCTCTATTGAACCTAACTGTTCGAAATACATAATTTCAATTTGATGATTTTTGATGACCGTCACATTTATTAGTTGAGTCATTGTTGATATTTACTCGAGTTATGTTAAACACTTTTTTATTGATATATAATTTTTTTATAATTAATTGATAAAGGTTACGTCCACTATTAAGAATTTTATAGTGAGTGTTTAGTACGTTTTTGAGAACTATCGTGAGGCAAGGTATTAGCATTAGTCTAACCTCTCTTTGTTCCTGCGGCTGATGATATTGTGTGCCTTTTTTCCTGGTAAGAAGATATTGTAACGAGATAATATGTAATCAGGACTTATTATTCTAGTATAAGATTGTGTACCGACGGCCACCGAACCGTTCTTTGTGGTACATTAAGATAAGTTGTTTACCAGCAATTTAAATACATTAATCATAGAGCCAACAATCTAATAGAGAGACATATTTCAGCGTTTATTCCTTCAATTATGTCGTAGATCAGCCCTACTGTGCTTAATGTAAACAATTAGTATCTGCGTACAAATAACGATTTAAGAGATATCGGGGTTTTATTAAAAAAAAAAACCTTATTATACTCTTTGAAGACGCTAGCACAATTAAACCAAAATTTAAAATTATATTTAACATAGTATATATTATATACAATACATCATATTAAATACATGTTCTACTTTAGTTATAACTTTTGTCAATGTCAATTACAGTGAACCTAAATTATACAAAAAAAATATAAAATTTACACTATCCTAAATAAAATAACTAAAAATTTTAGTTTTTCATAGTGATTACCAATTTAAAAATACTTTTTGGCCTCTTGCGGATTTAGTACCCGATAGGTGTTAAACAAGGTTTTTTTTTAATAGGATCGATCCACTACCCAATATATCAAGCTAATAAGTAGCGGTCGTGAAGAACAACTAGAAGCCACAATGAAACGTGCCTAAACACTGTCATCACAATGTTAAAAGTATAAATCTTTAACTTCATTAATATGCTAACAAATTAAACCACAGGAAATACCAAACGGCTTACAAAAACATCATTAATTAGCTATTGTGTAATAGGACGTCGCGTTTTCGTAAGTTTCTTTGTTCAGTGGTCCAAACATAAATATTTTTCTACTATATAATTATACGTACATGATTATTTCATCAGCAACACTTAATTATAGGTGAGATGATCATTATGTCAAGATTTCTTTAAATGTTTTTATTATATCATATAAATGCTGTTTCATTTGATACGTTAATATATTCTAGTTATAACGTGATTGGATCGGAAATAT
The DNA here is from genome assembly GCF_905147105.1 of Pieris brassicae. Taxonomy (NCBI): domain Eukaryota; kingdom Metazoa; phylum Arthropoda; class Insecta; order Lepidoptera; family Pieridae; genus Pieris; species Pieris brassicae. The sequence goes on from NC_059672.1 coordinate 17,794,011, forward strand.
GAAAGTTACAAAATCTAATTTAGTCTAATTTTTTTTGTTACGTGAATTACGTAATGACACATCTTGGCAATGATTGAATCTTGAATTTTCTTTAGGTTTGATGATATAATGTTCTATGTTTATTAGTGGCAGCATCCCATAATATCCAGAATTTTGATTTATTCACATCTATAATAATAGCAGGCGAGTGTTAATCGCCTTTGACACCAATGACAGTGAGTTTAGATTCACAACGATTTAGTAATGTTATAGTTTTCAAAATTATGAAGATTTGAAGGTATTAGTGAGAATTTACTGAACAATAGTATAGCTTTATCTTCGTTTGTCAGAATTAAGATCAAGGTAAATATGCGTTATTCTCTTACGTTGCATTCCGTTAGTATGATTATGATTGAGCTCTGCGTATAAGTATTGTAATTGCGAAACGCTGCTAAGTAGATGGAAAGTAAAAGACAAAACTAAAGTTATCTGAAGGCGAGATTAAAATCGAACATTTCACGTCATTGAGACAGTTACATAATTTAGAACAATGTTACGAAATAGACTCAATTGTATGAAACAAATATACCGAGTGAGATACGATAAATAAAAGATTAGATCTGTCACCCGTTCGATTGTAATTAGAGGTTCAAGTTCTTTATCAACAATCAGACCCTGGCTTAATATTGGCTCATTAAAACTATATGGGCCGTGTTCCGAATGTGAAAGCAAGGACGTTAAATAATAGTGCATAGGAATGAGATGTTTGCTACAAGTGAAAATGTCGCAGCGTTTACGTTCATAAATGTTTCCTGTAGAGTTCCTTATATTAGTTTATAAAGTGATTTTTGGCTTATTTTTTTTTATATATAAGTATTACTTGTCCAGTTTTACTTTCCCATGTTTTTAGAAACAATAGGATTATAGTTTTCATTAAGGAAAAATAATACGAGTTGTATTGTAGTTGTTGTTGTTGTTTGTATAGAAAAAACTCCTTATCAGTAATTATAAAAATAACCTAAATTCATACATTTAACTTTGGTCGAATTTATTAATCGGATATGAAGGCCGCTTTCGTCTACACCTTATACCGCGTACTCAATGTAGATAGAGTCACAAAGACAATCCGCGACAAAGCTTGAGAACTAGAGCGGTTAGCTGTACCAGATATCAGATACATACTATACCAGAAAAGAGGAAGAGTAATCTAAGTACTGCTCTAAAGACTTTCTACAGGGAATGCTAACTTTTAGGTACTCTTTTGTAATTTTTTTTTAATTACGCAATAACAGCCAAGTACTTTAGGAAAAAAAGGGGAATTCCATTAAACGTCTATAGTGGTATCAGAAATATAAGCATTGACTCAGTTTCATTTGATGTCGATTATAAGAAATAGATTTCAAATGTGAGCTTGCTGCTACATTTGATACTTTTTTAAGTAATTTGTAGATGCAAAGTAATGAAACATAAAATTTTAGTATCATGTACAACGTTTAAAATTAATCTTAATAAAAATGTTACGTAAGCCCAAAACATGCAATAAATTTTCAATTAAAACTTGTACCGTTTAGAAGTGCACCTTTCAGCGAAATTTGCTTCTAACTTCCTTTGGCCAACATTGCACAACTTTCCCCAACTTCCGGTTTATCTGGCACCTAGTTCAATGAGACAGGAAGTTCGACGCCTAGAGGGAACACTGCTACATCCCAATGTTCGTGGAGTCAAATATCTTGGGTGTGTTCCGCGCAGATCATCTGTAAATTAATTTATATCTGTATATAGTGTAATAGTTGAATCTTTAGAGCTCTATTAGTTTCAGCGTCTGACTCACGTCTCTAAGGTCGTGTTGTGCATTAATCTTTTAATAAAATTTTTGATAGTGTCAATAAGATGATAATTGATAAAGAAAACAACGTACCAATTCTTAAAAGGCCGGCAACGCATTGCGAGCCTTTCGGCATTGTGAGGGTCCACTTAACTTCCTCATGTCCATTTTCCTCCATGCATTACAAAAAACAATTGAGGTTATGGCTAAGCGAAGCTAATATCTAATATACTTCCATAACCAACCATAATGTATTAATTACTTTATTGGATAAAATTAAATTATTATTGTTTTAATCTTAGAGTAATTAACGAGTTTACTAACTTTAACTGTACCACTCAATTATCAGTTTTGAACTTCGACTTTGAAGTCAAGATCTCAATCCATTATGTTTAATAAACAAACTATACGAGAATATCTAAATTTTCTTAACTTCTTAGAACTTAAGCACTTCAGTATCGTGTTTCATAATTTTATATAAACGCACTTGGGAATATAGATGGCTTATCTATTTAAAGTAACCATAGTACTTAAACGTAGAATACAAAGATTATTGGCCGAGCAGCCAGCAGCCATGTAGTAAGTAAAGTAAAAGTATAGAATGACTCTGTTACTTCAGTGATAATAATAATAATAAAGCCACTTCGCTTCCATACAATAAAAAGAATCACTTCAGATGAGTGTTAGTTTTGTTTATATACAGTCTACGTTAGTTTTTGTTATTTCCATTAGTTTGTGTTCTGCAGTAGGGCCTGACCTGACCATTCCATTTCGATCTGTTCTTTCTCCATACATTTCTCCCCAGATACCTTTCTAATTCAGCCCATTGCTTTTGTGGTCTTCCCACGTTTCTTTTTCCTGGAGGTCCAGAGGGTGGCTTATACGGTCCATCCATTCTGACCGCTTCGCAATATTTGCCCATTTTAGCTGTGAGCCGTAGGTTAGCGCGTTTGTGATCTTGGTTTTCACCATGATGTGGTCACTTCGTAGATTGTAAATCTTTTTGATTTTTAGTATTGTACTGCTATTAGCGATATTATATTAAGCGCTGATTTTGATTTTTGATTGATTTGCCCTTGGCCTGACGCAGTACAAAGACTTCACATTGATGTTGGTTTGCTATCGCTATCAAATTTTATACACCACTGCATATACGTAGGATATAGCCACAGTGGAGTACGGTTTTCAATTATTTGAAACTGATTTAGAGGGAGTGATGTTAGAGTAGTGTTATGTTTTCTACACTTCAAATTGTTATAAATAATAATAGTTATAAATTGCTTTAAAGCACTTGGTATTAGGTATCCTATTAAGACCTCCTATAAAAAAATCATGACGCGAATTAAGTTCGGTAACTTAAGTATGAAGAATGAAATCATTTGCCTTTCCACAACTTGAGTTATTTAGTGAATTGTTCTTGAGATTATGACACGTGTCGCTAAGAGGATAACAAAAATCATAGTCGTTTAGCAACTAAGACCGGTTAAATTAGATAAACCGAGACCTGATGTAGTTCAGGTCATTCGTGAAAATTTAAATACTATAATGTTCACACTATTAATGGAAATTAGTAGCAATTAATCAGAGAATATAAATGATACCCATTACTACCCTTGCACCAATTAATAAAGCATTGAATGACCTTTGAGACGGCATTTCATGTCGACCAGTTATTGTTTATGAAAAGTGCAGCTGCACCTCGAATTATTAAAAAGATGCGGGTTGAATATGAACATGCTTTTCGCGAATTCTCGTTAGAAAAACTGCTGTATACTGATTTATCAGTATTGACAGATGTTTACTGATGTTTTGTATAGCAAACGGATGACAATTAAGTCTGAGTAATTAAAAGGAGAATTACTTTAATTACCTCCAATAAACTTTTAATTTCAAACAATTTTCACTTCCACCACTCTCTTATCAAACCATTCAAGTACGAGTCGCAATTTCCAATGTAGGACTTGGTACTATCAACCAGTCCTAAATCAAAACGATTGATCTCATATAGTAATATTAATAATGTGACCTTTAACATCTTGCAACAACCAATAAATTATACTAAACTATAACTATAGATGATTGTACAAATCTTTTATATAATAGAACGGGTGTCAAACAAGACGTGACAAATAAAATGGCGACTTCAGATTCAACCTCTTACTTTTGTTATTAACGATAACCGTTCAATGAATTACTCAAATATTAGTTCAGAAGATTTTTCAGAAACGTAATTCGAACACGTAATTCAATTCCCGCCCCGCGTCGTAACGTTTTACAAGAGGACACCTACCCCCCAAAACAAAATCGTTACGTAATACTTGAACGCTCCCTAAGCTTGTAATATAACTCGATGCTCTCATAGCATTAATATTTATATTTCACAGCTATATGTAGCTTTGGTTTCCAAACCAATGCGACTCAGGGTCAAGAAAAGAGCGTCAAATTCTTAAAAGGCCGGCAACGCTCTCGCGAGCCCACTGGCATTGAGTGTTCGTGGGCGGTATTACTTAACATCAGATGAGCCTCCAGGCCCGTTTGCCCCCTGTTGTTTATAAAAAAAGTCTGGCCTTTACTTATACTGTGATATCATAATAGAACAAATTCAAATACAACATTTTTTTTTAAAAAAAGCTCTAGCTTTAGTGTAAGGTGAGCCTATAGTTACCATATAAAATCGTGTTAGGGCACGTAGCAAGCGATTGTGTAACGAATAACGATATTGAACTGATTTGATAGTAATTGATTCGTAATTGATATAATTCAAGGTAAACGAAAATCTTGTGATTAGTTTAATTGAGACAGCTACGTGCTACTGTAGTATATTATAATTGTTATATAATATATTCTAACGTTAAGACAAAACATCTCCTTTTCCTAGGCTTCTATTACTATGTGAAACTATTGTTGCTATTGATGTATTTCCGAAACAATTCAACTTAGGGTTCTTTAGAATGAGCGTAGCGTGTCCTAAAAGGCTGTGCACTCGCAAGCTCTCTTGCAGTGTATGTCTTCATGGGCGTCTGTATCACTTACCATCCGGTAAGTATCCAGCCTGTTTGCTTTGTTTTTTTAAAATGAAAAAGGTTTTTTTTTTCAAATATTACTTTAATAATATATTAGTCCAGAAAAATTTATATTACATGACTCACTTAGAAGTCGGAAGATACGAAGGTTATGGCATTTAAAGGCATAGTTATGCGTTAAACAAAAGTGTAAACCCTCAAAACATGGGGAAGTGAAGGAAGAATAGTGACCAAAGCTTAAATCACGATAAATGGGTGTAATGTATGAAACTTTTCTATATTTTTTCGTGCATGTAAAAAACATTACCGTTATAAATTTCTTATATATATATATATATATATATATATGTTTTTATTAATATAGTATGCTATAAGTTCTATACATTGTTATGTGATTTGAGACGATTTACGAAGACGGGAGCACATGGTCGCACACACATTCGCATAGCTCAATTAGACAATATTTGTTTCAGTTTCATTTTTTTGTTTTGACGAAGTATAAGATTTTTTCCCATTTTCCCATCGATCCCCAGTTGTGCTTGTGTGTGTGTGTGATTTTCTTTTTAACATTTGATTTAACAATAGCTCGAACGGTGAAGGAAAACATCGTGAGGCTTGCCTTAGACCCAATAAAGACGACGGCGTGCGTCAGGCACAGAAGGCTGATCATCTACTTATTCACACTACCTATTCGATTAACAAACCTAAAACAGTCGTAGCGCCGTTGATTTATTTAGTTCTTTTAGTGTAGTACAGCGTCTGTATGAAATCAAATTATTTATTTAGGCATGTTCCATTTACTATTTATATCTCCTACCCGCCATAAACTGTTAACAGATTACTATAAAGTAAAAGGTCATTTCTCTCACTGAATTTTCGTTCATTTAATGGAATTATGATGGAAATCAGGTGCATTCATATCTGGGGTGAACCAACAGTTCGCTAGTCACCACATTCAGAGTATAATTCACGGAATGCATTTTAAACGGGCGTGTCTGGGCAACCGCTACCGCCCTTACCATTACTATTAGTTTTTAATTTTTTCTTTCTAGTATTTTAAATATTTTAACTTATATATTGGGGTGTTCTAGTCTAAGTTTCCACTATCCTATTCTTCAAATTCCCATAGAAATATAGAAAGATGAGAGTTAGTTCAACCTGAGCGATATAATTTTCTTATCTGACTTAAAGTCAAAGATAGGCATGTAGAAACTAACAGAGAAAACATTTACACACTCCCAACTGTTGGCTTTACGAACTAAGTTATATCTTACCCTCCGAAAGGAGAAACTACCGGCGGTCTCTATCCTGAGCCACTCCTCGCCAATTAGCCTACAGCTGCAGCAGGACCTCCTCTAATCTGTGGATCCAGCGGTACCTGGCCGGTCTGCTGATCTTCGACCACTAAGCTGGCTTATTAATGCTTCCTTCACAGCCTCATGCGGCCAAGGTACAGCACCTTTAGATATTTATTTATTTAGAGAGTGGGTATTACACCAGTTGAGCCAGTTAATATTTATAACTAGTGGAACCGACAAACGTTGTCCTGTGATAACATTGATTTCGAATTGGTATTATAAACTAAAAATGCTTTATGATATACAACATTGCTTATTTTTCTGGCGCGTGTATAAATAGTTTTGTTGGTAATCCGAGATGGGAACAGGCAACATATATCTGGCCATGTGAAAAACATGGATTTTCAAGAGTAATGCCACAAACAATTAGCGACCGTAACAATTTTATATGTATTTTATGAATACAATAACTCTGATCGAAGCATTTGTTTAAGCGATATTCATTTTTATGACATGCTCTTTAACGACATTTGCAGCACGCATTCTGTCAACATAATGTGAAACGCCAAAAACGTTTACATGAAAAATGTTTGAATTGTAAAAGCGTTATGCACTAAAAAAATTGCTACACTAAAAAAAATTCTTAAATTTTCAAATTTTACACGAATTATTCTTAAATATTGTCGGTTGAGTAAATTGTCAAGTAATTTGATATTCAGCACGTAGTGGATGTCTAAATATTTAAACTATTTCTTCTATTGATTTCATTATGCACCCGTAAACCAACCCATTAAACTAGAAGCGAAATAGCTCGTAGCGTAGATTAGAGCTTATTAAATCTAAAGTGGTAGCAGACAAATTATTGACACGATAAAGTACACTATCGAGCGCCGGAATCATAACTTACTAAACGCGATACGTATATCAAGCCTAAATGCAAGGACTAGTGCGAGATCGTAGTGACTTAATGGGGTGATAACGAAGCGAGTATAAATAGTAGGGTTTGCACAAAATTTATCGGAAAAGATTTGTGGGCTACGCCGATGCTGCAATTTGACTATCGGAAAATATATTTTATGACATCCCTGGCACTTTGTTGGGTTTATACTGGTTTACGTTTTTCAGTTGAACGTTGACTGTAGTGCTAATTTATTGCACCACTGCCTACAATTATAAATGCAATCAAAAAATATTTTGAGCATTTTTTCATTGCATTAATTACCTTTTATTATTTGAAAAACATATATATATATATTTCTTATAATGTAAGTCGCAGTAACAATAGATTTTTACATTTACAACTTTAAACTCGTATTTTCATGTTTTTATAAAATGTCTGTTATCATGTTTATTAAACGTGCATACTTTGAACGCCTTCGTGAGTTAGTTGGTACCTGATACACATGGAATAACTACTGGATTCGATTTCCGGGTCTCTATAATAGTTTGGTTCGTTAGAACGTGCTAACTACGTGTGTATAAACGATTAAAAATGTGCCTTAATATAGAGTTACAAAAAAAAAACAAAAGTACGTCTGCAGAACAACCCTTTGGACATACAAGGTAATATATTTTTAAACCATGATTAAGCGGGTGCAAACATGAAATAATAAATATAAATATCTCGCATAGCTCAGAGATAAACTGTTATTGATGAACGTTTAATAAAGATACGTAAAACTTGATAAAGCGATGCGGGCTCAAAGAAAACTAGCTTGGTCGATTTAAATTGCCACTCAATGCAAAAACAATAAGGGTCATCGAGGACACGACAACTTTTTATACAAGTACGAAGTAATTATAGGTAGAAATCTTTTATCCACCACCTGCTGACGACTAATGACGAAACGAGCACAAAGAAAGGAAATTCTATGTATGTCCTTATAGTTGACCGTGATCTAACACGTTTTAAGAAAATTTCAAATATATTTCCGTATTTGATACCGGCAATATGTTATAATTAAAAAAAATCCATCTCTTATTTATGAATCCAAGCTTCACTGATACTAAAATCAAAGCTTTCTTGCTTTATCACAACTAAAGAACCCTACTGATTCGTGTCTATTTATGATAGGCCGACCAAATTTGTTTAAAAAATACAAATGCGAATTACATACGGTACCCTAAAGAAGATCGCTGACGTCGCGGCACGTGTATGATCAATGTGCCGGCTTCGAGGAATCATTCTGCTGTTTCAACATTCACCGCATTTTATTAATTATAATTCAATAAAATATGTGAGCATTATATTCGTATCTAGCATCGATAACGGATGTAGTTTTTGTAAACTAATTATAAGTTAATTAATAAAGTAGTTATATAATTATTGGTTTTTTTTGGGAGTCCGGGCTGTCGAATTCGTAATTGGCGCAGTCGGTAGGATAGTTTCGGGGCTACTACGATCGTTATAAAGAAGATATCCGGGGTCTAGATTCGACACCGCGCGCGGTCGTTCTAGCTGTCGCTCTCAAGCGTTCACCGAAGCATCAAAGATCTCTAAGAAGCAGCCGGGGCGTACTCAAACTTCAGTGCAACTCAAAGAAAACCAGGGAAGTCGACGAGTTATGTGAGTACATTGAATCATTTTTCCATCAGTGTTGCTTTCTCCTCGTCACAATTTTCCATCCTATGAAAAATAGTCCTGTGTCCTCCAGGCATAAAATTCGTAGGGGTAGTTTAGTAGACTTGAATCGTCAATTAAGTGAAGACTTGAATCGTCAATTAAGTGAAGGCTCGAATCGCCCTTCAGTAGGTTTAAATAATTTTCCCGAGAGCTTGAATTGCCCTCAAAGTTTAAAGTTAAATTTAAGTAATTTAGAATATAAAATGGATCCTGATACAGTGTATAAGGCCCTTCGCCCAGTTCCTGAATTTGATGGGAACCCACATATTCTTCCTAGATTTATTAGAATTTGTGATCAGATCGTAATTCAATGCGTGAAAGATGAGTTAGGATATGAATTATCGAATTTATGTGTTATCAATGGCATCTTAAACAAAATTACTGGTCCAGCAGCTCGTACAATAAACTCAAACGGAATTCCTGAAAATTGGTTAGGAATTAGGAATACATTAATTAATAATTTTTCTGACCAAAGGGATGAGACCGCTCTTTACAATGACTTAGCATTAGCGACACAATCTAGCGAGACTCCGCAGGAATTTTATGACAAATGCCAAAATCTTTTTAGCACTATAATGTCTTATGTATCGTTACACGAGACATTAGAGACAACTATAGAAGCTAAAAGAGTTTTATATCGTAAGTTAACTTTACAAGCATTTGTAAGAGGTTTAAAAGATCCTCTCGGGTCCCGTATAAGATGTATGAGACCTGAAACAGTTGAGAAGGCTTTGGAATTTGTTCAAGATGAACTTAATGTCATGTATTTGCAACAGCGAAATAATTTAGCAACAGATCTAAGAAAACCATCATCATCATTGACACCACACAACTCACACCAACAACTTACACAGCCTAGATTTCCTCCTATAAATAATAATTTTAATCCTTCTAAATTTTTACCAGTACCAGGTTGGCAAAAACCTAATTTTAATCCTCAATTTAATAATCATCAGCGCATGCCTATGCATCCAACACGTACTCAGCAAATTTTCCGAGCACCGTTGCCTAACCATAACAGTGGTTTTAGGATACCTTACAGATATCCTTCACAAAATAGTTCTGGCCCTAAGCCTATGAGTGGGGTGAGTCATTTTGTGACAAAACCATTACCACCTAAAATTCCTGGTCATGATTGGCAGAAATTTGGCAATCCTCCTCCATCGAATTACTTTAAGTCCAGAGAAATTAATTTTAATGAATTTTATGATTATGATGACTATGAATACGATAATAATTATGTTGACTATAATTATTGTAACACTGATTATGACTATAATGACTATAATGACCAATACGTTAATTGTGACTATGACTATAATGAGTACTATGAACTTCGAGACTTACCACCAGTAGAGGATGTTCGCTATGATATACCTAGTACTAGTAAAACCAGTAGAGATATTCAACCGAAACATTCCAATGGTAAAAAAGGTCAGGATTTTCAACAGAGCCAACAAAAATCCGCACCAGAATAGAGTTAAATATACAGTCAAAAAAAGAATTACCTTACATTAAAATTAATAATCCACCATTAAAATTTCTTATTGATACAGGAGCAAATCAATCATTTATAAGCCCTGAAGCAGTGGATAAGTATTTTCATAATATTCCGAAAACTTATGATCCTTTTGAAGTAACTAATTCTAGAGTAACAAGCATTCATGAACATTCAATATCTATTCCTAGTTTTTCTGAATTTAATGATTGTAAAAATATTAAACTATTTATCTATAAATTTCATAATTATTTTGATGGTTTAATAGGGTTAGATTTGTTAGAAAATTGTAGAATTGATTTCAGAGATGATGTATTAATTACTGAGAATGCAAAAATTCCTTTACTACGTTATCAATGTAAGAAATACAAAGATCAAATAATACCAGCAAAATCATCTCGTTTAGTTGGTATTCCGATACATAATGACGATGGTGACGTATTTATACCAGAACAATTAATAAGTAATTGTATTATCCATGAATGTATTACTAATGTGACTGATCAGACTGGTATAGTAGAAGTCGAAAACATGACGGACGAAGACACAGTTATTCCAATTGACAGACCATTACAACTTGACTTATTTAACTTTGAAAGTTCTTACAGTGAACCAGACTCAGACAGAGTAAACCAAGTTTTAGACAGACTTAGAACTGACCATTTGAATAGCGAAGAACGAGTAAATTTAGAAACTCTTTGCAAGCGCTACGCTGACATATTTTACATTGAAGGTGAACCACTAACTTTCACTAATAAAATCAAACATAGCATTAGGACTTATGACGAAACCCCAGTATACACCAAAAGTTATCGATATCCTTTTGTACACCGTCAAGAAGTTAGGGAACAGATAGGTAAAATGCTTGAACAAGGTATCATACGACCCTCTGACTCTGCTTGGAGCTCACCCATTTGGGTAGTCCCAAAGAAAGCTGATGCTTCTGGTAGACAGAAATGGCGACTTGTAGTGGACTTTAGAAAGTTAAATGACAAGACTATTGACGATAAATACCCAATACCAAATATCACGGACGTTTTAGATAAATTAGGTAGATGTCAGTATTTCACGACTCTTGACCTTGCATCTGGCTTTTACCAAGTCGAAATGAATCCCGAAGACATATCGAAGACCGCATTTAACGTAGAACACGGTCATTTTGAATTTCTACGTATGCCAATGGGACTTAAGAATTCACCTTCGACATTTCAGCGTGTAATGGATAACATCCTTAAGGGTTTACAAAATGAGATATGTCTAGTGTATCTTGATGACATCATAGTCTTTAGTACATCTTTGCAAGAACACATAATTAATTTAGAAAAAGTATTTGATAGATTGAGAGACTCCAATTTCAAGATCCAGATGGACAAATCTGAATTTTTGAAACTTGAAACAGCTTACCTTGGTCATATTATCAGTAATGAAGGTATTAAACCGAATCCTGATAAAATTAGAGCCATAGAAAAGTATCCTTTACCTAAAACAACAAAAGAAATTAAACAATTTTTAGGACTATTAGGTTATTATAGGAAATTCATACCTGATTTTGCACGACTGACGAAACCAATGACAAAATGTCTTAAAAAGACTAACAAAATAACTTTAGATTCTGAATATATAAAATGTTTTGAGAAATGCAAATCCTTATTAACTAACGATCCTATACTACAATATCCTGACTTCAATAAAGAGTTCATTCTGACAACAGACGCCTCCAACGTAGCTTTAGGAGCAGTACTCTCACAAGGCACAGTAGGCTATGACAAACCGATCTGCTATGCTTCTAGAACATTAAGTGATAGTGAATCAAATTACAGTACAATTGAGAAAGAACTTTTGGCAATAGTATGGGCAACTAAGTATTTTAGACCCTATTTGTTTGGTAGGAAATTCAAAATTATAACTGACCATAAACCACTCCAGTGGATTATGAATTTGAAGGAACCGAACTCGAGACTGACACGATGGCGACTAAAATTGAGTGAATTTGACTATACTGTGATTTATAAAAAAGGAAAGTTTAATACTAACGCTGACGCTTTATCCCGTGTACAAATTAATAATGAGGAAATAGAATCACTTCTCAAAGAATGTGGTATAGATGTGTCTGTAAGACCTGAACCACCAGGATCTACTACTGCAACAGCACATACATCCGCTGAAAATCCTATTCTTGAAATACCCATCACAGATGAACCTCTGAACAAATTCCATAGACAGGTTTGCTTGACTATAGTAGGTGACATTAAAAGAAGACCGCATGTAACTAAACCTTTTGATACTCACACACGTACACATATACAAGTTTCAGAATCTTCATTAGAACAAGACGTTATAAATGCAGTAAAAGAATTCATCAATCCTAAAATAAAGACTGCCATTAAAATAACTCCACCATTAGGTATGTATTCGTTAATTCCAATTTTACAAAATAACTTTAAATGTAATTCTATGCATCTGGTTTTAGTAAAAACCGAGCTAGAAGATGTTAAGGAGTACTTACGGCAGCAAGAAATAATTAAACACTATCATGAAGGAAAAACTAACCATAGAGGCATCAATGAATGTTATTTAGCCTTGTCACGTCGTTATTACTGGCCTAAAATGAGGGAAGAAATTACTAAATACATAAATGAATGTACAATTTGCGGACAGACTAAATATGATAGAAACCCAATTAGACCACAGTTTAACATAGTACCACCTGCAACAAAGCCCTTTGAGATAGTTCATATGGACCTATTCACAGCGCAAGCTGAAAAATACCTTACCTTTGTAGATTCCTTCTCAAAATACGGCCAAGCATACCACTTACGAGATGGTACAGCTATAAGTATCATCCAAGGTCTATTAAATTTCAGCACTCATCATGGACTACCTTTGACTATTGTGACAGATAACGGGACTGAGTTCACTAATCAACTCTTTGCAGAATTTGTTAGGCTACATAAAATTAATCATCATAGAACACTAGCTCATTCGCCTAATGACAACGGAATTATTGAAAGATTCCATTCCTCCTTACTAGAGCACCTTCGTATCCTTCACCTGAAAAATAAAGATGAGCCTGCAATAAATCAAATACCTTATGCAATCCTAGCTTATAACAGTTCAGTACATAGTTTCACCAAATGTAGACCACACGATATAATTAGAGGTCATTTTGATCCTAGAGACCCTTTAGATCTTAATTTAGCCGAACACCTTATGCAACAGTACATTATAACGCATAGAGACCAAATGAAGACAGTATATGAAATAATTAATGAAGCTACAACTATTGACCGTACGAATTTAATGACTAATAGAAATAAAAATCGTGAGCCAGAAACTGAATATGTACCCGATCAGCAAGTTTTTATTAAGAACCCCCTAGCTAGTAGACAGAAGTTAGCACCGCGATACACTCACGACACAGTCCTTGCAGACCTTCCCATACACATTTACACTTCGAAGAAAAAGGGACCTATTGCTAAATGTCGTTTGAAACGAGTACCAAAGTCATCGAAATTGTTACAGGTACCGACTAATACTGATACTGACAATGACGAAGGCAGCAGACATAAAACTTGAGACTCTTGACAATGGACCTGGACTTTTACCTTTTAAACTTGGTCAAGCTAAGTTAATATCCCATTATCATACCTTTATACAATATTTAGAACTTTCGGAACTAGAAAATCGTATTAATTCTATAAATGAACAGTTAGACTATTTTAAAATTCAACTAGACAATACTACTTTGCCTATATATGAAATTCAGATTGATTATCTTTATACTAAATTGTCAAAAATAGATTCTCAATTAAAAACTTTGGAACCTTCTAGGGTAAAAAGAGGACTTATTAATGGATTAGGATCACTAATTAAAGGTCTTACAGGAAACTTGGATCATGCAGATGCTGAAAGATTTAATAAAGCTATACAATTGTTAGAAGCAAATGAAAATAAATTAGTTTCGGAGTTAAATAACCATATCAGTATTAATAAAAATTGGACGAGCCAATATTCGCAACTTATTAGTAATTTAGCTGAAAACCAAATTAAAATTAATGAAACATTGCGATTAGTTGTGGATAAGCATTATTTTTTGGAAGCTAAGTTTGCTAAATTCGCTCAATTATTAGATATTATTACTGAAAATACAGATGATTTATATTTAGAGTTAATCAGAATAGAGAATATCTTAGGATTTATACGTGCAGCGAGCACGCATCATAGTATGATAAGCATAGATAACTTAGAATATATGATTAGTAGATTAAGAGAAATATATAGTAATAATGAAATTTTAGATATTGATTTGAGAGAATATTATAATCTTATAAAACCAGGTAGTTATTTTATAGGTAAGAGAATTGTTATAATTTTTAGAATTCCTATAATATCTAAAGATAGTTACGACTTATTTAGGCTTTCCATTGTTCCTAATAAATTCCGCCAGACCTTTATACCTATACATCCTTTCATAGCAACCAATGGGAAATTTTTCATGTACTTGCAAACCGAATGCCCGAAGATTGGCGAATACCTTCTCTGTGAGGAAAGTTCAAATTATTATCAGCCACGAGAGCACGCAGATTGTATCCAGAGTATCATCATTCATCAATCTTTAGATAAATCATGTAGCCCCACTGAAGTCTCCATCACAAGACAAGCTATGGAACAACTAGATGATAGACACTATACTATTGTCTTCCCAAAGCCTACGAAAGTCGAACTTCGATGTGAACGGCGCGAATATGTATCTTTATCTGGCAGCTACCTAGCAACCATTCCCCATGAATGTTCACTACGAACAGATATCTTTAAGATAACCAATAGTGAAGATGAAGTCAAGGGACAGCCGCTGAAGATTACCGAGATACAAAGTAATTTCACTGAAATTCAAAATGATGAGATTCCACATATTACTCTAAATTCTTTAAATCTCGATAAATTACATCACCTGGAAAATAGAATTATGCTACAGAATCCCATACGTCTTGCCCGCTTTGATTCTTCACTATACCATACAACGTTGCCTCTCTATGCACTTGTATCTGGTATAGTTATAATTTTCCTTGTCTATATTCTCCGACGATACCTACGAAAGAACCTTATTACACCAGAAGGAGAACCAAGAAGCAACCCTATATATGCTGTTCCTGATTGTTCTGAAAACCCTGGAGTACCAGCAACTTTTTCCCTCAAAGTGCTCAAATAGTTGCTGTTCTGAGGATGGAGGAATTACATACGGTACCCTAAAGAAGATCGCTGACGTCGCGGCACGTGTATGATCAATGTGCCGGCTTCGAGGAATCATTCTGCTGTTTCAACATTCACCGCATTTTATTAATTATAATTCAATAAAATATGTGAGCATTATATTCGTATCTAGCATCGATAACGGATGTAGTTTTTGTAAACTAATTATAAGTTAATTAATAAAGTAGTTATATAATTATTGGTTTTTTTTGGGAGTCCGGGCTGTCGAATTCGTAATTTGCGTATAAACACTGTTGTTTTTATTTATTACAAATAAATAAATTTATTTAAAATAAACTCTGCAAGAACTAAAAACGTTTACTAAATCCATCGCACTGAGACAGCCGCTACCATAATTGCCAATTTATTCCATGACATTAAGGTTATTAAACAAAAACTCTAGACAAGTAGAACCAGGTGTCGATAAAAATAGAACGTAGAATGTTGAATACAGCGCGCTTTAATTTTTTATTGGCAGATGTCGTTGTAATTTATATAATGCCTGCTTAAATGTATGTAGAAATATAGACTTCATAGTGTAATTGACAGTAATAAGCCGTTGCAATTTCCTGCTGCATTCTGATTTTATAATCGTTAGTACAATCATGGACGTTCTTTTGAGTCATTTTATCAACTTAATTGTATTATAGTTAATGCATGTAGCAATCACATGCAACTATCATGATAACTTTTGACAATTATAATAATTTCTCTTTTTACAAAAACTTTCACAAGATTTTTTTTCTAGGTTAATTGTGTATTAAAATTTCTTATAAATATATTCGATTGTTTGTGTAATAATAGTATATATTTCATATTACTAATTAATTTGTGGTCCTATCTTTGTCCTCTGTGTATGTAAAAGAGACACTTAATGTTAAAAATAATTCTAAATTCATAACAAATTCTCAAATCGAATGATACAGGAAACATTCACGATATCATAGTACTAGCAGAACAAGGTCTTGTCTACATAATATCCTGTCAAATTACAAGCTCTAATAAGACAAGCTGTCTGCCTAATCAAGTAATTACTGAGGGAACATTGCACCGGCGCACGCGGCGTTAAATATTCTATTCCGTCGAATAAACAACGACATTTCCGTAGAGCGCTTGTGGTAGCACAATCCGATATTTAGGTTACAGCCAAACCGAGTCTATTGTGCAAAGTGAAACGTTTTAGTTTAGCTGTTTGGTCTAAGGCATAAGATAATAGTGTACCAGGAAATTGGTGGATTATATATAAATAAATAAATCAATTATAATATACTTTACAGAACAAAGTGCTCATAAATAAATTTTTAATATTATTTACATCTTACCATGTTAAATAATAATCTATAATTATCTAAAAAGTGTTTTCTAATGTGCTGTTTTGATACACGTCATCCACATGTAGTAGTTGAATGCAGCAACGTCTGACTCAAGCGAGCTTACGTTGTTTTTTGTAAATAAATTGTAGTAAAATCTGACCGATTTTAAGGTTTACACTTGTGTAGGACACATCACCTTGGACAACAACTACTACGGACTATGTACCATAACGGAATGTGTCTTAAATTGGTAGTATTATATACTAAGCGAACAATAGCATATTGCTAAGCCACGAAACATTCGAATAGGGGATTGTGTGTGTATAATAAATATTACACAGTGTGTGTTTAGCACAAGATCATTTGTAATTATTTTCCTCTTACGTCAAAATACCTAGACTTCTGATATTTCGAAATCATTATTACAGCCTCTGACATCTCAGGTGCATGTCGATACCAAATTTATTAGAATTTTAATTACTTTATAATAAGCATCATTTTTATTAGCAGCGTCACTATTTATATCTTCATCGATCTAGTTATAGCCAGCCGCGGTTTCAGTAAATTAGTGAACAATATCATACTAAATATTTCCGCTAATCTCCTGATTTGTGACATACAGTCGGCGATGTTTTATTCAGACGCTCAACTCGTTAGTGCGGTGCATTGTGGTCGCTAAACAAACCGTCACAGCGGTCACATTCCTTTGTAACTTTTCACAAATAATCTATTAATACATGCTCCGATTTGTAAATGTAAAATAAAATTTATATACAATAACATTTTTTTGTTTCAGGATTTCTGCCATAATACATTTGTGAGAAACAAAATCGGAAACAAACTAGAAATGGTACCGTGATCGAAATAACATTATGTACTTAGGGTTATGTGTATGGGTTTATAAAATATAACAATTATTGTTGACGAGGTCGCAAAGATCGCCAATACACACGATTCCACTCAGATCGTTCATATATATAATATATACATAAAAATGTATCCCTATTTTCCTTGGTCACGGCATCACGCGTGAACCGTTGGACCGACTTTGCTAATTCTTTTTTTGTTGTGTCTGTTATAGTCTGGAGAAGGTTCAAAGAAAGAACGAAAGAAAAAATTAAGAATGATTTTGTTAATACTAATATTTTTTTAGTACATAGCGCCTTTTCAATTCTAACTTCTTTCGTGTAACCTTATGGCGTTTGACATAACATTGACAGATTGCGTGCTGCAACTATCGTCAAATAGAATGTAAGACAAACGAATTTATATTGATAAAATAATTCAAGTCGATAATTGTTTGTGGCATTAATCTTAAAAATCCACGTTTTTCACATGGCCAGTTATATGTCGTATTTATATTTTTTATATTAAATTAAAGAAAATCAACCACTTAATTTGATTTGATTAGATGTATAATAGAATTTAACAATTTTTACAATTTTATTAACCTAAAAATAAATACTTAAAATAATTAAAAAGAAAATATAAAAAAAATCATAAAGTCTGGCCCCTGTGGCAGTGTCCTTTAACGCTGGCAGCATTTCCTCGTTGTATTGCGATACTTATTCGTTGAACTAGGAAAGCTCCAGCTCTGGAATCTCCAGTTCTATCTACCAGGCGTCAACTTAAATCTTTAATAAGCTCATATGTGGCCCCATGGACCAAGAGTCTCTAGTCCAAGGGGAACAAAATCGAAGTTGGAGGAAAATACCAATGTTATGACTGCTATAGCAGTTATAACCTAGATATAGAAGTTACATACAAGTTATTATAGTAAATTCTTATATTATTTATAGTTATAAAATATGACATTACTAAAATATATAATTATGTTATCAATAATTTATAATTATAATGTTACACGCAAATAATATTTTCTTTCCAAAAGTTCATTAAGGCGATTTTGAAAAACTCTAGTAGGAAGATATTTTTTTTTTTGCTAAATTATTATAAACCTTGATTGCCATACAAAAGGAGGTTTTCCTATACAATTCCAAATAAATTATGGAACAGCCAATTTCTCCACATGTCTACTTTGACAGATGTGTATTCTATGTAATGTCAGAAATATTACTTATTTCATTAAGAAACCAAAATAAACGTATTTATATTTGTGGCAACATATGCTAAGGCAGATCTGCCTCATGCAATTGGGAAGTAATGATACATCACAGCTTTAAGTGACATAATTTATGTTGAATTACACAAAATTATTTTCCTGGAAACTCCGTTTAAAATGACATAAGTACAATTGAATAAGTATTATTAGCTACTAAGTTGCAATATTGTGAGAAAAAAATAGTTCGCAGGTTGTTATTAACTTTGTTTTTAAACTCACAGTTGGCTGATTCAAGAAATGTCCTGTAATTCTAGACTTGCAATTTTTTGTATCCGGCTCAGTGTAATCGAATTGAAATGCGGTCAATAGTAGTGATATTTAGTTCTTAACACTTTATAATAATAAAATATTACAAGTTTATGGTTATTTAATGTCACTGTGACTCAATTTGCTCAATGGTTTTTATAGTTTTTTCAGTTCCGATCACGTCAGGAAAAAAAATTGTTAGTTTTTGTGAAATGTTCTCATCCGTTGTTTACTTTAGACGTGCATTTAAAATACATACAATTGTTTGTTTTTAATCTGAATTTGGATATCAGAAGTGCATATATAACTCAAATATTTCAACCATATTTTATACACAATTTGCATGTGTTTATGATTTCGACGTGTACACATAAAAAAGACTTTGATGTTCATAAACACTGATACAACCATGTCACGACAAAATAATTAAGCTTTACGTCACCTAAAGATTCAACGAATGCATCAATACTAGTAAATTATAATAAAATCAGTTTAATAATCAACTAGGTATTGTTTGCATATCCTTTTAAAAATATTCTTTGTAAAGTCTAAGATCTACTACAAGTAATGAATAAATACTTGCGAAACTTCGGCAATCTTTCAATTGTGCTAGTTCCAATGGCCTTGTCAAACGGTAGTAGTCGATTACAATAAGCTAATCATAGCGCACCGTGCCCTATGAATTCGGGACATACTAATATTACGTTTGAAGAACTTTGTGAATATATTTGTGATGCTGAAGAATTCGAGAGTTTATTAGTTTACATCATTCTTATATGTTTTATGTGAATCCCAAATACCATTATTTTTACAGCTAACATACATATTATAAAACAAAACAATTAACCAATGTACAAAGCCAAAACATATTACATAGATATAAATATACAATATAATTCAAACAAAACATAAGTAAGTACATTAATACACAAAAAGAACAAACATAAAAGTAAACTGAAATTTAGCATGAAACAAACGATATATTTAAAAGAAAAAAACTAAAATATTACTGCTAAACAAAGTCCTGTCGCATTAAAAATTTCCTCACATCCTCTTTGGTGAGGTGGAAAATATCAACATCCTTATTATTAGTTAGTTAGATAAAACCTAATAAAATATAATACATATTTCAGACTTGAGGCGAGACCAATAAGCTGATTAAAAATATGGAGTATAATATCGGAGTGTATTTTTTACATATTTGATGTGAATTCCAAGTTTCAATATAATACACATTTCAGACTGGAGGCAAGACCAAGAAGTTATCTACAATATAATCAATAATCTATCAAGTGAGGATTCTGATAGATTTCACAAGCATGAAGCTTGCAAAAGACGTTTTCAGAGAAACAAAGGACAAGCTGTGGGATGGCACTTCATACAAGTGGAAAACCAATGAAGCTACTAACTAAGTCACTAAAGTAAGATATAGTTTTGATGAATACAATTCAATTCACAATTAATTAAACGTACTTGTTATATGCTCTAGATATCTGTATGTTTATTATTCAAGATATTGTATCTCTAACCTGCGGTTATAGCAGTCATATCATTGGTATTTGCATAATATCAGGTGAATAATGTATTCAATGAATTTTAGATGCTGATTAAGTTACTTGGATAAATGTTCTTAAGGTTTGAATACAGAGTGTCTGGATTTTGTAACAATTTACATATACAAAAATTTGCAAGCCTCAAAAAGAAATGAAAAATATTGTATGATGTGGCAACTTCATCGCTTGACAGCGATAATCTTCTATGCAATTTTTTAAAGCGTAAAAGCTAGTTGACCTAGTGATTAGGGTAGAAATTAGAAATAGAAAGAAGTAGAAATTAAACACTCCAATAATGACTTGATTCACTATAGTTCACTTCACTGACTTTACAGTTTTGTATAATTTCAAACTTAAACAAAGGAATTGCCCAAGCGCATGTGTCACAATCTCTTTTATATTCCCTACTCTGACTCCACCATCCCACTTCGGGGAGATGTTGGAATCAATTCGTAAACAACCGAAAAAGTCAAATTAGCAACTGTTGCACATAAGCACTTGTAGCAAGATTCTTAAGAATCTTTCGTAAAAAATGTTTAGAATTTAATTAAATAAATAGTAAAAGCTAACAACACGCGTTTGTTGATATTAGAGATGGAAATGCATTTATGCTCTCACGTTCAACCGGAGCATCAACGGCATAAGTGTTACGCTCAAAACCTCCGGGACAATATACACTACTTCCAGGCATCCCTAATAAAATAAATTAGTTTAAAAAATACTAGTTTAGAAGTGCAGGAGTGAGAATTATAACAAAAATTATAAATTGTTTATATTGTATGACGTTGAACTACCAACAACTTTACAATAAACTTATCGAATGAGAGTAAATAGCAAATGTAAAAATCAACACACGAACATGATTTTTGAATACAAAAAAAACACTGATTGAACGTAATAAGAAGGAAATTCCATAGCACCAATCTATTTACACCACAGTTAAAGACAAGTCATTTTATTTGTGTCATCTTTAATTTTACCATGCAATAATTATATCTAAAATTAATTATAACTAATATTTTAAAGATCACCCTATAGCTACTAGCAACTGTGTCACACTATAAACAAAAACTCATTACTTATGAACGCACAACTTTCCCGCGCGACATATGAAAAATTGCCATAAAAACTAAAGCCATGAATAAATTGTCTACAAGTAGTAGCAATAAAAAACAACATTAATAAACATGATGCGATATTTTGCACGAAGAGATTAAATAGACACTGTATATGAGACCTCAGGGAGGCGTATAAGTAACTTAGATGGACATAGATTAATATTTCAGGTAGGATAAAATATTATAAAAAAATAGGGGACATTTTACTCAAAAATATATTTTGAAATTGCAGTTTCTTTTGTTTTATACAACCATGTGATAATTAGATTATGGTCTGGTCCTATATACTTATAAGTACAAACGTTTATTTCAGACTGGCGATTATAGTTAGCGCTGAGGTCAGTTAATGCGAACCAGTCAACTTCGATTGAATATTAAAATTATTCGAGAATGTTAAGGGTAATATTTATCTTATATAATTTTGTTAAGTCACAGTCAATATGTGATATTGACTATGGCAATTATTATATAGTGATCTACCTTTCAAATGGCCATTACACGCCATCCATAAGTAACAAAGTTTTTTTGGAATAATAACAGACATAGGGTACTCTATATATATGGCATAATTTATAATTAGTTATAAAATGGTTTAGATTTTAAGTTTTTACTTGTTATGTTTATATTATGTGTTTAGTTTTCTATTGTATTAGTATTAAGTTACTGTGAAAATAGGAAATAAATAAATACATGTTTTTTTAATATCTGGATTGAGTAAAGTACACTAATTCAATGGCATAAGCTTGCTATAAATATTCGACGTATCTTGTGTTGGCTGGTCTTTGGCTCACTAGCAAGTCTCGGGCTTACTTGGTTGTTTAGCGTTGAAAATATACAGGATTCACAAAAACAAGTGCGGCACAAGGGCGATGTTATTCCACGAACTGTGTAAATAAACAATTTCCTACGTTTTATTGTATTGCACTTCTGTTTTCATTAAATTTAGAAATACGAAACAATCATAAACAGTCTCCTAAAATAAAATAACCTCATACAGAACAAAAATAAGTTCCTCGCATGGCGCTAAAAGCCCAGAATTGGAATAACTTCTAAAGAAAACTGCCTTGCAAAATAGTTAAGGACATTGTCGTTCTATTTTCTTAAATTAAAATACGGAAAATTTTCACCATACGTAGAATTTTATTGTTTAGCGGACATCTGACCAGTTTAAGTAGACCTTCCTTTCTCTCGATTTTTGGGGTTAAGATAGGTTTTAGAAGGTTCTCTGGGGTTTTCAAAACTGGTTTTATCGTACGTGAGAGCATGCTTCATTTGTTCTTCGCCCGCGGCGGTAGCACCGAGCATTGTTTATGAGAACGGCCAATTATGTCTTTACAATACACCTTTTTACTTTACGGTATTTTTTAATACTTAGCTATAATGATGTAATGTTGTGTCTGTATTCGAAATTATTTTTTTTTTGTTTTGTTATCATATAATTAGTGTATACACATTTATTTGAACTTAATAGGGCTGTTAATATTATTAAATATGGATTGTACCCCCTGTCATACTAAAGTTAAATCTTAACTTGCTTTGTCTATGGTTATTAAGATATGATATATAAGAGACGAACTAAACAATTACAATAATTACTGGTCGTTATTTTACGTTTATTTATAAGGCAGCCGAGCTTATGCTGTCCGTGAAATATATATATTAAATCTATACTAAATTCTTAGGCATTGTAACACCTCTTGCGTAATGTTCACCTATTTAATTTTGCAAAACTGTACTTACAGTTTATTGAAGATAGAAATATATAGAAAACATATAAAGCTATAAATTTACGTAAAATATTGCAGCATCGTATTTTTGGGATAATTTAAACAAATTGAAAAATATTAAAACGTGCGAATTTAAGTTGCACCTGCCGCGATATATTACGCCCAGTGAAACAGCTTTATACAAAACTCATACAATATGAATTCAATATTTATGATAAAGCCCTTCCTTTTAAACAAAGCGCTTGAAGATATATGAAAAGAACATTCAGACCTGTAAGTGAGCCCCTTAATAAACGTAATAAGGCCCTGCGTCTTTTCATAGTTTTTTGTTGTGTACCAGAATCGTTTATGGCATTGTAATTCCAACCAATACAATACCTCGAAATCTATTTGATCTCGCACTTGTTTCGTGAATTGCACTTATTTTGGAGGATCAAATTAATACAATACTTATATAATATATGTACGCATCATTGAACATAAGTAAAGACATATAAATATAAGTGTGGAGTGCAAGAGCGTCTTGTCTGATCTTATATATACTCAAAGTATTTTTATATCGCGTCTATGATGAGACATTCATGTGGGTAATAATTATAAACAAAATTTAGAGCACATAAATTTTTAGGGTTAAAAACTTTCCTTTCGCAGATTTTGATGTCCCAATAATCATTAGGATTAAAGATTATAATTATCAGATGACTTTTTGCGTGGATATATACTATATAATTGTTAACCCATTTATTTTTTGAATTCGCTTTTTAAAGCGAAGCACTCAACGTTTATGGTTACTAATCACTTATGACAAACACTTCGTGTTGCATTTCGGTATACTGGTTGAATTTTCAGCCACATAAGTAATTTTTGTACAAGAGATTTTGACTTTTATTTTTCAAGAAATTAAGCCTATATTCCTGTACTACCTAATATATTAACACTGGAAGTACTATCCCTTGGGCGACAATTTACGCCGTCCGTTGCAATGATCACTAACTACGGTAAAGATTATAAGTTATCTACATAATCGGTCTACGAAACTGAACTTTATTGCAGGTTGTCTGAAAACTTAAATTTTAAATACAGTGTAAATGTCTTATTTAACAGAGAAATTATAAGAGTCAAATAGGCGCTTTGGACTATATCTATTAAGTGTATATCGTTATACATAGAACTGAGCACAAACAATTGTATGAACGAGTTAAAAGAGTAGAAAACTGATTTCTTATTTTTTTTTAAATCTCTGCACATAATTCCTAATCTTTAGGTTCAAGAATAAGATTATTCGGATAATGTTTAAAATTCGAATATAGCAATATTTATAAAATTTAATCAAAGTATAAAACAAAATTTAAATTTTATAAAAAACTCACAGTGCTGCTACAAAATCCCACGTCTTGAAATCGTAAAGTACATGACATGTAAGCGAAACCCTGACAAATGACATCTGTTAGGGACGGGGTTTATTTATAAATCGACCCACAGCGTATCGTAATCAGACAATATGGAGGCTCAAATAAATTAACTGTATGATTTTCGTAAACTTGCTTACAAATTTCAATAGTTCGATAGTTCTTATATTATTTACAAAGTTTGGAAATTTTACCATTTTGCGTAGTGGGATATAAAAATACATCATAAAAGATTATATATTAATTAATGTTCTAAATCACGACTATTATATA
Organism: Pieris brassicae; assembly: GCF_905147105.1. Lineage (NCBI taxonomy): Eukaryota > Metazoa > Arthropoda > Insecta > Lepidoptera > Pieridae > Pieris > Pieris brassicae. The sequence goes on from NC_059672.1 coordinate 17,819,268, forward strand.
ATCAGGTATCAATTACTTCCTAATTGATACGACATTTATGCAGTATAGTAAAAAATCTACGAAATAAACAAAAATTGTGTCAAATATTCTATGAACGAATTGTTGAATTTTGTTCACTGAGCGTAACTTTTACTTCGATACAGCGAACTTTAAAATTCGAACATACGCCAATTATGATTTCGCTTGAACATAAGGATCCATTCACAGGCACTGCTATTTTTTATAGATTTTGGCTTCGGAATTCTGCAATTGTGTCACTTATGATTTTTTATTGTATTACTATCTATAAATGAAATGACGTAACATTAACGAGGTATTTTAAGTGTAATGCTACATTATTAGTGGTATTATTATAAATTGTTGTTTAAAGAGGGTTTCCAACACAGGAGATTTAGAGTAGTTGTGTATGCATGTAGGAAGTATGCATACACAACTATTAGTATTTTCTATATTGCTAGTATAGTATTCTCTATATTTTATCATTCTCATGTATCTGAGTTCGACCATGCTAACCACCGAGGACAATGCAGAATTTATAAAAAATCATATTTTGGTGATTGCGTTCTTCATTACTGAAGGTCAGGCTGGTGTTGCATATTATCCTCAATTCCCACTTGTTTTTACCAATTGGACGTTGTTTAAATTTGCTGTCTGTACCGCAGTGTAGGTTTCATTAGTTATCCCTGCTGCCAGGGCATGATATCTGGACTAACTAACTTCGTGTGCCCAGACCTCTTATCTCCAGTCTGGCTCACTAACGTGTAGGTGGGAGAGGAGTTAGCGAGGAGAGGCTTAAAGGCAGTAGAGCAACGAGGGTCTCCATGGACGGCACTATCAATTAGCATCAGGTGTTTGCCTGTTGTATAAAAAAAGAGATATTTGACATCATGTTACGCGTTACTCACCGTTGAGCCCCAACTTATATTTACATATGTAATAAAACCTACATATATATTTCGTATATTGCTAAATACATGAAGGTAAATGAGGGGTTACATCGTTGGTGCCTTATTGTAGGAGCTGATGCGGCGCATATCATCGGTCAATTACAAAAAGGCAATCTCGACGCGAGATTTAATGAATCATTATGCCCGGCATCATCTACGCGACGGGTGATGGAGCTGTATTGATAGTCTCGTTTTTACAAAATATATTTTTTTAATTATAATATTTACTATCAGCAACGAAGTAGTTTAAATATTTGCAGATTAAATAGTTTCACTTGTTCATATCATCCAGTCAATTATTTATTTATTGACAAAAACATAATCCATTTTTTAATGTCAGGACATACTATTACACATATATTTCCTAAAAAAAGACAAATCTGTCCTAACAGGTGACCCTAAATCGACAAGAATAATAACTTCACACGAAACAAGAAACTATCATAAGAAATTAAGCATAAAATTAAAGTTCTTTATATATATATGTCCATTAAAATTTTCAAATAATATGTACGTTGATTTACACAAGCACTAGATATTATAATAAAACACGTTTTTGCAATAATCGCCTGGTAATACTATCTTCGTTTGTTTTTTTGGTTTTTGGTTTTGGGTATTTGGTTTAAACAGATGTCAATAGTTGACAAAATTTCAACTTCATGTTGAAGTTGCTAATCACGATTGCTAAAAAGTGTTTGAATCGTTAACGAAATATAATAGTCTAAAACGAACACGTTAACTCAGTAAAATGCATGCACTATAAGTAGTAACAAGCAGAGTGTTGGAGTGACGTCTGAACGGCTAAAAGTCAAAGGCGACTCGCGCCAACATCACTCATATGAGCCCATGACCTCTCCTATGAGTAGGAAACACGTGGAGGGTTTTGACACTGTACCTAAATATTATCTTGGATTTATGTATGTTTGCGTGAGGTCATTTTTATTGGAAGTAAGTCTCTAAACAGTGAACTAAGTCGTTGTGTATGGTGAACTGTAGTATCTTGCATAATACAAAAATTAAAGGAAAAAGAAGAATATAATAAATTAAATTGGATACACTGGTTTCATAAAAAGAAGGCGTTTTAGCGTAAAGTTTGTGAATTGGTGAACTGTAGTATCTTGCATAATACAAAAATTAAAGGAAAAAGAAGAATATAATAAATTAAATCGGATACACTGGTATCATAAAAATAAGGCGTTTTAGCGTAAAGTTTGCGAATTGGTGAACTGTAGTATCTTGCATAATACAAAAATTAAAGGAAAAAGAAGAATATAATAAATTAAATTGGATACACTGGTTTCATAAAAAGAAGGCGTTTTAGCGTAAAGTTTGTGAATTGGTGAACTGTAGTATCTTGCATAATACAAAAATTAAAGGAAAAAGAAGAATATAATAAATTAAATCGGATACACTGGTATCATAAAAATAAGGCGTTTTAGCGTAAAGTTTGCGAATTGGTGAACTGTAGTATCTTGCATAATACAAAAATTAAAGGAAAAAGAAGAACATAATAAATTAAATCGGATACACTGGTATCATAAAAAGAAGGCGTTTTAGCGTAAAGTTTGTGAATTGGTGAACTGTAGTATCTTGCATAATACAAAAATTAAAGGAAAAAGAAGAATATAATAAATTAAATTGGATACACTGGTTTCATAAAAAGAAGGCGTTTTAGCGTAAAGTTTGTGAATTGGTGAACTGTAGTATCTTGCATAATACAAAAATTAAAGGAAAAAGAAGAATATAATAAATTAAATCGGATACACTGGTATCATAAAAATAAGGCGTTTTAGCGTAAAGTTTGCGAATTGGTGAACTGTAGTATCTTGCATAATACAAAAATTAAAGGAAAAAGAAGAATATAATAAATTAAATTGGATACACTGGTTTCATAAAAAGAAGGCGTTTTAGCGTAAAGTTTGTGAATTGGTGAACTGTAGTATCTTGCATAATACAAAAATTAAAGGAAAAAGAAGAATATAATAAATTAAATCGGATACACTGGTATCATAAAAATAAGGCGTTTTAGCGTAAAGTCTGCGAATTGGTGAACTGTAGTATCTTGCATAATACAAAAATTAAAGGAAAAAGAAGAATATAATAAATTAAATTGGATACACTGGTTTCATAAAAAGAAGGCGTTTTAGCGTAAAGTTTGTGAATTGGTGAACTGTAGTATCTTGCATAATACAAAAATTAAAGGAAAAAGAAGAATATAATAAATTAAATCGGATACACTGGTATCATAAAAATAAGGCGTTTTAGCGTAAAGTTTGCGAATTGGTCAACTGTAGTATCTTGCATAATACAAAAATTAAAGGAAAAAGAAGAATATAATAAATTAAATTGGATACACTGGTTTCATAAAAAGAAGGCGTTTTAGCGTAAAGTTTGCGAATTGGTGAACTGTAGTATCTTGCATAATACAAAAATTAAAGGAAAAAGAAGAATATAATAAATTAAATTGGATACACTGGTATCATAAAAATAAGGCGTTTTAGCGTAAAGTTTGCGAATTGGTGAACTGTAGTATCTTGCATAATACAAAAATTAAAGGAAAAAGAAGAATATAATAAATTAAATTGGATACACTGGTTTCATAAAAAGAAGGCGTTTTAGCGTAAAGTTTGTGAATTGGTGAACTGTAGTATCTTGCATAATACAAAAATTAAAGGAAAAAGAAGAACATAATAAATTAAATCGGATACACTGGTATCATAAAAAGAAGGCGTTTTAGCGTAAAGTTTGTGAATTGGTGAACTGTAGTATCTTGCATAATACAAAAATTAAAGGAAAAAGAAGAATATAATAAATTAAATTGGATACACTGGTTTCATAAAAAGAAGGCGTTTTAGCGTAAAGTTTGTGAATTGGTGAACTGTAGTATCTTGCATAATACAAAAATTAAAGGAAAAAGAAGAATATAATAAATTAAATCGGATACACTGGTATCATAAAAATAAGGCGTTTTAGCGTAAAGTTTGCGAATTGGTGAACTGTAGTATCTTGCATAATACAAAAATTAAAGGAAAAAGAAGAATATAATAAATTAAATTGGATACACTGGTTTCATAAAAAGAAGGCGTTTTAGCGTAAAGTTTGTGAATTGGTGAACTGTAGTATCTTGCATAATACAAAAATTAAAGGAAAAAGAAGAATATAATAAATTAAATCGGATACACTGGTATCATAAAAATAAGGCGTTTTAGCGTAAAGTTTGCGAATTGGTCAACTGTAGTATCTTGCATAATACAAAAATTAAAGGAAAAAGAAGAATATAATAAATTAAATTGGATACACTGGTTTCATAAAAAGAAGGCGTTTTAGCGTAAAGTTTGCGAATTGGTGAACTGTAGTATCTTGCATAATACAAAAATTAAAGGAAAAAGAAGAATATAATAAATTAAATTGGATACACTGGTATCATAAAAATAAGGCGTTTTAGCGTAAAGTTTGCGAATTGGTGAACTGTAGTATCTTGCATAATACAAAAATTAAAGGAAAAAGAAGAATATAATAAATTAAATTGGATACACTGGTTTCATAAAAAGAAGGCGTTTTAGCGTAAAGTTTGTGAATTGGTGAACTGTAGTATCTTGCATAATACAAAAATTAAAGGAAAAAGAAGAATATAATAAATTAAATCGGATACACTGGTATCATAAAAATAAGGCGTTTTAGCGTAAAGTTTGCGAATTGGTGAACTGTAGTATCTTGCATAATACAAAAATTAAAGGAAAAAGAAGAACATAATAAATTAAATCGGATACACTGGTATCATAAAAAGAAGGCGTTTTAGCGTAAAGTTTGCGAATTGGTGAACTGTAGTATCTTGCATAATACAAAAATTAAAGGAAAAAGAAGAATATAATAAATTAAATCGGATACACTGGTATCATAAAAAGAAGGCGTTTTAGCGTAAAGTTTGTGAATTGGTGAACTGTAGTATCTTGCATAATACAAAAATTAAAGGAAAAAGAAGAATTTAATAAATAAAATCGAATACACTGGTATCATAAAAAGAAGGCGTTTTAGCGTAAAGTTTGCGAATTGCGAGACCCATTGCGCTTCCATGTGAACTAAAGGGTTACCTACGTGCGCAATTAGCACTTGCCCGTTCGTTATAATATATTATGTTAGACTTAAATATCAAGGACGTGTGTCAGCTACTAAAGGTAGCCTATCTACTCGTACTTTAAACTATAAGTTAAGAAACGAATACTCTAATAATAACCCCAAAATGTGTTGTATATTAATATCTATAGTCACATGCTGCTTTATATCTCTACTTTACGGATGATATATATATTATATTTATTTAATTATTATAATAAAACTTCAATTTGTACTAAAGGATCTCTTTTATTTGCCATAAAATCGCTAGCTTTGGGTACGGCTATCTAACTAATAAGCTGTACAATCGTTAACGAAGGAACGATCCATCAATTTCATTTCAATGTTCGCGTTCATTGACCATGAATGACGGCGACTATAGAATACCAAAATATTGTTTAACACCCGAAGCCTGTCCGGCTTTTTATTCAGTCAATTAATAAAAAAATATTCAACAAAATCATTGTACCCGTGTAATGAATCGAAATATTTTGACAGCAAAAACTATTTAAATATGAGCTAGCAAAAAGCTCACAACTACAGTATATAAATTGAAGTCATAAAAACTTGTTATATTATTTTGTTGACGCTGATATTAAAATGTAGCTGAAACGTCATTGATTTGTCAATCAATATTATAAGAAGGAACAACATGACGTTACTATTACAAATGAAAGAACATAATTACACTGTTATTTACGTTATTTCTGCTTATTATTTAACATCGACTATAATTTAAGTATTAGTTAATTTACGGGTAATTTATCGTAAAACATATGTAAACTAGCGACTACAAAATTTAGTGCTTAAGACGCAATATTTAATACGTAAAACGTAAAAAATCATATACTCATATAAATATTCATATATACTTAATTAATTGAAAAATTACGATTAATAAATTAATTAATCAATATATTGATAGTGTTTTGTGTTGTTACAAATCAAATTTGGAACCCTTTTTCGTTAAAGCCTTTAGTGTTAAGACTAAAAACCAGTTGTAGGTTTATGTTCCTTACTATGACAATTTCTATAAGGGTCAAAAACAAATCCAGTATGAAATACATAAAAAAATAAAAAGTCGTTTAAATTAGCATTTATTAAATAGACAAAATAATCATGGTAAAAATAGTATCAGAGATCAAAGCCTTAATTTGTTCTGATAACTAAATATTTTAATTATTAACTGTCCACAGAAAAGACTACAAAATCCACTGAAAATATAAAATATGTATAAGCAAAACTAAACTAAAAACTATATATATCTTAGAATCAAACGATCTGGTTGTATTATATTACTTCACATTAAAAACGACTTAAAAAAATAAACCCTCTAGTTTAAAAAACAAATATTATTTTATGTCCACAGAAGAAATTTCTTTTTGGTCGACTCTTAATTAAATATTACTATCAATCAAAGTGAGCTCAGCTCCTAATTAATAAATAACATAAGAGATCATAAACACAAAAGATGACGAAACTATACTCTAGCGTGTTACAAATGTTGTCGCTTATAGTATGCTTGTAGTAAGTACGCTAGAATATAGGTTCGTCATCTTCGCTGTCAAAGAATTGATGAAAATTTGACCTGCTAAGGTCGACAAGTCGTCTTCATCACTGCCGTCTGTTCGTAATGGCTGAACACCTTATGGAGGAAAAATTACATCTGAATCATCAGTATAGGTTCGTCATCTTCGCTGTCAAAGAATTGATGAAAATTTGACCTGCTAAGGTCGACAAGTCGTCTTCATCACTGCCGTCTGTTCGTAATGGCTGAACACCTTATGGAGGAAAAATTACATCTGAATCATCAGAGTCTGATAGGAACCTTGATCTCTTATAGGGAAGTGAAGGGGGATCCTGAGAAACTGTTTCTTCTTCAGGTGTAACCAGATTTGACCTATAAGTAACTGTAGAAGCATTGGCTGTGCCTACACTTCTCGGAGATATATTTCTTACGTCATCTAAACTCGCGTCACTATGTGATCGCGTATCATCGAATTGAACCTTTATCTGGCCAATTTCAAAATTTGGACTGTCTGTGCTACAAATGCAGTTTGCACGCAAGATACACAACTAAGACTCCTTACAAGTAAAATATTTGGTTCGTTTCGATTCCAAGAAAGTTGGCATCCACCTACTTCGTAAGGAGCACCATTCTGCCATGACCTTACTCACTGTAGTATCATTTATACTGTTGACATCCTTTAATTCTTGGCTTATAAAGTTTACAATTAGCAAGAACATCGATTTGTTTCGGTACTGCGTTGTTGGGCCGTCAGTTAATATATTGTGTAATTCTGTTAAGTTCGGACTAATTTCTTTCATTCTGTAAGATTGGTTTAATAAAGTTTGTATTTCAATTTAATAAAGTTTATATCACAATTTAATAAAGTTTATATCTCAATTTAATAAAGTTTAAAATATCAGGTTAATAAAGTTTATATATCAGTTTAATAAAGTTTACATCTGAGTTTAATAAAGTTTATATCTCAAGATAATAAAGTTTATATCTCAATTTAATAAAGTTTTTAACTTAAATTTATAGTAACTGACTACAGAAAAGTTTATCCACAGAAGGGTAAACCAATCAAAACAAGCGTTATAACACGTGGCATTTAAATGTTAGCTAATAACGAACCTCGTTTTTGTAAATGAATGCCAATAACAATCGATATAAATATATTTACTGATATTTAAATAAAACACTTACCGTACTTATCACAAAAAAGTCGTAACCATCTTTGACATTAAAGTGAAACAATTACTAATAAGCGAGATTTCTATTTTTATTGACGTAGCTTTTGCATACACAGCATGGAATAAGCTATACTTGAACAGACAGGTTGAATTTAAGCCAGTTAAAATAAATATTCTAAGCTTGCATTCCAATTATCGACTGTTCAGCATCAAATTTATTTGGACCACGGAAGGAGTGGCGGAACCGATATCAACTTGTTTATGTTTATTCGAAGGAATTTAGTTTAAATAGTATGTAACAGTGGAAAACAATATCTTGATTATATGAATGACGAATACAATAGGTGAGGTTTTTCAAATTTTAAATTATTATTATTTAATTTTGTTCATGAAGTTCGAAACCAAGGCTGGAAACGGTCCACGGAAAGGTACCAAAAGGATGTTTTTATATTAATATTTTTAAAAGTTATAATACGATTGTAAGTATTGCCATGCATGTCAGTCATATGTACTAATAGTAAATAATTGAAGGTAATATGGATGGTTTTCATTGTTTTAGTTAATTTTGAGACAACTCACCCATTTTTTAAATGTTCTGTTTATGACCCATAAACATTACTGAGTTGTGCAACCTATTGAATAAGAAACGTTTCTACGGAAGTAATTTTTGTTTTAAATCATTATCACAGTGTAAATTTAAAAGCAAAATAATGTATGCATATTTGAGGAATCAATTTATAGTATAAAAGCTACCGTTGTACGTTAATCGAAGTGTTTGGTATTCAACGTGTGAAGACATTTTTATTTCATTCCTACGCATAGAACGCGCTGACAATGTATTTATGTTTTTAATAATAAATGATTTTACCAAATAATCGTCATGATGCGCGTAGCAATATATTAATACAGGTACCAATGGAGTTGCTAGAGTGTTTAGTTAGACTATGTTTACATATTTTATGTTTTCAATTGCTTATGATTTGTGTATACTTTTCCTATCTTCTATACCTACTTCTAATGGCCTTGCCCTTGATAGTTTCTAGTGATGCCCTAACTTTATATTAAATGAATCATAATGAAATTAATTTATTTTTAAATTCACACTTTAAACGGTGGCGATGAGATGTTTTTCCAATAATAAAAAAAAACTGAATGACGTATATAAAAACTTTTAATATATTTAAAATAAGTGTATGTCCCTCTTGCTAAATTAAAATGTAACTGCTTTTTAAACCTACTAAATTAAACCTCAATTTGAAAACGTCCGTTTTTAATGAAACCGTACAAATGTGTACATTAACGAAAAATTATGTCTCAATTAAAAAGTACAAGTGCGACGAAACAATATTTAAAACATCTATTTTATTATCTTGCCACGATCTGTGATTTTTGGATCTAATTTGAATATTTCAAGTAAATGTATGGCTTCATTAAATGCAAAGTAGCGAACGAAGTTTGGTAATTATTTGGTTAAGTAGGTATTTTTATGCCTGAGTAAATAAAGTTGATAGCGGCTGTTCATTATTGAGAGATCAATAATATTGCTTGCTTTTTTTGTTAAAAGTACTAATATACTTTAACAAAGAAATAGCTTTATTATACATAATTAAAAGGACATGTGGATGACAAAAAAAAACAAAAATAAAGGGCACTAGCCCCCCTCCCCTCCACTAGGATACCCTGTGTCGTGGGCTAGTTTCTTCCATTTGACTTTGTAACTTAAAAATGTCTATAAAACACTTACATACAACTAATCTATTTTTGCGCAATAATTTTCCGATTCAGTATAGGATAGGAGGAGGTTGAGATGTTGTTTAATCTGTTATTGAATGTATAAAGTTTTGGATATATTATCGTAAAAATTGGATTTAGGAATGTATTTTAAAATGAAAGGCCCTGTGAAGGAGAAAAGGTATTATACTAATATACTTTAACAAAGAAATACCTTTATTATACATAATTAAAAGGACATATGGATGACAAAAAACAAAAAGAAAGGGCACTAGTAACTAGGATACCCTGTGTCGTGGGCTACTCTCTTCTATTTGACTTTGTAACTTAAAAATGTCTATAAAACACTTACATATAACTAATCTATTTTTGCGCAATAATTTTCCGATTCAGTATAGGATAGGAGGAGGTTGAGATGTTGTTTAATCTGTTATTGAATGTAAAGTTTTGGATAGATCGTAAAAATTGGATTTAAGAATGTATTTTAATATCAAAGGCCCTGTGAAGGAGAAAAGGTATTGTACTTTGGGTATACAAGCGATATCGTCCAAACTGTTACAGTAAACTTATCCTTTTATAAGGTAAAAATTATAACATTCAAGTTAAACTAACTTAACTATGACTCTGTCCTGGCCTTTGACCGGATAAAAATCTACGCTAATACAGGCATTTCCTAAATTGAGCTGTCTGTTGAAACGTAATTAAACACACTAAATTCCGTTCGTTGCGTGGCATTATCAATTTGACACGCGTGCGTTATGCTGCGTTTAGCTGCATTGTTGTACGTCGTGTTTACATTTTGTGTTTATTTTCTTTTATACGGATATTGAGTGTGTAATTTTATAGGTTTTAATGGTAATAGTTATGATATGAAGGAATGTATTGGTTGTTTATGTATTCACCACGGTGTTAAGTTACCTAAAATCTTCGCACGGCCAGACATTTTTATTGCCTATGTTTTTTTAGGTACAATGTTTGATTCTAATTCTAAGTTTTGGAGCGTATTCAATTCAGACAGACAATTCAATCTTTTCTTGTTTTAATATAGTTATGATATGGTTCGTCAATCTAACATTTGAACCCGTAATCTCATGCTGTGTTGTGAATATGTTAATCACTACACCTACTAATATATAGAATAACCTGGGTATCCCACTTTCACTTACAATAAAATAAAATTTAAGCTCATGTACCCAAAACTTCTATGTTCATCAAAGCATTATTAAGCGTGAGCATTGTAACTTATATAACAATCATAGAAATTTGAGTAATAAATTGCCTAATCTCTTTGTAATTTCAAAATATTTAGAAGTTTCGTCTTTAGGAAAACGAACATCAATCTTGATTAATATAACAAAGGACTGCTTCTGGCCTACTCAATAATAAGCGGACCCAAACATTGAACTTTTATGGACGGTAAAATTTAATCACATCTAATAAATAGAATACTGTTAATTCAGCCTTTCTTTGATTTTATCGGTGTCGATATTAAATAAAATGTATCGTAAAGTTTTATTACATGATTTGAAGATCACGTACATTTTTCTGATCTAGCTAATATGACATTTAAACCCTACAACATAGTGTCTATTTTAGTTTATACAGGTATGGCTGGTAAATTTATCTATGTTATATACGTGCTTGAAGTTATTTTGTATGCGATTAGTTGATTGGCTGTTCAAGAATATTTTATGGTTAAATTTATGCGGTGACAAGTCGCTTACGAATTACGATGTCTAATAAAATTTGCGTTATGAAAAAGCTAGGGTTTAACAAAATTATGGGGTGCTACGTTAAAAACATCCGTTGTTACGCCTTTGTGCGGAGTAAGTCGTATAATTTTAATGTCCTTATTAGTTCAGCTTTCAAAACACGTAAACATGGTTTAAATTGTTTATTGCTATAATAAAATGGGCGATTTTTGCCAGAAGTTAGCGATTTTACTGAACCGATTATGGTCTCACTTTGAAATTAGGTTTAAAATTTACTTAAGGTTTTAAGGGATTTTTTATGAGACAGGAGACAAACGGGCCAGTTGGAGGAGGGTCGAATGCGTTACCAGCCTTTTAAGAAATGGTATGTTTTTTTTATTGAAGGACCCTAAGTCCTATAAGAAGTATGGAGTGAGTTGAGGATTATGCTTCATTTGCTCAATATTTAATTGAGATACTTAAGCATTAAATTCAGTACGAAGTGGAAATATTAGACGTTTTGATTTGGATTTTTTTTGTCTTCCTTAATTTTAAGGTTTTATGTCAAATCATATAATGATTGAATGTTAGAAAAATACGAATTTTGTCGTGCTTGCAATAATAATATGAAACTTGGAACATGTTCCAACTCGTCTTTGTTCTTGTTCTTTTATCCATGTTCTCTACAAATAATTATTAATTATTCCAAAATTAACTTTATACAAATATTAAAACAAAATGAAATATCAACAATACGATTAAATTCAACCATAAACAGATTAATTACTAGCGTTAACTGTGAAACAATTTTTAGAAAAAAGTGACTTAGGCATATATTAATTACGCATCATCATTCTCACCAAATCAGGCACAGTCTATTATTAAGTACAAAATACGGGATACGAAATACGGATAATATATTTATAAATACATAAAATATTTTTAAAAATCTATATTAAATTTGTCATTATACAGGTAAGAAAATACCCTCCGGCAATTTAACTTAACGAACATAAAATACGTTAAAGAAGATACTAAAAATAAATATGCTACATATACGGCTCGAGAAGGACCAAAAAAGATGTGAGGGCCTGGGTATCCGGAAGCTATATCCAGGATGCTCCCTTCCCTCGGTGAAATAATATGCGCTGGTTCGGCTGTCGTGTGTCAGTATAATAAAAAAAGGAATCCAATAATCGATAAGACTATAACCAGCACTTACCATCAACGATTCTGGATGGATCATGGATCCTTCAATGATGAATCAAAAAAAAGTAAATGCTATACGGTATGCGGTATGTATTTAGTGCGCACGCGACAGCGGTTAAAATTTAACTCCCTTGCGCCATTACGCCGGGACACCACCTACCATCTCCGGTTCGTGTGTCAAAGTCAAATCGACAATGTCATCCTTCTTTGATTAACACTGATGTAGCGCGAACAGTACGTGTTACTAATAAAATAACTAAAATTTGAATTTGTAACTTTTAAATACTTACATAGAATTTTTACAATCTTAATTTACAAAGCTAAATCATAAAATAATAATAATAAACAATATTATGATTACACTATTCAATGTTGCCATCTAATTCCGCGAAGATTTAAATGTCTACTTTTCAATCTTTGTTCACATGCGTCAAAGTGTTTAAAATAATGTTTAAGTTGATACATAAAGTACAGTTTCCTGATACAGCGTTCATTAAATAAAGATCTAACATAACTGAATCCAATTTGAAACCAATCAAGACTGAACAAAAAGTAAACAACGTCACATCCAAGATAGGAGCGATTTTAATTGGAAAGTTTGAACCAAAAGAAATCAAATACCAAAGAAGCAGTCTTGTTCAGAAGTTTCTTTGGGATCAGTTGTTTAATCCCTTCATTTCTCGCACAATTAAACTTCTGATTTAATACAAATCGAAAGATATAAGCCGTTGGTGCTCAGATTAGATTGGTTTGCGATGTCCAGCTGCGGTACTTGACACTTGTTACAGTAGTTCTTTATTTGAAATTAGACAATTTCGTGAGAATACCATTTGAAAATATTATATACTCTTTTATATTAATAAATTTTTATTGTAATAACAAATTAGATATTAGAAACACAGTGACAGGTTTTAAATTAATTGTAATAATTACAAAAAAAAATAAGAATATAAAAAGTAGTCTTTAGTCGTATGAGTTTAAATAATTGCCTTAGGGCGGGGAGGAAAAGAAATCGGAAGAGTTGTTTTTCTACATGTTAAAATGAATATGAATATCAGTTTGAGAAAGACAAATATAAAAGTGCCATGACCGAGTTTTATTCAGTTCAATATTTATTTCAGTTTCATAACTAATATGTCTTTTATACTGTGTAAATATGTTTTATATATATCCTTTTTGCTTGTTAATCCAAAAAAAATCTCTTTAAATAAAAAACCTAAATGAATATACATATCGAACATAATTCTACACTTGCACTTACCAAAATGGAAGAAAAAAAGCGTTTAAACAAATTCCTACTTTAATATTAATAGGCCATTACTATAAGCTCACAAGGCATAAGTTAGTGATCCCTTTGTAATGCAACACCGCCCGTCAACCGCTAATTGATGTTGTCAGTCAAATAAAATGGAATTTTACGCGTGTGTTAACGTCCTTCCATGAGAAGATTGAAGATTACTTACAGTACTAATTTTAAGGTATTGTACAAACCTTAATTGGGCTTTGATAATGACTTTGACAATTCCAGCATTTATGGCGAATGATTATTTGTTTGACGTTTGAAGAAACCTATCGAAATTATCTTTAAAACACACATAGAAATGTTTAGCGTTATGTAGGTATGACGAAGACGCTCCTCGTCCCCACCACACCAAGGGCTATACGCCCGCCCCAGTACCGTCTTGCATCAGCAGGTCGCGAACATCAACATCGCCAGCAGGGGCTCTGCCCGAACTGGTCGATGTCCGCCCCTGAGAGGAGACGACAAACACAAGCATTGGTTGGCGTTATGTTATAAACCTGAGCCTGTCACCATTGAAAATTTGACCAAGCAAACGCTATTTAAATAGATTTTACCAAAGTAGCAAATATACTACGCATGCCTCTTACATTATTAGAAACTATCACAGCGCAGTGGGTATAGCAATAATGCAAGATACGTTTAATCTCCCCCGGGAGCACTATTCGATTATTTTCAATTTTTTGTTTCAGTCCCTGCGGAATAAAGAGAAATAAATGTTACAAGTGGCACTTGTACTCTTTATTAATACAACCACTCTTTCATTGTTAAGCACTTCTTGTTATCGCTCGATATTTAAATGTTTGGTATATTTTATATCATATTTGTGTTATTTCGGTTAGTCTTGAGTAGCTCTTTTGTTTTACGCTTAAAACAAAAATGAGGATTCGAATGTACTTCACTTTTAATAATTATAAAGCATTCGCCTTTGCCTACTTGTGTAGGTAAGGGTAAGTATAAAATTTCGCACAAGAAGAGACAAGGTTGGTTTTGGAGATTGGTTTGTAAGATTTTTGGCTAAGAAACGCGTGCCTAGAAACTAGCCTAACACAGTTTAAATTACAATTAACTGAATTAATAATAAATATGCTCCAATACAACGAATAGGAATTAGAAGATAACATGTGTTTCTATTTTGTGTCATGTGTTTATGCTGGGTTACATTTTTCTCAAACTATTTGAATTTGGAACCATTCTACTTGGCGCGTATTCAAGATAGTTAAGCAAGTTGTCTTAAAACAGCCGTTTATAAAATCTAAACATCATTATGTGGTTCTCGAGCTCCAGTTAGCAGTCATATAACGGATTGCTAGTCATAAAATCTCGCTGATTTAACTCCAACAGCTGAATTCACGTAAACAATGCAAGTTTATGCTGCAATTATTCAGGTCATAAGTAATTTCAATAACACTTTGAAATGTTGGAATATTACTTCGCTTATAATATTTAAATCCAGATTTCTGTTTATGTGCTTATAACATACTTTTTAGATTCCAAAGGTAAGTAATTCATTAAATATAAAAAATAAAAATTTTGTCTAAAAAATAAAAATAATAAATTTGGGATGGACACACCTTATCACTTAGGGGATTGAAATATAGATAGTACTGAATATGCATAATAAAATTCATAAGACTCGCTCGAGCCGTGTCTGAGGAGTATGGAAACGAACATTGTGACACGAGAATTTTATATGTATAGAGATATTTTAAGAAAACCTAAGTAGGTAGGCTATTTTTTTGGTTGTGTTATAATAGCTCCGATGTCCGTGGACTAATCTGGATGATCGAGGAATCAACTGATTAAGATTTGCAGCGAATAGGTATTGTACGGTTGAACGCGGTAATTTCAGAAACTGTTTTGGATTTAAAAATAGTTTTGAATAGTGTTCATCGATTATTATAATTATAGCCTTTTATTTCAGATACATACTTTTACACTTAAACGCATTTATATTTATATTTTTTAAGATAACTGTGTGCTCTTTTTTGGCAAAGGTCTTCACCAAATCACGCCATTCCTGTCTGCACTGGCATGTACCTCCCGCTGCTACCTTAATCTGGTCTAATTGATGTCCTTATAAAACGCCATCCTTTTTGCCATTATTATACCTTAGGCACCGGTATATTACTCACTTGCTACTACTTTTCCGTTCCTCTTGCCCCTATTTCCACTTAAGTTTTTTTTGTTACGTATTTGCTACCGTAGTTGTTCTTCTTTATGATGTATTCTTTATATCTTTTCTTCCCAATCATACATCTTTCCATCAGTTTTTGAATTCATTTGTAGCTTTGTATGCTGTGCTTTAGTGGGCGCCCAAGTTAAGCTCCATATGTAAGTACAGGTAGGTAAACAAGTGTT
This sequence comes from Pieris brassicae, assembly GCF_905147105.1. Taxonomy (NCBI): domain Eukaryota; kingdom Metazoa; phylum Arthropoda; class Insecta; order Lepidoptera; family Pieridae; genus Pieris; species Pieris brassicae. The sequence goes on from NC_059672.1 coordinate 17,835,320, forward strand.
GAAAAGCTTTCTTTTAATTACAATGCTTGCTTTCTCTTTTTCATGACTTCTCAAAGCTCACAAAAGTTCTTCCATGCTTTTGCTATTTTCGTATCAATATATTCTATTGTTGATCATCCTCTCCAATTCATCGCATGTTGAGGCAAAAAGAACAAAGGCTGGGCTAGTAATTATTATTTACCTAGGGACACCTACAATTTAGGTAATGTTAAGGATGCCCCTTCTGGAAATGGATGGACACCTATATCTCAAAAACTACATAAATGATTTTGATATTCTCTAGTTCCCAAATAATCGATACTTTAATTTCCGAGAAGTTTGTGGAAACCTATACTTACGAAATAAAGCACAGCAAATGTGCTTGAAACAACAACAATATAGGCAATATTCAAATATTACAATTCAAACAATATTAACAGGTCAACCGGGCTCTTTTTAAAAATCGGTTAAAAAAGATTATCTGTTTACAACCTAACAGTTAACACTGATCGATCATTTCTCGTATAAAAGGCGTTTTTAATTGCGTTAGAATAAATCAAAAGTTTGCGTGCTCGTCATCACGCAATCATGAATGTGAAATATTTTTACCTTTCGGCGGTTTTTTGGTGAAATATGTGCGCTGTTTTAAGATAAAGATCCCCAACATCGCATGTTCTCAAATTGACATGTGTTTTAATCATATTAAATAACAATAATTTTCTAAAAATCATAAAAACATATAAAGATTCATAAATTAAATTTTATTTAAATATATAAAATTTATTGTGGTTTGTGTTTATTGAAGCCTTAAACACACACATTGTATAAAGAAAAACATTTTCACCATTTTATGTAAAGTTTTTGTATATACAGGACTATTTTCCTGTCAAATATCCCTGAGTTTAAGGGATCTAGGACACGAGTATCCAAAAATAGTCTTGTGTAAATTCAGAATTAATTAACTACTTCTTCCAACCTAAAACAATATTGTATCTACGGTATTATACGAAGCAGTATTCTGAAACATTTTTGCTTTTGTATTCGTTAACACTTAAGTTTATATTCTAATTGATACGTTAAACGCTCGTTTACAAACAAAACCATAATGGGCCAAACTTGAACAGATTAGACTTGAGATGAATCCCTATTTTCGTTGCTCAGGCTTTCGCGCAAGAGAAATTTACTTTGCCAAAATGTAAATACATACGAAATCGCATATGTCGAGTGTTGACAGAGACTTGTCGGCTTCCACTGGATTATTTGACGGATTTGCTTAATATTGTGTGCCTGCTTGAGTAAAGCATTAAGATGTGTTTGCTTAGAGGCTTAATTCGCACGCAATTTACCAAATGTTTTACTTGGCTTGTGAGCTTGACTTTGGAGTTTTGGCGCTTTTAGTTCCTAATTTTTTATTCAAATTATAATATTCATAATATAGATTCAGATCAACACAAATAAACATAGATCATTATATTAAACTAGATATTAGAAGCTTGAAAAAAAAAACAACTATTCTAATATTTGGATCTTGCTCGACTCTGATGTCGTCTTCAAATCTTTTTTGTGGTCTTCCTCTACTCCTTTTGCCTTCCCTAGTGTACCAACGTGACACAACTTTATTCCATTTGTATTTTCCTCTTATCATGTGTCCATAATAATCAAAATTAATTATGATAAAATACTTGCGGGGTTTAGTAGTTTATGTCCAGGGATATAACTTGGTTGCCTTGGGTTCGATTCCAGCATTTGATTTGATATGCACATATAAAAAAAATATACAAGAATGTGTCGCACTGGACTCCAACGAAAAGAAAGTCAAACATTGTGGAACTTAACTGGTATTAACAAATCACCAACTGTATAGTTGGTTCAAATTAGGTTTAACCAAATGTACCTTTGTTACAATTGATTTAGTTAAATATTTTATAATTTTACATAATTCTGTAACTTTATGACAATTGTATGCCATACAAGAGCCACAATTAGGAATACAAAAAGAACATAAACTTACATAAATGACCTCAAAGGAACCGTTTTAAATTGTGCGTATCGTGAATCGACAGAATGCATTTTGCGTACAATGCATCCTCAAGTAAATAGTACAAAGGGACAATAAGCTGTAATTGCGTATGATTCAATGTCTCGTATGTACTACCATTTGTGTACCCACGCTCGAACGAAGTATGGACGTGGTGTATCAGGTAATATTGACAATTTGCTAAACATCTACTGTGTTCTAAATTTAAAATGAAACTATTGCATTCTGATTTTACGATAAAAGCTTTAAATTAAAAATAAGAAATAAGCAAAAAGTTCATATAACATCTAGAGATGGCCAGTTCCACAGAGCAGTGTCATATATTCGAAATTCAAAAATGACGGCTACAAAGTATATTCGAGATCCCGAATTGAAATCCTGATCACGTAACCCCGAAGGATTTGTACGTCTAAATAAAGTCACTTTACGAACAGTTATAAAAGGTGGATATATTGTCGGCTTAGCGTAAATAACGTCGGTAACGTCTAAACATTCTTAACTGTACATATTTATGAGGAGAGATCAAATAAATACGACTATTGTAATAAATAAAATATTTAACTAAATTTGTGATCGCGGAGTGACTTTAAACAGGTTGATAGTTTCTATCAGAGTTTAGATTTTTTGTTAATTTATTTATTTAAAATTTTACGCATTAAGTTTAATCAAATCATTTGACTTTTGAAATAGTATTTTTGACGAAAATCAGTATTACGATCAAACTCTTACTAAAATGCTGTCATGTCGTCAAATATTAACGTTCATGTACTATTGTAACTTCTATATAGATTCTTGAAGAACTTGGTGCACCTATAAAGATCAGTAAATCGCAAAAATGTGTACCAAACGACAAAAAAATCATACATTATTAAAAAGCCATCTCCTAGACTATAAAGCTTAGGCCACACACATCAAATTCTAACCAGATGACCTTTACGGTACAGTGGCGAACAGACGTCTCTTAACAATTACTTAAGAATGAGTTCCATTGTGCCCAAGATATAATTCATATTTAAATTTTAAATGGCGTCTCCCAAATAGAAATCACATTATCTAAAGTACTTAGTAATGTTATTACAGACTATTTATCTTTTAGTTAGAAAATTATTTGTGTAATCTTGATTTATTTTTTATATGATTCAGCGTGAGAGTGAAAAAGATATGATAAACGTTTTTGAGAATCACAATTCAGGTTTAAGGCGATAATGCAAGCAAGATAGATAAGCAATTCGAGGTGAGATGTATGGCCTACATACAAATACACACGTCCTAATTGAAAGTTGCATAAGTCCGGCGCTGGACAATACTGGATACTGTGACGCTGATGTTTTCTTGCTCACTTCTCTGTTCCTATTGCCCCGCCTGTTATGTTTACACACAGTACCTATATGTTTTATGGAGGTGTTTATCTTAGTCACCATTCGTATCACCTCGACGTCCGTCATTCCACAACTGAGCGTTTTCTAAGTCAGTTTTTGCCACGCACCACCACTATGTGGAACCAGCTTCCCACTAAAGTATTTCCGAACTAATTCGACATAGGATCCTTCAAGAAAAGAGCGTACCAATTCTTGAAAGACCGGCAACACACATGCGAGCCTTCTGGCAATGTGAGATGCTTCTGGACAGTCCATGGGCGGCGGTATCACTTAACATCGGGTGAGCCTCCTGCCCGTTTACCTCCTATTACATAAAAATATATATATCATATTATCGCATGAATAATGGACAATCAGATGAACTACGAAAAAAGGGCCACCCGGGAAAAGAAAGAGCTCTCTTGCACAGTAAGCTGGTGAGCCTAAAGAAATTGGTTGAAAGATAGAGAGAGGTGGAGTCAAGTTGAGGAGGACTAATTTTTAAGAGGTCCTTAAAATTATATTTTTGTATAAAATTAAAATCAAGTAATAAATAAGGCTTGATTATTATTGTGATTTTATATTATGCTTTGGTAGTAAGTTAATATTATGAATGCATAAAATATGATAAACACGATAAACCCAAATTGATTAAACTTTTATTAAGTTCGGTAAAAAGTAATATTTACTTTGTCCAATCTCGAAGTATTGGAAATCACTAAATAAATTGGTTCGAATTATATTAAAAGCATACATTTTGTTTAGAAAAATGCTTTGAACCTAAACATTGGATGCGTGAAAATATGTTCTTTTAATAGACGAATTTGAGCGAGCCAAATGACCCCGGGCGAATACGGCCTTCTCGTAAGAGATTTATAATCTAAATTACTTTATAAGCCAGGCACAGGATGGTCAACACAGTTGGTGTAGCGAACTGAACGCAACGAGAAAAAAATTAAATTTTGTATTCAGTATGAATGTACGAGTAGTTTATTATTAAGTATATATAACGTTTATTTGTAATCATAACAATCAAATTTAAGTTTTCCAATTTGTGACCTACATAGTAATTAATAAAAATTTAATTAAAACAAATATAAAAAGTTTAGTTTGGTTAGTTGTGGCAGTATTTCCTCGCTGTAATTGGGATACTTATTTGTTGAGCGAAGAAAGCACCAGTAAAACTTATACATATTAAATATGAAAGTACTTGTGTTTCAATAATTTGTCTTTATCGATATTCCAATTGATACAACAAACTTGTACTTTTTACGTAACAAAGCGGAGATCTACACTTTTGTCATAAAGAATATAAACATTTGATTTTTGTATGCGTTGAATTGGCTCCAAAATAACTGGACATTAAAAATCTTTCACCATTAAATTCCTACATTATTACCATAGGCTATATAATATTTTAAAAGTGCGAGATCTATATGAATACTTTGAAAATGTCGGAAATAACATATGTCTAGCTATTTTACATTAAATGAAATATAATCCACCGTGCGACGCTGAAGCTTAACGCTAATATAGTTTAGGAATCAATAGCCAAAAACAAATGGACTATGCAATTTACACGTTACGTTACGCAGTTTTCATTCCAATTCAACTGCTTTATTCATCCTGTCATTAAGTACCTTTAGCCGTATAAAACTATATATTGTATATGCTCTAACAATTATTTAATTGAGGAATTAGTTCGTCGTTATTTCGTTGCTTTCATGACTTGAATCACAATTGACTATTTGGTAAACGTTTTTTAATAACAAAGTAGGAACCGATTAAGTTTTTTTGGTTCACAGCATCTCGTATGTCATTAATTTAGTATCAGCTGAAAATAATATATGTATTAACATTATTCTTTTATATGTAAAATATATATAAGTAGATTACGTTTAAATGGAAGATGAATGCTAGCAACTCAGGCAAGGATATAATTTATTTAGATATTTTAGACGTTTCGTGACTTTATAACATACAGTCCATAGGTAACCAGGGATTTGATGGGGAAATCCGTTGGCGAACACAGATGGCCACAGTAGCAATGAGCAAACTAACCAGAATATGGCAAAACAGAAACGTGTCGAACAGGACAATTATGGGTCTTAAGATCCCTAATTCACTGACACAAGTTGAGGAGTGAATGGTGTGGAGGCAGCAAGTAGACGTATCGGTTAGGGATTTTCAAGAAATCTTCATAAAAATTTGAATTAATAAAGATATCGAATACAGTAACGATATACAAAAGATAGTATTGTGACGTAATGATAGAATATACTACGAACATGACACCTTAGTAAAACGGATAAGGTATCGGCAATTGGGCAGTTCACTATTTGATAACGCTCAAAGGACAGTCGCCCACGGTCTCGGCGGTAAACAATATTTCGAAACAAAGGAATTCCTTAATCAAATCGACCCCTTGATGCGAGACGTGCGATAGAGTACGCTTATCGATTAAAGTTTAAGAGCTAAACGGAGAAATATTCGCTATATTGAAGGCAGTATTTTTTGTGTCATACCGTCAAGCATTGGCTCTAAAAGGGCTTGTTAGGTCGTGAATCGTTTCACCTTTTCATAATACAATATATGATTTTGTTTTTAATATTTTTATATTGCACTAAGCTTATTTGACATTGAAAATGATAACATATTTTAAAATTGTGTCAACTAAAACATATATTGATCGAAAGATAGTTATTGATTTGATTAAAGCAACACACAATCTTACCAAAAATACACTGATTTTCAGAGTGCCCAAATAATTTTTGAACAACTAACTAATTTTTGAAGAACGTTACAGAATTAGACAATATAACATAACAGACTCCTAGCCTAGACTACCCACTCACGATGATGCAGCGCACGATGCATTTAATTGTTGTGTGATATCACTAATGCACCTGTCAAGAAAACAAAGAAAGCTAGATAAGTCTAAAATTGAGCTGCGCCTGCGCGTATAATGTAAATGTTTATACTTTCCCGTTCGATATGCATCTGATTCAAGACGTCAGTCATTTGTCATGTTATGAGATTAATGAATGTTAAAAGACGATCGTTTTGTTCTATTTTCAAAATTTAGGAACAGTACCTAATCTACTTTTACCCAATTCAGTTTAATATTTTGCTTATTGGATTAGTGAGGAGGAATGTTCACCAATTTACTTTCTATGTGTACATTCAACACTATGATGAAGAAAAACCTCACTAGGAAACCCCAGGCCTTATGCTACGTATTAAAGAAAAAAATAATCACAAAACAGATAACCTTCCAACACCAAGAGTTACTACTCTGTACCTCTATTTGATTGGATTAGTGATACATATATATAAACTAACTTAATGAATATATTACTAAAATAGAATGGAAAGTTAAAAGGATATTTTATATTGTACTACTTAGATATATTAAGAACTCATACTTATTTTTACTATAAAAAAGAAAAAGTCTCTCTTCAGTCGGTAGCTCAAGTCTGTCCGTCGTGGTGAGCAAGGAAACATCTGAGCGGATAATCTGTTTTCACCGGTTTCTGTCCAGCGCTTCTCTTATCTCCTCCTCCTCGTCTCTTCTCTCTTAACAGTGTATAGTTTTGAAGATGATGAGTTATTCGTTTGATCCGTCCTTCTGGTTGGTAAACTACCGTGTGATCTTCGATCAGTTTCTCCAAGTTCTCATCTTCTCTGCGCATGGTATGGCCGAAGTAAGATACAATTCGCCGTCGGCATGTGGTAGATAGGCGAGTCCATTAGGTAGGGTCGTCGAGTTGGGTAGGGAATACTAGAGCCCGTATCAGTCTCTCTTCAATTCCTCTTTTCTTCCAGATGTTGCCTACACTTATCAAGGTATCTTAAGCCATGCCGATGTACCTTTTTATCTCGCGGACAGAGTTATCGTGGGAAGCCGAGATATATGAAGCGGTCAAAGATACTGATGTCAGGAATGTTGGAAGTGACACATAGAAGCTTTCTGGCTCGATCTACTATCATCAAAGAAAAAGAAGAAAGCAGTCTAAAGTTATTCAAATCCTTATTTTATACCTTGACTTTAAAAGCGCTATTTTAACGCGACAATATCAATCAATGTTTAGGTGAAGCTATTTTTGAGCTTATGAAAACTGAAGTAACACTTGCTGTGTACTATGATTTGCGATAGGTACATAATTTTTAAGCCACATACGCAGATAAATTATTCAGACAAGCCATCTGATAGCATTCTCTATTAATAGCTTCACGGCTGATAGCATTCGTTTAACGATAACAACGGGCTACCAGGAGCACATAACTTAGAAGTAGCTTACAATGCTATCGCAAAGAACCAGTTATGATTACTATCGGAAGTGTTATTCCGTATAAATCTTTGACGAATAGTTTTTAATTCAACCGTCATGGTTGTGTTTATTGATAAGTGCTGACAGCAGAAACTTATCAAATAGTTGTAAATAATAATTTAATTAACGTAACATAGTTTTTGTTTCTATAGCTTAGTTACATTAAAACGATGCATGCTCGTTTTGATATAAAATTAATTAAAATCTTTGCGTAATCAAGTTAAGGGGGATACAAAAGGGGATTATTTTTTTTGACTTCAATAAGTGTAAATTGTGTTACCAATATGAATAAATGATTTTTGACTTTGACAATTTTCAATAACACTACTAGCATATGTAATTTCTAAGCCCCGTAAACGTAAGCAGTGTTTATAAGAATAGTTACACGATTTTAAATATGTTTTCACCCCGTTTAAATTTTTCGGGATTCATATGAAACACGTTTCTATTTATTTTATTTTGGCATTATCACACCAATGAGGCTACAATCAGTTATAATACGATTACGTCATAACCTAAAATGAGCTATTAGTCAGCGCATTTTAGGCTATAAATATATACAACTACTCTACTATATTAACTATACTAACTAACTTCCCGTCTGTCTAGAATTAATAGAAGAGCACAAACAATGTGTACAAAATAACTCAACTACTACTTATTAATATAAAAACCCGGATCATATGTTCTAATTGCTTTGTTTTTTATCTAATTTTATTTTATTCCCAGTGTTTCCTGGAAGAGATTGACAGCTGCCCTCCTTTTCATTTGACTATGTCAACGATATGATATCACCTACTACAAGCTGTTAAGCTGCTAGCTGTTATATTAAAATTAAACATTTTTTATAACGTATGACACGATTTTATAATCTGCGTATTTGCAACGCGAATAGGCCTTTGATCCAATGGCGAGGGTGGCATTAAAATGTCGGTCCATACCTGCTTTGTTTATTAAATTATGTCCACAACATCGGGCGTTCATTTAGTAAAATAGCGATCTACATTGCGATAGTGTATGAATTATGTCGTGTCCTTAAGAATATCTTAGTACCAACAGAGCTAACAAAATGAAAAATGGCAGCTTATCTAGATTGCCGAGTTGCTTCAACTTGGTGTAATTGCCTAGAAGGGATGCGTTACTTGTTTTATATTCTTTATAGTCGCAATCTGAATAGATCTTTGATCTACATGATTACATAGTCTTGTCTTATATTAGTATGAATAGAAATTTGCTACAATAAATATACTTAGGTACCACACATTATATGAATCATAGAAATTTTGCTTGCATACGGGAGTTACGTAACCCAACTTTAGTTAAGTAAACATAGTTTAGTTAATAATTAGAAGCGTAAACAATCAACGAACAGTTGAAGCCAATATTTAACCCTTTACCTTTTACCACACTCATAAATTGTATTTAAATATTCTCGTTTCCGATAATTTAAACTAATATGTCATTCAGATTTGTGAACCCTTAGCCAAGTTAGTTTTTGTTAGCATCTCAACTCCACTACCCGTGATTTTGTGTTAGTTATAAGCTCATATTTTAAAGCATTAAAGTCAGTTGTTACCCAGCTTCAAACAAGCTGTTTTATTTATACATATCCATACAACATATCCAAACCTAATTCGGGTAACGAGGAATAATTGAAAATTGAATACTTAGATATACATTTGTCATATATAAACAATATCAAACTGTACGTATAAATAACCTTCACTAAATTAATTAAGTATTGATTTTTAAAACTAGTAATAATGAAAAGTAGTGTGGGCAATGTATACATACAATGAATTCCAAACGAAAAAATCCTAAAAGCATAATTCAGCCAAAGTTCTTACGCTGCACAAGAAAATGCGATTAATTGAGTGAAAAACAAGCGAAAATAGGTGGAAAAGAAATTAAAATCGTGATGGAGGGTCGGATTGAGATGTAATGATGAAGATAACACGAACCAATTTCGAGACCGCTTCGTCAGCGAAAACTACGCCAAGGAAGAATATTATGCAAGATTACAAAAATATAATGAAGTGAAACGAATCTTGAGACATTAATTGTCATATTGATATTGGATCATTTGAGTAGCTTTAAAGGAGAACTCAGAAACGAAACGCGGACTATTTTTTAGGTATGGGCCTCATATTTCTGTATCTGTTTCATGAACCTTTGTCATACAAATAGGCAAGCCGGTGATCAGCCTCTTGTGCCTGACACACGCCGTCGTCTATTTAGACCCCTAAGGCAAGCCGGTTTCCTCGTGACATTTTCCTTGACCGTACGAGCGGTTGTTAAATGTGGACAATGGACATAGACAGTCCATTGGTGTACAGTCGGATCGAACCTACGACCTCAGGGTTAAGAGTTACACACTAAAGCTACTGCTCCAACTACCAACACTGCTCTGGTCAAAATTTAATACGTTTGACATATGTTCAACATACTTAGCGCCAAGTGTTGACTCTTCTCTTTAGAGCTTCGACATGCGGTTCTAGAACTTTATTTAGTTACTAAATGTCTAACTTATTATTATAATAAGCAAGATCTATAAATTCTTGGGAAATTTATTTATTTATAAGTAATCTTACAGTTATACATATTATAAAACAAAACACTTAGATAATACAGAACGCCAAATTACATAGATAAACAATATATGAAATACAAAACATAAGTACTTAAGTACATTAATAGACAAAAATAAAAATAAAATAAGAAAACTGTAATTTAACATTAAACAAACGACAATCAATACTTAATATTTCAAAGATTAAACTAAATTGTTACTAGTTAAAAAGCCTAAGTTTGTATTAAATATTTGAAGAGGCGGGCTCTTCAATTATTTCCCCACATCCTCTTTGGTGAGGTGGAAAATATCAATATCCCCATATTTAGCATCATAGTTTGATGAAACCCGAAAAATTGGCGAATTCGTCTTCGTACGAGGCACATCTAACAATTGTGAGTAACTTGTCGCATACGGTAGAGGGATTCTTAGATAACGAATAGGAGCTATATATCTGCGCATTAAGAATATCGTGTAAAAATAATAAGTCTTGCTGAATCCGGCGACATTGATGGCATTAGCAACATTTATTTAATTCTTTATTACCTGAGGAACAATTATGTTAATTATTGCATTAAAATTCATCAACCAAAACATACTACCCGCATTTTTATATTAATTAAATTAAAGGTTAACTAAGTTATTCAGTTACATTTAGATATTTTTTATCATAAAAAATTATTATAATCCTATTTTTAATGTTTAAACTAGATTTTAATATGAAAACATTTTCAACTAAGAATATTCAACAATAGTAATAAGTTTAAAGAATTTTTAATTACCTGTGCATAAAACTACGGAAGTTTCATAACCTAATTAAAAACTCCAGCGAACTAAAGTAACTTAAATAAGTAGTTTAGGATAAGCCGGTTTGTTTACGTTCACTAAAAAGTAGAAGAAATAAAGTCAGGAGTTACGTTCACTCACTAAACTCAAAAATATAAAACCAAGAAAAATTAGGGAGTAATTAATATTGTCTGAACTTAGTAGTTTAGATTAAATTTATAAAATGGAAATTTAATTAGTCGCATAATTTTTGTTTCTTTTTTGCTAGTTTTCGTGGCCTTTGTTAGTACATAATTTAATTTTTTTCCGGTAACAAAATCCAGGGCAATTGGTTTAAATTGGCTGAGTTCACAAGAGTTGCTTATTGGTTTTTTTATGTAGGATAATCGTTGTGGGTATTATTGTGTCGTTTTATCGCATTATAAGTAAGGATTAAGATACAAAAATGATGTGGAATAAATAATATATGACACAGCGACCTAATGTCAAAAAGTAAACAATGAAAAGTAGGTTTTGGCACTGGCATTGAGAATGTCCATGGGCGGCGGTTAAACTTAACATCAGGAGAGCCTCGTTCCGTTTCTATAAATAAAATGTAAGTGAATGTTCAGTCATGTGTGTAAGACACCACAAAACCACTACAAAAACAAGAAACAAACCAAAAAAGCATTTAATTCTCTTTCCTACATATCCAAATCAAATCTTGTAAAGATTTCTGTTTTATGCACTGCGCCACGCAATACAACAGTTCATTAAAAACAAATCGTGGTACACGGTGGATTAATTGGCACCGGTGGGAGTGATTAACAGCGGCGTGTCACCAATTAATTGTGCATGTGTCCTCATTTACGATATTCACTTTGGTTTTAAAGCTTTACAATAAATACAACGGCATGAAACAGATGGCGCTAGTACGACGCTCTAATAACATCATCTCACGGATTCTGTAAGCCATACGGAAATATAAAAACGCTGGCAAGTTCGCATTGTAGTGCGTCACAGATTAGGGTAAAAAACCGCCTTCACCGGGGAAGGCGAGGACCTTTACTTCGCACTTCGCTCACTCCAGTGAGCTTCCGTCCTGCCCTTCAGGCGATTGACCGCCCCGCGACGGCCCAAGCCGAGGTTCGAGTCTCACAGGAGACGCCCTTGCGCTAGCCGCGGGATAAAACGCCATTCTGGGCGAGCTACGCTCGCCAAAACAGCCCGAGCTGAGCTGTAAAGGCCCTTAAGGCCAACAGCGAGATTCCTTCTTCAAAAAAAAAAAAAAATTGTTGTGCGACTTATAGTTATGAGACAGAACACAACGAAAGGGCATTATAATATGTAACCTTAAACTTAGTTGTCACTTACCCTTATTTAATCAGACAATTACAGCCGCACTGAAAGTTATTGTTTATATTACATTTGGTTAGCGTTAATAAGTTTAATATAACTATATAACAAACATTTTTAGGAGATTATTGTTAGATTAATTGTCGACTAAGCATATACATTGTGATAATGCTTACTGAATATGCACTAAAATGACAAATATTGTTATTTATTATTTTTGTATAATTATACATATGAAATAAACATAGTATTGTCTTTTGTTAAAATAGCTGTTACACATTAAGAAAAACACTTTTTGAACGGATTAAAGCTATGTATTATTTTTAAAACTTATAGTTATTTACATAATTCTAAATTATAAATTTTACGTGGTCGCGGTGACGCACACTGAAAAGTACGCGAAACGTCGGAAAAAGCTTTAATCCGTTCAAAAAATGTTTTTCTAAAATAAAAATATCAAACATAAATAATATAATATTATATAACTAATTGTGTAAATTATAATACACATACATAATACATACATTATTTAAATAACATTAAACCTTTGGAAAAATTCCTTCAACTAAGTACACGTAATACATATGTTTAATTTCGTTTCAGTAGTGGATAAAACTTTAAATTGCAATGACCACTTGCATGTTAATCGGATGAATCGTTAATCTGTGAATAAAATGGAGTAATTATCCAGTAATCAAAGTTTTAAATCACCATTAAATGAGTTGAGTCCCGTGATGAAATCAGATTCTTTGTAATTACACAAGATTAATGCGGGCTAAGGAATCTAGATTTGTAGTACTTTAACAATTTAAATACTTTAGAGACTTCATGCTAATTTGTTTTTTCATTCACATTATTGTGGCTTTCAGTCGGAAATCTTACTAAAGCTAATTTAGGATTCATAAATTATAGAGTCTGCTCTAAACAGTGTAAAAATAAATCAATGGCGCTACTACCTTTTTAGGTCTAGGCCTCAGATTTCATGATCATTTGTTAATATAATAGGCAAGTTGGTGATTGACGTCCGATAGTGAAACTCAGCTGCAGGCATTAATCCGAACAACTTCTCCAGTAGAAGATGCAGAGTGACCCCACATCTCTACGCAACACCAGCACAACTCATTATTGTATACCATCTTTTGAATTTATATTCATTTAGAAGGAGAAAATAAATATCAAAACGACATTAAAATCAAAGTCGGTGTTTTCACAGCACCTCTCAAATATTCAATCCGTGTAGGTGGGCTGAGTTATGGGGCCCCTGATAACCCATTCAAGCCTGCATTAATTAAATAATTATGACATATTGTGCGACCATTTCTATGGAATGGGGCTGATAGAGCTTATTTATAAGGGTTCAGTGATATCAGATGCGACACTTCGCTATTGATTTGATTAAAACATAATGTGGTAGCTATATTTCTTATTTAAATGCTTTGATTTATAATAATCGATTTTGATTCTATAGAGATAAAACACATGTCTTGGTAATTTGTAAAAATTAATCATATTTTCATGTATTATATGCTACATATTTATAAATTTGACTTTGTAACCAATCGTAATTGGCAACGATATTTGTAATACGTATAACGACGGTGAATACTAGGGGGTATGGGTTATGAACAATGATGATGATTCTACGTTGTACGATAATTGACCTACAACAGTGTTATAAGCGTATAAATATTCAAATTGCAATGATCCGTCTTGTCGATATAAAAATCGTGTATCCTTTGTTCCCAAACCGTTGGCTATAAATGCATTCAATTTTAATGAGATCAATATACCTTTTTATTGTCCACATTCGACTTGAATGAACTCATTTACATATTAATTATACGATTGAAGTATCGTTCCATTTTATTTCACTTTTTGCCACGCGTCCCTTGCAAATGTCTTGAGTCGTTGATTATTTTTGTTGAATTAATTAGATAGCTTTATTACAGACAGGTAATGAAAGTAACTTTTTCATTAATACAACAATAAATAATTAATTTCATTTAGTTTATAAATTTAAAATATTAGCCAAATCAAAACGAAATATTTAACTATGATATTGATGCGTGTGAAATGACAAATACTTACCTAACATTATATAAACACATTTTATAGAATACTGACCTTTTGAACCACAGAGTGGAGGAGGAAATAAAATTGGCGGGAAGTGGCACAGGATTCCCTGTCATGTTCTAGAAGTTTCTCGTTTCGGAGGCCAAGATACATTTTGCTTAAAATACTAAACATTTTTGTAATACTGACAGTTATGTTGTCTTTTATCCTCTTAAGGTTCCAGATCGTCCGTTACACGTACGTTTGATTTTAAAACAATAGTTACACACATTTTGGGTCGTAGTTAGTAACCTCATACTGTATTCACCAATAAACTACTGCAAATGCTTGTTTGTAGCGCGATAATGCTTTAAAGTACTGAAAAGTTTCGTACTAAAACTGTATATATTTAAAGCTTTCGATCATAAAACTTTGTATAAATTGAATATGGCCACGCTTAGATACACATGATCGATCAACGCAACGCTATTCAATTTCAAGTTATCCTGCAGTTGTGATCATTGTGATGTATCGCATGATGTTTATTGCCGTCGCTTGACGGATCGTTTCCTTTAGTATTTGAATATGGTCACCGAATACAATATATTTTTATAAAGACAAAGTTATATACGTATTTATTATGGGTTTGTTTTATAATATATATATTTATGGAGGAGTGAGGGGCACATAGATTTAGTAAGTCACAAGAACGAGGACAGCTCCTAAATAATAGCACAGGAAGCTTCAGGTCCGTGAAGAAAGGAAGCTAGAAAGTGGAAGGCTGTAACTTACAATTAATGATATAAATATTATTGTCTAAAGACAGGAAGACATAGACAGGACCCGATTGTGGACTAAGCAGCAGACGAGATAATGAACAATGACCATAAAGCACGATCTGAATTGAAACAAAATAGGATCTGCGGATACATTATTAAAGAAAATGCCGTTACCATTTCCGATGGTATAAATTAGTTTCTTTGATTTGATTTGTAATCTATAGTCACTTTTGTAATGGGTTCTGAAAGGCTTTGTGACTTGGTTCGACAACTCCATCGCAATGAGGACGATTTTTTCGAGCAACTCGTTTTGTGACATTTCTGTGGCAAAATGACAGTGGCAGATGACAGTAATGCCACTTATTCAATATAATGAATTACTTTAAATAAAAAAAATGACTATGGAATTATTATTTCTATATCCATTAGTCGGGAATTTGTAGTTCTAATATTGGCAAATCAAATTAACCTCAATCATTAACGGTATTAAACTGATGGCTTTTACTTTAATTTATGAGCTCTAAGACATATAATGACAATGGCAGATGACAGTAGTAGCGCCATAGCTCAAACGCACCTATAATAAAATAAATTCGATAATTTGAGAAAATAAACGAAAATTGCATAAATTAGGGCATTGTATATCTGTCTGCAGAAACCGTAAATAACTAATTAATTATATAGACGTACATATGGGATCATAGGTGAGTGATCTGCGTGTCAACTGTCAAAAATCAAAACTCAAACCTTTGAACTAAAGTCAAACTCATATAATGTTATCGTAAACAAAGGTGTGATTTAAAATTCAATTAAAGAGCCATAACTACGTGAGAAGTTTTGTCTATAAACGTCGCTTTTGACAAAAGAATAATATTTAAATTGTTTACTAAGAAGTTTATAAAATTACTTATAAATGCAAAGCAGTGTCCTGGCGCATGCCTTATTAGATTTTTTTCAAAACGGTAGACGCCTTCCTAGACTATTAAGTTTATGTTTCACGCTTGGAAAATAATAATGTTGAAATATTGTTCATCTA
This sequence comes from Pieris brassicae, assembly GCF_905147105.1. Classification (NCBI taxonomy): domain Eukaryota; kingdom Metazoa; phylum Arthropoda; class Insecta; order Lepidoptera; family Pieridae; genus Pieris; species Pieris brassicae. The sequence goes on from NC_059672.1 coordinate 17,851,583, forward strand.
AATTCACTTTACACGTCTAAAAAGGATAAATAAATAGATATTAATGAAACATAATGTAATTCAGGTGATAATCTGATAAATAAAAAAAATTGCCTTCCCTAAGCTGATTGGTTCTTCTTTCGATAAATAAGCACAAACGAGATATCAAGGTAATATAAATTTAATATAAAAACAGCACCACCACTTTATCATAAATTAAGGCGGTGACACAGTGATCGGCAAATTCCATAAATTAGGGCCGTGCCACAGTGATCTCTAGATAAATTTTGCATAAAAAGTAATATATGCAAAGAGATAAAAGCTTCGTCGCCGCGACATCGCTGATACCCTATCGACATCCTTTGTTCTTTGTCGCATATGCAAATGTAGTCTGACCCTCATGATTTACTGACTGCATTATTGATTCGCAAAAACATTGAAAAGCCTATTGTGAGATACGATTTTATGTATAGTAAGTTAATTACATATTCATATTTCATTGTTGTGGGTTCATGTGTAATTTAAACGCATTATTGTTGTACTGAGCAACATAATCAAAGGATTGGTGAATTATTATTTATTTGTTACTGGAAAAGTATTTCTTGATATTTTTACAATTGTCAGAACGCGTGGTTTTTGAGATTTATTTATTAAAAAAAACTGCGAAATGTACGTAAAATCTATGGCAATTGCTAGGTTCATTCTGTATAGCTGCATGGTCGTTTGATGTTACTTAAGCTTTTAGTGACGAATTTTTTGGGTAACACTTTTTGGTTTTATTGGTTGGGTCTGTTTCCCTGGGAACTGTCTTATTACATTACTCGTTTATATTCTATATATGTTTGCCTTATTTCTAATTTTTAATATACAGCATACACAGACCAAATTTTAATAAAACAAAACGAAAACTTTAACTTCCTTCTATTATGGGAGATTTCCTTTAGATTATTTGTTGATTTAATATATTTTTTTAACTCCAATAATTAATTTTAAAATATCTAAAGTTTGTAGAAGATTAGTAGTCAAATAATTTTGAACAATACTATAGTACAGTACTATATACATTTGTGAGCGAATGATATATGCTTGTAGTAAGCAAAACGAAATAAATATTTTTTTATTTCCTGATACTGTTTATCAAAAATGATCCAGGGTTAACACTAACCTAAATTTATTGTTCAAGATATGAGCCGACAAATCGGGCGGCGACCTATCATTCGCTGACATTTGTATTGTCTCATCTTATCTTAGCATAGAGTATTTAATATCAGAAGTAAATTAATACTATATAACTTAATACTTTTTACTGTTACGTTAGAGATACTTGTTATGTTAGAATGTGAAATTTTGTATCCGTTTCTAATTGTATAATACTAGATAAACCTAACTTTTACGTGAAACATTTATTTTTGACTCTCTCTCTCCCCCCAAATGATATCATTAAATAATTAATGAATGAAATATAAATTCTGACAGAAATTTCAAACATATATTGACATGTAAAAGGCAACAAACAAAGGCTCCGGCTGTTCCTGACACAAGCACAGCGCACGCTTATAAATACTACCAGCCATACTCTATAATACAGAGTGTATGGCTGTATAAGCACACATACATTCACTCATACTTAAGGTCTTACGTGACTTTTGTTTGTTTATGTGATATATACCTTTTTATAAAAAAAATGGTTTTAACATGCTCCAAGTACCAAAGAATAATTGTAATCTGCTTACTCACAACACAGGGGCTGTTAAAATTGTGCTGAGAAAATTGATATAAGAATCACATTTCTGTCATGTATAAAGTTTAATTAATATTATTATATAAAATCTGACGATTTTGTTAAATGTGTGACCATTTAACAATTTACAATTTTAGGCCATACCATACTTATTAATTATAAAATTTATCAGTTTTCAACATTTTGTTTTATCTGTTATTACCTACTCTGTGGTTACTTAGTGATATCAAATCATGGCGTGATTTAGTACGCGATATCTTTTTAAAGCTGATTGTGAACTCTCAATTTCAATAAAATGTGTTGTTTATCGGATTTGGGATGAAACGTTGTTTTTTTCGTTTAAGTAAAACACACGCGAGTATGCTAAACAGCGTCATAGAATCGAACGATTTAAGACCATTTTAGCCTTCGTGGTCGTGACTAGTGGTACTAGAATATGTAATGAATGAGAATGTGGAGCACGGTGTAACCTTTTGTAAAAAAAATATTGGAGAGAGCAGTTCTTTTTGTCAATTGTACTGTACTGAGGTGCAGTGTGCATTTGGGAACTTGTAGGAAATTTATTAAAAAAACTGTGATAGGTAACAATTATCTGTTGTAATTCTTTTATTATTAATAATGTATGTGTATACATAGACAATATATATATATATATATCAATTCCCCTGAATTATAAGGTATCCTTTAACCAAACCATTGAAAAGGTATGAAAATAATTAAATTAGTATTTATTTAATTTTAAAGGAATGTCTGATTTTAGCAAGATAACTCAGCGTAATGAAGAAACATTTATATAACTTTTATTACATCCTAATCTACAACTAATTGAGGTGGGGATCTGGCTAAGTCTAATCGCTGAGTGAGTGAACCGTGAAGAGTCTGCCTTTAAGCCTTGACTGAGCAACAATGGATTATTTTTTCTATACTAAAGGAAACATAATGAAAAAGACGTATATTACGTACATAAGAGTATCACATCAAACGTTCAAAATATTCTTAAGACTTATTAAGAACACGTCTGAAGTTTTAGACCAATTTGCATATTATTTGAAAAATTATTAAGTTGACAATTTGTTACTTGTAAATTTAGTTTGATCACGTGTATGTCGAGGCTATTCAACTTCAAGGGTTGAGAACATTAAAAGCACAAATCATTTGTATTAGTATGAGTAAACGATAGCCTACTAAACAGTGGTAAGTCTAAAAAATAGTACACAAGAATCGTGCTTTTCCGTTAATAGACACTAAGTTGGATACTTTCTCATACTAAATGTCTTTATTAGTAAATTTGGTAAGGCTTAAATTACTTAAGTTCTTTAGTTTAAAAGTAAGGCTAAATCGAAATATTAAAGTTAAGTGATGTCTCAGTAAAGATATTATTTATTGTAAAAATAGTTAGTAGAAAAAGTGTTATCGTTGCCCAGTTTTATCCATTGCTAAAAATTCAAATCGTTTCTCTATAAAACATAGTGCATACAGCTTAATAACGAGTTTGCGTTTGATTTATTGAACATCAGCGACGTACACACGGGCTAAAGCGATAAAAGATGGATTGCTGAGAGATTAATATTGTTTTCTCAAGAACTGCGCTTATCAAGAACATTATGTTGGCAAATGGTTTGCGAGCCTGAACTAGTACAGTTCGTAGTATGTAGCTTGGCATTTAAGGGCCCAATTTAACTTGAGTTTTATTGTAATTCCAGACCACGTTTGTTTCGTCAGGAATTGAGGCCGGACTGAGGAGGTCTGGGTTATAAAATTAAAAATTGTTAATTTATACCATATATAAACTAAAAGGCTATACAAAAATCCCCTTATAAGTAACAATAAATTACTTGTGTACGAAAACAAACGTGTACATATTAAGTGAGAGTTTCACTTTGTTAATAACGGATATTGAGTTTTTTTGGAAATTTTATTTGCAGAGTGAAGGTCACCAGACCTTTCTTTGCCGAGGCTTGCCTATGACAGGGGAGAATAAAGAGCGCGGTAAAGCAGTGCCAGAGGACTCACCTCTTCATTAACTTATATGGTAATAAAGATGTGTATCTGTAATGTTATATAATAACAGCCATTGAATCCTCTATATCCACTTCTATATAAACGTTTTGAACTTTTCACCGTAGAGGTGGAATTAATAAGATTAAGGATTGAAAATCATGACAAATCAATACTAGTATTGTCTTTTGTTAAAATAGCTTTTACACATGCGTGAAACTTTTCAGCGTGCGTGGTGTGCATGCTGTACACCACGCACGCTGAAAAGTGTTTGGTCACGCGCTGTGACCGAAACGTTCACAAAGTGTTTTTCTTAAAATACTACATTGCATTCGAAAGGATATAATTAAACCAATCTGTCTATTAAAAATTGTCTAACTGAGGTCGCATGAGGTCGTATGGGACGATTCTATGTCACTTTCATTAAATATTTTTCGTTATAAGTTTTTTTTTATATCTATGGTGGAAATGAATTGTAACGAAGGCAAAATGAAATGTTATTTACAATTTCGTTCGTAAGGTAACATACAAAATCTCTGCTATTCAGAAACTATCCGGTATGGTATAGTATATGTGTCTTAGTGGGGGAAAATACCGACTAAACCTACTCCCAGTTCCTTAAAAGCTGTGCTATGAGGCTCCGGGATCGTTTTTGGATTCAAGTGAATATTCATCATTGGTAATCTGTACCAACGATTCCAACATCATCGTCCTTCTGAGTAATGAATGTTGATTATATTAAACACATTATCTTTAAAAATAATTAAATCTATATCAGACTTTACGAAAAATGAACGTATAACCAACGAGTCACGATTCGCACAGAAGGAAGGAACGTGACGTAGGCCACGCTACATTACATAGAGTACTATGGCTGTGCGTATTTTGACTTGCTTCCAGGCGTTTGAATAATAGTTCCATCTTATTGTTTTGTAGTAGATTGTTTACATTATGGTTAATATATTGTCTGACTAGTCAAGGAAACTACTTATCATTTATGTTCCTATTTTTATGAATTCAATCTTCAGAACTAGAATTTATATTATGGTCCTCGGATAACATCGACGTTCGTCGCTCCATAACTGGTAGACGTATTCAAATTCCAAATTCCTAATCAATATCTTTCAAAATATCTTTAATAAGCAGAAGTGTCATTAAAGCGACTTTTGAATTCAGACATTGTCTTATTCGTATTAACGCGTGCGGTCAGTCATTAAAAGGCCTTTACTAAATCTTCTACAAAACATAAGTACTCGTTATAAGACAACCGCAAGCCCGCTAGAATCTGACAGTAATAACAAATTAGGGTAAAGCGCCTGAATGTGGACTCGTACTCGACCGCTATTGTATTCGCCCCAGCCCGTGCTAATTGTGTTTTTGTTTGCCTCTTTATGGACGACAGTCCTTTGGTAATTTCAAAATTTCAATTGCCCTCGATGTTCGGACAGGGCTTTGTGAAAATGACACTTTCGATAGATCGTTTTATTATAAAATTGCCCAAAAATAGATAAAGTTTTATTTCCATTTATTCATCGAATTAAATTAACTTGGAAATGGAAATTGACATCGAATATTATTTTTAATTTTGAGGTTAACGCACGTGCACAGCCATATAACCCTATTGATACCTAGTTAAAATTTTATTAAATTAAAGTTATTCAACTTTTAGTAAGTGATCAATGAAGCAAATGCAGAATTTCTATATACCTCATTGGGCACTACATTAAGGCACTAAAAAACGATACTCTATTTTGAACTATTTTCAAATCTATAACTTTAAATTTACAACAACCTCTATCCAATCATTACATGAAACACTTAACACGGCATCTGCCCCGCTATTTCGGCAATAAAAGAACAAGCCAAATAATGACTGCTTTAAATATAAGCAATCCACGCCTAGCCACCCCCATCATGTCACCCATATGCCAAAGCAGTGACAATGGAATTAGTCGTCATTCAAAGTAGCGTAAATTCGCAGCATATCTGGATAACATGTAGCAAGTGCACTTGTCTGTCAGGGGCTTTAAGCCCCCGATACTGACATTATGTGACAACAGAAATAGGGGTGCGAACAGACAATGGCCCACAATCAGGCGTTTACCTATATGAAAATTGAAATATTAATTTTATGAAATTTGATCCAATGAGATGTATTAATTTTAATATTTTTCCCGTTAAACGCTTCAAATGATTCATAACTTACATACGTAATACTATCTTTGTTATCTAGTAGAATAATGTAATCAAATGTATTTGATTATGGTGTAGAGAAAATTTTCAACAGACGTATTAATTGATAATATCGATTGGCTAGCTTGACCATAATAAGTCCTAAGTTAATATCAGTTGAGTTTTATTTAAATACACGTTTAAAATTTAAATGCGTTGTCCAAAATGTCTTGTTAATATGTTTATTTTATGTACAATCGTTTAGTTTATTATTAACACTGCGTTGCATATATGTATAAGTATAATACAATTGTTATAGTTAAATGAAGGCGATCTTATCACTTTCGAGCGATGAGGCGTGTGAGAAAAAATAAAATTAGATGAGGTATGAAGTGCAAAAATACATAATACGTATTGTTATTAAGATAAAAGTAAAACAGGAACAAAAAATAAACTAAAAAAAGGATACATGAATTGCAATCAGATTTTTGCAATTTTAGATCAGTTTCACAGGTTACAAAAGGTGTGATGTAACTAACAGGAAGTAATGCGTCTGTTCTAGATAAAATTAAAATTACCCAATTTTTATTATGAGCGTCGTATCGAGATCCAATTTGGTATTCAAGGGGGAATCTAAAACTCAGCCACAAGCGCCGCTCAAAAATTCATTGAAGTGATTTTATGAAGAAAAAAATGCGATTAGCATCTCAAAAGAAAAGTGCGCTAATGGCAGAGTTTTGGATGCGAGGCACGTCAATCGGCTATCCTTTACGACACCCAAGGTTTATGCAGCAAAATTAAAAAAATATATAATTAAATTTTAAGCTTGGTGTTTTATTGCACGTGAGTTGTATCATATTTAGTTCCAGTATGAAAATTGGATCAGTTTTGTTTACTTGCAAAATTGTTTTAGAATATAGATTTAAATCCAAACAAAATATTTCGAATGTGTCTTAGCAATAAATTATTATATTGCTATATATGTGTGTAACGTATTAAAAAAGTATAGTAGCGAAAAGTATTATGTATTAAACGCATTTGGGAACAGAAAAACTCATGCCTCCAGATAAGTATAATTGATATTTAAAAACATTAAACTCGGCATTTGGGTCAGTTAAAAAGTTAAATTTTGATTGCGGTGTGAAAATTTCACCATTACTCATTTGCCTAGGGCATTTCAAAATGTGTTAAAGCCATCAACTTTAAAGACACGACATTCGTCAATGTATAATTCACATAATTATTAAGTACTTACGAGCCTTCCAAGAAGAAATACACGGTCTATAATTATGCTAAAATCGATAAAAATCGTTGATATTCATCGGTTTCATCTTGGAAACATTTAGGTGTAGATAAGATCGCGCGCATCGTAATGGTCTTAGTCGATTTTAAAACAATAAATGCAAAGTACGGCGATTGTTTGTGTGAATCAGATAAGTGGCATAGATAGCGAGATGGGACATTGTTTGGATACGCTTAGTTGCGCGGTTGTTAAGTTTTATTTGACTCACATAGTATTTATAATTGGGCTCCAATAGAGCGACATCGAACGCTTCATTTAATTGTAAATTCAATACATAAGTTTTTTTTACATTAACTAAACACGATATAATAAATACGACAGTTTTAAATGTTTTTGATAGTATGTTTTTATGGTTTAAGGGGCAGGCCATATATCTAGAGTGCGGGATAAAAGATGAACACTTGAAACAACAAAATGAACTGGACCTAATGGAAAGAGATGTATTGGACCACAAAAGAAAAGAGGACATTATGAAGAAAATTGAAATTGCGGTGTACTGGGCACACGACGAGATATAGCATGTTGACATGGGCAAACATTATTAGAGAATAGCAACCACGCGATGAAAAGAGGAACAGAGCAAGATATGGGCAGACGATATAAAAAGAATAGGAGGCAGAACTTGGAAAAGAAAAGCTAACATAAAATAATTAAAGCAGCTGGAAGAGGCCTATGTGTCACAGAGCACGCTAATTACCAAAAACGGGTAATATGACCTATTAGATTAAGTTAGGTTATGTAACTTAAATAAGTGTTAATATACTGGCTGTCAGCAATCATAAATACTAAATCAGTTTCAGTCCACTGTTTTAACTAAAGGACTATTTGTCTTTTTATTTTAGTATAAACACGATTAAACTGAAGTTATAATAAATTAGTTTTTATGAAAGAAGGTATGTCTTGAAATAATTATCTTTATAAAAGACAATATCCGTAAAGATTACGCTGTATCTTGTTAAATATTACCGTTGACACACAGAAAAATTTATATTTTTAATTAACCTTAATGATTTAGCAATACCTACTCTACCATGAATTGTCATGATTTCAATCAAATTTATTCCAAAGAAGATTCGAGAAAATCTTGATAAACGTGTCAAAAGTCGAGTGAAGTTCCAATTATTATTAAAATCTTTTGATAAAATCGAGTTAATGAAGAACGGTATTCGATATCTCGATCATCGCGCTCAAATTGATTTTATTCCTTTGGAGCGAGTCGATCGAATCACTGATACGATTTGCGGGAGCGATTTGCTTTCCACTGGATAACAAAAAGAACTTATTGGCTACGGCATTCTTTGTTTTCATCGCAGATTGAGATATTAACTCACTAATATGAACGCTAATCACTGTAAATATAAATTCTGAAGTCTAATAAATTAAAGACATATTATGATATCAGTATGTTTATTGGGTATTATTTCTCTTCTGAAAATGATGATATTTCGTTCGATTTTTAATCTATTTATATAATATAATTAAATTATCGAAATACTTTTAAAAAAGCGCTGTATGCTTGCTGTTTTGGTATCTACACGAGATGCCGTTCATTGTTCGTTAGAAGGCGGTATGTTTTTTGTGTGTTCTGTATATAATTTCACACAATTTTTCTGTCTTTTTCCCATTTAGGCTGAGTTACGCTCGCCAAAACTGGCCGATCTGAGCTGTAAGGCCCTTGAGGCCAACAAGAAGATTCCTTACAAAAAAGAAGAGAAATTCGTATTTTAAAGGAGAACTTAATAATTGATGTCAGAGACAAGACACATTTCCTAAATTTTGGGAAAAGAAATACTGTTAAGAATTAAAATGTGTTTACCTGTCGACGAGGCCTTTAAAATTGGCATATTTGTATATATTATGATTGCCTCTTCCTGACCGTCCACAAGCAAACTTCTACTCCTCTTAGTAGGTCCACACTCTTGACGCCTTACGATTCCGCAACGAATGACAACTACATAACTACTAAATGACTACAAAGCGTTCAACTCCTGATTCTCTGCATGGTTTTCTTCCCAAACCGGTATCTTGATACCGTTGAATTCACTTCACGCGTATTAACATTACACGATTTTAAGTATACATACTCAGACAAAAAAAACCATAAAGTTAACTGTAATCGACCTGAGAACGTCTCTAGGTGTCCGTTTTTTGCAAAATAATTTACATAGTAGCAAGGAAATTGCTCAGCCATTGTTTATATTTTTTATAAGTATGCAAAATAACCAGAAACATTTCCCCAGAATATACATATTAAAATAACGAGTTGTTTGCGAACAATCCTAAATAAATACAGATATTCAATATAATTTTATTGATTTTGTACTGTATTCGCCAGTTGGCACATTAATAATAGTAACTGGACACTATGGAATGATTAACCTTTGTATAGGGCGATTGATCTGAAATACAGCGTGTTCAAAATCTGAGGACCTAGTGGCTGAGAATTTTTTTAAGCGCGTAACGTAAGGGTTCGTTTCCCAGAACAAAATTATTAAAATAAGATTGGGTATCGTCAGTGCCCCATCTTGTGACTCTCAATAAAAAAGGAAAATACAAATATTTATAACTGTAGTCTATGTATTGGTCGTGTCTTGTATATATTTTTTTTTAATTTCTTTAACAGCAACTCGATAACAATGAGAAATTTAACTTAGTTCCAAAAGTATGCAAGGACTATAACACCCTGTATTATTTGATTTAAACGTCAACATTGAACTTGGTACCAAGGGTATGAGAATATGACATAAATTTAATGTTATTGTCAACCCCCGCTGAACGAAATGAAATAAAGACCATATGTACGCCGGTTCATATTACCGTCGAGGTTACCGATGCTAATTCCTCGATAGTTCAAGTTAAACGCTGCAGCGGTACAAAAACTTTATCATGTTCCAAAATTTTGAACAAGATAAAGTTTAGAAGACACCGAAGAGAGATTTAATGTGTATTTGATTTAATTTCCATTAAACGAAGTAGATGTTTTTTTTGTTTGTATTGTTGTTTTAAGCTAATCGATTGGAATCGTGTTTCATGTACTTGGAATGACATATTTAAGACTAATAGCAAGAGTCGATTTGAGTGTGTTGAGAGACACAACCGAGTTCCCTGACATTGAGAGTGTCCAAAGGCAGGCAATATCTCCTAACATCAGATGAGGATCCAGCCCATTGCCCGTTGAACCTGTCCCTAATTATTTCAAGTAGTGACATTAAAGTTCGAATTTGTCTTTCCGAAACTTTCTGAGATCTAACAAAAACCAATGAGTACTGTAAAAAAAATTTAGAAAGGCTTTTAATATGAGGTTAAAGATGTTTGATTGATATTCTATATACAAACATATCAATTTTAGATTTACAACTTTACATGCTTGTATTGTACATTATATAACAAACGATCTATTTGGTACATTCTTTTATAGCCACGTAATCTATTACAGTATCTATACGCTTTAAAAAAAATATATATATATTTATCTATATCAATTGCTCGCGACTCAACAGAGCACAACGGTGTGCATAACATTTATTGAAAGATCGCTCACAGCTCATCACTTAAACGATACTAAATAACTCGGGACTCGAGATGTGTCGTTCAAATGCTACGCGAGATTCGGTGCGACAGTTCATTGTGGTTGTAATCATTGTATTGTTATATTGTACACTTGAAATGAACAAAATTGTAAACAGTTGATATATTATAATCGTATATATTTTGAGGCAGATATTAGAAGACTTCTGTTATTAGAGAACATTACGGAAACTTCACCACTACAGTAATCGGTGCAGTACTCATTCCTTAATTAAAAAAGTATTTATGCTCATATTGCTTGCGTCTTATTAAAAATCAATAAAAAAATATAACCATATAATTGTTAAAGCAAAAATCATAGACCTTACCAGCTACAACTACTACATAGACATTTCTACATCTGTCATGTTTCATTGCGTTAGTCTGTGGTAGGTTTATAATCTATTTTTTATAACGTCACACTACGTGTTTAAGTTTCCCATTTATAAATACGTCATGTTCAATTTCGGTCGTTACGTTCACTGATTGCACTCATGTTTGTCAATTTTCGGGTTCATTAATGGCATTTTGGTCAAACTCCGGCAATAAAATGTACAATAGTTCGCGTAATCTGTTTTAATTACCGTAATAGTAGGACAATGTTCAAACACTAATTTGTTTAGTAGTACTATCGGTGAGTATGTATTTTAACATTAGTAGGAGGATGTTCTCAATTCATAATTTCCCGCTTACGTTCCGACAAATTTAGATGGGATTTTGTAGAATTCTAAATTTTAATTTTGGCGAATTATTATTCCTTAAATTGTTTTAATTTGAGTGTTTTCATTAATCGGTCAATTTATTTCATCATATACTAACAAGACATATGTTCGACAATTTTAAAATAAGAATATGTTAAAATTACTACGCAATATTTTTTACAGTCAAACAAGTAAATTCCATGTAAATGTCAAAGTTGTTTCAAAAAGTTTAATTCTGTTAATTTAATCACTTCCGTAAAAATTAATTTCACTGGTTTTCATTATGGACTAAACACAACAGAAAACTTAAATCTATATAATATCGAAAATTACAGTGAAAATATGTATATTTATATCTGAATTCCATACATATTTTCAATATGTTCAACTAAATGAAAATATTTTGTACTCCAGCTTGAAAAATTCTATATTACCTTTATAACAAAGCTTCACATCCGCAAAATTTGCAACCGCTAACGAAAACATATCAACTTAAAATATACACAGTTAATATTTTACGAACTCCGAAATATGCGTACATTATAATAATTTACAGTAGAGTGAGCGATACAAACATAAATATAATGTTTTATGAGAGTCTTCAGCTGCATTTCTCATTGTTTACAAATGGTTAGTGCGTTACGGAATAAAATGACAATACAAAATTTGTATATTTCGCTTAAAAATATAGGCAATGATAAGACATCTAAATACTTGTAGAAGTATTGTCTTTTGTTAACATAGCCGTTACACATTAAGAAAAACACTTTTTGAACGGATTGAAGTATCACGGTGAGCACGCACGCTGAAAAGCACGCGAAACGTCGCAAAAATTTAAAATTTAGAATTATGTAAATAATTATAAGTTTTTAATAATAATAAACAGCTTCAATCCGTTCAAAAAGTGTTTTTCTTACTTGCAAAAGTGTTGTTGTTTGATGTTTGACTGAATTTTATGCTATTATTTGTCACGTGACAATTATTCATTTGATTTTTAGTATTCTTAGAGGTAGTTGTAATAATAATATAATTCTAAAAATCAAAGATTTTATATAATATTAAAATTCAACAGATAACAGAACACAGTTGACAGCAGTGGTGGTGCGTAGGGCGGCAATTTTGAAAAGCGATTATTTTTGCCAAACGCAGAAAACAAAAAGTTTTCTAATATTTTACAGTCTTCAACAAATTTTCCCTCTCACTTGTACATCAAAGTTTCATATTCTAGAGGAGACTGCGATCTGGAAAAATCAAACCCATAAACACTATTTTACGTGCAATTTCAACGAAATTGTTGGATTGTAAAACTAATTTTAGATATAGCAATTGTAGTGGCAAGGGCTGCAAAAACTTCACATCCTTGAAAATTAAAAAAAATCCCGCCACTGATTTACAGTTATTATCAGATAATATAAATGAAAATACCGATTTACTCATTTTTTAAATAATAAACAAAACAAAGGAGCGTCTTATTTTAATAACAAAGATCCATTGTTCTATATATATATATATATGCATATATGCATATATGTATGGTATATATATGTAGTAAGTCTAGGTGACCTCTAAATCCCAGACAATGTAATAGAAGAGCCACTTGGCTATACAAATTAATGAATATAGAAAATGGTGAAACTAAACCAGACGCATCAATGTGTCTGTCCCATAAACATAGTAGTGGAGTTTATCTCTTGTTCATTATTTATGCACACCATTATTTCTTGAACAACCTTAGAAGTCCTGCAACCCAGTTGCGAGCCTTCTGGTGAGTATCCCTAGGCTTATCACTTAACATCAGGTAAGGCTCGTGTACTTTTCCTGCTATTGTATAAAAAAATTCAATAATTGATTTTATGCTCGAAAGCTAACTGACCCACAAATATTTAAGCTATATTTGTATTGAGATTTCTTAAATGTTTTGCAATATTTTAATAGCAATTGCAGAGAATTCGTTTATATGGCCATAGGTATCTCGTTAAACCTTCACTATCGACAGTAATAAAACATCCCTATACAGTAACTTTCGTTTAATAAAAGTTTATTTGATTCCAGATCCTAGAGGCACTGATAGTTAAACGGGCTTATTGTAAAGCCTCCAATTCGATACTGGCTCGAATAATATTACTCTGAACTTTCTCAGTCGTACAAGAAAATTTGATTGCGGTATCTGTTTGCTGATAACTTTTTTATTACTTTGATATGAATTGTATCTTTGAGTGGTTTTATTCTATTTGTTTATTTTGTTAAGGCTTTTTTATATGTAAAACTAGGCGTACGATGTAATAGGGCAGTTTTACTGCTAGAAACAGTTACTTCCAGACCAGCCAAAATTCACTAAAAGGAAACATGTAAATATAAATATAAAAAAAATCTATGTACATCTAAGTTTAATATAAACCATTAGTTATTATAGACTATATTGGATCACAATTAATCTCATCAGCCGCTGATGTGCTAATATGTCAATCAAATGGTTAATTGGACTCGTGGATACGGTATTATGGGAATTAATCAACCCTCAAACTACCTCCAATACTCTCGCTACGTTTACTACGTATATTGAAGACAACACAGAACATTATAGTTATGCGCCTTTGAACCATATTTTGCTGAAGGTAGATAAAAGTGTCATTAATTTATGTTATATATTTTACTGTGTGGTTTTTTTTTGCTCATTTCGTTCACTAATAGTATTATATATTTTCACAGCTTTTATTAATATATTTTTAATTGTTTCGTATGTGTTCATAATTATTTTTTTCTTAGTGACTATAATGTCCGCCATTGATGCATATAGTGGATATAACTTGTTAATTTGTTAATATACTATGTGTAGATTTTATATACGAAATTTTTTGGTTTTGTGGCTTCAGCGAGACTCTCATCCCTGCGGTCGTAGGTAATGTCTCCGGCTGTATACCAATCGACCACCAAAACCAAAGCATGGTGACTTCCTCGTGAAAGAAAAAATTGGGACCAAGAGTTAGAGGTTGTAGAGCCACAGTTTTTTTTATTATTCGCCTTAGTATATAGTTCATGTATGTATAACAAATAAAAAAATAAAATTGTCTAAAGTACATGCTTGTCACATAAACCTGACAAACTTTTAAAATCTTTTGAAAATCGAACAAGATTTTCCAATATATTTGCGTCGAATCATCCCCTCATACGGCTGATTTCCCACGACGCAATCACTATTGTAGACAACAATGAAACGTGCAGGCGTGACATACAAGCCGTGAAATAACGTTAGAATATAGTATGCTGATGCTTCTGCATCCCTTTGCTTATTTGTTTCCACACTATCACGATTAAGGGTTTAAAAATACTAAGTCGTAGTAAAAAACATTTTTTTTTAAATCTATACATCGTGTTTTATATATTCTCGTTTATGTAATAATTATGTAGGTATGTTAGTATTATTAATTAATGAAAATGTTACAATTAATTAATTATATTACAAATAAATATAATAAATATTACAAAATCCTAATTCTAAGAAAAACACATTTTGAACGGATTGAAGCTATGTTTTATTGTTAAAAACTTATAATTATTTAGGTAGGGTATAGGCCTCCTCCTCCTCTAACCCCTTGTAAAGTTTCCATGTTTGGGCTTGCCGGTATTCAAGTGCCGCCAGCCAGCTCCTCCAAATCGTTAGACCAACACCAGGCGTCTTTGAGCTTTGTATGTCCTTAAAATAGGGGCTTCACAATGTGTATAATTTTATTTTCTATATAACATAAATACATTTTGTTTGTGTTAAATTATTTATTATTATAGTGAGGTAATAAATAAGTAATTATTATACCACGTATTTCTATGATTAATTAACTAGGTTTTGACTCTATCACTATACGATTAAAAAAGCCAATAAAATAAAAAAAAACCTAACCAATGAAACATTGCTCACAATTTTGTCATTATTGATATCATTCATCATCATTGTCGTCTGTCTAAGTGCGGTGTGGTGTGATTCGATTGTGTGTCGTATAATTTTGGGTTATTGAAAGCCAGTTAAGAAAAGTTATTAACAATATTACGAAGTTTATATCAGCAGTAATTTTTCGGAAAGAAAGTCTATGTATCTCTAAATAATATGCGGTTTGATGTCAACATGCCATGCCAATTCGTAGGCCTATAATTAGTGACGCTATAATAAAATGAGCATTTTTTTTAAATTTTATTACATTTATGGTTATTTGTTATTACGCATCTGTATTGAGTGCATCAACACATTGTACAACTAATTTTTTAATGTTATTTCGGTATAATTATATTTATTATTTTATTAGAAATATACGATATAGATAATAATAGAAAAATAATAGCTTTAAAATGTATACATTGACTAGCATATTTGTGTTATAATTTCACATATGATAAAGAAAACGTCTTCCCGTTGAGTACTATGGAGACAAACAACTCGCTGTGACGATAACTTGAGATATAATTTTTTGATAGCATGGCAAGATCGCTTTGACAACGCCGAAGCGATTCCGATAAATTCAAATCTAATATCACTGTTGCAGGAAATTCTATGGGGGATCATTTCGATCAAATTGTTCAGCTGACACTATAGATGCGTTGATTGCCTGGTATTTTTTTGTATTGACTGTTTTGAATAAATAAAAATACAAATAAAACATGACTACGTTCTTAGTATGTATGCTATGAGTTTTGTTTTTTTCTCATCTCGTAATTTTCATAACTAATACATTTTATGTATATGATTATGTGTGGCGTAAACTTATATAATAATAATCGTTTACTGTTATATAATGTTCAATTGTATTTGTTCGTTACTATTGAATGTATGACAGTTGCATACCCACAATTATTATACTCTTCAGTTAGTCTAGTTTATTCTTTTTAACGAAAAAAATAAACCACTTAGCAAAATTTCAAGTTGTCAAGTTCCCACCATTGTTTTCCAAATTCAGTTCACACCATTTACCTAAAGTATGATAGACTAAAATGAGTTAAATCATCAAAATGGTGCTCCTAAACATTTTCAATATTAATAAATTATCATTACCTCTTTTTGAAATTACTAATGAATCACTCTGCGTTAGAGTCATTTAAGCCGGTATTCTAGAACGCCACTCAAATGGAATTCTTCTTTAAGAACTTGAACTTTGATATAGTCGACATGCTAAGCGCAGATTGTGACTTGCGTTACCTATCGGGGCTGATTATTTAATCCTTGTTTCAACGAAAATATTTCCCTAATAGCCATCTATTGACGAACAGTGTGTGGTCCTACGAGATAGAGCTTTCCGCCAGCATAAATTACTGTATGCAAACAAACAGGATATCGTAAGAATTGAAAATGACGCTTAAATGAAAATCTTTTACAACAATATCAGGTAATTGTTCTATCGATTCACCTCACGTTACCATAGTGATAATAATTTGCAACTTGTTGATGACCCCGGTTCCTGGGCGTCACGGTCACCCTCGCATTCATCACTTGACCTGCATATATCAAAGAGTAGATATACAAGGATGTGACAAATTAAACACGTACACACCACAAACCGCTTTGAAAGCTCGATTTTTCATGGAATGATGGAATGTGAACCAAACATAACGATGAAGCGTATCGTTTGATTGTAATTGATGCAACAAAACGCGGTGTCTCATGGTATTTTAATTCGTTTATTTATTTGGTTTGCAACGGGCAGGAGGCTCATCTGATGTTAGGTGAGACCACCCATAGATACCGACACCGCCAGAAGGCTTGCAAGTGCCTTGGTACGCTTATCTTGAAGGACCCTAAGTCGAATTAAGTGTGGGAATGAGTGGTACTTTTATATGCATAATGCAGAGAATGACCAGCACTGTCTTCTAGTCCACAGCATAATGCAGAGCCAAGGCCAGTTACAACCACAACACACTTAAAATTTACCTTATTTTGGTATATTGCTTTTTTAATTATTACTTTTTTGTTTCGTTTGTTTTAAATATTATGTCTAAATTTAATTATTTATAGGCACACTAACATGGTCACATAAAAAGAAAAGAAACAACTTATATAAATGTGTGAAATATTGAATATACGCGTTAAAGCGATTATGTTATGTTTAGATAGCAATTAATTCATATTACGTATCTATTTTATCATACTCTATGATCACCGCCAATTGCACCCCAAGGTGAGACAACGGCTTATTAGGGGCCTTGCGACTTCGGGGTCGTGTTCACCTACGAGGGAAACTTCTCATAACTCTCATCCCCCTCACTTTTTCTCATTAAGATAGAGACAGGAGTCTTTAAATGTCAATAGCATGCATAGCCAGGGGAAATACGCCTGGGGATTAAAATTTAAAACGTCATCGGCATTTCAATTTGTCTAGCTTTGATGATCTTGACTGCGTCGAGGGAGCAATATGTTTGTGAGTCTAACATTATCATAGAGATGATTCGAATGTCCAGAATATTACATTTGAATTTTGATAAAGAGCCAGTTTCATTGGAGTGTTGTATTGATGATATGGTTTTTTTGGACTGTAACACTTATTTTAGAATATTAAACTCATCTTCATAGTATATTTATATCTAAATAGTAGCTTTATAAAGCTAAATAGTAGCTGGATTTAGAATTTTACTCTGTTTCTAACGACAGAATGTACGAAAATACAAAAAAAAATTAAATATAATGTTAAACCCTCAAAGGCCGGCAACACACGAACTAAAATGGGTATCCATGGGTTGCGCTGACTGCCCTTTTTGGCCGTCCCGTAGGCTCGTTTGCCCCCCCGTATGTTAAAAAAATAGTATTACTAAAAAAATCTTTACAGATTTTTCATATTTATATTCTGCATGGATTTTATTATATGTACCACATATA
Organism: Pieris brassicae; assembly: GCF_905147105.1. Classification (NCBI taxonomy): domain Eukaryota; kingdom Metazoa; phylum Arthropoda; class Insecta; order Lepidoptera; family Pieridae; genus Pieris; species Pieris brassicae. Next base: position 17,869,897 of record NC_059672.1, read on the forward strand.
TCTTGGTTAGGCTAGAGTACATATCTAAAAAATACATTAACAAAAATATTGAAACCCTGATACGCTGTAACCCCTCGGTCTTTGAGTTGTCATTTTTATCTTAAAAGACGAGAATTTATAATTTCCATGCCTAACACTTTGTTATTTGGTTATAGCCATACCGGTTATCTCAAACAAATCTATAACTCCATTTATAAATTCCGATAAATGTGATTTACCTAATTTGAAATAAGACAAATTACTTTACGCATCACTGACGATTGTAATTGGACGAGCATTTTAAAGACCTAGTGATTTCCCAATAGATTAAAACTGCCTTCAAATGAACAATTCACAAGTTTGTCTGGAATTTATTTACAGAATTTCGCCTTGGAAATACTTTACCTTATAATGGCCAATTTATGTTCCATAATTAATATAACGAGGAGTTAAATTATATAAATACTACGCTTGAAATCTTATTATTATATTATATTAAAATTAGCGTGTTTCTTTTGTTAAGACCTTTTAGAATATGTAATTATAATGTTAAATACCCTAACAAGTAATGTTTAAAAAATGTGTGTGTGTGTCAGCTACGACGCACGATTGGAGTTTACTCCTTACGAACGATAATTATGATATATATCGAATAGAAAAAAAGGGTAAATGAACGCATATGCTAAAATGATAAGAGAAACAAACATATATCTGTAATTATTCGGATTATTTATATTACTTCAATAAAGCGTATTACATAAAGTATGTTACAAAACAATATAAATAATAATAATAACAATAATAATTGTGTTCAATTTATACAAATCCAACTTTAGAGAGAGAATGAGATGGAATCATTCTTTTACACCTTCAATCCTACAGATATATAAGTTTGTCTCTTTCTACGTAACGCCTCAACTTTTCGTGTTACACTTGATTTTACTCCTCATAAAATTTCCGTACCGGGCCTTATAACTCAAATCGTTTCTTAAGGAGTCAACTCCAATAAATTGTAAAGTTTATTAAAATACACCCCTATGTCGTAAGACGTAAACTATACAGTTAGTGTCCATAATAGTGAAATAAAGAAAAAAGAAACACTTTTATGAGATTAAAAACGTCTCAGTAAATGGTGTTGTATTCGACGTTGCATATTTTGCTTTACAGCTTACGGTACCAAGGTCTACTTAAAATTTACATAGACGTTGTCCTGCATGATATTTCAAACAATTAGTACCTATATTAAACAATGTATGAAAATACTCACTGCAGCGCCATCTACCGGGCTGATTTGTGAATCTTAACTATGACCAGGGCTCCACAAACGCATACAAAAAAAACATTCAAATCGGTCCAGCCGTTTAAGAGGTGTTCAGTGGAATTATATATATAATGTCAAACAACATGACGCATAATTTATATATATATATATATATATATATAATTTACAAATGGTTTCATAGCTTTTTTTCCGTGATTCTATGACGTTAAATAAATAGAAAAAATGCAGCACAAACGATGAGTTCTTAACAATATCTCCCCAATTATGTTACAGGATAAATTAATAAGGTTCGTCGTGCAGGTGACACCGTTGGCGGCAACTCGATGTCAAATTGGTCGGTCGCCGGTGAGTGAGCACACTTATTAGGGTTCCTTTGACCGTCAAAACAATAACAACTTGAATCAAAACTAATATGTATCTTTATTAATGTACACCACATTCCTTTTCTAGATGATGTTACAAGCTTTCTGTTCTAAAATATTTAACAACTTTGGTGAACATAAAAAAAAACATAACATGTACACTTCCAATTTTAATGTTATATTTTTTTGCTTAACAAAGCTTGTTTTTAAATTAATCAACCCGCTATTAAGCTCTGGATAAGTAGTGTTTATTTTGTTATATTCGCGAAAAAATTCAATAATAGGTGCCTGAACTCCTCTGTTGGATTTCACAGACAGAATTTAGAAAATTAGAAGTCATTTTGAACCTTGGGAACTATCTACTAAGAAGTTACTGTATTTGACCATTATTTTAGTATGTATGATGTTGACTAATAATCTTTATGAGGGAAGCTTTCACTTTCACTAGCGAACTGTGGAATTGATCGATAGGGGTCTTCCATGAGAGCTACGAAGCTATTCAAAGTTAGAGAATCCTTTAAAGGCCGGCAACGCACCCACAAGAAATGGGTGTCCCGTAGGGTCATTTTCCCCCCTATTATATAAAAAGGTCTAAAACGGTTGCGCATTCAAATGTCTGCGTAACGTTATTATTTACCGTAAAATATATATATAGATATACATTTTTTACGTGAAAAAGTTGAATCTTCATTTATAGATTTATTAAACGCATTATGTGTAAGTCTGACTGTATAGTCACAGTACGAATTTTGTATTCAACCGAAAAACAACGCTTTATACTCAGCTGAATGAGTTAAATAAAAGTTTTGATTATTTGAACTATAAATTTAATAAATCTTCATTAATATAACAAAGAGATTTGGAAACACTCTTATGCAACACACAAAAGCTGAATATAAACTTTTAATAATCGAGGTCTTTGATAACAAAATACTGTATCGAAATGTTTACTAATTTCATATGAAGTATTCTATACTTATTGTTATATTAGATTTTTTTTAAAATATACAGTAGTAATATTAATAAAAATATGTTATCTTTAATATCCATTAGGTTTAATATTTCACAGAAATTTGTGGTCGACTAGTGTATTTATTTATACAGAACTCCGTTATTGCAACAAAGTATTCGGCTGTTTTTGTTTTCCGTCGGCCATCCGCGCCACCTGCCGGGCGGCCATTAGTGCCGGAACCGAATCCACAGCCATCGTCACAAATAAATATAATTATATTTTGATTACACCTCCTAATGTTTGTTTTACGGTTATTGAGTCGTCCTGCAAACCACGTGAAAGGAAGTTATGACTTTAATGTTAGAAAATTGAGTTTAAATTCCATTGCTGTGTACGTTTGCTTTTTGCAGAATATCTTTGGGTGATAAATAAAAATGCTAATTAAAACCTTTTTCAAAGTTTTCTTTTGTTTTACAACATCAGTTACTCACATTCAGAGTAAAGTCTACCCTAGAAGTGAGTTTTAATGAGTTACTAACAAAAATATAGGGCCTATAACTAAGTGATTTTCATAGTCTTTGGTTAACACAGCACATACAACATATATAGGTTTATAGTAATACAAATAGCTTTAATCCGGTTAATTTTTTTCGTTCAGATCTTAGCTTTATAAGAATTCTGTCAGTTTTTTTTATTGTAGATATATAAAAAGGTAAGTATATTTAGATTTTATACCGTAAATAATCTTTGGAATACATTATGAGGTTTAAACAACAAAATAAATAATTTACAGTTTGTTTAAGTGCACAGGCGCTAATTATAGATTTAAGTTGGCTTCTGGTAGATACCTGTCTAACGGTGACCCCAGAGCTGGTGCTTTCCTCGCTCAACGAATAAGTACTAATGCAACACAGCATTTTATTTTTACTACTATTATTTACAGTTTCATTTGAACATTTTCGAATGTTACAAAATATAGACATTATTATTGAAATACCATAACTTCACCACCACCTCATAAACCAATACGAGCTACAATAAATACTATGTCATGGCGAGATTGTACAATGCAATAGCGATACAAAATACAAAGCTAAGTTAATCCTTATCTAACAAAACAGATAAAACCATAACCAAGTTCACCATAAACTATCGACTTAGCGCTATTTACGACATCCATAAACATTTCTTGTAGTTTTAAGATCAGGATCTCGCCTCACAAATTGTATTTTATTGGGACATGAAACGTTTATGATCTTTATGCGATGATAGAAGGCTGTACAATGTAAGCAGGCTTTTTGCTTTATGGCTTCTTCTTGATGACCATAAAAGCCTAAAGCTCGATTCCTTTGTTTTTGTAAATGTACTTCAAAAACACATAGACGTCTCACGCTATTTTGGGTAATATAACAACATATGTCTCATACCTGAAAGGGTATAGTACATCTATACCCAATATAAATATATAAATAAAAGTATATACTAGTTAGGTTAATTATTACGTCAGTCATAACGTGTCATATACTTTACGTACTTTCAGAAAATGCAAGAGAATCTTAAACAAAATATATAATAAGAATAAATTAACGAAATATTATTCTTCTAGTCACTTGTAAGTAAGTTGCCTTTTAATATTCTTTATTTAAAAGACAAGGACGAAAGGAGTAATTTTGAATTAATTATACAGAAGATGACTATATCACACATCTCATTGCGTTTTCAATCACACCTAATGACTACATTCATTTGTTTTCGATTTTAACATTTGTAATTGAGGACCTTAAGGACAGTAAAAAACAAATCAACGAAACCTATATTTATGCAAGCGAGATCAAATTGAAATGAAATGAACTTTTTATAATACCAAACATTAATATTGCAGAACGCAACCCGTCTTTGCGACCGGACCGCTAAATTATACCCCCGCGTACAACATTACGAAGGAAATGCTCACTAATGCATCTCATTCTCTATTTGTCAAATTATAGACCACTGGTCGTAATCTCGGAATAAGATAATGGCGAGAAGTGAGAGTATGTCGTGATTCTTACTTGTTACATTTTGACATTTGCAATAGAAAGTCGACGTAATTGTCTGTAGAAATTGCCAAATTATAAACAGATTTTATGGGCCTATGACATAAGATCAAAATTTAAAGTCAGAAATAATTTTGGTACTTTAGAATGCTGATTAATAAAATATGTGTGTTTGATTTGTTAACCCACGCCTAATTATAAAGTTTCTCATTCTATATAGCAATTTAAAATTATTCATATGGAATAGACACATCGTGTTTCATCGTCGATCATCTTAACCAAAAATCGACGCCAGGCTGTTGGCCCATTTATAAGAAAACTAATTACAATTCTTAACGGGCCGGTAACGCATTCGCCGGCCATCTGCGAGAGTCTGCGGTATTGTTTAACATCAGATGAGACCCCTGTGATGAGACTAAAAAATGTGTGATCCTTAGTTCCCCCATATATCGATTAAATACTTTAAAATATCAAAAACTTTAAATTCGGTTGTAAATGAACTGATTTTTATCATATAGATTTAAGTAGAGCTATTAAAAACATATTATACTAAATGCGTAAAGCGCAATTCAGACGTAAGTGCCGTATTAATAATAGGCTGTGTACACAACTGTAGTCAACGTTTCATAGGTGTCCACTTAGAAAGCAGCAATTATAAGGTAGGTACAATGGCGATCATAAGTGGAAATAAAATAACACGTATATTTATTTTGAAACGGTATCTCGCTCTCTATTCAGACGCTCAGCATGGTGGTGACTGTCACACGTCCCTGAGGTCGTAGGTTCAATTGTCGCCTGTGCACCAACAGACCTGCTCTCTATGTGCGCACTTACAATGAAAGAAAGTATCGTAAGTAAACAGGCAAGTCTCAGATTCAAATGTTGACGACATGTGCCAGACAGAACGCTGATCACCTAGTTGTCTGGGAAATAAAAATGATCAGAGAATCGGATGCAATCTGAGCCAAGGCCTAACAGGGGCACTGAGTTTTTTTATAGTATATAGGGCAAACGGGCTGGAAGCTCATCTGATGTTAAGCGATACCGCCGCCCATCGACACTGTCAAAGCCAGGGGGCTCGCGAGTGCGTTGCCGGCCTTATAGTACATTAGGAATAAATAAATTACAAGTCATATTTACAGATAATGATTTTGTATATAAGTTAGGTTGTGTGTAAAATGAACTTGCGGTTATTTAAAAAAAGAACTCGGTCAGGAGCCTTTTAGTACACATGCGTACAAAATTCAGAAAGGAGCAGTCTAGAAAAAAATCTACTTATTATGCCTTAAAGCATTATGTAAACACCAAAACACTTTTGTCCGTTCCTGTACATTAGCCATTATCATACAAACAGCACAACTGAAGCAGATATACTAGATTAATTGTAGCGATAAGCGACGTTGAAAGAAGTGTACAATAATTACACGTTACTCGGCTTTACTGTGAGAGACCGCGCGAATTAGTTCTAACAAACACGACCTCATTTGAGTTTTAACGGTTTTTTTTCAATGGGCACTATCAATAGGTAATTAAAATGTGTAATCAATGTAATACGTGTGGGATAAAGAAAATGCTTTATCATGCTCACTTGTAGCGTTGAATCTTCCAAGAATTCTATTTTTAAAACTAATTCTACTTTCAAAAAAAGTGTGGGTGTGACCTAAATGGAATAAGGTCGTACCTATATTATTAGGTAGAACCTAAAACGTATTTGTATTATGGCTACCAATATGAAAAATAATAAAAACATGTTTTTAAACTTGTCACTAATATACAAACTGATAAATGATCACATACAAAATAATACCGCTTGGAAACATTTTGTATAACAAAATACTTGGCGATTAAAAAGAGTGGCGGAGAATTATTGACAGTTTTTCTCGTCTGTTCTACGACTTTGATATGAGAACTGGCAGTAAATATTAAATTAGAAGCATTTAATATGTATTTGTTTATTGATGTTCATAAGTATACATTGTGTTACCTAAATGAATTTAAAAAAAATATATATGAATTTACAGAGTGTAAACAACGTCATCCATTAAACATTCCAAATTCCGTCCTTCCAGAAAACAACCCGGGAGTTGAGGCGCCTCTTATTACTTCAGATACTTATTAAGAACTAGATACATTTGGTAGTGGGCTAATCAATTAAGAGAATAATAATATAGGTTTAACTGACTTTAAGTATAACTGTTACGACACCTTCGGTCACTGACAATGGCCGACTGGAATGACATTCAGCATAATAAATAAACAAAGTTCTCTTTATACTATTTTTTTATGCTTGATTACATTCCAGAAAATTTATATTTATTTATCTTCCTTGCAACTTAAACTCTATAAAATTTATACCGATAGTAGCAATACAAAAAACAAATCGATGTTGGTTTTCTTTAATTTAGTAATTATAAAAAGCTTATGTCAATCAATTATTGTTAAAATACATTACAAATTAAAAGATAAAATCCTTACGAGACTGCTATCGACTTGATGTTCAGGTATTTTGTAAATGTTGCCAACATATTAAAAGCACATTTCTCTTTTACTCGTTAAGGAGTATTAAGGTGTAAATTCGATATTCCGATACCGTTAAAGGATTATCTTGAGTGACGTGAAACTCAATTAACAGTGCGACGTTTTACGGAGCGCGCTTCGTTTAATGTAATTGACACTGAATGTTCAAAATATACCTGGATTGATAATTATCTGCAGTTTTATGTTCAGAAATATTTTAGTGTGTTTTTTAACTTAACATATCTGATACATCGAAATGTTGTCAAAATATGTAATAATCATAATAAGTTATTAAAGTAAAGCTGATTATATGATTATAATGACTATGGTACTAAAGTTTTTAAAACATATATTATTGCAACTATATGGATCAACAATCTGTGGTATCTAAATCAATGTCAGGTCTAGAATATCACGCAAAAGCAGAAATTGTTTTTTATAAAAAAAACCTAATATGATTATGAGGAATGTAGTCATTGGCTTTTATACAGTAATTTTTACAGGTCTCACATAGTTTCAAGTTTATCTGTGGTCCTGTATTGAATATATATTGTACTGACAAAATACTCTATTTATAACTTATTTTCTACCTTAAATAACAAAAAAATGTTAAAAAACAAAAAGAACTTAGATTCATCTTTGTGAATTTAACCTATTTGTGACAAGTTTCATTTCACTGAGTCCCATACCTGACAATAATACATCCAGTTTTGATGCGTTCTGGTAATCATAAGCGGCATGGGTAACTGCTGGCGGAGGACAGTTCGTGATCTCCACTCAGACAACCGGGTATGCCTCTGGGATCTGAAATACTAAAATAAAATATTTAACTTTAAAAAATAATAAATTAATAACTGCTACCCTCACGATATCTTCGTGTTCACTAGCGATACTTGAAGATTTGCGTAGCGCGTACCCTCCTTTTCCTAGAATTTATTTAAATTTAATCAATTAACAAATTTCTCTATTCAGTCTAGTTGTGTGTAACTCCTAATATCTATTTCACAAAGTTTATTAAATATTACTATATCATATTATGCAAATAAGTTGTACATACGAGTGGAGGCGACACGCAAAAAATAGTTTAAGAACAAATTAAAATATAACTACTAGCCTTAAACGGGTCAAATACTTGACCCGTAATAAAACTTAATTAATAGGCGAGTGTTATTATTTTTCTGCTTGTGCTCGATTATATTCCAGCAAATAAGACTAGCCGTCTATATAGTTTAACTATCCAGTTTTTACCTTAACATCCATAAAAATTATATCGCTGGTTCGCTATTACTTAATTTAATTTATATTATAATATTCACTTATATAGATCAATTATTGCCAATATACTTAGCAAATATAACATCGGAAGGAGACCGTTACTGACTTAATTTCAGGTTTTTGCAAATGTTGCCAACATATAAAACGTACATAATATTGTCTTTTGTTAACATACCTTTTACACATTTGAAGAAAACATATTTTTTACCGGATTATAGCTATGTATTATTTTAAACTTATATATATATATATTAATAGTCGATATCAACTCCGAGGAAATAAATACAGATAATACAACTTTCTCTACAGCTGTAATACTTTTTGACATTCAACACCTTTTGTCTTCAGTCACCGTGACCACGCACGCTGTAAAGCACGCGAAACGTCGGAAAATAAATTAAATTTAAAATTATGTATTTAATTATAAGTTTAAAATAATGGATTGGTTCAATCCGGTAAAAAATTGTTTTCTTTAATTAAATAAACACGAGATGAACCATAGTTAACCCGGCCTCTGGGTAGTTGTTATTGATCAGAGGTTACGAGTTCTATTATGAGATTTTAAGTGCCTCCTGCCCTGGATGATGTTGCCCGACGTAATTAATGCGACCTGATCATGTATGGCGCCTTCAAGTGTTATCAGAAGAACCAGGGTACACTTGCACACCACCAGTCAAATGATTACGTATTTGTTATTGGATTCGACCACTTCCCGTATCGGTGTAACTCATATAGGTCAACCATTTCTATTACCGCAAAGTGTAATATGATGATTGCTATTATAATGTCTGCATGATCGTAACACGTGCTGCTGACGACCGCTGGCATAACGTGCTGTCAAGTGGCTTTATTTACCTAATCAAGCATAGCACGTAGTTCTAAAAACATTTACTCCATTCCATCATCAACAACAGTTGTCTGGTTGTTGAGGCGTCACTACTGGACGTACTATGCGCATATGCTGTTGCCACGGCCTTCAAATTGGAGCCTGCGTTGTAGACCGAACACTATACCACCTAACATCAACCCCCTAGAAACAAAATCAATTCATCAATCGAGGGTCGGTGTATGAATCTCCATCGTACTCCTACTAAAACTGGGTATGCATATGTATTTTTCTAATGGTATTTAATGCAGTTATAAAGGATTTAAAAATGACGTACCACAAAGAACCAAAAATAATTTTAACAATAAATATAGCTCTAAATACATACCACGTTATATCATTGATTTAACTCAATTAGACGAAAAAGGGCTACAATATCATACTTTGTCCTTCAGTACAAACACTAAATTATGAACAAAACACTTACGAAATAATATAGAGGGCGTAGTTGATAATATTTAACAACGAGTAATACGGAAACTATTACTGCCTGAACGTCTAACCAGCGATAAGGTAAAGAAAAAATGTGATATCGAACATGGCGATCGGTCGTGTCAAATTATGCATTACCCTCCACAAATTTAATAAAATAGTATCTATTACTAACACAATTCACCTGATTTTTACGGCTATCCGAGTCTATATCTGCCAAAAATATAAATTCTACAAAAAATCTAAATTCAAATCAATTTGAATTCAGAGATAATATCGAAATGTTTTGTTGGCACAGCTAAAATAAGCTGTGTTGGTAAATGTGGTACAAATAATTTATGATAGGTGATATAAATTATACCGCGGTCCTAGTGTTGTGCGCTTGTTTAGGTATCGAATGCTAATTTCCAATTAGTCAATTAGAAGAAATTCTATTATTTTGTTTAGCTTCTGTATCACCATATCACCTCGATATCCGCCGTTCCACAACTGAGCGTATTTCAAGGCAATTTTTGCCACGCACCGCCGCTATGTGGATCCAGCTTTCCACTGAAGTATTTCCGAATCAATTCCACTTATGGTCCTTCAAGAAAACAGCGTACCAATTCTTAAAAGGCCCGCGAGCCCTCTGGCACTGAGAGTGTCCATGGGCGGCGGTGTCACTTAAAATCAGATGAGCCTCCTGCCCGTTTGCCCCCTGTTCTATAAAAAAAATCTTGTATATGAAGAGGGTCGAATGAAAGATTATGTAATTACTGTATTTGTATGTATTTTCTATATTTTTTATTATGATGATACATTATATAACATTGTCAGTAGCATAAATGTATCCGAAGCAAGTAGAGGTATGAAAAATACTGTATACATTTATTTATTAAAGCTTACACTCGAAACACTGATACATTGGTACAAGAAAAGTAAAATGTAATTATAAAAACTAAAGAAAAATTGATATCAAAGTGTGGGAGAAGCAACTATGTATATCCAGACCTAACTCGTTAAACATTACATTTTTATTCTTGTAATAAATAAATAAAAGTAAAAACAATCAAACCTTACTGACGCGGAACTCGTTCCTCAGGAATATTAAAAAAACACGTGTAAAGGCATAAAAAGCATATTCAGCAAAATTTGTTTACATTTTTAAATTTTCTATAAATTAAGAAAACACTTTTTAACCGAATTGAAGCTATTAATTATTATATTATATACCGTGACCACGCACGCTGTAAAGCACGCAAAAATTAAAATTTAAAATTATGTAAATAATTATAAGTTTATAATCAATTCAATCCGGTTAAAAAAGTGTTTTCTTAGTGTGTAAAAGCTATGTTAACAAAAGACAATACTATTTTCTATAAATAGCTATGAATTACACATTAATTAACAAGAGACTAATTAATGTGTCTTCCAGTCTCGTGACTAAAAACCAACGTGTGAGGCAACATCAGGTTTAGCATTTTCCCATGTTAACGTTTTTATATAAATCCCTGCTCAATGGCGTGTTATTTTGATATCTACCATCTGCCACGGTGGCCGGTCCCGACACCGAAGCTTTTTTCTCGTTCACGGTGGTCACTTTCTTGTTTCCTATCACATTTCCGCTAAAACAGATGTATCTTTTGATCCAATGATAATTTAAATATGCAGCGACATAAAAACTGTTTCCAAATATGTGCCCAACAATCTCTTAGATAATGAAATAAATTCGAATTTTGAAAAATACAAATTATTTTCAACTGTTGACCGCGTAACTTGCTTTGCATGGAAACAATGTTTAAAAGGCCGGCAACGCACTCGCGAGCCCTCCGGCATTGAGAGTGTCCATGGGCGGCGGTATCACTAAACATCAGGTGAGCCTCCTGCCCGTTTGCCCGCTATTTTATAAAAAAAAAACAGTTCTAGTATAAAATATATAAGCGTTAGTCTGCTAAACAAAACCCTTTTCAAATTGATAAAAATAGATATTATAGATATTCAATGTTTGGTTTGATTACTATACGAAAATAAGCTTAGTCAAAGAGTGCTGAAGGTTTTTTCACAAACATTTCTAATTGTTACGTAAAATTTTAATCAATACATGTTAGAAATAATGATCACATTCAATACACTCTACATTATTATCGGGTCATTTACAATACAGTATGTATTTATAAATTGAAAGCTTTGAGAATTATCGTTGACAAAGTGCACTTTGGCTTAGTTCGATGAAGATATTGGAGTTATCTTGACAATATAAATGTTGTCAAATTGCGTTAAGTCCTCGCTTGTAAACTCCGTTGTCCTTTGAAATCTACGTTGGGTTATTAGGAAAATGGATGGCGCTGATACAGAGCTCGTTTATTTGAATTACCAGGAATTTCTGTCAAAAGCGGATATAGTATATAATCCGTTGCATTTATCCATAAGCGTAACTTGGATAAAACGTAGTTATAACCAAGCTGTCTGTCTTTTCCTAGAAATAAATAAATAACGTTCAGTTTCGCGGTCATTTGGAGGGAAAGGCTAAATTAGCCTCCAAAAAGCTTGGTGTGCTCAGTAAGGCGAGACGGTACTTCACTCCGGGCCACCGCTTGCAACTCTATAAAGCGCAAATACGGCCCCACATGGAATACTGTTCTCACCTCTGGGCGGGGGCTCCCCAGTACCAGCTCCTTCCACTTGACCGTATCCAACGAAGAGCGGTTCGAATCGTCGATGACCAATCCCTCTCCGAGCGGCTCGATCCTTTGGCGTTGCGTAGAGATGTGGGGTCACTCTGCATCTTCTACCGCATTTACCATGGAGAGTGTTCAGAGGAGTTGTTCGGATTAATACCTGCAGCTGAGTTTCATCATCGGACGTCGAGGCAGAATACAAAATTCCACCCAAAGTAAAATCACTTAATAAGTATCTCAAGGTGTTCAAAACTTAAGTAGTTCTACGTGCGCGTTTTAGGAACTAAACGGAAACTAAACGAAACATGCATGTTCGGATACGTGTGGTAAACTTCAGTAATTGTATGTAGTCGACACGCTTGAGCTACTTAAAACTGAATGTCGTATACAAATACTTGATGAACTATCGTAAAGTTCAAGCTTAGTCCTCGTACACAGTACAACAGAACAGTACTCGAGGCTACCATTTGCCTTTAATGGAAGCGTAGTTATTCCCAGAATAAAACGAAAACAAATGAATAACATTATAATAGATTAATCCGTGGTTACGCGATGAACAATTTGATATGAATGGTAAAATAACCTTACTAAGACTTTTTATAAGTTACTTAATTTAAAGCTGTATTAAACGTAAAATGAATTTATTATTTTTCTCTAGCCCAATAACAGAAAGTTAAAATAGTAAGCTCCGAAACAGCCTATGCCTAGCCTAATAATAGGCTGTTTCGGAGTCGAACTAAGACTTCCGGATTCCAAAATGTCGTATGAGAAATTAATAAGTAAGTCATACCTAGCACTAAGGCACTATGCGCGACAGACAGGCCCATGTGCAGAGGCTGTTGCAGCGCAGAGGAATCAGTCACCCACGTAGTCCTGGTATGCGAGGCTGTGGCTAAACGATGCAAATCCTCGGAATAGTGAGGTTGCTCCGTGAAGCCTGCCTTTTGTGCTTTTGGAAGGAGTTAAGGTAGCTTAGTTAGCCAGTCAGCCAGGCCAGCCCGCACAACGGGACTATTGAGAGTCTCGGTGCAGAAAATGAGTCCACAAACCAATAAACATGCCTAGCACTCAGTCTCGACTTTGAACCTTAAGTGTTTACGGGAAGTTCCGTTACCACCCCTGGTCTTGATAGATATAGATTTATATATCTGTTCTATCGATTATATTTAAGTATAGGTGATCTGTGATGCACGATACACGTATTCCTTCTTATTCATTATGTTCACCTTCACCATACGAGCAAGTGTACGCACACACGGTCATACGTAGGCAGTTTGACCATAACATAAAAAAGATTAAACCTAATTAATTATTCAACCGCAACGTTGAACAAAAAGTGTCATAACTGTAAATCATTGCTTATTAGTTGACGCCTCCGTTCCAATGTTGGTAATTAGATACGTGAAATCTAATACTCCGAAATACAGGTGACTTGGTAAATAGGTTGTTACATGTATCGCGTATATCGTTTTAATTAAACAAACAACTAATACTTATACATGTAGTTATGTAGATCAAACTATAATTGAATTATTGATATAATCATAGAAGTTTTGCGATGGTTTGTCTTCGTTATTAAAAAGAAAATATTTTTTTTATAAAAATAAACTTTTCCTTAAATCTGTCTAATAAAAAGGGCAAAGTTGTTAGATAATTAGTATGTTGACAATTTACACGTGTTACGAAATAACAAAAAATAGTGAATACCTATTGATTATATATAATAGATTATTTTTACATTTATTAGTTTAAAAATATAGTTTTGCCGGTAAAAAAACCTAAGACATTGAGTTTATTAACTACAGACCTTAAAATACATTCCTTATCAAGACGTCTAATTTCGATATAAAATTGTTAATGTACTATCGTTTTAGAAATAGTATTAGTAAAAAGGTATTAAATTTGACAAGCCGTATAACAGGACTGGTTTGCATTCGAGTTTAATTCCTAATCGGATTAAATGACAAGTGCACTGGATTTACCGAATGCGTTCATGACGCAACTGTAAGTTGTCTGTATCAATCAATGTACCGATTAAAAGTATACGTTTAATGACATAAGTAATCCGATTTTTGGTTACTTTGAATGTCCGATTGCTTTGTGCTTCCCGATTTTAAGCTTTCAAACTGCGCCATCCCAAAGCGACAAGCGAACGATTTTATCGCAATAGCTATCGGAAGTTTCAGTATCAGATAGATTTGTATACATTGGTGGTTGACAAAGGCTGTATGCTTACTTTTGAGAATGTACATAATTATATATTTATTTGCATGGAAAATTAAGTTCGATGAAAATCATCGTAACCATGGTAACGACGTACGTTGGCATAACAACGTGTGGTTAATTCGTATCTAACATTAAACTTACTTACTTTAGTAACTTTTAAGATAATATTTATAATAATATAATACGTTTGTAACTGTTTAAAAAACAAAATGTGTTATTCACGAAAGTATGTATTTAATTATTTGATAATTGGGTTAAGGTTAAAATATTAACATTATTTCTGCCTTAAAGCGCGATTAACCAACCTTGCATAAGCATGACTGTAGTGAGATTATTATGTGTTTTAAATATAGAATAAAAAATATTAATTTCCAACAAAAACATTGCGATGTCGTATACCTTATCTTAATTTGCAAATAAAACAGATTATTATTACATAAACAATAATCATTTCATAAGGATATAAATATTTTGACATTACGGTCGAAATAATATTTCTTTAAAGAAGCTTGCCCAAGCCTAGCTTCCGTCATATTTGTTCCAGTTTTCAGAGTAAATACGAGTTTAGTAAACACGCCAAAATAAACAAGCACTCGTGATAAATTATGAGAATGTATCAAAGAAATGTGACGTTAAAGGTTCATTAATAAAGTAAACCGAATGAAATCATAAATCATAAAAGATGACTACAGCCTTGACTTAAAATCAAAAGTCTTGAATGTCTGTTTTATTGAAGGTATTCCTAGATAATCATTGTGCTTGTATTTTGTTTTGCTCTTCTGTATGTTTAATGTTATAACTTATATTGCGCATAATAAATATAGACTTAAGGCCATACAGACAAGTATCATGGCCTCGATGTTTTTTCTTTGTGAATATAGTAACAAAGGTAATCAAATCTTCACTCACTGTTATAATAAAGTCGTAATATTTTTAACATGTTTTTTATCGCTGAAGAGGTCAGAAACGTGCATTATTCTCCTCATTGGCCGCAGATTTCTCCTACATCGATTTTTGTTTTTATTCAACAATACACATTCTGCTTTTGGATTAACTATAATATAATTTCTTTTAATACCGCTATTCAATACAGTTTCGCTGTATAGAGAATGTGATTTGTCACTTCTCGCGCATTGGGCGGAATTGATGCATAGGATTGAAAAGGTATTTATTCGAATATTGTACTAGGGCAGTTTCGACCATTTCATGCGTAGCGATGTGGGGTCTATCTGCATCTTCTACCGCATTTACCATAGATAGTGCTTTGAGGAGTTGTTCGGACTAATACCGTATACGGACGTGGAGATGACGTCCGTCGTTCCACAACTGAGCGATACTTAAGGCAGTTTTTTCCGTCCTCCACCACAATGTGGAACCAGCTGCCTACTGAAGTATTTCCGAACCAATTCAACTTAGGGTTCTTCAAGAAAAGAGATTACCAATTTATAAAGGCAATGCGCTTGCGAGCCATCTGACAAGGGCAGCGGTATCACTTAACATCAGATGAGCCTCGAGACCGTTAGATCGAACATACAACATCAGGGATGAGAGTCGCACGCTGAATGAACTTGGCCAACACTTGCCCTTAAAGAAATGCAACCTAAATAAAATCCTTATGGGTACATACATTTATAGGTCTATGACAACTTTTACACGATGTTTGCCTTCCTCCTCAGATTTGTAACCAAAAAAAATGCGAAAGCCTTTTTAAATAGTGTAGGTATAGTTGTTGTATGCTGACCACTCCTGCACCGTTCGATCCAATGTTAAATGTGCACATAAAAAAAAGCCTGTTGGTACACAGCCGGGAGGATTGAACCTACAACCTCAAACGATGATAATCGCACACTGAAGCCACTAAGTCAACATTGCGGATAATTGTATATACTTTTCCAAATATTGACTTCGGTAAATGATACTTCATGTAAACATTAATAGAGTTAAACACATACAATATGTATATATCTCATAAAAGACCCGAGACAACATATAGGTATGAATTCTTCATTAAAACACGTGGATTTATACTAATAGACACTTATTAAAAATAAATGTAAATTTATTAACATTATCATACTGTTATTAAACGAGTAATAGAGACCTCCGGAGGTCCTTAATTATAGCGCCGGTAATATATTCTTGTAAGAATCTCTGATAGACTAAGAAACAGTTTAATTGCAATGGCGACGTGACTTTTAAGCATTTACGACAAAACGTGAGATTTGTTGCTCAGATGTATTATTATTGCTTTTTTATTCACTCAGGGCTATTACAATTAAAATTCTTGATAGTTGATTTTTTTAAATACCGTATACATATACAATGTTTAACATGTATACCTTCCATCGTTACACTTACATTTTTGCCGAGACTGCAACCCATGAATTCGGTTACAAATAATACGTTAAGGTAAAGTCATAGTTATTTTCTTAAATGGTATAAAAATATTATTATTAAATCGAAAATCACCCTTGTATGTTAAAATCATAATCAGTTTGTAAGATTTTAGTTTGGATGAATTTTCCCAAGCAAACACTATTCCTCTTACTACAACGCCGATTAAACAAACAGCGCAATGATTAAAGAACAATCGTGTAAACAATGAATCAGATGCATTAACCCAGTTATCCGTCGATAATAAGATTTCGTTAATCGAAATTTTAATTAAGGGGCCGCTTCATTTCACAGAGAGATTCGAGCGAATCCTTTGCTCACGATTCCTTTTATCGCGTCCAAAGCATCGAGCAGTTAGGTTTAATTTTTTACCATACATACAGCTAGAGGATTAAGTTTGTTAAGGCCAATTTATTTAAAATTGTTTAATTAGACGCATTATTATCGATTTGGTATGACTTGTTTTAATTCCACAACTGTATTTTAAACTTATCTCAACTTTTTGACAAATGCTTATTATACTATAACTTTTCGTCAAAGAACTCATATTCTTACTTATACTTAAGAAAGTGCTTACCCACCTATCTTCCTAAGAAGTTAAAATCAAGAACGTTAATAGAATGCTTCGTCTGCTCAACTATGTATAACTAAATACGTATTTGGCTTAGAATATAACAGATAAACTAATATAACAGATAACGGGAATAAACAGATGTATTTTTAAATTACTTGCTAACGACAATTACTAAAAATCACTTGTTGTGAAAAGATTTATTTAAATACAATTAAAACTTTGAACTAAATGTGAAGCCCATGTATTACCCAATGAATGATAGACATTGCCAACTGAACCATAACAAATGTAGATTACTATAAAAAATATATTATTGAGCTGTGTATAGCTTCTCCTTAACATTACACGTATGAGCCGACAGAAAGACTCGTGACTGTGGAATCACAAAACGGTAGCCGAGTCGGAAATCAAATCCAATTTTGTTCATTTGCTCACCAGTAAAGTTCACATCAAACTCTTCAATTGAAAGGATTACCTTTGAAATTGAGTTGCTACTTTTGCCCGCTTTATACCCGTTTAGTTATTACCCTAAAGTTTAACTTTATGTTTATTATATACAACTGTACACGCTACAACGTTTATTAAAAATAAATATAATATTATTTATTTTATTTATTTATATTATTTATTTATAATATTATTAATCCCGAATATGTTTTACGATAATAGTATTTGCGCATTTGTCTTGTATATAATAATAAAACTATGCTAGTATTATAAAAATCATGTATTTGTATGATTTCCGAATTAGAAATACATTATCCTTGGGAACTGTAGAGAATATTTATTTTCACACAATTAAAAAAAAACCATAAATGTCCAACTGTTCCAAGACAGACTGTTCCTGTTCCAGGCAGGCCGCTTTTAACATATATTAGGTCTTTACATATGACATTGGCGTTTTGTATGGGAGGTAGTATGGAAAGTAGATGTTTTTTTAATAGAATATTAAAGTATGTACCACAACTATCTTTGCACTTTTGTCATGTTATAGGTAGTTCATTAATCCCTTTACTATATAACCCTTAGGACCAATACAATTTTTGAAGGTGGTTTCGACTTCCCCATCAGAGTGCAATGTTTTTCCTTGCCAGTTAGTTATTCAAATTTGGAAAAAAATGGTAATCTGTTGGAGCAAGGTCCGGGGAGTTCAATCAGTGTGTGCAGCGTGTGGTTTAGCGTCGTTGTAACGGAGCAGTAGCCTATAGCGATTGACTAGCTTTGGTTGTTTAGCAGCTAGCTTTCCATCATGGTTTACGGTTGCTTACGGAGTATCTGTCGCAATCGTCTGCGCAGATTTATGAAAGTTATAGTGAATGATCCCAGCACTAGTCCATCAAACGCTCACAAGTAACTTTTTCGGATTCAATTTTTGCTTGGGGAACGATATGGCTTATTCAGCTGGGTTCAGACATGTCGATGAACGCTTCCAATTATCGTACAGGATCCGGCTTTCATCACCGGAAATGGTTTCGATTTCATTTTAAAATCTCTTTATTTTTGGAACTAAAAACGCACTGTGTTTTCTTTTGTGACACCGCCGCCATACACATATTTAATTCTTCAAGCCGCTTCTGCAGTACTAGTGCCATGGTGGAACTCGTACTCCTAAATAACGGCATAGTTAATGTTTTCCATTAAAAAAAAAAATGAAACATGGTTTTCGAAAAACAAATGCTTGAGTAAATAGCTGAAATTTGGAAAACCAAAGAAGAGTCAAGTGCTGGCCAGACACAATGACAAAACGCCAATTACGCCCACGTTCGTACACGGTTACAATTAAAGCACATGTTTATAAATTTCGATATAAAACATATACATGTAGCAACAACAATGAGTGAGTTAAAAATAAACTAATGTATTTCCGACTAACTGACAAAAAATATTATGTTTACTACCTTTGTTTAATTAGGAATTAGGCCAAAAAACTTCTATACAATTTAATAGTTAATTACTGTTGAAGTTTTATTTATATAATTGAACAGTCATAATACTGTCAATTGCAGTAATTCCAAAATGTTTAGCAAAATATGTAGATATCACAAATCAAAACAAATTGTCCAAGAAATTTGTATTAAAAATACACGAAACAATATGAATACAACGCTCTATTCCATTTCTAGAAAATAAAATATCCATTAAGTAAACAGATTTTGCTCGTAAAAAGTTAGGAGCGACATAGCGTAGTTTTTGCTTTCCGTCGGGAAATGTAAAAAGTGGAGTAACAACGATTATAATGAAAAACTTTATTTCCACTCAGGGAAGTCTCTCTCAAGTCGCGACAAAAATATTTCCCCCGAGATCTATTTTAAGAAATTTTATTGCAACTACTCACCCTTTAACTTTGTTTTTTGTTTAATAAAATGCAGGGCTATTCTGTAAAATCTCTGATTACAATGATCTGGAATTGATACTCTCTTGTTAGAAATGATTTCTGATTTCTTGACTTAGGGCGAATAAGTAATTTGAAATCGCATTTATCATTAAAGTTACGGAGTAAGCTTATTAACTTTTAAAGTATTTATTAAAATCGTGTAGTTAATAGTGCTGTGAGAGCATAGTACTTTTTTACAAAGAACATCTTAGCCATGGTTTCAAAGACCGTACTATCTAAATCTATATTCTTCTAATGATAGTAGAATCAAAATAATTGGCATATATTAGGAATACAAGGCAGTTTAACTATTTATTTATAAAAAGAAAAAGCAAATGACCAAGAAACATGAATAGGTCAAGACCATAGCGCCACTACATTATAATTATTATACAGAGTTCTCATATATCTAAATACACAGTAAGCAGTAAAACTGGGACATTTATTTTTAAAAGGTCATAACGCATGAAGCTACAATAAAACTGAAGCGTTATTGTAGTACATACTTCTGTGACTTTATGTCTTGACTGTACTGTTTTCTCTCTAAAATAACATTTGTACATGTACGTACAATGTTGTTCTAGTAATCGTCGACCTCACGTTGTACATACCAATAATTTACAGCGAATATATTTGTTTGAAATCTTACAATTGAGACCTGGAGTAGACATTTCTGGGTCTGTTTGGCTAATACTGTTTAAAATATAACCATAATTACTTTTCCGGAAATGAAGCCGCAAAAACTTGCTTTGTTTGATATCCTTGTACAGGGATATAAAAAAATAAATCTTCCACTTTAAATGAGCGTTAATAATATGTCTTAATTATAACGAATTGCTCTCAGTCACGTCTATTATTTGTCATAGTAAAATTTAGTGTTTGTTAGCAATATTAGTGTTAATATAATTTTTAAACATGTGTGTTACTAAAAGTCTTCAATAAATTATATGCTATCTCAAGAATGTTATGAGTTTTATTTGTGAATTAGATTGTAGTTTAAAATGCCATCTATCATTTAACTAAATATTAAACGACAACAACTTCTCATCATAACAAGTAACATCAAAGAATTAGACAAATGTGACCAAGTGAATTTATTATCACAACATGCAGACAAATTGAGCTGTTTTAACTTTATATTGTAAAGTTCAAAAGGAAATAGTGAAGTGTATTAATAACTAGAGTAAGTTTCATTTTTAAATTTGTTGACGGTCGAGTCACGTCTCAAGGATTTCGGGAACGCTTAAAAACGCTATTAGGGCGATCGTTAAACTTTGAATGAGTGACATCTTTAAGGAAACAGACGTCGTTTTTCGTTTGTTTTATAACATCTCACGCGATTATAGTCTTTGTCCCAACGCAATAGAAGTTTAATTAGGGAAATGTTTCAGTAACATTAATGTGGCAATCATAAGTTGTCGACTCACAGTCTTTTTGGATCGTCACTTGCGTTTGATGCGTTTTAAGAAGTAGGGATTAATATTAGTTTTAAGACGAATTGAGACAAGTTTTAATGACATTCGAATATCTGACATTTTTGTGTTTATTTAAGAAGCTTTTTGGAATTACAATAACAGTTTGAAATACGATGAATGGATTGTTATATAAAATGTATCCGCAAGCAACTAATAAATTGAAATAGTATCCACCGTATTAAAAAAAAACTGTATTTGTTCTGTGAGTTGTGTTTAAGAGTATTTTCTAGTTTTCTAATGGTTTTTTTTATACATATAGCATGTTGGAGATTAAGCTATAAACAGTGTATGGTGCGGGCACGAAGCTGCGCGCCACGGGAAGCGACTGAGCATTACACATTTTAAAACTATTAAAAAGCAATATTTAAGACGACGATACGACATTATTAACAAATCTTTTTGAATTATGTGATTTTTACTGGTATTAATAAACTCAAAATTTCTCTTTGCAATACCTTTCAATCTCTAAGCATATTATTTACCTTTTTAATCAATTTAAACCCCAAACAAGATAAAGGAAATTATACAATGGTAGGTAATATAGGCATCACAAAAGTAGGGGTGTTTTTTTTTTACATTTAAGTCGGTTCGATTCCCAGACAAGGCAAGTAATTTTTAGAAAGTCTTTGAATGCAGAATTACTAACTTTTAAAAATAACAAAAAGTCTTTTTTCAGTAAATTACCCTATCTATGACATATAAGGTACCTACCCTTCATGTCCCATAACTTTGGGACGGCCTGTAAATACAAGCATTCGTTATAATTTTTCAAAAGGATTTTTTTGGATATTTCTATCGTGTCGTATCGTTTAAATGTTTATTTTAAAACTATTAGTGACTGCATGTGAGTTTATTACCATGATATTGAAGAACACATCACGCAACCAATGTCTGATTCAAAGTTGGTTAAGCATATTGTTAAGTTACGGTAATGAGACTGTTTAATAGGATAATATTCTTTATGGTGGCTTTAGGCAAGTATTAATGAACAAGGAGGTTATATTATTTAATTATGTTGAATATTAATTTTAATATTTAAAATAATACGCTTTCTTATACTTCTTTTCTGCTTTCATAAACACAAAAAAGTTTTTGCTTACATACGTCTCTTACTATCAAGTATTGTGTACCAGAATAATAATAGTGTTCAGAGGAGTTGTTCGGATTAATACCTGCAGCTGAGTTTCATCATCGGACGTCGAGGCAGAATACAAAATTCCATCCGTATCACTTCGACATCCGCCGTTCCACGACTGAGCGTTTTTCAAGGCAATTTTTGCCGCGCACCACCGCTATGTGGAACCAGTTGCTCACTGAAGTATTCCCGAACCAATTCGACTTTGTGTCCTTCAAGAAAAGAAATTCTTAAAAGGCCGGCAACGCACTCGCTAGCCCTCTGGCATTGAGACTGTCCATGGGCGGCGGTATCCCTTAACATCAGGTGTGCCTCCTGCCCGTTTGCCCCCTATTTTATAAAATAATAATAATAATAATATTGACTCGGTTTTTAAAACTAAGAGAGCTAGGTTAAGTAAAAAAATGATTAGTAAATTAAATTACGAAATTCGACTTGAAAATTAAAAATGGTGAAGAGCTGGTGCTTTCCTCGCTCAACGTATATATCGGTAGTAGTAGTATCGCAAAACTGCAATACATGACGGGTTCTAAATATAATAAGAGATTGAATTAATGTTACAAGTTTACAACACACAGGAGCATTTCTTAATTGTTATCTTATGTACTAAACCTCGAGTTTAAACGTAAAACAAACTACTTAAACACTATGCTATGCGGTGCTTCTATATCTACTTATATAAATAGCAGACATCTTACAACAGAAAACTGTTATAACGAGAGTGATCCAAAATTATCGTTCATTAAAACCTTATACCCATAGGCACTACGGATTATGGTCAACCACTAAACTTATACGACACAACTACTCCATGTTTACGTTGCCCAAATTATATTAAACTTTACACTACGCTATTATGACCCATAATGTATTGTAACAAGCGCTATATTTGTACAAACAAAAAATTATAAGTATAACCAGTCATTCAAAACGAGGTTTAACGACTTTATGGAATAACGTTTGGAACACATCGATGTTGCATTTAACTATATTCAATTTATGGCCGTCTAAAAATTATAAAGATTCCTCAATTTATTGCCGCGCTGGCTGAGTAATCCGCTTAGCGTCTTACAAATTGAGTAGGCCTAAGACTAATATATTTTTCCCGCTTAAGGATATGCGTTTTGTATTTATTTTTGATTGGAATGCAAATTTTAAAGGTACATTTGCCGAGTTTATTTTGTAGAATCGTTCGTTCAGCGTACACATATTCCTAATAAATATATTGATAAATACATAAATCTAAATTGGTTGCCCATGATAAAACAATCGTTACCTACTCGTATGTAATATTGCAAATATAACACGCGATATTAAATTGCACTACATTATAATATTGCTACATTTCAGTAGGCCCTATTAAAATAACAATAAGTTACCGGTTAATATGACTTGGCAGACTCAAGCTGTTACCTGAAAACTATAAAACGTCAATTTATGAAAATAATGTAGTAAATTTAAAGTTTAATTAAAATCCTTAAGTAAGTAGACATTCAATATCCTACAAGAGTTTCATTAAATATATAATAATGAATCTGCCATTACAGATAACTTAATGTACAACTATAAGCCTTTAATGTTTCTTGTGCCTACGTTATTATCGTTTAGCGTATTAGAAAAAAAAAACAGTTGCACACAACTTTTTAAGATTTGGGCCTCGGTTTATATAACTGTTCGTGATCATTTGTTTTTTTAATGTGCCTGTTTACTAGATTTCCTTAACATGCGGACTTACTAGACTTTTTTTATATCCCCGAGGTGAGGCAGAGGACGCCTGCTTCGCTTCGCCATTCGCTTTGTTTCTTGAGTCGATACTTAACTTCGGACCACGTCAACCATACGGCTCACGCATCGGCTACAACTCAGCGACGTCAGGCTTGTTTAGTGCAGCCAAGTATTCTTTTTCTTTGGGACTCCAATCTAGGGCATGTTGTAAGGATCCCTTCACAGAGTATTCATCTCCAGTTGTGACGTAAGATTTGGTAGCCGATTGTCATTTTCCTGCGCCATTTCTGTAGTTGTTTATAAATCTTCTCAGGCACCGGTTAACAAAGAGATTCACATCCATATAGCAAAATACCATTCACGTTGCAACGAAGGATTTAAATTTCCACTTACGTGCGATTTTTTTTTGAATGCCATATGGGATGCAATTGCGCGAAGGCGACGCTAGCTTTAGCTTGACAAGAGGAATTGTCCTCATCAGTTCCACCGGACTCTGACCCGATACTTCCAGGTAGGTAATATTTGCAGTCGCTTAATGGAGTCAGAGGTTCTCAGTACGCATTTACTGGGTATTCCACATATTTTGTGTAGTCACGGTCAGCGCCAGGATCGACTGCACACGTAAACTGAAAGTCCATAGGTTTCAACCGGAGATTAAACCCACGGCCGCAAGGATGAACGTCTCACGCTGAAGCCACTAGCACAACACTGCTCTTCGCATACTAGAAGATAATTTCAGAATATGACGGGCTGGACAGAAACCGGTGGAAACAATTAGTCCGCTCCTGATGTTTTCTAGCTGACCACGATGCTCAGACATGAGCTACTGACAGAAGAGAGAGAGAGAGACTTAAAAACTGCTTGTTAAGCCTTCTTTGTGCTTTCGTTCTCATAAAGGCATTTTTAGAATGTTAATTGCTAATGCCAAAACCGTAAGATGTAGATAGTAGAATTTATAACTTATATATTTACTGTACGTCTTTTTTATTGTGCGTAATGCTTAATAAGTGTTTTTCTTTGAAATCAATTACCGACTCCTGTCATTCAGTGGATAAGGATAAAAATCTAGAATATTTTAACGCTTTCCATCAACGGTGTAACGGGTAGGTTCAATATCTCTAATCTGACGAAACATCTTACATTTCATCGTTTGTCATAACTATTCAGATGAGAATTCACTTATACCGGTTTGTTCAAATTGGTTGAAAACCGGTTTTTATCGTACATTATTACAGTTTTTGTTGTACGTCATCATTGTGTCATTAAATTTATTTTAAATTTTTCCCAAGTTGTCCAAGTACATGTAACTTAACAGCATTTGTTTGAAATATTCAATTGTATTTCTGTTCTTTAAAACTAGGAGATAACTTTAAAGTTAAACTGTCAATCTTATCATGTACATAATGTACTGTTTTATATAATTTTAGTTACACTTTTACGCATACATATCTTGAAACAAATGGATATTCAATTCAAGAAATACCGAAAGGAAAACCGATTTTTATACCGATAGGTTAAGCCTAAATGAATTTTACAATAGACCGATCAAATAACAAATGAAAGTCGCGCTAGGTCAGTGAACTGTGCCGTCAGATAAACTTATCGATTACAATGGTAATCTATAACATATAATAACTCATTGTCTTACACACTGTTCACCTAATCACTTTATTGTTTCAATAGTATAATCAATTATTAGATTAAATTTCGTGTACTCACTTTGACGGTGACTTCCCATTGATTTTTCATCGTCATTCATTATACGTTTTGGAGGAGAGAGGGGTAAACATAGCGTATTTCAAATCCCGTTACTTTATATACATAATTATATAATATAAATAAAATAATTAAGTCACTGATATAAAAACATCGTTGCAATAAAAAGTTCATCCATCGATAATAATCTATTTATGGTACTTTTTATAGAACATATCCATATCCTAGGTTTTTTAACCAAGTAGGAGATCAGCCTGTTCTGTCTACTGATCAATTAATTATTGTTTTTCTATGAATAAAACCTAGATTCTTCGGGTTATTTAGAGTCCAGCATGTACGATCTTAAAAAAATAGGGTCTAAAAGGTTGGAGGAGGCCTTCACACGGACAGGGGTCTCGTCTTAGAGTAATTAAACAACATATATTCTATATTTTTGTATGATGAATAAAGGCTAATTATCATTATTACGATCATTATTCATTCGAAGAAACTCCAAAATTCTGACGAATACTATGACCATTTTTACCATTGTACTGAAGTTAACAGTGTAGTAAAGTAAAAATTGTTCAGTTGCCAAAACAATGGTATATTAAAAACTTACTAACCAATGTATCTATTTAATCCCATTCACCCACACCTTTTTTGTACTACTCACACTTGAAGAAATTAACTCAAGAACCATTATGATCATTAATGCGTCACTACCATTTTCATATTGGATTAATTGAATGCTAAAATGGTCAAAGGAAGTACGCATGATCGATCTCTGAAGTTAAATGATGACTTATCTATTACGATTATTATCATTAATTAGGCATATTTATTTTGTACTTGTTTTGATGACCGGTTAACGTTAAAGTTATAATGAAAATAATGGCAAAATATTACATCGTATGTCAGGTACAGAAACCTATTAACAAAAATAAATGACGACACATATATAGGAATCTGAGGAAGACCTAAAATCTTGTAGCGTCACTTTTTTAAAATTATTTTCTTTTATCTGATGTGTACGACGTCTTTTCAACGTGTAACAAGTTTATATCCTTATATGTGAACACATCATTTCGGCGGGTGCTTCATTAATGTTTTCTTGTATATGCTTTCTGACCCTGAGATGTGTACTTACAGCGTTCTTGAAATTTTTGTTGTTAATCCAGTGTATTTAAAAAAAAGCCCAAAACAGCCGTTCGAACCTATTATATCAGATTTGAACTAATCTAAAAACAAGTTCACTTTGCTATTAATAATGAAATGTGGTATGCTAATAAATATAGCTTTACATACTACTTAACAATAATTTTTTCTGCTATTAAATAAATACTAACCGAATAAGAACACAATATATTAAGGAGAACAAAATTTATTACACCCAAAGACTCATTACGGGCCCAAATCTTGATTTGATTATTTACAAAATTTTGTGTTTAAGCAATTAAATTGACTATAAAGAGTCTCACGCCACCGATAGTATCTTTACGATGAAATGAGAATTATGTATGTGCTATATAATTGCCTTTAATGCCATCTTGGCTGAAGATGGACCTTCAGATACAGACTTGCATACATTATGTTATTTTTAGTATCTTTAATGGAACTTGAATTGCTTTAAAATGTGATCCTTCAGTGAACGTTGACAGTATAACATTATAACAACAACATATAATATTTAAAGAAAATGTTGTTTATTATGTACAATAATATAAGCAGTATAAGAATAGAGTAAAAATAGGCGAATTTCGACCCTGGGCTCGTGTTTTCGAACCCTGCTATAATTTGTTCTGATATATGAGAAATTAATGATACGATGAGAGAAAATATCACTTGGAAGTCAGCATTTTTAAGACGCCAAAGACCTCAATGACATCTGTTTATCTTCTACTTGCCTTTCTTTTGTTTGTAACTCTACAGCTTTAGTTATCATTAATCTGTAATCAGTCTGGAGAGAGGTACCTTAAACTATATTTTTACTGTCTTACATAAAATATAAAGTATTTAAATGAAGAAAACTTGAAACCTTTTTCGATAAAAAGTGGGAATCAACTTACGCCCGTCATCCTCTACCAATCGTAATTATTGCTTTAAAATATTTTCCAGGTCTACCCTCTTAATAAAACCATCGTTCAAACAGAGACATTAAGACACCAAAACAAGTGTGGGTGAATGAATTGTTAAACAATACATTAATTTAAACAATGCACTGATTATATCTAAATGTGTAATTAGATGGCACATTACTTGTAACAATGCCTGTTGATTGGTTCACATAGGCGCCGGTTCAATTAGAAAATAATTACTCTAATTAGTTTAGCAAAAAAGGCTTTAATTGTTAAAAACTAGGTATTTTCTCAACGGATTTCTATATTAATATATGATTCGTTAGTGAGCTGATTATATTGAAAAAAATAATACTGCAGTCCCGTAGCTAATACGCATTAGGCGAATGAATATCTTAAAATAAATAATTACTAAGTAAAACCTAAAATATTTACTTATATTTATTTTCTTCTGTATTATATATGGTGTTCTTTAAGTACAGAAGTAGACCTCAAATGAGTAATGTTTTTTTTTAATCTTAAAAATAATCGTCCCAATAAATGAATATTTAATTTTTTCAAAAATTTGAAAAACCTTTATACCAAAATTGATCAAATTGGTTCAACAATATAAGTGATATATTCAGATCCACACTAACAACATTTTTTAATCAGAAGTAATAGTTTTACCTATAGCTGTGATGTCCCTTTATGTCACGGAACCAGAAAAAAAATCAATGGCGCTACAACCTTTTTAAGTATAGGCCTCAGGTTTCTGTATCTGTTTCATGATCATATGTTAATCTAATAGGCAAGTAAGTGATCAGCCTTCTGTGCCTGACACACGCCGTCGACTTTTTGGGTCTAAAGCAAGCCGGTTTCCTCACGATGTTGTCCTTCACCGTTCGACCGAATATTAAATGCGCAGATAGAAAGAAATATGACTTCAGGGATGAGAGTCGCGCGCTAAAGCCATAGGCCAACATTGAACCAGTTGACATAGTTTAATTAAACAAAGATAGATTTGGCTAGTATTAATAAGGCATCACTACATTAAGTATTATTTAACGAAGACACACAAAGCAAGGAAATGTTGTTAAAGGTACGCTGCTAAAGACAAAACTTTTTAAAAGCAAAATTTATTGATTATTATTATTACGTAGGTTAAGAATATTGTCAGTAATGCATATTTGGGTGTTGAAAATAAATATAATTTAGTCTAAGTATTATTTCATGCTAAGAAAAATGTTCACGACTAAGCAATTTTTCATACCTGACCTCACTTGTCTCGCATTAAGTTTCGTATGAAGATAGCAAAGAAACGTAAAATTCATACGTGAGGCTATTTCAAAAGTTTTCCACTCCGAGCGCACTTTGGCCACTCGCAATACCTAGAATGAGATACTTCTTGGAACTTTATAATAAAACCGTATATTTTGCACTATTTTCCCCTTATGAGTTTAGTTATATAAAAAGTAAAAATGTTTTTAATATTATCTGTATCTATTTTTAAAATATCTTGCAGATATACGCAAAACACATCATTCCAACTTCTTCCTTAATGAAATATAAAATACAAATGTTATTATTGCTATTTTGATATATAAATATAAAATCAAAATTCCTTGTTATTAGTAAAGTGTTTGTAAGTATTAAAATAATAAACTTTGTTTTCAGAGCAACGCAATTGTTTATTTGAAACTTACAATTCCAAATAAAATAAGGTATATTGTCTTATAAAAGGACATTTCAATATGTTACACATTATGTTTGTTATCTTGGTTATAGGGGCGGACGCAGAGCAGGTGGAAAATAATAAACGGCTCAAATATAAGTCTTTCCTTCGACTTCGATTTTGTTCCCTTTAGTAGTAGATTCTGTTGGGGTTCAAGTGCACAGGCGCTAATTAAAGAGTTAATTTGGCGCCTGGTAGATAGTACCGGTGGCTCTAGAACTGTTGCATTCCTCGTTCAACGAATGATTATCGCAATACAGCGAGGAAATGCTGCCAGCGTTAAAGGTACACTGCCACAGGGACAAATATTTAAAATTTGTTTTAATTTTGTTTTTATAATTATTTAATTAGTTAAGTAAATTGTCAATACTGTATATTTGTTTGTTATGTTTAGTTAAATGAATAAAATTGTTATATATTTAAACTTTTAACAGGTCATTATGTCGGTGGTCTGAATCAAATATACACTGCGAACACATACGATGTGCGAAAAACAGTTTAGTTTTTTATTATTATTGTAAACTTCTGCCGACTATGAGCTACTTTTAATGGTCTACAATCAGTCTATGTGATATATGTTGCTCGACATACATGTCGTTCAACAGTAACAACGAACTAAATTTTTGATTTAACTTCACTAAATTAGTGCTATAGAAATATCGGGAAAATATATCCTTCTTTATCTTAGCTCTGAAATAATGCTTTACAAATCTGTTAGGGTATTGGAAATATCCTCTACCCTACTTGTGCTTTATAAAGAATATCTTTATACAAAATTTTGTTCGTCATTCCTAAAACTAAGGAACAATATTTACGACGAAGGATACAAATACAATTATTATGTAAGACCTCATAAACTGGAATTTTAAAGCCTATTTTACAGTTCCCAGCTATTTTGTATTACCGTAAAACAGCTGTGTCAATAGCACTTCACGCATCAACACCTATTTGTTAAAAGCCAATTATAGTGAGTTGCCTTTACATTCGTGTAGTTGTAAAATATACAAATGACACGAATAAATTTTATTGGCATGCGAACTGCTACCTTAGAGGACTTTAATATGAATACAAATTGTTTATTACTACGTCACAAATTGTATGTGATCTTTTGTATTAAATTTTAGTTTGACAATTTGTGACATCGTTCTATATTTGAATTTTTACTTGTGGTTTAAGAATAACTTTATTTCTCATAAGAATTGCATACATAATACACTTACTGATGTTTACTTACGGTAATTACAGTGGGGCTGTGATTGTTGTGGTTTTCTTCTTGTGTCTTTTTAAATTATTTAATTTAAATTGTTAGCATTTTTGTTTGTACTGCTAAAAATCAGTATTGCTGGTCACCGCAACTTCAAGCTGTGTTGGGCCTATCTTTGATTTAAGTGATTGTATTTAATTTTAGTGTTCTTTAATGTAGGAAAAGTATTTTTCTTTGTTTTTATAAAGTTCGTATAATGTATGAGTTTGTGTATTTTTTTTTCTTATATGCAATTGAAACTAGCTTGTACGTTGAGGGACATCGTGAGGAACAGACATATCTTATTCATAATATCAAGGCAAATTTAAGAAAAACAGTCTGTAAAATAGAAAAATAAATGTCTGCACTGTGGAAACTTCTCATTGGCAATGAAATTAATAGTCTATATATTCTTGTATAATTGTAAAATGACATAGTAAAGTATACAATCGCAAGATAACGTTAAATAATCTTGTATTTATAGTCTATACACGTCACCAATAAATCACAAAAGTACTCCAATTCTCCATAAATCTGTTTTCACGTGTAATGTGTGTGATAAATTGTCATAACCGTATCGGATACAATAAAACCCCCTTAAGCAACATTGCTACACATTTGGTCATAGCAAATAGACGCGGCGCCTCCGGTCTAAATTTGTACCGAAATACGCTCACTCCAACACATTATCCCGTTTTATGACCTATAAACGTCAGTTGGGAACATAGTACGTTTGTGGGAGACCTTATTTTGAGAACCTAATATAGCACTTTCTTTATTGGCTTCGCTGCCCTTCGAGCTTGTGTCGATTTTTGGATAATTTCTTCATTGTAATTCATTATGGTAACAGAGCTTTTTCTACTTCTAATCTGTACGGCTCTATAAGTCGGTTAAAAACGTTATGTTTTATAGATAAAAGGATTTAGGCTAGTAATTATTGTATTCTTTGTCACATTATTTTTAAAAATTGTTGCAATAACAATAATTTATATCGTTACACTCTTGTTAAAAACTTGTTATTAAATAAGTAAAGGAAGTATGCGGAAGTTTTGTGTTCGATTTCCAGCAAAACATTAATAGTCATAATTTTCACTTAGAGTAATTTATTTTATTTAAGAAACCAGTTTTAACCATTTAAACTATTAAGTAGTGAACAGTATATAAGTGTAATAGTTTCACAATTCAGTTATATATAATATATTTTTTTAAATATAACTGATATTTACAGTTTCTACAGTTAAAAAGTATTTAATTTGGTACATATACAACTAAAACAGTTATGTACTTCCTTCTTTAATTTTTCATGTCCACGTTCGAACAGAGATCACCCCAGGGCGGGGTACCACGTTTCCGCTGTGGAGAATCACCCTCTGGGCGTCCATCAACGGAACATTCAGCATTAGGTGGTGGACGCACACCACAAAACTCGCAAAACTGTGCTGAAAAACTTAAAATCGTGTGACAGGTTTCGATCTCGGGACAAGCGAAAAATTTATGTAACCTCAACGCGGTTCACTTTCATCTAGAAAGTGTGCAGCCGGCCTTATTCTTCCTTACTGAGACTCACCTCACTCTGATACTTCCTGCCTATCCTATCCGGGGTAGTAATTGAGAAACCCTTTGTGGGAGTACGACAAGAAAGTTCTCGTCACCTCAGGACGCATGAAGGAACGGACCTATAACACCCAAGCTGCGCGTAGACTGCCTTGAACACGCGTTTCTACGCGTGCCTCTATAGCCCCCATAGCGGTAATGCCAAAACCGTATCAGAGAGGCAACAGACTCCACGCTTGCCACTACACCTGACCTCACACAAATTGTTCCCGCAATTACGCAAATACCAGATGTGGATGGTCTTTCATGGTCTATCTTTGTAAGACCTTCTGTTGACCTCAGTGACATATTTGGTGTTTATCATCGACGTTCAGTTTCGCGGTCACTTGGACATAAAGGCTCAATTAGCCTCAAAAGAACATGGTGTGCTCATCAAGACGGTACTTCCTTCCGGGCCACCACTTCCAACTGTATAAAGCGAAAATTTGGCACCGCATGGCAAATTTGGTTCGAATCGTTGACGACCAATCCCTCTCCGAACGTCTTGATCCCTTGGCGTTGCGTAACAGAGTGTTTGGATTAATACTGCAGCTGAGTTTCATCATCGGACATCGTGGCAGAATACGAAATTCCATTTAATATACAATACGAATACGAATTTATAAGGCAGTTTTTGCCGCGGAACTATGTGGAATTATTTCCGAACCAGTTCGACTTAGGGTCCTTCAAGAAAAGGGCGTACCAATTTTAAAAAAGGCCGGCAACGCAGTCGCGAAACCTTTGAGAGTATCCATGTTCTATAAAAAAAAGTTAAGAGTCCTACTCATATATAAATTCACAACTATGATTTGTTTTATAAAACCAGTTGGTTATAATATGTTTTTAATAATAGAAAATTGATATTGATGGTATAGATTAATGCCTTACAACGTAATTGGTCTGGTCTTAAGATCATGTTAACTCAGAAAACGTTATTGAATTAAAGCCACTTGATTTACGTTACATCTCAAATCTAAGCAATTTTCAATCAATGTTTTTGCGCTTACATTATTCCTATTCTATGTTCTATTTTATAGAATTGATCAAAAATTCACACTTACTATGCATTACACTTGTCTATCTATATATACTTACTGTAAATGTGGGTGTAAAGTTCGAAGGCTTGAGTAGAAACAACCTTTGTTTTGATAGAATTTCATTTGATTACCAATATAGATAGTTGCCTTCCAGAGCAATACAAAGATTTGTTGAGTGCTAGTTTTGGCTATTTATACGGATTTATTAAGATTGAAAAACTACAAATACTGCTCAGAATCATCAATTAGTTGTTTTCGAAAGAATGTCTCGCCAGTATGCAAGTCCAGAAAATATACGCCTGATCGTTTTTTTTTAGTACTAAAATCTGTGAGAGGTTCTTAATTTCAAAAATGAAGAAGAACGTAAAATGCTGGCACACAAGCAAAAAAACATTCAAAAATGCACAAAAAATTCCCATTTGGCTGAGCTTAAATTATTATTCTGAATATACTAAGTAATATACAATACAAGGTGAGCGCGGACGGTCAGCTTGGAGATATCGATAAAATAAGGTGAATAACAAAGGCGAAGGTCCACGTTACTTAACGTAAACAGTCTTATAGTTCTAGTACAGTAGAGCTACAGTAGTCACATAATAATCATATAAATTTCACAAACATTTGTAATAAATGCTTTTATTACAAATCTATACATTTATACATCCACGAATCGTTCCCGAATGGATAGGTAGAGACCACGGAACTCCACTTACTAAGGCCCTGACATACCTCTTCTGCTTGATTCACTTCCATGACCTCGATCTGTTCTAGTCGGTATTGGGCACTTTTGATATATCCCTGATAGAATTTACAATAATTGTATTGAGTCTATGCGTTCGAGTTGTCAATGACTCCAATTATAGTTACACGAAACCTTTAGGTGGTTAAAGCCATGGAGTACTTAAGCATTTATCAAAATTTTATTTATCCATCTGTATGAATTATAAAAGTCATTGAATCTCAATAAATTAGCATTAATTAGGTAATAATTTAGTAACAAGTCTCGTAGTGATAAAAAACTTAACATTTAAAGTTATTAATTTTTTATCCCAGATTTTGTTTAATGTATTCAATTGTATGCATAAAGGTTTCCGTTCCATAGTAACAATATTTCTTTATACTTAATAAAAGATAAGTTTGCTGCCGCATTCAGGCAACCAGTTATGCCAAATTTTTGGACACAGAAATTATTACAAAAATAGTGTTTACACACACACATACACACACACATATATATATATATTACACGGATAATTTGTTTTATGAGTTTTAGGGTCCTCCAAGAAAAGAGCGTACCCATTGTTTACCATAGAATTATTTGTTAAATTTATATTATTTTAAAGTTATTAATTTCATTTCATATCTCGTCTAAATAGGCGAATTAGTATTGTTATAGAGAGAATATATCCAGTTGAAAATAAAATTATTAATTTACAGATCCACGTCGTTACTTAGACAGATAATAAATGTTCTAGAACGCGTCGGTCTGACATTAAAAAACTAAAAAACTCAACTGGGTTTTGGTTTTTACAATGGTAATTCGTAAAAAAGCAAATTTATTTAGGATTAAAAAATGGGTAAATATTTAATATTTTAAAAACATTACTATATTTATAACATAAAGCAGTTTTGGCCTTGTAGCTTCAGCATGTGACTCTCATCCCCGGTGTCGTAGGTTCGATCAATGCACTGTGCACCAATGGACTTTCTATCTATGTGCGCATTTATGGATCGTTCGTACGGTGAAGGAAAACATCAAGAGAAACCCGGCATTCCTTAAAAAAATATGTTTATTATGGAATATAAGATGCAGTTATAACTTTTTCCACATCATTTGTTATCAAATTTTAATTTTAGATCTAAATAGTTGCCGATGACAGAAGGTTGTTCTGTTACTTGCCTATAAGTAATGATCAGGACCAGAAACAGAAATCTGAAATCCAGACCTGAAAGGTACAGTTTTTGTTACAATTGTTACTAAATGTAAAATAAATTACATATAAATGAAATAAACTAGCCTTTACCCATTTTAAAGGTACCTATTTGAACGCAAACCATTTTTATTATTTTAATAAATAGTCAAAGTTTCGGGCAAAACTAGTCTCGCGTATAAAACTTGATTTCTTTGTAAAAAAAAAAACTCCGCTTACAGTTTATAAAAGCCAGGTATTGTATTAAAATACATCAGTCAGGAAAAGGCAGTCACTGGATTTATTTCAAGTAATTTCAATATGGTAAAATATTTAGTGATCCTTTTGGCCTGTGCTGCCTTCGTGCATGGAGGTATATGTTTTTAATTATTTGACGACTATTTTTATTCAAAATAAATTCAACAGGAATAACAATGATTGATTTGTTGTTACTCATGTGTTCCTGGTACTTAACCAAGGACCACAGAGTTTAATGGATGGAATAAGCAATATTATATACAAAGTTTAGTTTCTTTTCGCATTAATATCAATTAAAATATATGCGTTTAATATTTTATTTCTGCTTTTATGTGAAACACTATTTGTTTAGGGATATAAATTTACAAACAATAAGGTATTTTTAAAGTATTATTTTAGAATGATAATTATTTATTTATTTAAGTAATACTAAGTTATATTTGGCAAAAACAAAACTTAATTAATTTGTTTTTGTTATCAAATAGAAGGATAAAAACATATTTACGTTTCAGTTGTTCTCATCAATTAAAACACTTAAAGGGAAATTTTGAGGTATTTCCATATGTAATTTTGCTGAATGATCGAAGAACATAAATTATTCCGTAATTTTAAATCGAATGCACATGAATTTAAAATATTATTTCATAACAGATAAAAGGATATTGTTATTTAATATACAAGTTACATAAATCTTGTTTATAAGATTGTATAACTCAGAGTTATTGTTGCAAACCTTGGCAAAAGTGTGTATAAAGCAATAAACTTAAAATAAAGTTTTATACAAAGTGTTTGTTGTTAACATACCAATTATATTTTTACGATCTATAATTACTTAAAGGGTATTGATTGAATTATGCGTGATTACTTATTTATCGTACAGTAATAAAAATATATTAGTATATTTGTGGGTAGCTCAATTATTAAACTCTAACTTTATAAAACTCTAACTTAATTAAAAATGGACAAAGTTATTTCATATAAGACAGGTTTCAGAAAACAACAAAAAAATAGGTGTAATGTTTTTTTTTAATTTAATTTTAGGTAATGAATCTCTCCTTAAAAAAACAATCCTAATAATCCGTATATTCGACTCAATAAAATATCATTCACTGGTAGTTCTTCTCGTACGTTCTATGCCCTTGATTTCAGACCTGCCATTCTATTTAAATTATCATTTTAAATGTCTATAAGGGTACACTGTGTTACCTTAGAAACTGATCAAATAGGACGTTCTGCAGGATATCTTTAAATTACAGCTAACTTTAATAATCTGTAATAACATTGTGCTGTTCAAATTTTCTATAAAAGTATGTTAAAAAACTGGAACTAAATTGGAACTAGGCTATACTTATATCGATTTTACCAA
Organism: Pieris brassicae; assembly: GCF_905147105.1. NCBI lineage: Eukaryota > Metazoa > Arthropoda > Insecta > Lepidoptera > Pieridae > Pieris > Pieris brassicae. The sequence goes on from NC_059672.1 coordinate 17,907,072, forward strand.
TCATTTTTTTTAGCAATAAATGTCATTATTAAACAGCCAGATGAGACGAACGAAGGTATACGTTTTTATTGCCATCTTCGCCTATATAAATTAAAATGTCAAACGTGTAATATCTTCATGAATAACTAGAACAACACAAATACAATCATTATTATTTATTTCCCTGTAGGACATACAATGGTTATATAGAAGGTATATAATTAGATATAATTAGTACTAGAGGTTTAACTGCTACATTGCTTCAATTAAGTAATTACCGGTATAATTAAACTAAATGTTTTTATAAATCAATCTGTCACGCGATGCACGGTCAAAAGCAATCAAGAGACTTATGTAATGGTAATAATATATAATTATTATTTATTATATATTTATATATAGTACCAGTTATCATATAATATTTTATCTATCCCGATCACCGCAGTAGTTAGCTCCCTTCAGTTATTGGTGATAGATAATGTATTATGACAAAAGTTATAAATTAATCAGTAAGTTATCTGTCTTGATATGGTATTCTGTGGCTAATCACTAATCTGAAAGCACTGAATTGCACCCAAAAATCATCTCGGCCTCCAAAGTAAAAGACCATGCCGGAGTTTAATTTTGTAATTATTATTCTAATAGAAAAAAAGCATACTCTATTCTCAGAAAATGAAACAATACTTAATTACTTAAAATTATTGCTTAGTAGCGAATGATGAAACCAATACAAAAATTAATAATTGGCAGAACTTAATATCGGCAACCTTGAGATCTTATTAATGTAATTTCGATTAAGTTATCTAATGAGAAGCATATTCTCGATATTGAATTTTGCAAAACTCCCCCTGTTCCACCACGACGTGTGGCGTTCCACGACAGAGTGCTTTTTAAGACACTACTTGACGAGGACATCAACTTTAACCAACTGCCAATGCAGTTATTATTAAACTGTTACTACCTTAAATGCCAGCAAATCAAAAGGTAATGCAGTTGCCCCTGGGCAGTGAACACTTAAATTTTAGCGACCCACCTGCTCGTGTGCCTCCTGTCTCATTATTAACAATATTCGAATCTTGATCGTACCATCATAGATTTGTAACTATGTATGTATTCACCATAATTAGGTTCTCATATTAATCATTACATAATTGTAGTGTCACAAACAGTGCAAAGCTGTTGCGCTATATTATATGCTAATTTACATAACTTCCTTATCAAAAAATCAAAACTAGTCAGTTATCACCACCTGTGAACATTGCGAACCCTCTACTAATAAGTTAACGAGGTAAGTTTTTGATGTTTGTAACGAATAAACTCAAAATCTACTAAAGTTATTTTAGGATACATATATTTCGAATATATTTTTAAAACATAGTCTAGCCAGAAGTCGCTAGTTATAGCGACTTATGTTGCATTAATATTTCCAGGTTACGTTAAAAGGTGCAAGGCAGGTGATACGAAATGCGCCAAAGAGTCAGCGCAGGCTGCGATACCAAGCTTTATAGCTGGAATCCCAGAACTTGGTGTGAAAGCCTTGGATCCAATAACTATAAAGAAAACTGACGCGAGTTCACCTAATTTGAACCTCATTGTTTCTGACTACACCATCACTGGGTTGAAGGATTGTACTCCTAAAAAAGTCAAGTAAGATGGCATTAATTCTTTGGTCTCTTAATTAAAACTGACGAGTATAATTTTATTCATAAGATAACCAAGGCTCGGCTCACTGATATACAATGCTTTATAAAATAATACAGGTTTTAATGTGACAGTAAAAAATAACAAGAATTTATACAAATTAAAGTGATATCACAGTTAAAGTACTTAGTCCTTTAAGAAGGATAACTTTATTATTTGTCCAGAAAGACGTTTGAATTTTTTCAGACGCATGGAGTATGCAATAAGGCTTCAAATAAACAGATGTTTTACTTTTAATAGAGTTTGTATGTAAAGAATAAATGATAAAAATACAGTTTAAAGAAATAGCCTATATTTTATTTTCTTATCGACAATATAGTAAACAAAACGTTTCCTTTTTATTGTTTTATAATAAAACAACAATAAAAAAGGTATGATTACTAATGTTTATTTCATAAAATATTTATTGTTAAAAAAACAAATTTTGAAAATTTATACTTAAGTACAAACGTTTCAAACAATGTGTAAATTATACCACGGTACGAAGGCAAAATAAAAATAAAACGACCTGTTATCCTGTTATAAATAACATTGTTATTTTCTAAAATATAGTCATAAAACCTACTATTTATTAACTTTTAAAAAGTGCGTCAATAAAAATATTATGTTTTGTTGTTCTATCATTTTCCACAGTACGGCCCTATACGAACGTAGCTCGTTAATCAGAGATTCGGTGAGTTTCGGTCAAACCGTTTCTGGTCTTCACCATTTCAACCCTACTTGGGTTGATATGGTGGGAGGGGTACACAAAATTTAAATTTAGTTGTGGCATTTCAAATGTCAAAGTATGTTGCACAAAGTTTTTATTGTATCATTACTGTGTATTGTAAAACACATTAAAGAAAGCGATCTAATAGATTATCAATTATATTTATATTTCAGATACGATAAGGCTCAGTCAAAAATATTTCTGAAACTGGAGTGTTCGGGTCAATTGGAAGGAAACTATGTAATGAAAGGTCAATTGCTGATCCTGCCCATTGAAGGAAAAGGTCCTCTTCATGTTACCCTTAGTAAGTGTAATACTATAATGTTAGTTGAGCTTATATTGACGCAGAATTTTAAACTTCAGTATCCAGCTCCAAAAAATTTGAAAGAATGAATATGACCAAAATTATCAATAATAATAAAAGTACAATACATGGTTAACAGAATAAACAAGAGAAAATATCATAACCAAACATACAAAGTTCTGGTTCGTGATCTTTAGGCGAAGGTTATATTTATAAATATATTAAGGAAACCGTTTCCGCGGCTAGTTTTTAAACTTTTAAAACCAGAAAGTCCTGATTTCATTGCTTGTTCGGATTACTTAGTACGAAATTTAAATACATTTTAAGCACTAACAAACAACGTATTTTCAGACAACGCTGAGTTCAGTATTGTTCTCGACATTGTTGATACTGAGAAAAATGGCGTTAAATATTGGGATATCAAGAAGTGGGATATGTCGTATCAAATTAAAGGGAAAAGCAAAGTCGTATTCGAAAATCTATTTGATGGAAATGAAATACTTGGTGAGTAACTTGTATAGCTAGTGAAATTATCCTCAGAAATACCTTTGTACCAAAAAAAGAGTTCTTGAGGAACACAAGGTTACTCAGCACCCTCCACAAGACTTTAAGTAGATAGGCTACTTGGCCTACCAACTGTAGTCTCATCATGTTTTTAATTTATTGTACCACACCATCCCTTAAACAAATAATGTACTCAACATTATTTATAATTTTATTTATCGAGGCATAGTAGAGATGCTTGTGCTGTATGAAACAGACTAATATTTAGTGTGGTTTATGAAAACTATCTACTATGAACTTACTATCAGACAATTTATTAACAGCTGCTGTGCTTGTGTTAATCTTCTTCAGATTTTTTTTTCTGTTTTGCATTTTGATTATATATGTTTATCGTATACAATGTTTGGGGACACGTAAAAAGAAAAAGATTGTATTTAGACGTCAATACATCTAAACTTGTTTTGTATAAATAATGTTAGCAACACATCGAATTTATCATTCAAAACTAAAATACAGATGCTAATAATCAAGCGGAAAGAGATATTAGACTACATCAATTTATTTTGAATATCGTGTGATAAGTTTTCTATTTTGAAAGGCTAATCAAAACTTTTACCTGATCTATAAATGTGCGAATAAAAATCATATTCTTTTTTAGCCCAAGCAGCAAAACCAGTGATAGAAGAGAGCGGAAATGAAATTATTCTGGAAGTCGGCTCTCCCGTCATCCACGATGCTCTGAAAGTGGTTGTCGAAGCAGTTCAAAATTTCTTCCATAATGTACCAAGCAGTGAACTGTTTGAATAAATTTGATTCGATACTATGAATTTGAATTATATACAAGTTTTATTAAAGATTTTTATTCAGAACTTTCTATTTTTGAACTCTGTTAGTAAGTTTAAAAATACTTGTCTCCTCATGTCTGTAGTTTAAGTCACAGACAAGGCTGAAAAATTAATGGAACGTGTTCCCACTTGCGGTACTTCAATGTATACAGTTTTGCATAAAACTGATTACACTTTTGACGGTGTACTGCCGTAAGTTAATCAATGACTTGAAGCTCCCGAAAGTCCCTCTCCATTGAGTTTTATATCCGTATCTCGGCCGGGCGAAGACCAATTCCTAGATATGATATTTGAATACTCTTTACATATGAAATATATTATTATACACAAATATAGATTATTTACATTATTCTTAGTCTAAACAGTAGTAATAATAACAATTAATAAAAATGGTTAAATCAAAAACTAAAATATATTTAAAAATTTTGGTCCCTGTGGCAGGGTATCTTGAATGCTGGTTTCCTCGCTGTATGGTGGTACTTATTCGTTAGGCGACAGCACCAGCTCTGCTCTGCTACCAGATGCCTTCATAATATATCACTTGACTTTCTACTCTAAAGAGACCAAAATCTAATTTGGAGGAAACATAATGAGAGTTTTTCCTAGGCGTTTATTATTTTTTAACTGGCTCTGGCTGCGTTTTTGTTCGAAGATGAGACGGGCTATTGTGTCCATACAAATAGCATCCCATATGAAAGCCCGTCTTCCAATAGATTGAGGATATCCCATCCGACCATCGTCACCCGATACTCGTTGGCTGGAATATTGACGGAGGTAACAGAGCGACGTATGATTTTGATTAACTCGGCATGGCAAGAAAAATGACCTGGAGTCTCATAGCAATAGGGATCATGGTGTCCAAGGCTCTTACTACTATGGCACTACTTACCTTCAATGCCATAGAGACAATTATGAGATTACATATGGATACTCCTAAAAGAAGGCAGACGGCAAATGTTAGTCATTCAGACTTTTTGCATTGTATTCTTTCATCCGTAGCGAGAGGAATGTGTACATATTAATATTTCAGTTTCCATTTTGTTATACTGAAATTACCCGTAGGCGTTATATTCAAATAGCTCTCGTGTCTCCATAACTCATCTTCCTTGTAAATTAAATAATATTTTGCCGAGACCGGATTTTGTAATATGAAACAAGATTATTCACCTGTAATAAATCACCGTTAGCCATCTGTTTATTTTCGTTCAAGTAATTTAATTATCACTTTTTGCAAAAATTCTTTATGATTCTCTGAGAAAATTACCTTCATTCAGTGAACGCAATCTGATATTTCATTCATTATAGTCAATCTAGTGGAGAGATATTTTCAATATTATAGAAACAAAGTCCTTCATTTGTTAACGTTTTAAAATCATTACTATAAAGCTTACGTACCCAAGCTTTATAGTAATGATTTTAAAAAGTTAAAAAGGACCTAAAGGTGTCACTGCCCTAAGCTTCGTTAAATTGTTAACTTAAAGCAGTGGTAATTAGAGATAACTTAATGAACGACAATTAGCTGTCTTGTTTTGATACCGATGGCAAAAAAACGTGAATATCGAAACACGATTCGGAAATTGAGGTGTTTGTTTAAATAACAATACAGCAAATCTCTTGAAATATTCAATTTATTTTTACTTTGTGAATTAAGAGCCTGCTGAACTGAATCTTCATTTGTTTTATATAATTTCACGGTTGAATATTGACAGGTGTCGTATATCGTGATAGAGCCGTCAAAATATTTTCATTCACGCGGATAAAAAACGTAATGAACAATCACGCCAGTCTGAACCCCTCATCACGAGCGTGGGAATGCAAAAAATAGCGACACATGAAACGAACCCGACAGATTCATACGAATTTCCTGCATGCGATGAAACCGCATAAGCTCACTACCTGTGGGCTTATTCGCGTTTGTCGTGAAATCGTGGTGATACTCAAAGTCGCAACTCGAGCTTTCGAAGTCGACCAATATGACAAGCTATTGACGGTATATTTGTCGATACGTATAGCATGATTATTTTTAAATTGTTATTAACTGCATTACTGTTATTAGCTATATCAGAATGAGCCTAGTAGACTAAATTGTGACGGCTGATGTCTATGTGTATCTCTTTCGTATATATTAACTTTCTAAATAGGAACACATTTTTTCTAATAAAAAATAAAGTTTTTTAAAGATTATATTTCGTTTACATAAAAATCCCACTATGAATAGAATTTTAAAATAATAATGTCCCGACATATCGCGTCCCCTTTAATAGGAGAGAGTCAATACTCTTTATGATTCAATTTTTATTTATCATATAAGATTCAACTTTAAAAAAGTACCATAGCAATCATTAAATAAAAATTAATTTTGACGCTATTTTATTTATTGATTTTTGTTAGAATACGAGAATAAGGCCACTACTAACAGCGAATAAAGTATTCTTCGCAAATTTCAATGGGACACAAACAACTTGAAGGCTTTCTGATTCACGTAAACAAATATTAAGTTTCATAACATGGTATGTGTGTTTTTATGCGATTGTAGAATGTAGTACTGCTTCTTAGAGTAAAAAAAAGTATTTTTAAACTGTGAATACCTTAATGTACTAAAAAACATCATTCACAGCTTGACGAATGCTTTGAGCTGGTGCGAGAAGTCATTAGTGATCCACGTGTCACCCACAGATTTTACGAAAGATTTTAATTTTGTTTTATAAAAAGGGGGCCAACGGACAGGAGGCTCTCTGTTGTTACGTGATACCGCCCGCTATCCATGAACACTTGCTATGCCAGAGGGCTCGCGAGTGCATTGCCGGCCTGTTTAGGATTGATACGGTCTTATCTTGAAGGACCCTAAGTTGACGTTGGATCCGAGAATGTTAAAAAAAAACATTATTTTAACCATAATAATTTTTACAAAAACAATTACAGAAGAAAATTTGAACAACGTAAGGCTTTGTAGCAATTTCAGTGCTTCTCATATACGACACGAATATTAGAGCTCAAACCACGGCACTCGAAGATTATTAAGTGTTAACTGTTATTTTAGCAATAGTACGTTTCGGAAGATTTTAATATAAGATGTTTAAGAGTCATCGCTTAAGATTATTCCAAAATTTCCGAAAAAATGTGTATCGCAATTTATAAACTACGAAAAATACAACTGACCATATTTTCAATCTGTCATTTCTCGATAAAATCGTACGACTAGTCTATAAAGGCGACAATACATTAAACAGAGTGCGTATTTATCAATTTGATAAACGAAAAGGTCAAATTCTTTGGCTCTAATGAATAATTGGTAATGTTCGTGACAGGGCACGTAAACTCGTTTAAAAGACCCAATTTTATTTTTTCTTATTAAAATACGATTATTTTAATTAAACTAATTAGTATGTTAAAAAAATGTTATTTTATATAAGTCTTTGTTTGATTTTTAGATAGACTTCGATGTAGTATGTCAGTCCTTAGAAATCTATTTGATGTAGAAAATGCCTTTGAAATTTTAATTAAAACCCAGGATTGCTTATGATGCAATGTTTATGCTTTGAATCAAAATATGCTAGTGGGCTTAAATGCGTTTAATTATAGACTGTTTATAGTAGTATCAAGTCTTTCTGGACGTTTTACAATCTTTATTTGTCGTGTCACAAGGTGATAAGTATATTAAATTTCAAATTATTATATTGAAAAGAAATTATGTTCTATGTGTTTTTCATTAGCCATCAAAGACAAAGTTTATGAATTGAAAAACGATAACGATCTTCTGCTTTTTAATTGAGAAAGGGTGGCATTATTCGTTCCACATTTCGTCTTTAAACACTGAAACAGCCCTCGGCTACAATTATATCGCGCGCCACCTGTCAAACGCAACTGGCAACCCCAACTTTTGCGCCAAACTAATTGTTAAACAGACAAAAATAAAAAAAAAACAAACGAATGTCACTGAATTCCATTAAAATTTCGAACCAGTTGTAAAAAGAACGAATGAAACCTTTTCAAATTAAAGCACAGAATAATAATATAAGGTAATACGCCATAACTAGGCATATTATATACTATATTATTTTATAATTATGAAATTAATATTCATAATAGGCCAGTAAATTTCTTAAAATGTTTTAAAAAAATCAAATTCAAAATTATTTATTTAGCTATATGTACAGTAGAATTCAGATTGAAGCCTCCCTAGTAAGTCAGAGACCTGTTACAGAGACAGGGATGACAGGGAAGCTTCGCTCTTCTTTAAATATACAAAGTTCCATCAAGCATAACCAACACAATTGGTTTTTAAAAATGAGGGTACTGTAAAAATAATAAATATATGAACATATTATGATGACTATGTAATTGTGTGAGTTTGTGGAAGACGAAACACATGAGTTCGCGTGTTGCATGAAAATGTTTAAGAGGTCTATATGAGCTATATCTTCGTTTATAATATGAAGTGAATATATTAGCTTTGAAAAGCCAAATATAAAAACAAATGTATTTATTTTATTAAATCTTTGTTGCATACAGATATAATTGTCATAATTAAATGAAATGGCGGATTTATCGCCGACGAGCGGTTTCTTGCAGACAACAATTTTCTCTTTGAACTGAAGGAAATACACGCGAACTTATAGGATACGTATCTGCTCCCTATTATAATTTACTAATTTTAAAACACCTTTTGATTCTGGAATGCACAAGTAGATCTGCCAGACTCATTCTTATCCATATTTTTAAAAATCAATGACGCTACAACCTTTTTAGGTCTGGGCCTCAGATTTCTGTATCTGTTTCATGATCATTTGTTAATCTAATAGGCTAGTAGGTGGTCAGCCATCTGTGCCTGACGCACACCGTCGGTCTAAAGCAAGCCGGTTTCCTCACGATGTTTTCCTTGGCCGTTCGAGCGAATTACATGCGCACGTAGCAAGAAAGTCCATTGGTGCACAGCCGGGAATCGATCCCACGACCTCAGCGATGAGAGTCGCACGCTGAAGCCACTGGACCAACACTGCTCATGATTATACAAAATGATTGTATTGAACCTTGTAATGAAAATTACTCAAATTGCACCGTTTTACAAGTCCTCCGTCTGTCTTTGTTTATCACAGCGTAAACTCAATTTGACATAAAGAACTTTGACAATAAGTCTTAGAGAGCAATCTCATTTAGTTTTTATGAACAAGAATGTTCATCTTTAAATCAAGACTTCTTTATTTATTTGATTTTCAAGTAACAATTTTAACAAAGAATTTACTATGTAAATACGTTGATCAACGTCATCTATTTAACGAATTTAAAATAATGGTTCCTCCTTTTCGGCTTAAGTAGAGTTCGTTGTATTAATTTGCAGATTGAAAGAGAAAAATCGACTGCTCCCAGCATTAAACATGCTTTAATTTGCTCACATTAATAAAGATGATGTGGACATATTGCCCTTCGGGGCTATTAAATACTCCCCGGAATACTGATGTGTGTGCTTTTTGCGGATATCTACTGGTTATTCATGAGTTACATGATAATGGTTAACTTGAAACGAATATTTTTAAAAATTACAAAATTGTTGGTCGTTAAAATCGCTTAGCTTTTTAAGAGTTTTGGCACCGTTAAATATTTAACTGAGTTCAAGTTAACTTTAAGATACTTAGAATATCTTAGAAACTAAGATCGGATTGGTTATACTTTTAGCTGAGATGATATCCAGGAATATAATCCATACTTGATCAATAAGCACGTTTACAAGATTTTTCAAAAATAACCGAAAACTTTTAAAAAATGTGATAGAATTTAAAAACAACTTCATACTTAGTATTCCATTACTAAAACAACACTCATAAAAGTTCCAAAACGCTTGTCATACAATAAAACAAATGAATCATAACGCTATAAAACATAGCCCGAATGATCCGTGTTCGAACACGAAGCTTGGTATTAGCTTTATACTTTTGTTACTAATTCTATTGGAGCTTATCTACGAACGTAATAAACTTTAAGTATTCTGAAAATTGATAGACATGGAGTTATCATTTGACAGTGTGCGTGATGTTCGCTCTTGTCACGCAACGGCCGTGCCTAAATTGACATAGATTAAGCAGCGCAGTGACTACTAGTTACGTGCTAGTACATTTGGCGTATTTCAATGCGAAATCGGTCCATAATTTTGAGTTAAATATTAAAGGCGAATAAGATATATAATAGTTCGTTAACAGTGGTATGAGGCTGTCCCTTTCGCAGACTTTTCGTGCGAACATCAGTGGGTTTGTAAGACAAATAATGTATTATAAGTGGGTTTAGAAGATTGTTTGCTTTGGCACGCAATGGGTGATGACGTCATTATAGCACCGTGCTTAAAACGACAGGGTGGCATTTGACGTTTCGCTGGTCAACAATTACGATATCTATTTTTATGTGGTTGACAAACCAAGTCTAATGAATTCTATTTCCACGTGTTTTGCTAATTCTAATGTGTAATTATTGGAAGGGTTAAAAAACGTACCTTCAGATTAACTTGACGATTTGAATTAAAACTTAAAATGTAATTGTAATTTAGTAAACGTTCTTTAATATAATACACTATGTAAACCAATATTTTATTAAATTGTATTATTTCCATACGATATTGATAGGTTATTACGTATATAAATCGGATTTTCCAAGCTTACCGTAATCAGCAGAGAAATCATATCCTTCATAATTATTAAACGTAAAGAGTTGTCGACCTATTTAATTTACATTGGAAACATTATTTAAATATTTCACTTTTGAATTTATTATTTTTACTTTTAAATTTCTGTATTACTAATTATGTGTTACTAATAAATACTTAAGCGTCGTATAAATTCTAATAAGATTTCATGAAAGAACATATACATTTTCAAAGAATATTGATTTCAAAATTAAGGTCCAATATTTTGCGAACATTCTTATAGTAAATGGCATGGCAAAAGTAAAATCATGTATACTTTAGACTAGAATAAAACACAGTAAATGAGCGCGACCACAGATAAAATAAATCAGAGTAAAATAGTAATTTTTCATATTATATAAGAATATGCCATATAAGGTAAAAATAATGACATGTTGAAACCAAGACCACGCGTGAATAATAATATTTAAAAAAAAACCTTTAATGATATTTTCTTTATGGCCTCATTTTTGCAATGTACCTATATAGTGCAAATGTTCTGATTTAAATAACCATTTTAATATTTAGTATTTTAAATATACACGATGATTTATTTTATAATCTTTGCCTTAAAAATTGTTCACCCTATACGTCGACGTAATAAAATTCATGGTTACAAATACCAGGGCACAGACCTTTTTATATTCTTTCAACCCTTTCTAGTGTAAAACCGTATAATATATATACAAAACGTATTAAGATTGGAATTTACGAGTGTATTATCGCTGAGAAAGCACAGAGAGGCGCTTTAGTACGTGTAATACTGATACGTGATAGATTATTTTGCCTTGTAATAAAAATTTTATGTAGGTTCAATGAGTTCATTTTTGATGACTTCATGTTCCTAAAGAATCAGTGTTATATTTCTTAAAACTATCAAATACTATACGTACATCATTACATTACTAAAAATCAAAACAAAAAGACGCACGGTCGTGATCGTTACATTAAATTTATTATAAAAAGTTGTTCATTTATTATCCTATCTCATATTATCCGAACATTTGGCAAGCAATAAAGTGTCTGTCAAAAAGACAGCAACAAAGTTGCCTAAGCATCAAACCGTATGCCGATTACCACTGGCAATTCGACTTTTAAAAACGCATTCAAAAGGATCCTCAAATAAAAACGCGGTAACCCTTCTTTCTGTGTTTCTATTATCATTGAATTTCCGAGGGGCTCGAATTTTTTCGAGCAAAAACGACCAGCGCCGGATATGGAAGCCGTTTTCCATCTGTTTTATTAAAATTGTGATATTCATCTATTCGGTTTGTTCAATGCAGACTGTGGTTTTATTTTAATTGTAAAGCGCTAAACGCAATACTTCTGGACTTTCGAGAATGTAATCTATCTAAATCTAATATGTATGTAATCTCTATAGTATATACTATATGAACTTTATTATTTTCTTTAATTAAAATGTATTCTTTAAATCTGTGCTTTACTAAATCGTAGAGAAACTGACACTGAGATATTAGAAGATTTAAACACAAACTTGGCGAAATTATAAGTCAATAGTCAATTTCCAATCCAATCATTCAGATGCTCTCAGATATGATGGAATCGTTTAGATTACGAAGAATCATTTATCAAAGGATGTATCGATAAGTAAAGCAATCAACAAATGCAAAGAAGGCGTGAGTGGTGAGCACCGTGAATGAGTTATGACGATAATTTATTGGAATCAGTAATTTAATTAAATTTATTTAATAGGGTTCTATTACATAGCACGTATACCAAACATTAACAATTGGTGACACAAATAATTGTATTAACGGCTAACGGTATATCTTAAAATCATAATTCCACCAATGCCGAAATTTAACAAGATCTTTAGAGGTAGTAAACACGTAATTAACATTATAGAGAAAAGCATAAAAGTTAACCAGTGTTTAAATCATACAGAGTACCAACAGGTAATAAACAGTACCGAAATGGCAGACCAAAAAGATACATTCAATTCTATAAAAACAATACAGGATCGATGTACCTCGACGCAATGAAATAACTCGCACGGTAGATTTCCTTCAAAAGGAGAGCGCAACTTTTTGTATCACCTCATTAGCTTTCTTTATAAACCTCCACTGTATACGACGATATTAAGCTGATGTATTTCATGACTGTTTTCAGTTCATTTTTTACAAGAACAAAAACTACGCGCTGCACTTCAATTTAAGATGATAGAAAAACTCGAAGACAAAACAAGGCCTATTTACAAGGAATTCAATCAATTACGTCGCCGGACACTGGTCTTCTCAAATATATGAGCGTTTGTCGTTCGAGAGTCGGTAAAAACGGATCTGGGTTGAGTAAAAACTTGGCAGAATCACAAAAAGTTTCGATACTCGAGTTCGTTCGTCACAAAAACGAGACTCTTTATGGACAAGACTGAGCAAATACGGTGACGACGCAAAATTAGGGAATCATTGATTGACGGTAAAACCGCTGACAAGTAATATTTGCGCATCTTCGATTTTGGATGATAGTCAAATCCCTATGTCGCAAATTTTAAAAAGAATAACTTTAACTTGAGGGAAATAAAGTTGTTACATTTATGTATTGTGTACAGGGTACACTTCAAACAAAATAAAGTCTTATTCAACAAATATCTATGTTAATATATTTTAATAAATATTTATTGTAAATGTATATGTTATAATTAAAAACTTTGACTTAAGAATTTCTTACATATCGTCCTCTTAAATCTAAAACACAATTAAAACTAATTTTAATACTAATATATTTTACATTATTATCTGCAAATTTCGTGACGTCTACGTTTCATTATATATAAATACACTCTTAACAATGTTTATAGAATACTACCAAGTCACGTAAGAACTTTGATCGGAAACATTCTATCACAGTAAGAACAGAACATAAAACATTACACCATTCGCTCGATAAAAGTAGCGCCAGAGCGTAGATCAATGAAAGGAAAATCGTTCTAAAACAAAAGTCAAAGCGTCCGGCAGTATATCACTTGTTGGCAAATAGTCCGTAGAAGTAAATCGTGCGTCCACGCCCGTATCAATGGAGATGCAGCGTCATTAAGTCGCTCCAATGCGCGCACGCTTTTGTCGGCGCACTGATAATGACAAAGGCGGTCACAGAGTATTTCGTAGATGTGTTTAAGACAAAGACTTTTAAGGCAGTTTTGAAGCGCAATTTCTTTATTGAACGGACAACCGCTCAAACGCACAAAAGTTTGTAACATTTAGTTTTATTTGTATTAAACCAAATGTTACTTAATAACATAATAAAATCATAAATAGAAATTAGAAATATTTATTATTGATGCTAAAGTATAATAAATTTGATGCTTGCGAATATTAATTGTCATAGTATTGTCTTTTATTAACACAAGTTTTACACATTTAAAGAAAAATAATTATAAGTTAGTTAAAAAAGTGTTTTCTTTAAATCAATTGTCATTCAAAAACAATTTCAATTATTATTATGTCGTAATATTGTATATTACTCGTAAATAATTTTGTATAGTCCGTTAACTAGAATGATTATTCTGTGGCCACAATTGTGATCGTATATTTTGTTTCGCCACCTTTTTCCGTTGTTGGAAGCCATAATACAAAATTTCTGCTCGAATAGAATTAGACGGAGGGGCCTGTTTTTTCAGATTGGCTCTTATATTATTTTCTAATAAGAATTTAAATTAGTGAAGAATTCCTTGGTGAAAATGTTTTACGGTGAATAATTTGTATCTGATGTTTAATAAAGACAAAAAGTGAGTTTAGCCTTTAAACCCGTTTTGATGTTCTAATACGAAATCTAATGTGCGTTTAAGTTTATATAAAATGCTTTGGTGTGTAATTAGAAAAAAAGAATTTTGTTATAAATTTGTACTAAAAGTACACCACCGTTTAGATATAGGCATACGAAACTGAAGATGGCTTTGGTTTAAAGCGCTGACAAAAAATTCTATAATCATAAATTCGCCTAGTTAACATTTAAATAACTGTTTATTCTTAAATCATTTCCAACGTACCTATCGTCATTATTAGCCAATATTTATGACTAATTTGTATAAGAATCTTAAGCCATCGGCTTTTCGATGTTTATCAAAGTTGTATAAGCAAATCGAATTCATAAATAAGAATTTAATATTATGAGTGGGTGTTGAATTACATGTTATTAAAATATTCATATTCCACTCATTTTTGACTGGGAAAAATTAATCCGGCGTTATATTATTTATTTTATGAATTGTTTGATACATAGATTTGTTTTATTTATATTTGTTGACGTGTGTTTTGATCAGAAGGTGTATTTCATTTGTAATAATAAAAGTTTTAAAGGTTAAAGGTTCAAATTTGCGGTTTAAGCTTATATTTTTATAACTTAACATGAGTTTATTGCCAATTTAGCGAATATAAATTTGAGAAAGGTTACTATTTACCACATAACATATACGATATAGACGACAGTATCTTGTTAAATGAAGACATTTTAGTAACTGTTTAAAAATACGTTATTTTAAAAGCAAAGAAGCGTCTCTGTCTTTTATCTCGAAAAAGTCAAAAGCTCGAATCGAATCCAGCATCATCGTCACCACTAGCATAACACAAATTAAACCTTCACAAACTCTACCACGGCCGGAGGATATCAATGTGCTGCATTAAATTTATTTCTAAATAGAGCTTTTACAAGCTTTTATATATGTAAAAAGTCAAGGTTGTATTCGCAGACGTCTCATTCTTATTCAGAAAAGTCGGAAAATTTTGTACCATTGTTCGCGGGTCCGTCACAATAGCACAATTTCTTAACTAGCTGTCTTTGTTCGACTAATGACCAACTTCAGGGCTGACCCAGTTATATAACGTATGCGCCATGTGCGAGGTACACATATTGCCAGGTATTTGCTTTAAGCTTGTCAAAGTTTTTTAATAAAATTCTGGAATATACGTTTTGTGCCTCCGGAAAAATGAACCGTCGAATAAGAATTTTTCTAATAATCTCATATTAACGAGAACTGAGACTTAATATAGGTAATAAATACTAAATATCATGTGAACTTTTTATTTTTTATGTATCCTTTTTTGTAGTTTAAGTTTGTTTATTTTGTTTTTTTCCCATTTAGTTTTGTCTCAACAACTATGTAAAATATGTATTTTTACACTTATTGCCTACCTTATCTTATTTAATAAAATCAAATTTCTTCTCACAGTGCTTGTCTGGAAGAGATCGCTCGAAAGCGATAAGGCCGCCAGTTGCCTTACGTTTAATTTAATTTTTATATTATGTGCAATGAAGTGTTAATAAATACATAAACAAGTTGAATACAACACAGGCAAAAATAAAAGATAAAAAGAATTGAGGTGTTCTAAAAAAATGTAGACACTACGCATTTTATACCTAATGAACGATCGAATTTTACGCGGACGAAACCATGAACCCAACACCAATATATAACAATTAAAGCCTTTTAATTATCTCGTTAATATTATTGTTAAAATTCACTTTATTGAAATGCATTTGTATTTCTCGCGTGCCCCAGCAGGGGGCGCGGGTGGCAATAACTTTAAATTAATATTCTGTCAGCGAATACAATTTTCGGCTGCGTATTTTATGATATCAATGCGATTCGATCGGATTTTGTGATAGTGAGGATACTGGAACGTGTTTGCATGTTTTGAGATAACGTGTCTTCTGATAACAGATCGGTTTAAATCATCGAAATACGATACCGCTGTTTAAATATTTCGGTAGGTTTATTATCGGTCTGAAAAATAATGTTACATTGATTTTAAATGGACGGAAAAGATTTGTTCTCTCACCTTATTACGATTGTGATTTGCATGAGGGTCAGAGAAAAAATCTGCGTCGGAAAATGGGGTCGAGAAGCAAGACTTATTAAATTGATGTGAAGGATTTTTTAAATCATAATATAAACTGATTAATCAAATTTCAAAAAATACGCATAAAAAAGCTGTTTCAGACATACTCATTTTGATTTTCTTTGTAGATATTTAAATCTGTTATTTCACTTATTATTTTTTCACAACGCTCAACAATAAATTGTAAATAAACTGTGTTTCGACCTAAATCAAACGAAAACTATGTGACAGAACTAGAACTTACCCCGGTTTAGGATTCCAAAAGGCTGTTTGTAGTTCTTTCATGAAATCCGGTAACAAGCCGAAACTTTGTCTTCGCCAGTGCCTTCTGTTTATACTGTTATCTTGTTCACACGATCCGGTCAGGACTTCACTCGGTGAATAATTTTATAAGCTGCTGAATTATTTTTGTGACTGCGTTTTAAAGTAGGATATGCCTTTTTTTGCTCTTGGAATGATAAATGGTCTTTTATAAATTATAAAAAACCATCCAGACTGTCTCAGTGTTTTCGCTTATTAAAAATGTATATTTTCTAAATTTGGCACTGTGAATTTCACACCTATGTTTTTCTATTGAATTATTTTTGCTTCTCCTATGTTGAATTAGGTAAGAATAGACGATATTAATGCGACCAGACCTTACTAAGCACTTTAAAAACAATATAATATTTTCCATATATATAAAAAAATCAACTGCTTCAAAAATCTCAATTTCTGAATGAAATAAGTGTAAACTGTGTGCAACTTGGCCGTTATGTCATTTATCTGATTAAACAAACCTGGTACGTTGGTGTAAATTACACAATAAATGTTTATATGCCACTCATATTAAAACCCCTCCTAAATACGCCAAGATCTGAAGATAGCCAGCCTATTGGCTACCTTCTCAGAATATTGTACGTAAGATCCTCTTCTTTTTTAATTTAAGATAAAGTGAAGCGTGAGAATATATATTTGATTTCATTGTATTTAAATATTTTTTCGTGCTTTTGTCTTTTGCTTTGTAAAGTTTTGGTAAGCTTTAAAAGCTTACGCATTTAGATAGATGGCCTTTCAGAAAGAACGTTTTAACGTAAAATACAAATAGTATTATTTAACAGAATGTGCTTTCAATTTGCGTAATGAAGACAAATAATGACTTATACTCGTGAAAAATACTAAAATAGTTCCAGCAAACATATCAGCAAGAGTAGGTATCTCTTAATAAATGTAGTTTTGGACATTTTCTACTACAAGAGGAGAACATTCATTTAACATTTGTATGAAAAAAATAAATATAGATAGTTCGTGAATACAGTATTCATTGAAAGTTTAATTTTCATTATAAATTAAAATAATAAAGCCCACTGTAAAACAATACAGCGAAATAAGGTAATAAATCTCGAATTCCTATTTTCTTATTATTTTACGAAGTCTATGTGCTATTAAAACAAAGGCCACATTAGCACAGCAAGTTGCAGGAAGTGGGCGGTAATGCCGCAACTTGATCGACGTACTGATATCCCCCAGTAATAATTAAAAGCTAAATCAGATAGTAATGTGTTATACGAACGAAACACCTACGCCCGATATTTTGTACTACTGGAATATGCAATTTATAGGCTTGCATTAGTATCTGTAGATAAATGTTTGGTTATCTATGAATGTTTCTGATACCGAAGAATTAAATTTACAAATTGTAACGATTTTTATTGTTACACCAGTAATAAAAGTTTTATTTATTTGATAGAATAATTATAGTGCGTGGTCATAAATTATACCAATAACATGAATTTCAAAGTAAACACTAAAGTCTAAATTAAATTACTTAAATGATTATACAAATGCAAAGGTACCCGAGCGCAGATAACTTATCCACAAAACAAAAAATGTTAACCTCACGAGTTATGCGAGCATTAAATCCAGTTCAGTCTGATTAGCTGTTTAAGGTAGCAGTTGTTATCTATGCAAGGTACAGAATATAATGCAGGCCACGATTCCTGTAGATTATAGAACAAAGTATTCTGTGCTATTCCGACTTATCACAGCTGCTTTACATTTTTTTACGCGTATCTGTGGTTAAAGAAAACCATGTGTTCGAATTTTAAAAAGCTCTTGGTTTTATCGCCACTGTTCAATGTTAAAAAAATATACAACATCGAACGAAAGCCTTAATGTTCATATACTATAAAGTTTCCCGTTTGTTCCTTAACCTACTCTTTTTGTTCTTATTTATAAATTTATAATTATAAAAACGTATATGTAACATATATTGTCATTTATAAAGTCATTCTTCAATCTCCTTATTCTTAAAAGCTGGGTTCTTTAATATAGTCGTAACAGACACCGATCTTCGTCTCTTTTTTCTCTTTCAACCTTAAGGTTGTATCACATCACGAGAAGGCACCAATAAAAAAAATCCGTCCTCCTATTTGCACAATTAGCACTCGCTTGTATGGCTTAGACACAGAGCAGTATTAGCATCAAAAATCGACGTAAGTAATCACCTCCTTGCTTAATAAGAAAAAAAAGATACAGATAATAGAGGCCGTGGTATCAAGGGCTGTAGCAATATTCGTTCTCTTTTTAAACTAGATATAAGGACAGATAATGTAAGTTCACATTAATAGATACATTCTTTATAAATTGGTAACTACAAGGTAACTTTTTATTCCTACAATAAGGACAAAATTTAAATAAAATAGCAGAATTTGTCTATCGATTCTTATTCATGCAGCAAGATCTAATTTGTTATTAAATGGGTCATTTCACCCTAATTTAAAGGCGAAGGGTCTCCTCGGAATCCATTGAATTTTAACTTATGCCATCTGATCATTTTAAATATTTAACAGGGTGACAAATGTTTCCGATGAAATGCTTAGAATTTTATATCACTTTGTTTAAAACCGATTATAGTTGATAGCTTTTAGATGCAAAGTACCTACTTATATTTATTTACCAAGTCACATTTTATTTTATTTTATATTTAATATATATGTATTTACAATATTTATAAGAAGTAAATTTAATCAGACATTTTGTTTGATATATCAGTATATAACAATTCGTAAAAGGCCGGCAACGCACTTGGGGGCCTTCTGGCAATGTAAGTCCATCTGTGGCGGGCGGTATCATTTAACATCAGGTAAGTCTACTGCCCGTTTGCCTCCTATTATATAAAAAAATAACAACAATGAAAAAAAATACTTTTTATAAATATACCAAAAATTACCAATTACCAAGTAACAAATTGATTGTTTTGTATATTTTGTGCAAAAGCTCGAAATCTGTTGTAAGAACAAAGCTATGCTATTTACTATTTAACATGATAATTTAAATAAAATTAATGTGTATACATATGCATTCCCAATAGGTATGCAGCGCCACACAAGCGTTATCGTAGCTGCATCGTACGAAGATTAAGGCTATGAAGGAGGCAAATGCATCGTCATGCCTCTGGGTTTGGGCTTTAAGATATAAGCGAAAGCGTATTAATTACGTAGATAAAATTGAAGTGGTGAAGGCTGATCACCTACTTGCGTGTGATTGCATTACAAATGATCATGAAACAGATACAGAAATCTTAGGCCCAGACCTAAAAAGTTTGTAGCGCCATTGATTATCTTAAGGAAGTAGTGTAAATAAATTAAACCTATATAAATACCTATCAACATTGTTTACAATAGCTAAACTCTACAATTCTAAGTTATTTTCCGCGAAATATACTAACGGACACATAAGAGATTTTGCACACATGCCTTGTAGCCTAAATAAATAATAAATTTTATGCAATATATACATACAAACTCATAACCTCTTTCACTGTTGTCGATTAGTAAATATATTTTTATACATTCCTTTTAATACACTGACATTCTTTTCAAAACCATGATTTTTGAAACCAAAAATTTCAAAACCATGATTTTTTCCTTCTGCCATCACGCCATTTTCCTTGGATTTTACCCATTATAAGTAATTGGTGGAAGTGGTAGAGGTAAACGAGGCCTGGGAACGCAACTTAAGTTATCAATCACTGCATAAGAAAGATAAAATAATACAAATATCTCCGGGCTAATCTTTGACCAGCCAAAACTTTGACAATAACTTCATAGAAGCTTTAAGTACTTAAACGAGTCACTACTCATTCAAGAAACCTTAAAGATATAAGCAGACATTTGAGAATACCTTTCTTGAGGCGTCTTTTTAATATACTACCTACATATTTTATAAAATTCTAATCGCTTTAGCCTATGCTACAAACCAAACCCTTACTTTGCTTTAAGCCTTAGGGAATGGACAAAATAAAAATGAGCAGCCTCCTTGTTGGCTTATCGGAATAGATTACTTTTTCGAAATGTCTTCAAGAGGATCGGAGAGCGGGTATATTTTTTCTAAATCTCCGCAGACTGTCCACTAAACATTTCTCGGTTAGAGATCTCATAAGGAAAATCGACATAATAACTGTAACTGGATTTTTTCCACAATCAAAATGCTTACGTGACTTTTTCGTAACAGAAATTGTTTTTTACTTCTTTTCGATCGAGCACGTACTAATGGGCGCGGGTGGGCTCGTAATCCTTATATTTAGGGTCAAACAATAAGCCTCAGCTATTTATTATGTTTGCACTAGTGTGGCATGGAATACTATTATATTTGCTTGTCAGTATTCATAATTGAGGTATTTAAATTGTACAGAAATAAGGCAAATTTAAGAAGTTACTATATGTAATAAACAGTTTTGATTATGTATAGACTAATTCATATTCTATACCATGAAACTCTTATTTGATTAGGTTAGTACCCATACTAGATATTATTTTGAGGTAAATGGTACTCGTAAATAATAGATGGATAAATACATAATTTAACACATTAGTATAACTATTAGCTGTTTTAGGTGATGATATGAATTATTGTTTTAACATATAATTCATAACATCACCTAATCAATCAATAAATTTCATCAATATCAAAATCATCATTAAATTAACTTTCATATATTAACTTTAGGTGATAAAGTTAATTTAGTTTAAAATTTTATTTACATATGAACTTATTCTATTATAGAAACCATACCTTTACATATTATTTATACACAAGAACCTACCACAGTGGTAGAAAGAATTATGTCGAAAACAAACCCTATTTTGTACTGGTATTTGTAGTGTATTTCGCTGGTCATTGCTTACATTGTGACAGTGTTTTATTTTTAAACTTCGTTATTGTAGGCGTTGCGTGTTTTCGTTTCTTGATATTGTTTCAACAAATTCTATTTTTGTTTTGACTTTACTTAACACTTAAGGATTTAGGTGAGAACTTAATTAATGTTTAGTCGCCAGAACAATGTTGACTTTATATTTTATATTTGAGAAATTATAAAAGGGAGCATTTCACTTGAACGGATGTCGTGATTTAAATTACCATTTACTATAGTAAAACTTAATGTAATCTGGATAGTTCTCTGATTAATCATTTTTTATAATTAAATTCACAGTTTTATAGTTGCGTGCGATAAAAAACACACCATTTGCAAACCTTCGAGCACCTTAAATTAATCTACGGAGACCATTAATATAATACAATAACTTTAATTTCCAATAAAAAACATCAACCATATGTTTGTAATGTGATAGCTTCATTTTTGAAATAATAAACTTTATTATTTTTCGCAACGGGGCGCCAACGTCGGGTTTGTCTACGCCTCGCATCAATACAACTACTAAATTGTTTTAATAGCTGTTGAAAATTGAAAGTCATTGACTTATTGTGGCTATCATCCCTTTAACAAAGAGATTCTTATCATGGGTGTTATAATTAAAAGCGTGGAATGATAATGGAAGCCTTTGTGTACTTTTTTGTATGGTCGAGTTTAGTCGTAGAAGTTGGAACTAATACATGTGTTTGACAACAAATCTTATTTGTTAACTTTTTCACTGAACTGTTATTTGTAACTGATTTAACCAATTTCATTCATATTTTGATGAGGCTGAGAATATGCTGTAACTATTACAACGTCGCACTAATAACATGCGCATAAGCAAACTTATAACGTGTGTTTAAAATAGTATGTACGTAGACTTATTTATCCCAGATAAAATTGAAAAAGTTAAAAAAATCAAAAGAAAATGAAATAGCTAACTAGTCAGCCAGTATTTTTTCTTTTTCTATAAAATCGTCATAACTCTTTCAATAACTGTAACAACGAATAACACTGTAAAACATATAGTTCATGTTTATGCCAGCAATGCAGCCACAGTAAGTAGTGGCTTGTGGTATTTAAAGGCCTGAATATTATAAAGCAACTATAAATAAATAAAAAATATTAGCTACGATACGATTTTTTGTATCTATTGTTCTAAATAATAAGTTCATTTTAATTCAAAGGATTATTGGCTGCACAGTCAAGATTTTTGAATATCACAGAATGTTGATGGCTTACTTGCATGCTTCCAAAGCCATATCAGTTTTGTCTTTGCAGCGCAATTATTATTTCAAAGCAAAAGGAATACCGTAGGGAAATAACGTGTATAGTGTTAGTACATAATTATTTGACGTTTAAAACTTATAAACCTTCAGTTTAAACAGGTCATTACCACTGAAATGTTAGACTAGCCACAACCTTGTGTAAGTATATTATTGCTACACCCTTGAGGTCTTTAACATTAGGTTTCTGCATCTGTTTTATGTATAGTGTTTTTATAACCTGTTGAGCTCGCAAACAACAGCTGTGTAACCAATTAATTAAAGGCCGGCAACGCACATGCGAACCTTCTGGCAGTGTCAGTGTCCATGACGGTATCACTTAACATCAGATGATCCTCCTGTCTATTGGCCTCTAATTTCATTAAAAAAAATACGATATGGTACAGACACTTAGCGTTAAATATAGCTTTGTCAAAAATGTCTTTGATTTACGGGGGTTATTGTATTTTCCTCACCATGTTTTCCTCTGCACTTCAACTTCGATGGTGCAATGTTAGAAGGGCGCAAGCAGAAATAAAATCTCTTATATGGAGGAGCCATGTCTTTATTTTAAACCTGAAGATTTTTAATTTTCATACAACGTTTCATATATAAGGTTGTGTTTCGAGTAGGTTAGTTCAGCATAGAGATATACAAGTGTGGTACAAATGCTGTGGCTTATTTCTCTTTACAGAATCATTGGACAGCGAAATTGCCTCAACTCAGGTAAGCCGCTTTCTTTGATAGAAAGAATGTAATACCAATGTTATTATATGGAATTCTTTGTTTATAATAAAAGGAATTGCTTGTATTAATCGATTCTTAGTTGGACTTTCAATTGTAGTCATTTATAACCGAGCCTTATTTACGGCAGAGCAGCATATACGAAAAAATATTGAAATCCCTGATACTTTGTGCAGAATGTTTTCGTAAGATTATCGATGTAAGTATTATTGTGTAGTTCTATCGCATCTGTATTTACTTTTAAGATATAATAGTTATGTGGAAGTAAACAACATATTTAATTAGGTTTAAAAATACTCCGAAATAAGTTCATACAATACATACAACTCACTTTCTTCTTTTATATACTATTAGAATCATACAATATTTAGCATAGTTTCAAATGTATGTATGTATAAATATGTTATCTTACGTAAGTACAATGTTAAGAATGCCGTACTTTATTCCACTTGTCACCTACAAATCTACGTGGACCCACCCATGTCTGGCGAGCGTCCTATACCATGTTACGGCGTCAAACATACAATTACACTTTCTTTATACCTTTAGCTAACAAGTGTTAACAATAAGCGTTTTCAGTATGTAGGTAATTGATAAAATCAATATTAATGATTAATATATTAAAAGTTTCTCCATATATGTATATGTGTTTAATACTTCAACTGTGTAAATTTCATAAACATGAGATACGTTATATGCTGTGCGCAATTAGTACTTGTTCACACGTTTATATACTTACCTTTGCTTTATCTGCCACTTTTTTTATATATTATATTACCATAATATATCACAATTCACAATAAATATATTTGAAACTCGCTAGCAGCTTATACCACAGAGCAAATAACACAACATTGGCATGACGATGTCCTATAAATAGGAGCAATCGATGAGACAATAGTAGGATCCGATCCCAAGAGAACAATGACTATGAGTGCTACAGTTCTTGTGTTAGAACTAGGCTAAGTAGGGCAGGTCTTAAACTGTCTCTTTGAACAACGCGGAAGGACGTTTTTTGTAAAAAGAATTCATTGTTCGAAAAGTTGATTTTTAAAAATAGAATTAAGGAACAAGTATCTATGAATAATGAAGAATAAAATATATTTTTTAATTGCTCTGAGTTGAAATTTGTTCAGTTTATAATTTCTGCGTAGGTATATGTTATTATGAATATTTATAACTTGGTAAGCCATTATGGTTCTTTTGTTATTTATGGCTACAACACATCATAAAACCGTTGGTAGCCTATAATAAAAGATGTATGTATGCAGATTTAATAGAAATAGAATCTCATACATGTTTAAAGGTTTTTTAATAAATATACGATCGAATAGTTCTTGAACAAAAAGATGGAATTAGCATAAGAAGTCGAAACACAAACAAATTCCTCTATACGATCTTAATTTATGACTGACGTGTGCAAGTTTTTACTGTTAAAATTATATTTTTAAATTATGGCTTAACCCGTAGGCTCAAGTACTTAATTTATTGCAATTAAGCGGAGACATCCCTTTTAATCAAAGGATCAAGCAGAAGCGTTCAGAGACAGGTTTAGACCTACAAGTACTAAAGTTATAATTGCACCTTGTTTAATTACGACAGTCTCGAGAGCTTTTTAGGTTAGTACTTAACACTCAAATTTTGCATTAAATTTTAATTATCTAAGTTGCTATCTCTTTGAAGTGCACACTATTCAGAAATGCTCTGTATTATTTTAATATTATATAGCTTATTGCGATTTTAAGTCATTTAATGAGCATCACTAGTCATCGATTAATATTATTAATTTACATATTATAAAAAACAAATCAGCTTTTATAAAAAAAAGGTAGATTAGATTCATCAATCTCACAATTCATTTTGACACAGTAGTTATCGATTATTAGTTGTGCTAAGAATCCATTTTGAACGCATTTTGTTTATACATCTATATATATAAAATTCTCGTGTCACAGTTTTCGTTGCCATACACCTCCGAAACGGCTTGACCGATTTTGATGAAATTTTTTGTGCTTATCCGGTATCTATGAGAATCGGCTAACATCTATTTTTCATCCCCCTAAATGTTAGGGGTAGTCCACCCCTAAATTTATTTTTTTATTTTTTAGACAAAATTTTTAATTTCTATTTTTTTATAATACAACATACAAAAATACATATAACCCCTCTACTATCAACCCCTATTTTTAATTAGAGTAGAAATTTTTATTGAACTTTAAAAATGTTTCCAATATAAATGATATACATGGCAAGACGATGTTTGCCGGGTCAGCTATTGTACTTATATATTTAACTACCTGGCCTATCCGTCAAGCTATATTTATTGGAATACAAGGATTTTTTAAATTTTTAAATCAAATTCTATAGAAGTATAGTTTTATTTCTACTCATAAACATTACATTCTTAATTTGTATTACTAGTCATTAATTTCAATTAATAACAACACTTTCAATAAAATTTTAACGAAAGATTTACACAGTACATTTTAAATTTAGAATATTAGCCGAGTTTGAGTTGCTCCTTCTTGTTTTATTCCTATTTATACAACCCTTTGCTATGTAAATACAAAATTCTGTGAGTATCGGTCGCCTGGCAAAGCAAAGCAAAGATGACGGTAATGGCTTCGGGCCTTGTCGGCACGGCATGTCATCCGGACGCCAGTCCACTTCCAGCATGCTTATAGAAGGGGCACTGCAAGGCAATATGGGGTACATAAACCTCGGCTGCACAGGGGCACGCTGTCCTTGCAATTCATCTGCGGTGCCCTGTGTCTATTTACATTATTTATTTGTCTATTTATTTATTTAGCGGTTCGAATCGTCGATGACCAATCCCTCTCCGAGCGGCTCGATCCTTTGGCGTTGCGTAGAGATGTGGGGTCACTCTGCATCTTCTACCGCATTTACCATGGAGAGTGTTCAGAGGAGTTGTTCGGATTAATACCTGCAGCTGAGTTTCAGCATCGGACGTCGAGGCAAAATACAAAATTCCACCCGTATCACCTCGACGTCCGACGTTCCACGACTGAGCGTTTCTCAAGGCAATTTTTGCCGCGCACCACCGCTATGTGGAACCAGCTGCCCACTGAAGTATTTCCGAACCAATTCGACTTAGGGTCCTTCAAGAAAAGAGCGTACAAATTCTTAAAAGGCCGGCAACGCACTCGCGAGCCCTCTGGCATTGAGAGTGTCCATGGGCGGCGGTATCACTTAACATCAGGTGAGCCTCCTGCCCGTTTGCCCCCTATTTTATAAAAAAAAATATCGACTGGACCCTGAATCCTGCTCATTATTTGTGGACAATTCGTCCGATTTTGTACTCGTTGCGAATCGCGCATTATCAAAACTGGTGCACTCTTTAACATTAACTTGAAAATTGTATTTTATTTTCAAAACTATACAAAGCCGACCGACACAATCACAGAAATATTCTCTCCATCACGAGCTAGTGGATAAGCTTTGGTTAGGTTTTGTAAAACCATGGGAACGTTTTAATATTTTGCATACATGAATATATTTAACGCTTAAGATTTAACAGATAATAAAACTTGATTACAGTGGTCAAAATGATGCAGCTGCATAAAGGGCGGGACGAATGTTGTTTGATTGATTCAGACGCACTTACAAGTATGTGGGAGGAATAATTTGTACTCTCCGCTTCTGGCGGGGATTTGTAACGCGATAGTACTTATGAGGATATGGTATTTGGATAATACTTAAAAAATTTAATACGAGCCAATGCTGTACATTTTGTCGAGAAACGGTTGTTGATATGTTACTCCTTTGCCTGAAGTCGTAGGTTCAATCCCCGGCTGTGCAACAATGTATTTCCTTTCTATGAGCACATTTAACATTCACTCGAACGGTGAAAGAAAATATCGTGTAGAAAACGGCTTGCCTTAGAAAAGTCGATGGCGTGTGTCAGGTACAAAAGACTGATCACCTACTTGCCTATTAGATTGACCAAAAAACCCAGCCCTAAAAAGATTGTAACGATTTTTAAAAAATAGTATTAGCAGATTTTAAATATTTTTTATAGACTTAGAATTTATTTTATATTTTACTTCCCCTTGACGCAGGAAACGTACAGATATATACTTACTTACATTTTGCGAGACTTAGACCGCCGTTAAATGATTTTATATTTTTATCAGTACCACGTAGAAATGATACATTTCTTGTTAGAAAATTGTAGGGAATGTCAACACCTGAAATTATAATTAAAAAAAAATATTAGAAATTATTCAATCCTCTAAAAATGTTGAATGAATGGTATAATATTAGTATCAATAAATCCCTACTACACTTTCGTTACAATATCGTATCGTCAAGTGACCTCGTTCATAGGACAGGTTTTACTATTGTTATTTATTAACAAAATATCACCAAGATATCCCAAAACTTTTCCTTCAAAATTTCGTTAACATTTTGAGTTATAAAATATTCCGAATTTAATCAAACTAATAATAGAATTCAGCCAGGACCTTTGATTTTGGTCAATATGTCATCGTAAACGGTTTTACTGTAAGTTCAATAGTCTCGGTACTTTTAACATACAAAAGACCACCACACGTCTTAATTAGAATTAGGTTATGAACTTTATCGTTAATTCATAAATTACAAAGATAAAATCACTCTACTCATAAATATAAATAGCTTATACGTTTCTCCGGTATCTTAAATACTGCTTCAACCGCGTAACATTAATGATAATTAAGAATGTCCGACGAAATAGTCAAATTCGTTCAAACGAAATTTCAACTTAGACATAAAAATGATAACGATTGAATGGGTGTAATTTAAGTCGAATTGTAGATTAGAATGCATTTTATTAACTAATCTAAGAGGCTCACATAATTTAGCTTGCTGTAATATTGTTGTTTTCTAGTAAAAGTAGAGGTCTGTCTCGGCTGGACATCATCTTTAGCTATTGTTAGTCAGGAATAGCATTCTAGTAGTAAAAAAATATTTAGTTAGTTCGTTATAAACTTACAAAATCTTCCTTACATTACTTTAAATTTGGTATTTTACATAAGATAAAATAGAACCGGGATGTTTAGATATTTATATTTTCGTTCGTTAATACCTGCAGCTGAGTTTCATTATCGGACGTCAAGGCAAAATACAAAATACCATCCGTATCACCTCGACGTCCGTCCTTCCACAACTGAGCGTTTTCTAAGGCAGTTTTTGCCACGCACCACCACTATGTGGAACTAGCTGCCCAGTAAAGTATTTCCGAACCAATTCGACTTAGGGTCCTTCGTACCAATTCTTGAAAGGCCGGCAACGCACTTGCAAGCCTTCTGGCAAAGAGAGTGTCCATGGGCGGTGGTATCACTTAACAACGCGTGAGCCTCCTGCCCGTTTACCTCCTATTACATAAAAATAAAAAATACTTCTTCACATACCTCGAATAATATACAATAACTTGACGCCAAATCAAGCTATAGTAATATAACAGTAGTTATAGAATTCGCATTCGAAGTGCTCCATGCGTTTTATAGATAGCAATTATCATTAAGATTTTGGTTCTTATGGTTCACTTTAACATGAAGTGCTTAACCTTCCAGATATATTTCTGCGTATTTAATAACGACATTTAGGCTACGTTATCACTATCTATTAGGTTACTATCAGTAATGTTAAAGCCAAGAATCTAACCATTCTGGGATGAATTTAGATCCAGTCAATGCATTAACGTAAATTACGTAGGCGGTACACAATGCACATGGTATCTCAGTTGTACTTTAATTTTATTCTAGAAATTAAAACTTTAAACCTATTGAGAAACCTTGAATCGTGTGATACAAGTTATTTAAAATGTTCTACGTAATAGACGCGGCTATATTACTTTACCATCTCCGGGCCATATTTCCATCACGCTTTGACAGATTGTCCGCTTGTGCCCAACCGCAAATGCTTACCAAAGATTTGCGAACCGCACGTTTCCCTGAAATAGGAAATTTAACTTGAGATTTCAAATTTATTTAATACGTTCACTCATAAGCTTAACCCTTTTAGTACCCCTTATAATATGCTTATCATTTCACTCCAACGACTGAGGTTTCTATATTTACATGTAATTTTTTGAGTAATAATTCGAAGTGTATATGTATAAAATATACCTATGACTTTTAGACGTAACAAGGGGCAAACGGGTAGGTGGCTAACCTGATTTTACGTCATACCGCCACCGCCCATAGACACTCACATCACCAGAGGGCTCGCAAGTCCGTCACCGGCCTTTTTGGTACGCTCTTTACTTGAAGGACCCCAAGTGGAATTGTTTCAGAATTGGCTCAGAATATATCATCAAGTTATCTCTAATAGTAAATTATTTATATGGCCGATTACAACTCATTCTTTTTGGCTTGTTGGAGCTATAAGAGTTACTATTACCGTTACAGCAAGAGTTAATATTATTTAAAGTTAATGTTTTATATGAAAATGTAATAATGAAACAATCATTCTCCTATGATCATTCCTTTTGTCACACTATAGTACCCATTTTGCCAGTTTACTGGTTGTGTTGTTAAAATTGTCAAATCAAAAGTGCGCGTCAAATAATTTTTTTAGTAAAAATTTGCCCGGCTTTAAAATACTCCATTCTGTTCAATAAAGTGTTAGAGTTAAAATTGAATTCTAAAAATTTTCAGGATCAATACAAATCTGCGCTAAAGCTATCAGAGTTCGTTACATTTCTATTCAACGTTTGATCAATATTCAATGCAAGCATAACAATATTCTTTTAAAACTAGTAGCGAGGGTATTAAATTCTGTCGCTTATATCGAATTACGAGAAAATGGTCGTAAATGTCAAAATTTTCAAAATATTTGTTTCCAATGCGCTTGAACAATACAATGTGGTTCTGACCATTAAATAAAAAGATCAAGATAGATAATACAATAGCTGAACATAAAGACATCATATCATTCCACAACAATAAACTTCTTTGGGCGGTTTGATGCACAAATATAAAGGAACTGAAGTAACACAAGATGTTTTTTCCTATGGCTTTCGAGTTGCTTTGTCCGAACGAGGCGTGATCAAAATACGATATAAATTTATGGTGTTTTAAACAAACGTATTCTCGTATAGTAAACATATTATAAAAGGGAATTTATTGCAACAATGGTATAGTGCCAATCATACGCCTATCATTAAATTTCCTTGATTAAATACGCATAACACACCGAAATGTTAATAAATAAAAGCATTATTGCAGAGGCGAAGGAAATTTAGAACTACTGGGTATATTCTAAATGTCCTTTTCGTCACCCAGGGATCTAGTAAAGAAAGGATTTAGAAACAAGGAGAAGAAATTCGTATAAAAATGTGGAACTTCTCACACGTTACTCACATTACACGTTAAATTATACAAAAACACATTCTATCTTTAACTATGGCACTTTCTACTGAAGCAACTTATGCCACTCAGCAACAAAGTCCTCATTGCTATTAAAATAGAATGTTACTAAGAACACTTATTCTATCCGTATCATTTATGACTTCTAGAGATTATACGACGGTAGCCAACCTAATAGAAAAGATAATACAAAATTGATGATGTTCACTGTGACACTTACTTAGTAACTGCCTACAAATTTAATGAACACTTTTGATGAATGATTGTGAGCTTGAATCACGTTAGGTACCCGTATATTCTTGGTACTTTGTTTACTATTTTGTCGATCCTGATTTGAATAAGCTGTGTTCAATTGAAATTATCGCTGATTTATGAGATAATGTTGAAGTTAATGTGTTAAAAGTTACATGTGTAAAGGAAAGAAGGAAAAAACTTGCAATTCCTAGCGAGAGGTAAAGCTGTCAGCTTTTTAATACTATTTGGATGGTTTAATTAAATTTCCGTATACATTTGCTTTTATAGACAATGAGGTAATTGACAATATTAGTTTTGCGCCATGACTGCTACCACCTCCTTCAATTAATAATAATGGGTAAAATCCATGATAAATGGCGTGTTGGTGGATGGAAAAATCATGGCTTCACCACTTTAGAGCCAGCCAAGCCAGCAAAGGCCAGCCTCCAGTATTGGAAAAGCGCAAAAGAAGAAAAAATTACGGCGGCGACCTAAGACATAATAACTTAAAATAAATATCCACTTTCGTTTATGCAGCCCATCTTTTTTTATAAGAATTTGATTTGTTAACACACGCCCAAGTTTTTCTTGCAGACACGTCACGTATACTTAAATTTATCGACCGCAAAGGCAAAAAATAATGTCGCGATACAGTCATGAACAGTAAAATATTATGACGGCACCCTGCAGCGGTATATTTGGCAAAATGCGGGTCTTTATAATTCTATGATACCATTCGCAGCTGACTATATTGTTATCTGTTTAACATGTGTCTATGGCTCTATTTATCAATTCGGTTTATGGGCTTTAAATGAAATTTAATTTCAAGTATTCGTTTCAACGAGACGACGCTATTCGTAAAACAGGTAAATTCAATCAAATTTGCTAGTTTGTAGAAGAAGTGTAAATTTACGATGATTAATTGTTAGGTTTTTGAAAGAAAATATTTTTTTATCGGATTAAAGCTATTTGTATAATTATAAACTTATAATTATTTTAGATAATTTTAAAATTACATTTTCATCTTCATCACCGTCATCTTTTAGTAGATACCAACTCCGGGGAAATAAATACAGATAACACAACATTCTCTACAGCTGTGATACTTTTGACATTCATCACCTTTTGTCTACAGTCACCGTGACCACACACGCTGTAAAGCACGCGAAACGTCGGAAAAATTTAAATTTAAAATAATTATAAGTTTATAATAATACAAATAGCTTTAATCTCTTAAAAAATTGTTTTCTTTCAATGTGAAAAAGCTATGTTAACCAAAGACAATGCTAGGTTAAAATATTTTTCAGAGTAAGTAGTGAACACTGAGCATTAGTGCTAGGTTTATAAGAAATTTTATTAAAAACATTTATAAGTGGATATTAAATTAAGTTAAAGACTAACTGTTTTTTTAAGTATTAATCTAAAAAAGTGTTATAGATATAATTTAAAAAAAGTATTGTATTATAACTCATCAGCAATCTTTCTGGGCAGGTAACTCATGTAGGAGGATCGTGGTCAGCTGTGGGCAGTGGTCAGTCCACTAATTTCGGCCCTACACTTATTTTACAACTGTGTATAGAAGGACAATGAGTATTTCTCTTGATCAGTCCATCTCTTTGGCCACGCAACAATTTTGCCCCCAGTGTGATCATGCTAAACTTTTCTAGATTTTCGTCGCCCCTACGCATTGTGTGATAATACGAAACAATGCCTTCAATTCGGTTCGTTCACATCAGCAATATGAGGTAGATACATTTTATATCTTTATTTTATTCTTTATTCACACTATACTTTGGCTTCCAGGGAATCGAGTCTCCAACCTCTTAAATACATTTAATAAATCAAGAACGCCATACTACAGGACTATTTCATAATTAAAAATGCTGTTCTATTAAGTTGAACATTTCTAAGAACGATATAATAATCTTACAAACTTTTACCTGAGATCCTAGGAACCGCTTCACTTATTAACACAATGTACGTGAGATAACTATACTAAAACAGCATTTAGTTTCAGCAAACGTGGAGGAATCCCTTGATAAAAAGATAATTTACGAGCTATTATATTTAATACCAAGCCGTCCTATCGCACGCGATCTGGACAAATTAAACATGTAATATGAAACTTGAAACTTAAGAGAGGACATCTTTCTTTATCAAATCTAAGGCCACGTCAGAATGTTAATGAATTTATATTTTGAAATAAAAACTATAAAGTTACATCGTGTTATAAAGACATTTAGATTGATAATTTTGGAGAGATAGATATTATTTTACAAACACAGTTTAAACGAGTACCTCCATCACTTTTTATTACTTTATTTAGTTCTTTTTATCTCTGTTACCATAGGACTTTTTGAATGCATTCAAATAATTTCAATAAGTGTATAATTCTCTGTTAAGTAAGGCTAATTAAAATATATACGCACACAATAAAATATTAAACAAAGGACCACGTTCCGAACCACCGGTCAAACAATTGAAATACACTCGAATCAGCACTTATGTAGCCGCAAGCTCTCGTCCAGCAAAAACCGACCATATCGAGTATACTTAAAAAAATACCAGGTGCCTAAAAGGCCTCATTGTTCCAACGGCGAGATTAATAAATCTTTGAGCAGAATATCTGAGATCGATCTCGCGGGATGTAAGCCTCAGGCAGGACGTTATACACAGCCCATTCAGATGCCACGGTCCCACCAAACACGGCCTTTGTCATGACAAAGGTGTCGCGAAAAGAAAAAGGGGACTATCGCCGATCTGCCTTATCAGATTCGGTTCCCTTCCGAGGTCTCAATAGGACAGTGTTTGAATGCGGCTCTAATTCCCCCGGTTATAATAAACGGGGAGCAATTTACTTGTACCGCGTGCGTTGCAATAAAAAGATAAGGCCAAGTTGCGGATAACTTATCAGAAATCTCCGCTCGTGTGGTTTGAATAGAAATGATGCCGCATGTTTAATTGTTACCAATCTTGTCACAATATCTTCGATGAAATATAATACTGAGATTTATGATTGGATGTTAAATTTATGTGAGCTTCACTGGTTAAGTAGAAAATTAAAGCTCATCAAATTTAATTATTTTATTTATATTATTTTATATATAAGGGGACTGTACCTATAAATTATTAGTTTTATCTACTAAGTAACGATTTTTTCATTAGAAGTATATCAAAAGAAACTGGTATTGTCACTATTAATATTAGATATAGTATGTTATTTCATAATATTGCTCTAAATGTATCCGATTAAATCTCCTTGTTTCTATAATATTATTGTATCTAAAATAACATTTGACTGCATTTGAAAACGATAAATCACTAAGCTTAAATTGATTGATGCATGTCCTGTACAATTACAAACATTTTTCCGTCTCGAAACCGTCAGTAACAATACTAACAATTGGTTCGATCAAACGGAATATTAACTTCGCTTGTCATTTTATCTACGATGTAAAAATAGATTTAAATTGTATTTTGGTCTTTATAACAAGTGAATAGAGTTCAATTTATGCATCTATTTAGAAGGAAAGTTATGATTTATGAGTAACTCCCAACGGGTTTTGATAATCTTATAGAGTTACTCAGAGGTGCACAATGCTACCTAAATTAGCCACGGACGAAACCGTGTGTGGTATCAAAAAAGTTATTCAAATAACTATAAGTCATCCCATTAGAGACTTTTAAGTCTCTGTTTACATATGCCTCTGATTGTATAACGTAGATAATGGTGTTTGTCGCTTCAAACAAGTACGTATTAAGTATGCAATATGTTAAAAAAAAAACATTTAACGGTTAATATTACAAAACAGTTAGTATGGGGTTCAAACACATTTAAGTATTCAAAATGTACAATTTTGTATCTCCATTATAAAGCTGTCTACCCATGCTGTACAGCATACGAAATGTTGAACGCGCAATTACTATGCCTTTATGCGTTAAGGTATTTTTTATTTTGAAATCATCAAAAGTTTATACAGTAGAAATAATAAAGGTAAAAAAAACTTAAATTTATCTTAGCTAGTAAGAGTTAATACAAACAATGCAACCCTCAATAATCTAATAATGTATGCCATACTCCCCTTATGCTGATATAAGTTCACCTATTTTTAATTTTTAAAAATGGAACTAAACGAACACTTGACAATCAATCTGTCACGTTGCGTCTAGTAATAAAATCCCAAAAAGTACCATTATTCAACCCCATTGTGGCAAGGTCCCACTGAAGATTACCGGATAACATCTTAACGTCTCTCGAGGGTAGGTAACATTCTTCATACAGAGATTTTTATTCGATAAGCCCCGGAGTCATCTATAAAACGGTTAGATATGCGCGCATTGTTATAGCTTATCTACCTGCAGGCGAGAAAATTCTAAAAATTTACACATAAAATTGAGTGCCTAATATATTCTTAATTGTTTTGTTTATATAGAAGCTAAATAATATATAAATTATAAGATGACCATCACCCATTTCGGATAATAAAAATTGTCAAAGTTGTATGTGATTGTGCTGTGATTTGTCACGAGAGTACCTAATCTTAAGGAAAGACATCGTCACATAGGATGGATTATAATGCTGAACAATAATTTATTATTTTTCAAATCTATGAAGATACATTTGGATTAAATATGTAAATATATACAATGCTCGAATAGTTTGCACTTTTGTGCTTATGTATACACATTTTTCTATTTTGTTTTACTCAAGCCATAACGAGATAGGAATGAATAAGTACCATTACCCGCCACTTATCTCCGCTACCGGTTTCAAGTGCAGTACACTTCATTACTTTAGACGTATCATTTTTTTAATTATCAATGAGATATTGTTGTTTATCGCGTGTTTAATAGCCTGGGTTTCTGTACAGTTGTGTGGAAAAGTTAGTTTACGTAGCAATTGGTTTTAAGTCGCGTTCGTAACTGCTTGAAGTTTTTTTAATCATTCAGTAATTTTAATCTTTGTATTTCTCGTATTTACTTAATTCAATAGAATGTCGTGTTTCAATGGGGTGTAGATTAATTATATTTAAATAATAAAGTACATAATAATTTCTACGTTACATTCCCATTTACAAAATATCATTTCACATCTTATAAAAATCAGATTGATTTCACTTATGAAAATATCTAAACTTAATATTATGTATATTATTATAAATTGAATATATTTAAAGTTGTGTTAAAGAATATAATAAAATAAAAATCAGCGGCGCTACAATCACTTTAGGTCTGGGACTTAGATTTTTTTAAAGTATATCATGCTCATTTTTCATTCTAATAGGCAAGTAGGTGATCAGTCTCCTGTGCCTGACACACGCAGTTTTTGGTTCTGAGACATGGCGATTTTTTCCCGATGTTTCCTTCACCATTCGAGCAAATGTTAAATGCGCACATAGAAAGAAACTAACCTACGTCGTCCGGATGAGAGGCGGAAACCACTTGGCCAACACTGCTTGCACTTGAAGAATACATGCATTATTACTATTGATATTCATACTCAATGACTAATCACTTATGAACCGGACTATAGCAGCGAAATAATCTCAAATTCCCTTCGCGATGAGCATCTATTTACTTTTTATTTATTGACATTCCTAATGTACCCAGACTGCTATTCATCATGCCGGTCCAAGATAGTATTGTTTGGAATAGGCATAATGGATTATTGATAAACGTGGGTGTCCCTAATCACAGACTTTCTATAGGTTTAAGATGAATCTATATTGTGGTAATGAGGCCGGCAATCGAAATAAGTGGTCATTTCAGATGTCTTTTATCGTAACGCTATTATTTAGATTGTGGAGTACTTTCCGATAGAAGATCCGGTTTTAGGAAATACTTTTATTGTATCATAATCAAATACTTATCAGAAACCTTTTTTTCTTATTGAAAACTCACACACAGACATTTTAAATCAGTAACTCATAAATGTCATAATTCATAAATGTTTAAATCTATATTGTTTCAGTAATAAAATTACATTTTGTGTTTTGACATATCTTCTTTAAAACGTTGCTTCGAATGTAATTGATTCTGCTACAGATCCTTTTCATTGTCGTTCTTAATCAAGAAATAAATAATGACTAGTATAATTAAAATTATATGTATTTTTTATGTAATAGGGGTCGACGAGTAGGAGGCTCATCTGGTGACCCATAGACACTCACATCGCCAGAAGGCTGGAGAGTGCGTTGCTGGCTCTTTATGAACTAATGCGCTATTTTCTCGAAGGAACCTAACTCGACTTGGTTCGAAAAACTTCAGTGGGGAGCTGGTTCCACATAGTGGTGGTGCGTTTCAAAATTCCATTACTGAACGCTCAGTAGTGGAACCACGGACGTCGAGGTGTTACGGATGGTATTATGTATTCTGCCTTGACGTCCAGTGATGAAACTGACATTCATACTAAGGTGATCTTTTCACATCTGTACTGGCTAAAGTATTTATAAACTCTGAGTATGGCTGCTCTCTGTAAATAAATTCCGTAAAAGGTGTGGCATAACAATAACTGGATTTTTACTTCATTAAGTGCAGTCCTGAATGCGTTACCGTTTCATAGTTGCAGTAATTATTGAAACAATGAAGTAAGTGCGGCAACCTATCTGGGCAACCACTTCGCAATTACTTTGCCTCCGACCTACTTCGTAGAATAGACATTCATTAAGGCCCATTCACTCATAATATTCACGCTTTTAATTAATAGACGCAATCAGGAAGCACCGACAAAAAAGGAGTTCAATTTGCTTTGATGTCTAACCAGAAATATGGTATTTTCGTTATCTTGAAAATAGAATTCGCGCGGCTATATAATTAAAATAACTGTTTGGAGCTTGCTATGTGGAGTGGTTTTGTTTAGGTAAATTTCAAATGTTTTTAAAACAAGTTCTTAAAATATACTTAACTTTTTAAAGTTATTATAACCAAAGATCAAACTTTACCCTGTATATTAAAAAAGTCAAACAATGGACCAATTTTAAGTCGTACGTTATGTAGGGATGAAAGATCCAATTTAAAAATTGAACCAGATGTTCGTGAGACTATAAGTTACTATGACGTGAAATGAACTCTAAATCTAAGAGCAGCGCCAAAAATTCAATTACTATGCAGGTTTTAAGTTGTCTTTTTCGCTGTCATAAAATCCCATAATATCGTGTGTAGTTTGCTCAAAAAAGTAAAGTAAATATTAGCGATTTTGACAATAAAGCTTTGATGAAAATTGGGAAAAATCTAATATAATTAAGTTATTAGAAATCTCCTTACGTAGGTATTTTTGTCATGGCCTGAAAGATTTCAATTATAAGACTGATTGCATAGTTACTGTGTTCCAAAAAAATAAACATATATTATTTTCTTGCGAAATATACAATTCAATTAAAATCTTCCGTTAAATTTGCGGCTTAAAAACGTCCATCTGATATAAAGGCACTGGACTCATGAATAGATAAAACAAAAAAACTCAGTTTCAAAACCAGTTACGTAGTTCAGCTATTCACTTGAGAGTTAATTAAGCTCTGAAAGCATTAGTAAAAAGGCCCTGAAACAGTATAGAGAATTTACAGTTATGCGTTTTAAAAATATTTTCATTACTAGACGATACTGTAGTTTTGGGTAAAGTTCTACAAACTTTGTGACGGGAAGGCCCTGTTTCTAAGGTAGTGAAGTAGTATAAAACTCTCAACCCTTTTAATCGCTAAGTTTGTTTGTTTTTAACAACTTGTTCTGCATGACATGCAGTGGTTTTGATTCTTATTTTTGATACAATTATAACAACGATATTTTCTAAGACCGAATCGAGTAAGTGACGCTTAGGAACAAGCACACAAAGTCTTAGATAAACAGCAATCAATAAAGCCAACTGTTAAATCTCTATAAAAATCACTTTTAATATACAACATAATCACAATTTCATGAGGATAGGAACGGAAGAACCACTTTTAAAAGACGTAACGAAAGATGTACGTAATCTTGAAATTGTGTGTGTAAATTCAACTCACTTTTCTTTCTTCTAACCGCATTTTGTGATTATCATATTTCTACTGTTATTTGTTTGACCTCAAGATTATGTGACCCTTAATGTTATGGCCTACATTTTAAGTATACCGGTTCGATTGAATCTTATCTGTGTTCTATATTAAATTAAAGGAAATTACAGTATTTCCGTCCTTCTCTCTTTGATTTAGGGCCTTATATTTTTTGTAAATGTCATGTAGAACATGGTGTAAAGGTTGAAGCTTCTAACAAATGTTGTGTGAAAGAAAAACTTGACGATTTAAAAGAGTAGCGAAGAGTTTATTGCCAGCTCTTCTCTTTCGTTCTACGCCCTTGATTTGAGAATAGGCAGCAAATGTAAATTAGAAGCATTTCATATACATTTCTGTTTTTGAAGTATACATTCTGTTACCTATATGAATAAATGATTTTGAATTTGAATTTAAAAAGTATCCATTATAAACTACAACCACACAATTTATGGAATTTTCCTGGCAACTCGGTGTAATTAATTGGATTAAACTAGATTTTTCTTCGCTGTAAATCTACAGTTAATGGTCGCGTAGTTCGAAGCTTAACCCTGTCGCTATTTATTAGACACGGATCTTAGCACAGTTAAACTACGTTGATACAAAGATAATATGTTTTTCAATCACTGTTTGTGAATAAACTGTGGTATTACAAAAGCTTCGAATACATCGTTTCAATATGAAGCGTAGTCACCGTGTGTTTTATTGATGTTGAGTTTTAAATAAAAAGACGCGAATTCAAAATTTTAAAATACAGAGCGACATTGCTTTACGATTTTTGTAAAATATTATCTGTAGTTTTACTTTAAAATGTTCATAGGCTTATTAATAATAACTATAGACAAAAGCTCATTATAAAGGTCCACTTACAAATCTGTGGCAGGGAAATCAATCAAATGTTATGAAGCGAACTACAGAGGAAATTGGAGTTATTAATTATTGACGAGTTAATGAGGACTTTGAAGATAAAGTGCACTTTGTATCTGTCATCGAAGAATAGCTCTGCTAACAAGATGAGGTTGTTTGCTTTCCAACAAGATTGGGAATTGGGACCTGAACTCGTTTGAATTTGATTAATTTCAAATGAGAATTATCAATGATAAAAAACGTTTGTTTTGCAATCTTTTTTCTTAATTTTTCTATGTTAGTCATTTATTAGGTTGTTTTATTTTTATTTTATAGGAAGTATTTTATGTGCTCAGTTAAAAAAAAAACGTATATGCTGAGCGTATGAGTTGGTATGCCGGGGTAATATAAATATTAACAATTTAACGACATCGCAGAAAGCTTTAAATTTAAATTCCTTATACGAACTGAACAAACTGAGATTAAGTGAGCTTTTGACTTACACTAATATATTTAATGGCACAGTGTTGGTTATGTGACTGGCGTGCGACTCTCCTCCCTGTACGAGACCCGACTATGCCACACTTTCTTTTCATGTGCACATTTAACATTCGCTCGAACGGTGAAGGAAAACATCCTGAGAAAATCAGCTTGCCTTAGACCCATAATGCCGAGTCTGATCACCTACCTGCCAATTAGATTGACAAATGACCATGAAACAGATACAGAAATCTAACCTTAAAAGGCTGTAACAGCACTGATTTAAATATTAATTAAAATACCAAAATTTAAAAGTCATCACATTGTTCTCAAAATATCCTTTCGGCGCAGATAAATTGTTTTCACTTGTCCCGAACGTTACTTGTTCATTAGCGTTAAATAAATTCATTAATAAGCCGGAGACAAGTCAACGAACAATCTATAAATCAAATAGTGAGGGGGTGTCAAAGACAAAAGGACTATAGTGACATTATGTAATTGACATTGATATATATAATCGTTATATAG
Source organism: Pieris brassicae (assembly GCF_905147105.1). Lineage (NCBI taxonomy): Eukaryota > Metazoa > Arthropoda > Insecta > Lepidoptera > Pieridae > Pieris > Pieris brassicae. Next base: position 17,948,303 of record NC_059672.1, read on the forward strand.
CACTCCACTTGTGTGTATTAGTAATATAAGCACTATTATAAGAGACCTATGCGTGGTGTATAGCAAAAGGAGCAGGCGAAAAATAAATGGGTCAAATATAAGTCTTTCTTCCAACTTTGATTTAGTTCCCTTTGGAGTACTTTTGGGCCGTAGCGTTCTAGTGCACAGGTGCTAATTAAAGATTTAAGTAAGCGGATAGTAGGTGACCCCAGAGCTGGTACTTTCTACAGCGAGGACATACTGCACCTTAAAGGACAGCATTAAAGGAACACTGCCACAGGGACAAAACTTTTTTAAATTTCATATATAAATAATAATAAAAAAAATGATAAATTAGTTATATTATATTAAAAAATATTTTTTATTATTATTTCATTACAATGTAGGTTCTTGACCTATATTCAGAATACTGTATATTTTTGTGTTGAAAACAAATTATGTAAGGAAAGCTGAAGCAGCGTCCCCTATATTTTTGGAAATCTTTAGAAATCGTACTGTTACGAGATATTATTACTTTTATGACCTTCCCAAGTTGCAGTTGAAGGCAAACATTCAGATGGTTAATGGAATTCCACTTTAATAAACTCCCCAGATCTATAACTTTGATTATTTTTATAGTATCTGCTTTTTGTACCTAACACTTTTTCTCACGATGTTTACCTTCTCCGAACTCTTTATTACATAAATCATATACTTGCCTTTTATTAAGATAAAAATCTATTTCAATAAACTCAGTCACCTGAAGTAACTTATTTTAACCATAAGCCGATTTGAAAAGGTCGTTACGAAAGGCAATGTAGCGAAGGCTCTTGGGCTATTTATCTGCGTTACGCACAAATATCGACAATGTTATCTGTAATGTATGTGGTATTATTGATTTTCTACATCAATATGTTTAAAACAATAAATTTTACGCTTATTCAGCTAATACAATACATTAATAGCTATGTTAATTACTGAATTAATATTAAACTGTTAATTACACATATCGAATTTAATTTTTACGTAAGTATAAAACTAAATACATTTGTGATAAGAAATCTGAAAATATTATTTGACTTACCAATATTCCTCTTCCTTATTTTCTCTTTAACTCCATTTTTATTGATATCCACTGAATATTATAAGGGCTTAAATTGAACCCAATATGAAGCCAAGTCTAAAAATATGAGGCACGGGTCGTTCAAATGCATCATAGGATTGCAAAAACTTCTATACTTTCGAAAAAAAATAAAGTCCGTCTATCGAACTTCGTACCAGCAAACAATTAAAAAAAACCACTAAGCCAGGGCAATGTCTTTGTATTTTGTATGAAAATATACACATATCAGGAATTCGTAAATGTTCAATGTGCCCTTTACTCCTTTGTGTTTTGCCAACGACCTTTCAGATTAGTCTTAATTTAACCACTGTACGGCTTCGGTTTAGCCTAGATAATCTACGATACTAAAGTGACATTCCACATGTGTATTTATATTTAAATGTATTATTTGATTCCTTTTAAATTTATTTTAACTATCATCATATACATTACGATTTTAATACTGGTATTACGCAAGCACATTTACAGCAATATATCTCCCCCCCCCCCCTTTTCTCAGCAAAAGTAAGCAAAGCTCGCAAAAATAATAGTACAAGCCTGAATACTAATGTATTGGGTTTGAAATAGATGTCAGTTTATTAAACAGTAGAAACATTTGTATGAATACATAACATGCACACGATGTAGGCGATTTAAAGATTATTAAGTAGGTCACTATATATTTTTTAAATCATTAAATGAAAAGGATTGCCCACTAGTTTTGTAAGCGAAAATGGTTTTCTTTGACAGAGACGTTGCAGGTACACGCGAAAATGTAGCTAACATTTAAAAGAACTTATCATAAAATATATAAGGAGTAACAATTTTTTATTAATTATAATAATAAAAATAACAGTTTATTTACATCACCAACAAAATAGGATAAGAAACAAACGAAGTAAATGGACGGTCTTTGTGCTAAAAACGCTCACTTTATTAGGAAATAAAAAAAAATATTTATTTACCTACATTAATTTATTATTATGGCTAAAAGGTATAATTAGCACTTACAAGAGACAATAGAGTAATCTAAACATAACATTTGAAAAACAAAACACGCTCTACACACGCAGATGTGTACGCTTCGTAAAACTTAATTAATAAGGAAAAGCTAAAATTAATTAGTTCCATAAATTACTAGGTGTACTATAAAACTCTATTCAGCTCAAGCCGAGTTGAAAAACCCTTCAAGGTTGGAAAAAGGGACCTATTTTCATTCGTAGAAACGCTCAGTCGCCTGGGGATTAACACAAATGGTCTTTGAATAGCGTCGTTTTGTTGAAAAGAAAATCGTTTCAGCTCAAGAAAATGCTTCTATTAACTATTTATTTAGCTAATAGTAACGATTCGGTGTTATCTGAGCGCGGAGCGTGACTCTCAACCCTGATGGTCGGACATAGTAAAACAATTTTATAAATTTACAGTTTTACGATGCCAAAGATGGTAACTTTTTTCAATACAAATATTATGAAACAATGTTTGTATTGAAAATGATAATGATACAAATATCCAAAAAGTTTTCTTGATTGAATAGCGCGTTTTATTTTTAATTGCTTATTCAATTTGGGGATTTGTTCGTAATAACAAAAATATTATACGTGATATTATATACCCTGGAAATGAAATAAAGTGGATAAAAGAGCGTAGGTATTTACATAAATTTTATAAATAATTAAATATAATTTAAATTTTCTAAAGCTTTTTAATAAAGTTTATCGCGATGAGCTTACTATTAAGCTCTTAGCCGCTTCAATGACCTTAAGAGAGTTGTAGATAAAATCAAAAATTAATTGACTTAAAGATACTTAAAATCTCAGACCCCAAGTTAAAACAATAATCATTGTGTGCCAAGTCACGATAAAAAAGTAATATTTGCTGAATAAAACTACTATCAAGATGTTTGGATCAACAGGGCTGTCCATCTATTTATTAGAAATCAATATTATTTATTCATATAGGTAACACTATTGAGACGTCAATAAATCATAAAAAAAAACAACTAAACTCAAACTACTTCTAAATTTAAGTTTATGGCCAAAAAAAGCTGTTAAATCCATGGTCTAGAATATATGAGAGTAACGCAGAGACATATTGTAGCAAATTTGGTAATCATAAAAATAAAATAATATATTATTTACGTATTTGGCAGTTCGTTTATTAATTAACAAGAAATAAGTTTACTAATAGAACATGTAAATTTTTAAACAGTTTTTACACATATAACTTGTTTGTGATTATTTTTAGGTGTCCTCTTTGGTGAAGTTAAAACTTGATGGTCATCAAAGTAATATAAATGTTAATAATATAGTAGTAACATTGGCAACCTTAGTATGGCAATCTTCGCCCAAGTGACCCAAGTCTTTGTTATAAAGCGTGAAATCGAAAGTGAATTTTATGAAATATCTAACATGGATCTCTTTATGAAAGGAGAAAAGTTTATCTGAAAACGAAAGTCGATAAATCGTTTCGATCACGCTTAGCACGTGCTAAGTGAAAGCAGATTCACGATATTGCTCGCAAATCCAACATTTAGTTCAAATGTTGAAATAACAATGCTTATAAGACAATTAAAGCGTTGTAGTGGGACATTTCTGCCTATTAAAAATGATAATAATGGCAATGTTCTTAACAACTTTGAAAACAAATTTTATTAAGATTATATATTATAGACTTGATCAAAGTTAAACGAAAAAAGACCCACAGAGTACAGATAAATTATTTTTCTTTATACTGTAAAACATGACCCTAAAGAACGTCACAAATAAATAACAAGGTAAGAAGCCTTTATAGTGACAACAAATAACGCAAACTAAACTGATGGCGTTAAATAAATCGTAATGTCATCATTGTAGTAAAATTAGATAAACGAAAATCTATATATTTTAGATTGTCGCGCTGCTTCGTTGGCGTTAAAAATAAGGCTTCGTCCGAGCCATAAATTGAATGAAGTTGAAGTTGAGTGTTATTTTTATTCGTGAAGATTTATTATGACGTCATATGCAAAGGTAGTATCGGTGGAAGGTTGCTGATTTATAATGGAGCTCGAAAGAGGTGCCGCTGTCCCGGTTAATATCTTTGATTTATGAGGGACAAAAGTTCATACCGAAGGTAGGCAATTTACATTATCTTCGTGAAATCTGTTTATTTTCCAAGTCTAGGACTATTATCATATTTTATTTGAATTCTGTAGATTCCTATGTTATATAAAACGTGAGTATTGTTTCCAAATGGTATATGCTTATATTAGAATTTCCTTTATTAACTTTAAAATTTGCTTATAATAAAAAGATATTTCTTTGTAGAGATATAAATAAAATTATTACAACGGTTTACTAACTAATTACTTAGTCTGGCCATAAATACGGATACAATGAAAAATTAACAAAATATTACATTTGAATTTAGAGCTGTCATTTAATATCACTCTTCATTGGGTTTTCTCATCTTGGGGCCAATAAATTGTACAGAGAACCTAATCGCTGTGATTGCATTACAGCTAAATGCAACTTTTAAAACTCTCCATATGTTTGGTATTAGTAAAATGTTTGAGTACCGGGCTATTAATAGGTACAACGAGACCTCCTCTGTTTGTGACAAAAAATATCTGGCCGACCACGTAGCGTTCGTACGAAAAAGGTGGTCAAAGCTGTAAGGGAAAGAATTCGAAGAAATCCTGTCTGAATGAAGTATTTTATCTCGGAATATGAAGATAATACCTAAAACCATGTCGCGTATTTTAAAAGATGACTTAGGACTTGTAGCCTATAAGAGATGTACTAGTAATTTCTTAACTGATATTTAAAAAAAATAGGGTAAGAGCAACATTTAAACAATGAATATGCTCAAAGCTCTAAGGAAGCTTTCCAATAAGTCGACAGTGTGCAACGTGGGCACTATCCGACTTCAGTGATGGTTTGGTGGGGTAGCTATGAAGGAGTGACTGAGCCGTACTTTTATGAAAAAGGTATCACAACATCGGCACAAGTGTACCATTCTTAAGAAGGTAGTGAAGCCCTTAACAACACCATGTTCAATAACCAAGAATGGTCCTTCCAAGACTCGGCGCCGGGTCACAAAGCTCGGTCTACGCAGTCTTGGTTGGAAACTAACGTTTTGGACTTCATCAGAGCTGAAGACTGGCCCCGATCCCGATCCGATCTCAAGTCCCGATCTTAATCCGCAGGATTATGATCTATGGAAAGTTAGTAGAGGCTTGCTCTAAACGCTATAATAATTTGTAGTCCCTAACACAATCCGTACGATTGGCAGTGAAGAATTTTCCCATGGAAAGAGTGCGTACTCCTATTGATATCTCGTCTCATCGTTTTGTACTGGACTGTATTGGCAATGGAGACCACTTCGGATATAGTTTTTATATTGTTTTGATATTTATGTGTAAAACTTGTTTGTATGTAAAAGTATTTGTTTTTACTTTGATTCAGTATTTATGGCTAGACTAGGTATATTTCATGATTCTATAATAGGTATTAATTTTAAGAGGGTCTTGCCATTTCTTTAATAACTAAAATGTTTTGACATCGTAATAGAATGAGACAGATGGAGACCCGGGACCCAAACGCAGAACCCCAGGGTTATAGGTTATAGGAATCACTTCATAATGTATAAAACAGTATTTCGTTAGCTTTTAAAATCACCGTATTAACTGATTTTTCTCTCACTATATCAAAAATTGTACCTGAAAATATGAAACATGGCTGCTCTTAATTCATCTACGAGCTGAATATTCTACCCATTCATGCATAAAATATTTTAACCTTATACACTCTACTTTTACACTTTAAAAAGCTAACTCAACTGGAAAAGTGTGAATGAAGTTTAAAGGTTTCATGTCTAATATAACGAATATATAATTCTGCTTTGATATTATATTCCGCTAGATTTTAAGCCCCATTTTCAAATAAACTATCACTCGAATTGCACATAGCAACAAAAGTACTCCTCTCTCTTTTCATCAAAGCATTAAAACAGTTTGATCATAAGAGATAAGCTACATAGTTTAGAGTGCAATTAGACGTATTATGCTCTTATTAATAATGTGGAAGTTATTTGTGTCTGCTGGAGTCATATTTTCTACTATTTTCTACGAATTCGGTTGAATTATAATTATTAATATTTATATATTAAAATACTCTCTTTCTCTCTCTAACTCTTACTTTATAAAAATCTGATTATCGTAATTACCACAAATAAACTGCCTTTTGCACTTACACAAGTGAAAGAACTCTAAATTTTTCAGTTAAACTTTAGTAAGAATAGAAGTGCACTGCTATCAAAACAGTTATGTCTTAAGCAAATAGTCGCTAGTGTTTTGAGATGTTACCTTGTTTGAAATCTTCAAAGACAAACAAAGGTAAACACAATATTCACCCTCCTCCACTTAAATACTGTCAAAGAATTAAATACCTATTTGTATGCACATAATCGTCAAAATGCTATGCGTGGATTTACGTAGTCTAACTTATCACACTTTCGCTCGAGCATTCGATGTTATTCATTTTAAATTACGTGCCTTAAAATTACACCTTATATCTAAGCAAACAAGGTCGACTTTAGATATTTCCTCAAAAATTCAAAACCTTGAGCTAAGCACTCTTTAGTGTACAACGCTTGATTTAAAAAGGTCTATGTTTTTCCACGGACGAACGGTGTAAATAAAAGACGTTTCAAGAAATGAGTTGTACATTCACTGAATGGGATAAAAATTGTGATAGAATTGATTGTAAAATATATAAATTGTATACGAGAAATATATGTCAAATTTTGGGAAGTCTGGGGAAAGTCTTTACTGATATGATTTGTGCATATTGATCTTGACATGAAATAGTCACACTCTAAGATCTAAGATAGACAAACTCTGTGTCAAGTCTTTAATCAAGATTAAGCGTTACTCTCTTGAAACAGAAGTCCTATAACTTCACACTAGAAATGTGTCTGTTTAAGTAATCTTTATTTTGGGTCTGCCATCTCGAAACATTTATTCCCCGAACGTCCGTTATTGCTAAACTTAAAAAAAAAAAATACAAATTTAAAAGCCAGTTCCATCTACAACCCTAACCCTTTACCATTCACTCATTCGCAGCTAAAAAAACATCAAGCAATTGAAAAAAACAGACTCGATGCTCCTTGCACTACGTCACGTAAAATAATAGTGAAGCGAGACGCTAAATATTGTATAGCTAATCCTTTTTGTGATTTTGAAACGCCTGTCAAAGTTGCCAATTGTTTGCTTTCCTCCGAATAAAGAGACCTTAAATGACAGGCCTTTGTAACGTCTTTGAGTAGAATAAACATCGTAAATTCATTGCCATACTTTTGTTTAAGCCACACAAATAGATTTTCTGTTGCGAATGATGGAATTTGAACAAAGAGAGTATTTACATTTCGTTATAAGATTATGTTGTAATTTTGCGTCGGGAATCGCGAAAATTATACAATATATAAATAGAAACTGTGTCGGAAGTATAAATAAATGTATATAAATTATTATAGGTGATTAAAAAACAGTATTGGGAATTAACCTTTTTTATTCACTATCTGTTCAATGTAATCTCAATACCTAAACGGGATTTCGTAGATTTTCCATATAGACTAAGCGCTTACTTAGTTATTGTACAATGTTGATTCATCTAAATTGGATGACAGAGAAAAATGTATCGCCATTACGTCATAACATGACAATACAATACATTATAAAAATGATTTTTCAGTCGTGAAGACGGGGGCTCGTATACAACGTGTTTTAAACGTAATGGCACTTATTTTTCTATTTAAAGGGAATGTCAATAATTATGAGACCCATTTTGCAGTACAAACAAATTGAGGTAAAATGAGTCAATACATTTAACACCCTTCATTCATACTAGACATCGGTGAAAAACGGCAAATGACGTACTAGTTCGGTAGGATTAAAAAAATACCAAGCGGGGCGTAAATTTTGTCGCTAAGTTCACTTCTGACGTAATCATAACAAATTAAGATTAATACGATATAATTGTTTACTTTTATATATTCAGAAGTGTCGTATGAATATTTCAATAAATCTCAATTATGATTTGTTCTGTGTAACCTATGATAATTGTATCTTTGTAATAAATCCAATATGTTAATGTTTATTTAAATTGTGTTAACTCACGTTATAAAACTTAATGCAATAAGTAAAAACCATACCATACGTATGTAAAAATCATATGTTTTTGTGACATCGAAGAATTTTGTGCATTGCTCAAAAATTTGTTATAATAGTATAATAACCTATCATAACAAATTAGTCGATCTACTGCATGTACGACGATTATCTTGTGTATGAAAATTATTATTTTATGACGTACGAGTACTTGTTAAATAAAACGTTATTGTCATAATAATAAAATCAAATACAATATTAAGGTAAGTTATTGCTGTTTCCGAGGTTTTTACTTTTACGCGGCACTTTACTTTAGCTAAACTTTTAGTGCTGTCTAAGAAAATTCTATTGTTAGCTAATATTAACTTATAGATAGTTAACTGGTGTTTCTACTCCAAAGTTCTCAAGCAACTGTCACTATTAGCACATTATTAATTATTCATATTGGGTTTTTACAAATCACAACTTCTGTAATCTAAGACTTAAGATTAACACACGCGCTTAAGGGAAAGGGACCTGCGCGTGGTCAAATTTCATAGCCAAATTCAGTCACAGCGACAAAGCGACTAAGAGGTCAAAAGGTTAGTAGGGCAGGGCAGGAGATAGATAGATATTTCCTTACTTTTCACACAATAGCGTAACACAAACCTGCAACGTTTCTTGTAAAAAATGTCAATGGGAACTATCCATTGTATTTTGAAAAAGCATAATTGTGACCTTAACGGCTTAACGGATTTAATTCAAATTTTCAAAATCGCTTAATAATGTTTTGCTCTTGTGTGTGTCACAAACGAAACACATTCTATCATATGAACTCAGCTTGAAGTTAAACCTTAACGATTCATTTTGACAACATAATATTACCGGTTTTGAAATCGTATGAGACAGATATATATGTTTGTGTAATGTCTAAAAATATTCAATTTACGACTACTCACCGCACATAAATCCGTTAGAAATAGCAACCAAAGTGTCGTTCGTGGTTGGTGTGAAGGTTGTATAGTTGAACCAGGAGAAATAAATGTAAAAAATTGTCAAATGCAAAATTATATACTAAGTATTATAACAGACATAAACACCATACTTAAATTAAATTTGTAATAATTTAATAAAATTAGAAAAATAAAAGCAAAATATTCGTTTTATAACTTAATCATTATTTCTTGATATGGAAACAAAATATGAAAAAGTCACTTTATATTATATTCACCCTCAATAAAAAGCAATACAACATCAAACAAAATTTCATACAATACAGGAACGTGGTTGAAAGGAGAACTTATCCGCGTTTTTCCCATTTCATTTCAAACAACAAAGATCAAATAAACGCTTTAGTCGATCCAGTTTAGTACACGAATAAATGAAATAAAACCCTTTCTGACTTCTGTAATGAACAATGTTTTCTTTGTGATTGAGATTACCACATTACATCTTACGTTGCGCTTATATTTGAAGGTACTTACTCGTGTTCTTCAATTATATAGAAATTGGTAGGAAGTGACCGTCCCGTATTAAGTTAATGTTTCTTTAATACAAGATTTTCTATCGTCACATTATTTGACTGTTATGTGACAGGTACACATGCCGACAAAGAAATACTCAGAATAAATAGATTAGAAATGTGTTTGCGGCCTCACTGGCTACTAAAACATTTTGACAGTTCTACTTCTAAAAATATGCAAATTATAAAACTGGAGATACTTTTCGAATTAAATTTCGATAAAAATACATATATCATACATTTATATGTCTGTTTTTGTATAAGGTAACGAAGTGTAAATAAATAAATAAGTCTTATACGTGCTTGTATTAAGTTTGTGAAAACGCTAAAAAACAGTATTAAAAATATTGAACAGTCGAAAAAAAGTAATTAAGGAATTCATTATATAATATATTCATGAAATATAACTCAGAAGTATTAATAAATTAAGATTCTGTTCAAGAATGAAACAGTTTTAATTAAAACTATAAATAACAATCGATCGCGTTATCCTGCGCATAATTTATATGGAATGGTTTTATTTCATAAGTCACAATACGATAAATGACTGTCTATATACAATATCTATATTCAAGTTTGACAACTGCCTTAGGCAATATTTAACATCGCTTTATATGTCTACTTTAGGTATCTACTTATAAATATAAAATAGGTTGAATATAATTAGGATAAAATAAATCTTATAAGGGATATAGACGGAAGGGAATTCAAAAACTAAACAGACCAATTTTAAAAAGTATTTCACAAATGCCAGATTATTTTTCAATACACACTGAGTAAATATTAATATAATGTACTATAAAACAATTGACTAGTCGTGCGCCCGAACAGGTAGCTAAATACAGCTTGATCGCACCATATCATTATATACATAAAATTACTTTAAAAAACAGAGCTTCATGGCATACACATTTCAATATTATGGTATTACCTTATCGTGAGGACAGTATGTGTATTTTCAAGAATAAATAAATGGCCTGAATGTCTCAATGTTAATTACATATAAGCGTCAAAAGCGTGTACCTATAATGAATAAGCCGTACGAATTGTCGATATCTAAAAATAAGCTCACTCGAGCTTTAATTAAAACATAAACCTTCGCCGAGTCATAATCCAAATTCTAATCCCACAAATGAAACATTTATACCTCCGAGCCTCCACTTAAGTAAAAATAAGCAGAAAAATACGCATTCAGTTGCCTAAAGGGTTCTAGACGGTAGGAATGAGTAATGGCCATAATCCGCTTGTGGGCAGCCCTAAGCGATGGCTAAGGCTCTATAGTTTTATATTTATTGTACGTTCATTCCAACCAAACCAAATACGTTCCAATAAAATTCTATATTCCGGGTGCCGAATATTATTTTGGTAACTTTTTTCGTCCTAAGATTACATCTATAGACTTTGATTGCATGATTTACCTATAGTAATTTCATGTTTTAAATAGCATGATTTTGTTTGATGTGGAATTGCTATTACAGCTTATGATACGAACGCGAATATTATTGAATAATATTCAGTGGCTGGGTAGCATCTGGACTCCAGATGGCTTCAGATTCTGGAGCGAAGAATCTGCCGGTCCCTATAGTAAGTACCTATAGATAGTTGTGAGAACGAATAAAATATATTCGTTTTATTACTGTACGGCTGTTTACTGTTTAATACAATTTTCATGACACTTTTCTTCATTTAATTAGTGTACGTATAACAATACGACATACATATTATAGCCTACACGCCTACTTTCATTTCCTTTCTTATTAAGTAATGCAAAATTGTAGTGTTGTCAACAAAGCGTTGTATTTCTAAAATAAAACATTTCCGTATACGTTAGTCGCGATATATATCAAAGGGATCTTAAGACGTCCCCCAATGTGCTCACCAAACCTCGAGGCAAGAACCAACAATTTGTTAGAACAGCCAGTGATTAATATGCCGTCTTTCGTCATTCCAATCGAGTTAATTTTACCGAGAATGTGGAGGGAGAGAATACATGGTTACAAATAAAAACTGTATTAGTCTAGTTTGTTTATGGCATTGATAAAATCTTTTTTTAAATTTAATCAATTGGCGTTCGGATAAGTCAAGAGTTCGGCTCAAAAACAGAACACACAAAAAGACGATCAGGCTCAGGTGCCTTTCATCTGTTGTTGTTTGATTCTATTCTTGACCGATAAAATCAGAGCTTTAATGATTGATTGATGATTAATCAGAGTTAACAAAGACCCGGGCGGTAATGCAAAACAATAGTTATATAACAATATCACTATATAAGCATTGTAAGTCCATTCTTGTATAATATATGTGAGCTTGTCTTTATCTAAACGAAATTAATTCAAGAATGTAATAGTTATCAAAAATGTTGTACATACAAAAATAAACACGGAATTCTTATCCACACAAGCTTAGTGGATATCAGGAAATTTGAAAAGCAACAAAAGTATTTTGAAATATCGGAATCTGATTCAGTACTTCCGGCAACGAATTCTTAGAAAAATATCAAAATAGTGATATTCTTTTATGATATTTTAAGATACTACGTGTATTTTCAATAATAATTTTACTACCAGATATTTGAAGTCGGTTTAATTGGTTTAAATTTACGATTATTATATATAATATTATCTGTGGCTTGTGTTTATGTTTGTAATATAAATACACATATATACAGGCGTTTGAGGATTATAATACTAAAATTTGTGCTGAAATTTTGTTCTACAAAAAATTAAAATTTATTAATATAATATTTTTCTCGACTTTTTTAAACTTATTTTTATGAAATAATGTTACATATAAAACATTTATGTAATGATAAATATTTAAGAGCTATTCAATCATACCGTTTAGTAAATACACATTGATAATCTTCACAACACAATACACAAGAATACATCGGTCGATGGTCTACGGGGCTGATAAACCATTCAATGGTTCAAAGTAAATATTAATTCACATTACTTACTATCTAAAGTTAAAAATAGATATGAAAATACTTCATAATCGTGGGTTCGCTTCTCGGCTAAAGCAATTGTTTAGAGATTTAATGAAGTAAATTTTATTAAGAAATTTACTGGCTTGAAAAAACTTATTAAGATTCCATCTCAATCGGTATTTCTATCTCCAAATTTATAAATATAAATTGGTGTAAATTTATCACTTTCAACAATCTATTAAAATTGTATTGATATTGATGAGACACGGAACCACACCTTGGTGATATACCAAGGCGCACCCTAAAATAACGTTCAATGTCGTCTATAAATCCTTATTCTAATTATTTCACCGCTTTAATATTGGTCCGATATTGAGATGTTTTAACTTCATTATCGACGAAATTAGTTCGAAAGTCAATTAACATTTTTCCTACACTTTTTCATTTTTTCGAACTGAGTAATTAACTATATGCTTAATAAGAAAATTAAGTACAAAAACGTTTACATCAACCTTAATTTGCAACATTTAAGAAATTTATTGAAAACTCCTTATTTTTTAATAAAATTTTAATTTTATGAAACGGCTCTTAAACGTAATCCGTAATATTTCATAAAAGATGTAAATTAGTGGCGCCATATTGTGAGAAAGTCATTCTGGCAATACTTTGCATCAGTAGATAAGAATTTGACCTGAATTTTCTTGGCTTATTTCAAATAGTATTCGATGTAAATCGATAATAATTTGCCTGAAAGTCAAAACCACACCACGTGAACTATACTATTCTAATCCTCATAATATTTTTTCTTTATGAAACTTGGTGTAAGAACACTTCTATAACAGTGGTACAACTGTTATTTAACGATAAGTTGAGTAGTGTAGGCTTAGTGGCTCCAGTGTGTTTGACTCTCATCCCAGATGTCGTAGGTTAGCTTTCTGGTTTCTTTCTATGTGGGTATTTCGCAAGAACGGTGAAGGAAAACATCGCGAGGAAACCGGCTTGCCTGAGACACAAAAAGTCGACGGCGATTTTATGCACAGGAGGCTGATCACCTACATATCTATTATAAGATTGATCATGAAACAGATAAAGAAATCTAAGGCCCAGATCTAAAAAGGTTGTAGGGCCATTGATTTTTTTTTAAAGATTGTATAGGCTAGCTAGGAGTTTTATCTTATAATCCTGAATACATATAGGTACATCGTAAATAGGTCACTAAATCAACTAACGACAATGTCGTGAGAACATTAAAATGTATAAAACGATAGTTTATTCATTTCATTTAATTATATTGTCATCAATTTTATTTTTACGGCAACGCACTCGCGAGCCCTCTGGCATTGTGGGTGTCAAAGGGCGGCGTGTATGTATCACTTAACATCAGGTGAGCCTCCTGCCCGGTTGCCCCATGTTCTATAAAAAAATACTATTTAAGTAACTTAGTAAGTTTCAAGTATTCTGTAGTTTGCAGCTCCCGTATTATAGTTCTCACTACGTCTAAAGCCTTCAGAAGCCCGGGATCGGCATTCCTGTACTTTTTCTTATTTTTATAAAAGCTGAACGTTATCTTTGACTAAAATTTTGTTTATCCAATAGCAATTTGTAAACATTGGACCGATCTCAACCGTCCGGTGTCTTCAAATTCCGAACACGGGTTCGCATCAAAACCCAATCACTTAGTAGGTTATACCAGTACCGAATTAACATATTCTCCCTTATCGGCTTTCTGAGTTTATCTAGTTTAATCAAATCTATGAGGCATCAAAAAGGGAAACGAAATGAGATATAATGTGGTGCATCTTTTATTTTATATGTTCAAAGACATATCAGTTTTCTCAAGATTTATCCTTCACAATACGGCAATTCTTAACTCTGCCACGTAGAAAAACCCATTAATGCAAAGCCGGGATTTGAACGTACGACCACAGGGAGCATCGCAGGATCTCTTTATTATAAAAGCTTATAATATAATATAAAAGTTTTGAATACCAACCAATATTTTATCCTTATCACTGTTATATCACTTTAGAAACAAATGAACGAGAGAAAAATCATCGTATAGCCGTTGTTTAAAAAGCATAGAACTGTCGTTATTAAATAAAGACACCTTTTCTTAACTTAAAGGATATATAGATATATCGTTCTCCTAAGAGGGAGCGTTCCACGTTTTGAACAAATACGTTTCCGCCCACAAGGAATGAGATTACAGTGTTGTGGTAAATAAATCTTACGAGACAATAACGTATCTACATTTGGGGCTAGCAACAAATACATTCTGCTCCCTTGGATTATCATTACTATCAACTAACTTTCTTTGTAAATAATTTTTTGGTTACTCAACATATAAAACGAAAATACGAATTGTCTGCTAAGAGTGTGTGCGTAAATCCTATTGCGATTGACAGAGAATGTGTTTCAAGTTTAATGACAAAGATAGCGTGTGCTCAGTGTCGAAAATGATTATATAAACTGACGCTAAAATGTATGCATCAGACATTTTAGCGTCACCTACATGCGTTGGTGGTTACTTGGACAAATCAAACTATTAACTAACAGCTTTGAATTCAAATAAAGTTACAAATTCATTGTTCTAATATAAATTCTTATATACTAATCATCAAATACAAGTGACATTAAAGTTTTATCATAACTGACCTTTTCACAGCTTTTTGATTTATGGCAACACTGTCGCACGATAAAGATTTGTTATCAACATGCACATGTGCCTGATTTATAGTTACCCCATGTAAGACCTCCCCTACATGTCAAATTCTTAGGCCGTTTTATTTTTAGGCTAATTAAAATATCGGTGGAAACAAAAGTTTTAAATTTAGAATGAAAGCTTTCTCACCAGTGCTTTGTTTTATTTTACGTTAGTCAATCGATTTAACTATGTAAGTAATTGTATTGTTCATTTAAAGTTACAGTGCAGGGTCAGATTGAAGGATTTGCTAAAATATTTGTAACGTAACTGACAAAAAACTTGTCACCTAGTTGTTTGAATTTCAAGTCCTACGTTAAACTTAGGTCGAGTTATCATCGTAAAGGAAACATTATTTATAAGACAACATATCTTTGATAAATGACAATCATATATTTTATTTCGTATAGCTATTTGACCCTCTTTTTGTGACCAAAAAAACACTACACAGAGGTACCACGAACTCATCTTTTAGTAAAATACGTTTTTTGCACTGTATATTTATAATAAATTATAATAATTGACTTTGCGCAGTACTTTAAAACTTTATTAGCACCTTTGCCCGCAGTGGATGTGATTATCATTGAATAGTTACTATAACAATAATTTGGCTGTGGCCAATGCAATTATCCCATTTTACTCACCCCAAAATCTCATTGACGATGATTGCGTCAATTGTCCTGAATGCGGGTGGCGACAGCTTGTTGAACTATAAATATATTATTGAAATTATGGAAATATGTAGTATTATTAAGTAACTGTGACTAAGTTATAGTATATCAAAATTGAGGGAGAAATTAATTGTTCACGTTTTACCAAAGCAAAAGTTATTATTTAATCAATTACCGTCTAACATTCGTAGTATTAGCGGGTTTAACCAATTCAAAAGGGCATTAAAGAAACATATCAGACTAGTAGACTCAAATTGGGACGGCTGATGACGACTTGTATCTCGTTTGTGTAACATATTATGTTTCTCATGTAAATAAAGTAATTTTTTTTCGTAATGAGAAATACATTTCTTTTAACGTTTAATTCGAGTAATTGTTAAAAATATATTGAATTACTTAAGTAAGTAAAAGTTATAAATGTTGTTTGCTTCTTCACAATATTTCATTTTACGCGTGTATCTGCTGTATAGACCCTCTTTGTGAGAGGTGCCTGTAGTGGGACTATAGAAATCCTGTGGTAACAGGTCACCAGCCTTCTATTGCGGACAGAAAATATACAAAAACACGACTGCATACTATGACAAAACTAAAGTAAAAAACAAAATAAAACTAAAGCATCAGTGGTTGTGTGTGTGTGAATATGTGTAATGGTGTGTGAAAGAATTTAAGTAAAGCAATAGAGTTTATATCGGAAAGTTACTTCAACTTTATATACTTTGTGACTTGTCTAAGCTTGATTTTTCCGCATCACGACCTTTTTGTAATAACAAAGTAGCTATTTATTTTTTTAGCCGATCCAAAATTCTCAAGGATGAGCACAAACAAAAAAGTCTCAAAAAACATTCTGTTTCCTAATGGATTAACGCTAAAACGCCGCACCGGCTTATCAAATGATGGGGGTCTGTCTACAAATGAAATGTCCTAATGCTCGGCTTTACAACTCTTTTATCCTTCTCTTTCATTATTATTCAACAAGTTAAAAAGGGACGGAAAATAATTTGATGAAAAACATAATATCGGGTTAGATGCGGCCGGGTTCGTGTCACACCGCAGGTAGATCAATAAAATGGCCGTTTCATTAACTTTATGTCAGACTGCACTTATAAAGACATTAAAAGCTCCAATTTGTGACTCTCATGACGCGTACTACATTAGTTTTTGTCCTCTTATCGACTCCTATTAGTTGTCAATCAGTTGCAACACGCCAATACTTTTATATTACCTGATTTTCTCATAGAAATTCCTTAATGTTGTTTGGACTCGCCATCGTTCAGCGTCTTAATTACCTAAAACATAGATTTATACTAATCACTGTTGAGATAGGGACTGGCCTTCGGGTCGTGACTTATGAGTGTCTGAACTGAGACTCCAGGTTATTTTGGACGTCAAACATTTGTTAAATTAATGTCTAATTTAAAATTAAGAACTTTTATCAAACGAAGAAGGTATCAAATAGCCACTTCTCTCTTGAGTCTTTACCCTTCTGTGTAACATTATTGTTGAGCATAAGCTCACCCAAAATGCCACATTGAATCAATAAAAAGACTTATGAGTGTCTGCTATATTAAATACAGCGTTGTCGTTATAATTTGTGATCTAAATATGTGAGTCGTAAAAATATTCTTTAAATGTATTTATAAATAAATTAACTTAGTAAAGTTGATACAAAATAGAAAGCCAAAGTAATAAATATTATAGATTTATCCCCATTAATACAAAGTACCTTGCCAGTAGCCCGTACTTATCGAACAAATTTATTAACAGATTATAGATATCATAGAAATCCATTCAAAGCGGGTGTTACAAAACGTTATCAAACCGTCAGGGCATCTAGATTAGATAAAACAGTTCTGGTTACGTATTTAATGAGATGCCACAAATAACGCTAAAACCGCACTGTGACTACATCGCCGCGGGTTTTATCCGCATGTAGTTGTGATCAAAAGATGCATAATTTAGCGACATTAACCGGAAAGTTCGAAAAAAATTTTATTAAACAAGAATCAAAACTTCGCTACATACTGCCTCTATAAAAAGTAGCTCATAGTGATATCATTTGAAGTTTTTAAGCGCTAATAATATTTTTTTTTAAGTCAAATCAATATGTGAGAAATAATCCAGTGTGGCCAGTCCCTAATGTATGCGATAAATATGATCAAAGAACGTGCAGTGAAGGAAGCAGTACGTTGCATAGATAAATGGTTTGAGGCGTTCATAAACAGCGACGAAAGCACGAAATTGACTCGAACGCTAGCGTGTCTACCTTACGATAATTGGTATCGCTTTGGGTAAAATCATTGAATACTTTTATACTATATAGCACTACAGTTGTGTAGAACAATGTTGCATAACTTACCAGTACACATTCGGCATAGACATTTTATTATTTAAATTCTATGCTCTCCTATCGACACCTGGCGTTTCACAACACAGTGCTTTTTAAGGGACTTTCAACCACACACGCCCTCTTTGTGGAACTAGCTGCCAGTAGAGGTATTTCTAAATCTATACGACTGGCCTTCAAGACAAGAACATACCATTCCCTGAAAGGTCGGCAACACACCCGCTAGCCAGAGTTGCAGGTCACGTTATTCAAATTAACCGCTTGCTTGTTTGCATCCTCCAAACCATATAAATTGGTGACCAGCTTCTTGTTTAATATGAATTCCATAACACTAAAACTTGAGTCCATGGCATTATGGCCAGGAATCGATGTTAGCCTTCCTAACCTACGAACGGGATAAGATAAATTAATTATATGTAAAATAAGTAATTAGACATAAAGCATTTGTAATTGTATATCTTATGAAGTTTTGGAATTTTTGCGCTTACCTTTTTTTACCAATATAGGTTGCCAGAAGGAGATCGCTCGAAAGGCATATCCAAAAATAAAAAAATACACTTTTGTTATTTATAAACATCCTGATATTAAAAATAAATAATTATTATCCAGTTAAAAAAAGTGTCTACAGTGTCGCGTTGTTTTAATTTGATCGTCTTTGTTTTGAACAGTTTTGTCAAGTGGGATTGTACAGAACAGACTTTGATTCTTCTGGTAATCCATTTATGAAGTGTCTTTTGTTTCGGCTAGGTTCAAAGTTTTGACGTTTAGACCAAGAGCCATACTACACAACGAATTCTAATTCTACATTATATTCACGCTAATAATACAGCAACGATCTGTCGACGAAATCAAGTCGCAAACGTTAACTATGATTTATAATAGTAGTTCACAATACATTTCTTTTAATTACACCTTAGTACTTCCAATAGTGATTAAGACCCGACTTTCATATTGAGTTTTCTACTACGCTATATGACGGTTACAACATCATCTCTATAGAACATCGAAAGTTTATTCATTAAATAACAATCATTTGTTGTTTAACAATCTAGAAAATAATTAAATCTCAATAAATTTAGACTTCCAAACAGCCACCCAAACATATTAATCTAGGTTAGGCAATCCGATACTATCTGTACTTATTTTAACCGCTTAACTCATGTATAAATTATATACATGTAATTATTGTACATGTGCATATTCCCGGCTACTTAATTTATTATTATAATATGTATCACTCGCACGCTGAAACTTAGAAGTTAACAATTAAGAGCAAGTGACAACTCAGTATTAAATAAGGCAGGTTTTGCCGCGCACCACCACTATGTGGAACCAGTCGCCCTCTCAATTATATATACGAACCACATCGACTTAAAGTCCTTCAAGAAAAAAGCGTACCAAATCTTAAAAGGCTGCAAACGCATTCGCAAGCCCTCTGGCATTGAGAATGTGCGTGGGCGGCAGTGTCACTTAACATCAGAGCCTCCTGACCTTTTGTCCTCTGTCCTATAAAAAAAAACTTCTTATTAAACTACAATATCATGGAGCTTTTATTAGGTAAAGGTATAAAGTCTTAAAACCGAACTGTGTCTATACACGTTTACGGTAAATCTGTATTTTTTTATGAGTACCTATTACTTTAAAAGGACTTAATGCTTTTATTTTAAAGCGTATTCAGTATTGTATAAAATGAAATATGAAATATAGAGATCAACTCTTCAGCAATAAGTTATAGCCGTTTTACATAGTTGTCAGTGTCGATGTCGTGTCATAACTCAGACACGTTATAGGGTGATAGAAACAAGTCGTTTCATTGTGTCAAAGGTTAGATTTTAGTCAAACAACGCTTTAATATTATTCTATGCATTGACCTCCTTCCATCATTTGTTTTTTCCTCTGTTTCCATGCAGAAGTATTAATAAAGCATTTCCAGTAAAACGGGCTAATCTCGTGATTCCAACTAAAAGTATATTTCTGTATTGACTGGAATTTACTGAGGTAAAACAGGCCAAAAATGCGACCAAACCAAATGTTATAATAATAATTTGAATTAAATATCGTAGATCAGTTGAAACAACTTCGCTGCAAAAAAGACACCACTTGCGTATATAATGTGCAAGTTGGGCCTTCAAATCATGGCTCAACTAGTGAAACATAAGAAAACTATTAACACAATGTTGCTAGATCTTTCATATAAAGGTACAAAAATACGCGAAACTAATCTTAATAGGGAGAAAAACGTTATCTTAAGGTTTTACTAGCCGGTTATTAAACCGAATACAAAGTCCATTTATATAGAGTCATAAAACAAACCCGATATGATAGTCGAGTTGCAAATGCGCTTAAAATCGGTACGGATAATCTCTATGCCTTAATAAGGTCGTGTGTACCATACACCAGTGCTCGAAGCAAACCACCCACGATTGTAGACCTCATACTTAGCTAATGCCTCAAGTTAGACCATATCGAAACCATGATAATTCCTTTACATATTTAAATAGGTATGCCGTATTTGGTCTTGTTACATTGCAGTGTTTTTTATCGAATTTTATTATGGATTTTGGTTTGATTATTTTAGTTTAGAACATATTGACTAACAGGACGATCAACATATCCTGAATCGTGCTATTTCCGTACCTTCAGATAAAAACATATTGACATCGGCCAGGTCGACCGGCCAGTCGTCGTCAAGGATCTTCTCTTCATATTAGAGGTATTGGTTTTTTATTTTCTTTGGGGAACAGCATTGCGCATACCATAACACGGCGCGACTGCTTGATGCTGGGTGTTGGGTTATGTGGGTTATTGTGCATACCCACTAAAACCCTGAGGTGCCACCAACAATCGCCTTAGGCGGGATACTAACAGCAGATCCTTATCCGCCTGCCTCTCCACGCCCATTGTTGGTTTGTGAAGATACTGGACACAGCATATATCCTCCACAGACCGGGCCGTACGCTTTTACAAATAGCTAGGGAAGATCGGGTCCAGTACTTGCAGGAATGGGTCACCATCCCTTCTTTTGAACGCATGGACCCCTGCCTCCCCGCTTGGGCACTTTTTAGGAGGCGATGATTTAGTGGGCGCGTCGCGCATTTACGCGGGCCATCATTTCCCGTGCTCAATAAAGCTTTTACTACGTCTGGTAGTCTTGCGTCCTTGCCCTGGAGTGCATCTAGCAACGGTCTCCTTTCCACCACCCATGCTGGGCAGTCCCGCAGCGTATGCAAAGCGTCACCCCGGCCATCTCCGACAGTGGTGGCAGGTTGGTGCCTCCTCACATCCTACGACTGTGCAGATAACTACCAAAACATCCGTGTCTGGACAGCATCTGCTCAAGACGATAGCTGTGCTGATATAGCTGAGATGATAGATAGCCCCAGCGCCTCCTTACCCAACGTTGAAGCAGGGGTCTGAGGGCTTCGATAGTATATTTACCGATACGCGCGCCCACCAGCTCTCTTTCCCACTCTGATAGCATTTCTTGGTCTTCGCAGGCTCGCCACGCGTTTATTTCTTCCAGTGTGGGGTTCTCCCTCTTTCCCTGGCATTGGCCCTCCGCCATATTAGAGGAATAGTACACCATCCTTCTTCAACAGACACTATCTTATTTTTCATTATACAGTTATATTTATTGATTATTAAACGTAGAAGCGGTTATTT
This sequence comes from Pieris brassicae, assembly GCF_905147105.1. Taxonomy (NCBI): domain Eukaryota; kingdom Metazoa; phylum Arthropoda; class Insecta; order Lepidoptera; family Pieridae; genus Pieris; species Pieris brassicae. The sequence continues at coordinate 17,970,337 of NC_059672.1, forward strand.
CAATTCACCGCATATCCTATTTATTTGATTTATTTTGTACCGTTACATGGAATCTTAAACTAAATCCGTAATTGTAACAAAACGTTCTTGGAATTTAATAAACGTGTTATCATTAAAACATTACGGTCAGATAAGTACGGCAACGGGATTCAAGTATGTTCTGCGCAGTTGAACAACACAGAGTTGTGCTATGAAAAGAATTGCTCCTACCGTTTTAATTAACACAATTAAATATTGCAAGGAACGAGGAAAACTTATTATAAAAAATTATGCTGGATGTATTTTTCCTTATTAAATACAAAGTTTAATTAGCAACACAAAAGATTTTTTATTGGTATGGTTTATGGTTGACAGTTGCCATCAATTATGCTGATGTTTAAGTATGTGTTGACTAACCTTTTTTATTTATTATCACATTTATAAAAATATCTTAATTATTAATTGCCAATCCACGATTACTTTAATGATGTATTTATTGCCAATACATATATATTTGGAGATATATTGTTCACCTGTTCTGCCTAAAATATAATAAAACTGTAAGGTAATGATGTATGTTAACCAGTAAGATATTAACATTCATTTATCGGTTTAATTGACCATTTGTCTATAAGAAATGAACAAATGTACACAAATAAAAAGATAATCGTTGGTACCCAGCTCAAAAAATCGACTTACATTGCAAATAATTAAACATCAAGAGAACATTTGCGATAATATTGTTTATTAGAAAGAGACTGTATTTAATGTAACTTCAGAATACAGACGACGTCATAATATCTAATGACAAATATAAATATATGACGTAAGTACATACCTACTATATGCGTAAAAGAAACCAGGCTAGTTAATATTCGTAGTTCATAGTCGATAGATTAAATAATTGGTATAAATATAAACGAATAAAGTAATGTCAGAAGAACACGTAGGTAATTGGTAAACCGAAAAAGGTTGTGTCCATTGGGAGGGCATGGGCGGTGTCCATTACGTGATATCCTCTCTGATTTATTGATCAAGTGTCTACTCGATAATCTATATTGAAATAAAAATTACCGGATTTTATTTTATCGGCATTAAAAAGCAATTATTCTTCCAAAAGCTACTAGATTACGTAAATTATATCCAATTTCGAAAAATTCGTTATTATCTCTTGAAGTAATGATGACTATTTAATAGTGCGTTAATCAAACTAAAGATTTTGAATCTATTAAATGTATATTACGAATTTCGATGTTTTGTCGTATTGTGTATGTATGTGTGGACTAAAGTTCCGCAGTTCACGCCCTTATGGTCCGTGGTGCGTAAAGTCTTGCCACCACAGCACCATTCTTAAAAATTTCCTGGGCACTTCGCGGAGCAACCTTACTGCTAAAAGGATTTTTGTTCGTTGAGTAGCCACCGCAACGCAGGACTGGATGACTGATTCTTCTGCGCTGAAACAGCCTCTGCACTCTCTGTTTGTTGCGCCAAAGATCAAGAAGACAGTAGCCCGTAACAGAGTCGTTTTTGGTTCCAAACAGAGCCTAAGTATTTCTCAACATCTCACGTATTATAAAAATGATTTTTCAGAAGACCTTAGACAAAAACCACAACAGAGTTAAGTACAATTTACATAGTTATATTTCCATGTGAGCCGTGATTTCAGCTTACATAGTTATTGTTGAAGTTTGATATATAGGCAAGAATAATTACTTATTCAATTTTTTCGATCTTCATTTATTTATTGAATATGAACTAACCTTTGTATAAACTACCCGAGACATAATTTTTATTATTAGAATCACCTAGCAGGCTTTACTTAGTCTTTCCTAACTGTCACAGAAAATTCTTATTCTGGTGGCGAGGGACAAATCTCAACTACCACTGGCATAAGGTGTTTTCATCTAAGACACTCAAGGTGCCTCACCACGTTCCTTGGGTAGAACGCCTGGCGAACCCCGAGGGCCTATCTTAAAGGCGTGTGAAGGTCTGAGGTGTTTTTAGTGGCCCCACCCCTCTGAATAGCAGAGGGATTTGAGTGTAGACCCAGCCCCACAGTCCCCGCATCAAGCTCAAGATCCTTGGCGCGGTCCTGCGTAAGCGCACTTTCACCTCATTAAGAAAAATTCAATGTTAAATACGCTTGAATAAGTAGCACTACTTTCCTCTTCACTTAAATTTCTATCAAATATTACAACAGACGTAATTTACCCGCCATATGGCAAAGTGAAGACGCTAATGTGTCCTCATCTATAATTTGACTAATATTGACTCACAGTCGGCACCTAATCCATATAATTTACTTAGCACCTAATATCCAGTTAATGATAGTGTAAACGTTAAGTATAATAAACCGCAAACTAATGCGCCATATGTAGGCTTTAATGTCAATCTCTTGATTTGAATATATAGTTAATTTATAAAGTTGTTGTTAATTTTATAAGCCTATTTTAACAAAATTTTTACTTATTTTAATATGTTAGACTAGAAATCTGTCTTAGAAATGAGGAAGTTTTTACTGTAATAAAATAAATACATGTTCATATGAGCGTATAAGCAAATGTAAAAATAGGTCACGGGATACATTATAACATGGCTTTACACAATGTTTGCCTTACTCGTTGAATAGTCATAGTGAATTCATTCTTTCAACACAACTCAGACTTATACTAGCTTATTCCTTAAACATTAAAAGGTAAATGCATTGTTCCAACCAAAGAAATCCCTGTGATGAGAACTATAATGTGTGAATACAGAACCATCATAACAGTTATGGGAGCTAATGTAATTCTTATTTTCTACGCATCAATTTAAATAGACCAAATTTCATACCTGCTATTAATTTTATAATTAGTATCAAAATGATTTTTATCGAGCGAATGACGCAGCAGTGTGGTCGACCTAACAGAAGCGACCTTAAGTCCTACAACGGTTATTCGCACATACTCTAAGAAATCAGTGTCTTAGACGAATAGTCCTGACATGTATGGACTTATCGTTGCCAAACGAAAACGAAACTTGCAATAGTTGACGCCTCAGTATTAACTTGAAAGTTAAATTAATTTATAGCTACGTAATTATGTATAGAAAATATTATTTGTAATAATTAATTCCAAAACAAAGTGCTCAGGGGAATAGTCAATGCTTCTTGGTACATTTGTAATTACTACCAGAGACTGTATTGTAGAAGTCGTCGCCACAATAATAAAAAAGACTGTTGGAACCCACGAACATAGGCTCCACCATCATGTGAATGTCGAGGCTACTCAACGCCTTGACACCACTGACCTAGTGAGAAGACTAAAAAGGACAAAAACATCTGAACTAGTGAATTAGTGTTGGTGCACGTTGGTGTTAAGTGCTAAACAGTGAGTGAATTAATAGAACACAAGAACAGAGTATCGTTCTTTTAATATAGCCTGTAAGTAGTGTTATTGGACACTTTCTTATTGGTAAATAAGGTTAGACTAGATTGTAATATTCCATGTTGTTTTAGTAAATAAGCATGTATAACAAAACATATGACACAAACTAACCAACTGATAGGCAAATTACTATAACGAAATATTTGCAAGGCAAACGTTGCTTATGTAGGTTAAAGCGTCGCTGTTTCATTTTAAATGGAATCTAGGAACTTGGACTAACGAAAACCCGACTTAAAACTTGAGCTACGGGATTAAAACGGTAATAATAGTACTACAATAGTGTGGTTATTCACGCCCAAGCATATGGTTAATGTAGATAGGTTCTTCAAGTGATTGACACACCGTCTGGCATCGTCTTATGGCATGTGTTTATATTAATTCATGATGGCTCATAAATATTACGTAACTCTAAGCGGCTGGATAATATTCTGTTATTGGATTTTATGAGTTTGTGCCAATTACAGTTACTGCATTTTTGTAATAGTGTAAGGAATTTATGTGCTACCTCACTGCCTTTAAATTTTTAGAACTTATTAATCTTTTGGTCACGAGTAGAGAGTAGAGACTGTGTACCCGTGCACATTTAGACGTTTAGGCCAACATTTTGTATTGGTTTTTGGCGATTTAAAATAATGCATAGCTTTAATACAGTTGTATATTTAGTTATTTAATTAATTTACACCACATAACATATTAAAATACTTAAATAAAAGCACCTCTGTTCTCTCTGAGGCATCGAGCTTAAAAAGCTCCAGTGTTTAAGCACAAAAGTTTGTATGTATAGAAGTAAACGCATATTTAATGATTAAAGTATAAAGTACTTTTTATAAATTAAAAGCGTTATCAATATCGTATAAAATATATTAAACGTTTATAAGGAGATGATTCAACGCATATAATTTGTTCTCAAGATGTCATTAAGGCAGTTAAGTAATTGAATGAGCTATGATGTCATATGACAGTTGTGAAATGGGTCGAGGGTAAAATAATTAGTAAAAAAGCATCTCATACAAGTGTCTTACGGGTGTCCACCGAATTGCATGTCAAACATAAAGCGAAGAAAAATGATTTATTTTAAACTTCGTTGCATAATCGATAAAGAGGTCTAGATAATTAGGACATCAAATTCTGGATGTGTTCTAGGCAACCCTGGAATTGTTTGGCTTGAGATTTGGTTTGAGTCACGTTTTCGAATACGGCTCGAACAATAGTCTATACATCGTGGGTGGGCATGCACCTTGCACAAGAACGTCTTTGAACAATTATATGCACGCCTATGTTCAGCGGTAAGTCGTTTTAAATGATAATAATGCTATATAAAATAGTCAAATTAACTTAGTTAAAGCATTTCTTCTCAACTGAGACAATGAAGATGAAATCTAATAGCTGTCATCTTATTGCAATTCTCTATTAATAAAGTTCTTAGCCTATCGTATTAACGGATGCAGTATTTTACCATTACAATTGTCTCCGGTATGGTCTAGTGGCTAGGATACCTGGCTCTCACCCAGGAGGCTCGGGTTCGATTCCCGGTACCGGAATTAACTTTTTTATTTTCTTTCATACGGTAATCGGTTTTTGCGTCAGTAAAAACAATAATATCAAAAGTCAAAAACTCATATAGGTAACATGTACACTTATGAACGTCTAAATAAATAAATATACATTAAATAAAGAGAACTGACTATAAACTCTCCAGTATTTTTTTATTTTTATCCCAATGGTTATGCCAATTTCTAATATATATGTTGATAATTTTAACCTCATAAAGGAATGGGTTTGAATTTATTACAAACCACATTTAACAAGTTATTATCTGTAGTTTTACACAAAGAATTCGCTTATCGTCTTATACAGCTGATGCACAGACTCCCAGACGTATTAAAATTTTATACTTTTCACAAAGATGAACAATGCAACGAATAGATAACATTTTTACATTTTAACTCGAACAAAGAATCTTAGACTGAACTAACTTTTATCTTATCCACAGAAAGTATTTAAGATATCCATTTAGCACTCTGGGTTCAACCACTTGAGAAATTCGACTTCCGTCTCTAGTATGAATAGTTAACAAAAATAGGTTTAACATAATTTTTACTTGTGTTGAGTAATGTACATTTAAGTAAAACTTTTTGACGAATATAAACATATATTTATTATAGGTATCGATGTTTCATGTGCCTAAAAACCATACCAACACGCAGAAAGGTTTTAAGACATTCCATGGCAAAATGAATAACTTGGTAAATACAACCTTCGGGTCCGTTTGATCCCCGGGAAAGGCAGACCGCTAAGGTTCACCTAGTACCAAGCATGTATTGTGAAGTGTTGCAAGTAACAAATCACTATTTAATATTTGAAGTGAACATATGTAATTATAGTTCATTTGTATATTCAAATTACATTAATTAATAAAAGATATTATTGCTAGGCATCATAAAAATAAGATAGATGTAGTAATTATACTGTACATCAGTATAAGGCATAAAAATGTTTCTCTGTTTGTGGTAATGTTTTCGTTTCGATTTTGTAATGATTTTATATTTTTAACTCTTTAGCTTATAATTTAAAAAAACTTGGTACTGTACCAAGGCAAACCGCCTTTGTCTTTTTGTCCATTTTTTGTTATTTTATAATGGGTAGTAAAAATAATTATTTAAAAAAATGTGTGCATGTGTACTTCAAACATAAGAAGTGAAACTAATTTATGACCTTATTTTTCAAAAAATGATCTACTTCGTCATTTTACCTTATTATTACAAAGATTATAACAGAATTTCATTAGTGGTAATAGATTTATTACTATACTTGTTATCGTTATTAAATATTTTTGTTACAATGGCTTTGAATCTCTTCGAATCAACCGTGGTTGGGACAAGAAAAAATGGCACAACCCAAAAATGTGATTCAATTTTTTTTCCAATGCCGATAAAGAAGTTTCACTTCAGAAAATTTGAATCATCTAAATTAATTAGAAAGTAGGGAAGAGGCTATTATGCTTTTTCTTTCTTTACCAAGTATATGCATTATGCTAATATAACGATTTCCTGTTACAAGCCCAAGCGAAATACTTCGCGTGTCGATTGACGATTGTCTAAAAGACATTCCCAGAATATTCAGTTAAAAAATCTAGCGCGAAATTTGCATTTGACATTCGATTAAGAACGTACAATAAAGTCAGAATATAATTTATATTCCTATTTTATAAAAACGTTAACAATACTTCTAAGAAGGTTCGTATGAACTCATTTAAATTAATCTATTTCTGAATACCAGTTTTCTATAATTCCGGCTTAGTCATTAATAGAATGATTTCTTATCTGCCGATGCCAAAATTTGCTTTTACGTCTTATTTATGGCGCTTTTAATAAGTTTCTCAATTCCCTTATCATTTTTATTTCTTTTATATTAGACACTATTGTCTTTATTGGGATTTACGGTTAGTTAATAATTTTTAAGTTTTGGAAATTTATTTGATAATATTGCCATTTGTTTTAATGTTAGACTAACTGTACATACAATTATCAATAATACTAAATGAATATCTATAATGTGTGCAATTCCATTATGAAATGTCATTCCCGTTTAGTTACTAATTTACTACTACCAACTAATATAACCTTTACTACCCGTTAATGACTTTTTTAGCTTTCAATTGGAAGTCACTTATGGCTTAGGTAATTATTAAATAACGACGATGAGCGAGGTTGTTTGTCGCGAATAAACGGAGATTTAAACCATTTTTGCCGTATGGCATTTTGGCCGTGCTCTAAAGTAGCTTGTAACGAAAGATTTTGTAGCATTAATATGAACAAAATAAATATAAAAATTGTCTTAATTCGAGTTCTACACTACATTCAATTACACTTAGTCCATGTCATTATGATTGAGTGGACGGACGGAGTGAAGGCCTCCTCCAAATTCTTCCACTTCCTCGCGACAAGACAATTTTCCAATTCTTCTCCGCTATCATTTTATTCCATCTTCTCAAGATTCTGGTGGACGGGACGTCTCTTTCTTTATCCCACTCGGCCATTACAAGTAAGTGTTTTATTCACCCATCTGCCATCACAAATGCGGGCAATGTGGACTGGCCCATTTACCCTTTAACTCTTTTATTTGTGTTACGACGTATTTTATCTTTGTACTTTATCTTTAAGTTTCGAATGACCTAAAACCCCAATGGAAATGGTTTTCACCACAAAAAACGAGACGTTAAATTGATTATAATATATATATATTAATATAGCCAATAAATTCAATAATAAATACGAATATATGTATTCTAAACAAAAACTTTTGTCTTCATACGGTACTTGATATAGTTAAACATAACTAATAGTAGTTCTCATTTAATCGGAATATGAGATAGCTTCCATAAAGTGATAATTATAAGCGGTAATGCAAAGTAAATAAGCTATTTAGATCAAATGATATAACGTCAACGTTCATCAATGCACGCACTTCCTCTTACAAACCAGTTCAGTCTCACCTTTCTTATAACTGAACCGCCATTGGACTAATTCTCGTAGTTTATTGCTTCGCCATAAAATCAAGAGATTTACAAGGTGACAGTATTAAAATTAAGTTAATGCCAGACTCGTTTCTTTATTAGCAATATATTGATAACGTTTTATTAAGGTATGACTTAATAAATGGCGACTTATGGAAATGAGGTGATAATTCGGTGTTATAGAAATATGATATATGGTTTATGGTTGGCTCGCTATTTGTCACGTGGGTGCTATAATAATACAAATAGGAACTTTGCCAGGTGCTACACGGAGTCCTTATCGAAATGTTTGTGGGACTAATTATGATTTAATGGTTTGGAAATCGCCGTATCTGTTTAGGATCATAATTATACAACCGTAATCAGAAGAATTAGCACTGTCAGTTCTTGTTTATACGAATAAATTTCAAATGAAAAACAATTTCGTTATTTTAATTTCAAAGTCCATAGTGCTAATGTCGCAAACTAAAACTTGCCATTGGAACCTATCAGTGTTTCTTATGTTATATCATAATTACGATATATCTATATTTTAAACTTTTTTTTATTACCAGGAGTCAAACTGGCATATGGATGGAAGTACGTTGCCGGCCTTTTAAGAAATGGCACGCTCCTTGATTAAGGGCTCTAAGCTGGATTGGTTCGGAAATATATCAGTGGGCAGCTGGTTCCACATAATGGTGGTGCGCGGCAAAAATTGCCTTAAGAAACGCTCAGTTTATAAGTTTTATGTATATTTTTCGGGAAGTACGTTGCCGGCCTTTTAAGAAATGGCACGCTCCTTGATTAAGGGCTCTAAGCTAGATTGGTTCGGAAATATATCAGTGGGCAGCTGGTTCCCCATAATGGTGGTGCGCTGCAAAGTAGCCTTAAGAAACGCGCAGTTTATAAGTTTTATGTATATTTTTCGGGAAGTACGTTGCCGGCCTTTTAAGAAATGGCACGCTCCTTGATTAAGGGCTCTAAGCTGGATTGGTTCGGAAATATATCAGTGGGCAGCTGGTTACCCATAATGGTGGTGCGCGGCAAAAGTAGCCTTAAGAAACGCGCAGTTTATAAGTTTTATGTATATTTTTCGTTTCGTTTAAAATAATATCGAGGTAATGAAATACATATTCCTAAACACAACTTGTTAAGTTGATTTTAGCCAATAATAGACATAGTCATACACAATAAGATACAGTTGACTTACATAATGCGTATTTACGCTATTTAGCATTCGTTCAACGTATCCTTTCGCTTATTCACAAAACGACCCGAGAAAAATCGTGTCGGATGTCATGGTGTGCGCCACGCGACGTTTCCATTCTCTATCTGTTTTCGTATCTACTACAATAGGTTTGACGCTAAACACAGCTATTATGCGATCTATAATAGACAAAGCAACTCCATACTAGACAATGGTGTTAAATAAAAGGCTGTCGTCATTAATTTTTTCGCTTTTGACATTTTGTAACGGTGCATCCTTTGTGAACTGTGCTTGACTAAGGCGGAAAAATTATCGCACAGCGTGTGAGCTGTTAGCACTAAGCGAGATAAGTGTTTATATATACCGACATATAATATTGTGGAAATTAAATAATGTATTAATAATACAAACATTGTGTAATTACCGTTACTTAACAAAATTATAACTCTTTGAGACTTTGCAATTATGAATAAATTATATAATAATAATTAATTCACACTGAACTGAATTTGAGGGGTCTGTTAGTTCCCAATTACATGTACGGTGTAGGAATATAGAGAATCAATTATAAAAAGTAAAAAGAAAATTAATATAAGTAAACAATATTTAATTCTATATTAGTTGATATGTATATAAATTTTTATAATTCCGCTAGGTAGTTAAATAAATTCTAACAAAATTCACTAGTTACAAGCGGATCTAATCGTCTAAATTTATTCGATCTTTTTGTACATTAACGTTTAAGAATACGGACCCAAATTAGTAACGCCGCAGTGTCACCTGAGCCGAAAAGGGAGACCTCACGGGGTACAAAGAACTGTATTTTGGTATCCAATAGTGACCATTCAGTGAGAATAATAAAATATTATCCTAAGAGCATGGAATGTTTTTTGTACCTCGATAATTGGAACATATGATGTTCCTGTAATTTACGGGCATACAGCGATTGTAATTTGTTGTAGTAGTCAAATACTCCTAAGGGTTACTAGGAGGTTGGATCAATTCGAATCTTATATGAAATTTGTGTGAGATTTTTTCAATGTATTGATAGTATTAAATTTTCTATTTGTCGTTTTTAATTATTGATTTCAATTTCAACTAAAGATAAGCATGGCAAACATAATTCTGCATTACTACTCGATTTGATAAATACTTTGCTTACTTCTTTCTTTTTATAATTTAACTGAACTCTAGCGTAATATAATTAAATGTATTGTTATATAACTATGAACGCCTAGAGAAAATTCTCTGAAAATTCTGAGAAATCCCCATAAGCCCAGATTATGGGGATTTCATATAGATATTTTCGGTAACCCTATATGCGGTAATGCTTATGATCATAATGAATGCAAGATACAAGATAAAGGTACAAACTTGTTAATGGCTTTTGAGAGTAATTAATTAAATTAATTTGACGTGCCTTGATGTTTATATCGGGTTTAACATTTTATTGTACATACTTTAAGCATTTAAGAGTAATGTTCTACATAATGAAAGAATCCTTAACTATAATAATTTCAAGTACAACAACAGACAACCGACGGTAAATTCGATAGGATATAAACCTTTTTTAACTAACCTAAATATACTCTCAGTATATTACAAATTAAATACAAATTTCTAAAAAAAAATATAGCAAAGTACCCAGTGCCGGCGATATAGCGCAAAAGCCGCTTCGTACATAATTGCATAAGGTATATAGAAATAATGGCTGATATTGTAATATTTATATAAATCAGACATTTATAGTCTAGTCGAGTCTGAAATGAATTCTCGTAACGTACTGCCCATTGCCACTTACAAAGTTTATCTGCTTCTTCAAAAGCTACTTTGCTAAAATAGAACAATATCTCATAGTACCTACAGAGTTAGCAGGTCGTAACTCTAGCATCCATTACGAACACTCAAGATAGCTCTATCTTTATGCCTCTGGAATGTAATGGCTAAAATTCTATGAAGATATAAAATTCTACGGATTTACTAAGAGCTTTGCGTCAGCGTATGAATATTTTAATGGTTAGTATGAATTATTTGGGCCAATCTATATTTTTCAATAATGCGAATGCGAACGACTGTACGAAATTATGTTATTGTTATGACTATCAAGAAGAGACTTTCAAAAACATTTTTTTTTTAAATTTAAATGTATCTTACAAATATAAAAATGTAAAAAAAACAAAATAAATCATAGTTCTTTCGTTTTCCGTTAAAATATGCCAATCTTTCATAAATTAGTTCCATCATAAAAATTATCCATCCAAACATTGTTCACAATAATTAAATTCGATTAACACATTAAGTCTAACCAGCAGATATCGATCAATCAACTTCATCATTTATAGTCGATTCTCTCCAGCAATCATTTAATAGACAGCGTAAAGATACTATCCATCATTACAGTTTTACTAGACATATTTTTTTAACCTTTCGTTCATAAAACTGGTACCAATATTTTCTTGAATGTATATCGTATTCTTGTGAAAACATGGCTTTTGGGCTTATCGCCGTGTGTTTTATAATAAAGCAGTATAATAAAAGGCAACGCAGAGTTCAATAATAAAACATTTTTCGATCAGAGAGGATGTGTGAGATCTCTTAATTGATTTTGTTTCGCTTATAAGAATATTCATAAACTAAATGAAAACAGCGACACGCATCGCTTAAGCTTGTTCATTTTAACATCCCGCTGAGTCCCTTTACGAAGGCTCGTTACCAACATGACACACACAGCGCCGACACAAGGCGTAGAAAATACTTAACACACACATTTCAAAGATCAAAGCACGCGCAATCTGTAGAAAAAATAACGTTTTGGTCCCAAAAGGCGGACCCGATACGCGACCCAATTCACGCGAACAGCCCGCCTAAGAAATTGAATTGAAATCAGAACGAACAACAAACTCAAACGCGTATCGAATTGTTTTACATTTGACGTGTTCCCTTTTTAAAATTTTAAAATCGCTACAATAGGCTTTAATGATGCGCGACCGTTCTTTTTCCGTCTCAAAATCCCGCCGGACATCAGAATTCGACGTATGATGCTAAACAAGAGATTCGCGATTAAAAAATTTGCTTGATAGCGATCGTGTAGCGATAACGCAAACGGTCGATATTGTTTTTGTCACACAGTGAATAAATCACATACCGACGAGGTTTGCGTTCGAATTTTAAATTTGTCGAACAACATGGCATTTTCTTGTCCATCACCGTTTTTAGTTTAAAATTTTGTCGTCGATTTGTAGTCCTTTTGTAACGAAATTAAATCGTGTTGCGTCAAATGTTGTAATAATGTTGATAGTCAACAGACGTAGACGTGAAGGCAAGTAAAAAGTGGAATCAGTGTAATATGCTCGTGCCTAAGGTAACCGAGGACCGTGTATTACGTACATTAATCATCTATGATAAAAGAGAAAATTGTCTGCCTCGACCGTCGGTAATTTTCTTAAGATATAACAGCTCACAACCGGCTTCCATTTGTTAGTGTCTTGTTTAGAAAATCACATCTGCTAAACTTTATTTCGAGCTTTTGACAAAGGTGAGTTGATGGAGGCGCGTAGCAAATCGCGCGATTCAGAGCTATGCTTACAGCTGGTTGGGTGAAGCGAATCATTTATACGTTCACAGATCTTCTATTATTTATGAAAATCTATAGTTTTTTTTATAGTAAGAAATAGTGTCTTCTTGCCTATGATTAGATATGCATTCTTTTGTGTGTGAACTTGAATTCGAAACGGTGTTTCGCATCAGGCAGGAGTAATGATTGATAGAATTAATACAAAAAACTATGACACATAGTTATAATAATACTTGAATAATCGAATCTAAATACATAAGATTAGTGACTTAATAAATAAATTATCTCATACGATGCACACGCATACATTCATATGGGTTAAAATTTCACTTTTCTTCAAACATTTTAATTATTTTAAACGAAAAGCAGTCAAAAGACACAAAGCATATTGCCCAATATGCACCGGAAGATTCCAATTCTCTTAAAAAATAGCGGTTCGGCTTCCGTTTTCAAAATTAATTATTTTCACCAAATCCATCAAAAGTTCGGTTGGGCAAGCCGGCCGCTTCCGTATTACACGGGCTCCGGCCGCACTCGGAACCGATCGGGGGTTTTTTGCTTCCACTGCAACGATTTGATTGCTCTGCTTTTTGCTCCTTTTCAAATAAACCCAAGTAATTGTTTGTTTTAACTCTGTAGATTGCGTCCACTGCGGATTCGTTACAGACGCTTTCTGGGCTAGAAAATGAAGACTTCACAACGGTTGAGTGGTCATACGTCTTTGTAATAGTCTACTATTTTATAACGAGAGCTGTACGTTCTCAACGACCCATTTTATGCGAGGTTCAGTTTTATAGAACTATTTGCATTGACTGCATGCAATTAAGCATTATACTACACATAGCTTATATCATTAAGAATAAATACACATTTATATGTAAAGCCCACAATTTAAGCCAGCCCGTATGCTTCCTGTCTTAAAAGAAAACGCGTTCCAAAATATCAATTACTTTGTATTATTATTTTGTAGATATAACACATAATTGTACTGTTTCGCTTTAAATCAAATTAAGTTTAAAAGGAAAACAAACAGCAAAAGCTGTTTAATATCCTAGGTTCTCAGAGACTGCAAAAACTTAGTCGCCAACTATATCTTCCTGATGTCAGCTAGGCTATAATAAATAAACGGTAAATTGATCAGTTCTTGTTACTTCAAACTCGTTCGAATCAACAATGTCAGTTTTATGATATAGCAGTCCAGAGTTTTCTCATAGTACTTGTTATGTGCTAAATATGGCTATGATATTTGCAAGATACCGATATTTTCATTCAGTACTGATTCTGTATTGAACTTTCCGTTTATAGGTAGGTATTATTTTTTCATATTTGCGAATATGGCTTACTGAGAATGTATCGTTTTATCGTATTAACGGTGGACGAACCGATGTGAACATATTGCGATTATTTCCTATTCCCTTGTGATAATATGGAATACTCAGAAGTCGTTGCATTCAGTTTACATATTTTATTTAAATTCTTACATTTATAATCTTAAAATGTAAACAGTTTTTTTAATCTCTTTAATAAGTTTAACTACTTTGCTACTTGCTACTACTTTGTAATAAAAGCTATTTCACCTGCTTATAGCTATCGTAATCGGATTATTGGAGCCGAAACGAACTCCATGAACCAATAATTTCGTTGGTACACACTAAACGGAATAAAAATAATTGATACAGAAAACTCCATTCTTTTTAACGTCACACACAAACATTCCTAATACAGTACATACAGTATACATTACATAGTCTAGTATTTTTTTTGTCAAGATTCGCTATATGCAAATACATTTTATCTAAAAAATAGCTAAGCGCAGGTGGCCTTACGAATCGGTATCTTTTTCTCCACGTCACTGAATATTAATCACATGGCAGGTTCCCACTGAAATCTGTTCGTGCAGGATTAGCCCAAGTTATCCTACCGTCATTTCAACGTGTGACAGGCGTAGATTTAAAATTGAAGTGATTAAATCTTTGACCCTTGTCCACAATGAAATTGTAAAGGGATGATTCACTTTATAAAGAAAAACATAATGTAATAAAAAAAACATTAGTACTAAGAGTATCCTAATACATTCCTCCAACATCAGCATAGGCAAATCCAGTCAAATTATACTTTACATTAATTTCTCAATTTTATTCATAAACACTATTAATATAGTATTACAATGTTTTATTTAAAGCACTGACCTATCTGGCTACTGTACACACAATTTGATACATAGAGATGAATTAATTCAATAATCAAAATACTTTTTAAAATTTTAAACATTACATATGAACGGAACATTTTAATACTTAAATTTTCATTAATTAGGCTCTGTAAGATTAATTTAGTTTTTACGAACATGTTGCGCCATGGATAACTAGGGAAAATCTTTTTTGACTCTCGAAACGAGAAACGTCTATGGTCCCTTGTTATCTACGTTCTATCAGTTAATGGTGCAGCAAGTCTTAAGTTGCTTGAGATGGCCTTATCGTCTAGTGCTGTTGATGCAACGGTACCCGGGCTCGCATTGTAGCCTCCAAGCTCAGGATATAGTTTAGATTATTCAAGTCTAAATTATGGCTTACTTTTACCAATATCCCCATTCTAGACACCCCGTTGTCACAATAATAAGTAAAATTAGTATAAAACTATTGAGATCGGGTAGACCAATTAAATCAATAATACTTAAGGAATTAAAAAGTCAACTAATTTTAAATTGGCGCCGTCAGTGTTTGTACTATAATTAACATAATGATTCTAATTTTCTTTGTTTTTAATAGAATCGCTTACCTGTTCGATCCCAATGATACGGTCGGACCTATATTTAAACATTTTTTGTTAATAGATTTTTCTTCGGATCGTTTTGTTATAACAGCGATTATAACAGAATTAACATTTGCTTGCGAAGAGATAACTATTTCTAAGGACGGAATTATTTTATTATCATGCTAAATACAAAGCTATATTTTATATTAAGGGGATTATATCTGAGGTATGAATAACTTTTAAAACCCTTTATGAATCAGAAGTTCAATTGATTTTGTCAGGGGTTGTGTCACATTGAAGAGATCCCCATAACTTTTGGTAATATTATCGTTTTGGTCGACGTTCACACGCAGCGTAATAGATTTATAAGAAAAAATTAAACCATAATTGAAAATTAATAGGAATCTTGGCTTCAAGCTCTTTATAAAAAACTATTGACGGTTACAGATCAGAATATTTAGAATAATCATTTACTCTATAAAGAATGATTTGTAATGACGCAACGGAAATATGTAGAAAGATACGAAACTAACTCACTCACCAGCACTTTAATAAAAATTTAGTCCCATTTTATATTAAAAGGCTAAATGCTTTGGAAATTAAAAGGGTCTATAAAAAGCATGGCAACCTGACATTAGCCATCCCTTTTAAGACCCGAGTTCCCAAATTTTATAACAATATAATGACAGTAAGCGACGACTATAAAACTCAATTGTCTATTCGGTTTCGGATTAATTTCAATTTAATTAAACCTCTATAATCCGAATGTACATCGAATAAAAATTTGGTTAATTGGAAAAAGAGAATTACCATACTTTTGATGTTGGGTTTGTTCTTAAATGGCTTAAAAAACATTTATTTGTACTTGTTACCCATCGGTATTACAAGTTTGCCATTGTAGCTCTTAAACGCGTACTCTTATTTAATTTTATTCGGTGTTAGACTTTGACAGTAAAATTTTACTAAATATTCGTATTGATAGAGGATCGTACATTGTTTTTTTATCTTTTGATTGTTGTTTCTTTATCTATTCCTTTACAAATTAAATGAATATTAATGACCACAATCGTTTCATACTAAACATTTGATATTTGTGATGTAAGTACACTGTGTTTGAATATTATACTAGACATTCTACAAATTAATTAATGGAATCAAACGTAAAATAAAGAGTACCTTATAAATGCATATAGCGGTAGTATATAGGGACCGTTCGAGTCAAGGCACTACACTGGGGAGTGTCTTTGATTTTCTTATTTAGTGATTACGTCAACAGTTATTACATTTTCACACAAAAACGCAAATGCATTTCCATGTTCGAGGATTCCTACAAAAAATGAATACGTTTTTGTACCATTGTTTTGAGATCTTTGCTTACTTTTGCTGATAAGAATGAAATTAATTAATGAAAGGGGGGAATGAATTGCAGTAAATCAGCTTACGTAATACTTGAACGGCCCCAAATTGACACTAAGGTGATAAGGAAAAAAGCCTCAATAACCTGAATTTTACCCTTAGAGTATTAAGTATTATACTTTGTTTCTAGTTTGCCGTTATCCTTCCCCTCCAAAATATAATGTAAAAAACTTTTTGGAGACTGTATGCACCTAAAGTTATGCAACTTATAACACCAAAAGCTTGATTTTTAAAAATATTACAAGCGTTTTTATTGTTACAAATATTTTGTATTTAGTAGACTTTTATCTGTCTGAGACATTACGTGGGCATCTCAAAAACGTTTGTAGGCGTTTTGACATTATTAAATTACAAACCGGAACTGTTTGCCGACAAAGAAAGCGGCGCAACCTTTATTCCATGGTCTATGTTACGGAATTGGTTAGTAATTACAGGTATTTTATAAATAACTCATCGTAACCGTATTACATTTTTGGTTTAAAATCTCATATATTTACGAAATGTAGAAATTGAATACTCCGTTTTTTTAAATCTATTTCGGCAATAGCGTTCTTCGAATATTGATCAACTATTAAGATTACCTAATCTTCTCTATCTTCAGAGACCTCTCTGAAGTCCTGTTAAGTCTCTTCCTTTTAAGAGGCATAATTGTTAGTGTAGCTTTTTTATATAGTAACAAAGCTTTTTTGATTCATGGTAGATCCAAAAAGGCTTGTGGCTTAGATCCAAAAAGGCTTGTGGCTTAGATCCAAAAAGGCTTTTGTCAGGCACATAAGGCAGAACACCTTTTTTTTTTTAATGAGGGGAATGCATTTCCGCACTGACTGTGGGACTCGCTCTAAAAGCCCTACCCACTAAACCCCTCCCACCAATCAGGTCACTGTTGGGGTAACTTGGGCTCGCGTAAGCATTCTACGAAGAGACCCCGTGACTGGCTGCTAAAGCAACCATCTTTCATTACATTGCAATCGCCTTACAAGTCTTTACAGTAGGGTTGCAATTTCTTGCACCCAACACGTGATTCGCCGGCATGTTCTCGCTCGCACATACAACGCAATGTGGTGCATCGTCACATGTGACAGATTTGTGTCCAGCTTTTCCGCACCTATAGCACAGATTGCTACGGTCCACAGTGGATGAGCAAGACGCCCGTGTGTGCCCTAATTCCAAACATTTATAGCAGCGCAGTGGGGGCGCTTTTAAAAGAACTACCTCCACCAATCCAGAATTATTTTTGCTATTGCAACCGGGCATTGTACAAGCAAACTTCTTGTTCTGTAACCCCTTTCAATGTCTTTACACCTTATCAACTCTGCTAAGGCAGAACACCTACTTATCCATTAAAAACACAAATTATCAAGAACCAGAATTAAAATAAAAGAAAGGTTGTACAGCCATTACTGGATTGTTTAACGAGAGTATTTGATGGATTTATAAGTTATTCATATTAAGCGTAATAATGTTATAATATTGCATACAGTAAAATCCTCAAAATCTCATACACCATTCGTTATTCATACGTTCTTTCAACAAAAGTTCACACCAGATAGATTACAGAGAATCCAAAAATTTCATTAAGATCTCTACGCTTAAATCCTTTATACTTCTCGCAAACATTTCAAGTTATTAAACAAACCCTTAAGACGTTATATTAAAGTCTAAATTCCTGTAAATATACTTTAACAACACGCAAACTGAGATACTGTGTTGACCCACGTTTCATCTCATTTCCCGTGAAGAATTAATATTATGTTTGCATAGGTTTAACATTTGTGTACTCAACAAATATTACTTATATCTATAGAGATAAGGGGTGTACCACGCTCTACACCTTCTATAGCATTAGTCCGAACAATAATTAGGCGACGTAATATCATTTGGAACCAAACGGAAGCAGAAACATCGTCCGAAAAGAATTCGTGAAGTTAGAAAATTTTATGGAAAACCTTTGCATGGTGGCTGCCAAAAACTGGCATTGTATCCTATTGACGAATGTATCCATATTTTCCCCTTGTTTTTTATTGTTATAGTATAAAGAATTTGGAGGACTGAAAGTCTATTAATTTATTAAATTAAATTATTCACTTCTATAGTTTATTAAAAATAAAATTTAATTACTAACAAAATTTCAAATTTGTGTATTAAATTTTTTCGTAATTTCTATGGGTCTATATTTCACTTCGCTTCGCTGGACAGGTTCTATTTCAGTTAAACAACTACGACTCGTACAAATTACGAATTGCATATAGAATCTGCACTTAAGTGCAGATACACTTATTTCAAGTATAATCTAATAACATTGTCTCATATAAAACTTATTGAAAATACATTCTGTTTAAACGTAGTTCTTTCACTTTTCATATAAATTTCCTAACTTTAATAAAATAAACCACTAATCTTCTTAGATGAACCCTGTTTAAGACAACCCAAGTATAGTGTAGAATTTACTTAGAAATAATATTATACCAGAGAAAAATGGTTCTAATTTTTAATGGCATTAGATTTACTATCGCATTTGCAATTTAAAGTGGGAAATACGTGAATTGTTGTACTGTTTGCACTTGTAGTACAATGAACGTGTAACATATTTAATAAAGCCATATTGTAAGTACACTCGGTACATGCATTTCCAGATACTTAGAAATAATATAAATCCTAGATAAAATTGTACCAGTACCAAACATTTCGTAGTTCTTCCAAAACACAGCATAGTTGTACTGTAGAATCAAAAGGACATTTAGCAGATATGTACATGAAATTTTCCCTTGTAAATAACCCTAACAATAAAGCGTCTTTGGAGACGTTTCTGCACAATGCATTCCTACGAAAATTGTTTCGAATTTAACCCACACCTTTGGGTTAATCCTGACCAATGCTTACACAATTTATTCAGAGAGTATCGCAATACTTAAATATATTATAGCTAGCTAACATTAATGGTATGTACAAGACATAAACAATTGACAAATTTATATCCATCATCAAGTCTTTGTGCGTTAATTAAAAGCGTGTTCACAAGAATTAACTGGGACAGCTTCACAAATGACACTGACTGATATTGTTCTGTGACTCGAATAAAAGTCGTTCTAATTTACTATATATATACTTTATCACACTATGTTATATCGTCTTTAACTGTGTATGCTGTAGCGTTATGGGCACATAATTTAATTAAATCTTAAGGATCATTATGATTAATGCAATCGATTACTCATAATGA
Organism: Pieris brassicae; assembly: GCF_905147105.1. Lineage (NCBI taxonomy): Eukaryota > Metazoa > Arthropoda > Insecta > Lepidoptera > Pieridae > Pieris > Pieris brassicae. The sequence continues at coordinate 17,990,410 of NC_059672.1, forward strand.
TTCAGTTATTGTTCATAATTTATCACTTGAATGAGAAATATGATTTTTAAAAACAAATGAAAATCTACAGTATCCTTGCAATCCCAGTCTGAATAAGGCGGGTTTAATATGCATGATAATTCGTTTTGTAATTACTTAAATTAAACACCCAGAAAAACAATTAAGTTATTTTTAGGTAAGCTTAAAATAAGGTATCTGATAATTATTCAAAATATCTCAGTTTATGAAAAACATTTCAATTTAAATCTTTTAAACCTGTGGAAAATTAAAAAACTGTGGCACCGCAAGGAACGTGAAAATGAACTAAAACGAAAGACGTCTAAGAAATTCCACCTTTGAACTGCAGCTCCTTTATGTTATAAAAGGTGACACTTTAGGTGACCCACTTCGGTTACTGCCGACGATTCCGGATTTAAATGCTCAATTGTTAAAAAAGATTACATTGCAGTCCTGAGAGCTCTTCTTTGAGACTAATGTCCTGCTACTTGCGTCGCGAAATAATTAAAATTCTTATCTGTAAAAGAATAAACCTAACAACTTACAAATATAAAATAATAATACACAACTTTATGTGGTTAAAAACTAATTATATTGAAAAGAATTATAATTTATTTCAAGATATTGATTCCGCGGAATCTTTTATGTATGTTCCCGAATCCGGTCGGATCAGGATCTGACTATGGGATCAGGCAGACATCGAGGTGTTTGAATTCAAAACTAATATCGTCTATGAATTATATTTTATTCATACTAACCTATAACCTTTTTAAAGGACGGACAAAAAGGCCCTTTTTAATGTCAAAATATTGTTGGTGCTGTGTGAACCGGATTTCTAACCCTTTCGCTTCAAACGGGTTCTATATGATTTTTTTTGGTATTGTAAGTACCGTCCTCTATTGATGGGTCACATTTCTGTAACAACTGCTCAAACAAATGGCGGCTATCGTAATACTACAATGTTCCAACCATATATACATTTATGATACGAGATATAATTATGTAGTTATAAATAAAACTAATTACCAAAAAGCTCAAAGGATAAAAAGTTCATATACCTTAACGGCCGGCCCACATACTAATTAAGCCCCTCTGGACATTAATTACGGGAGGTTAATAGTCACCAATGAGCACAAGCATCATTATGTAGATTAGGCTCTGCGCGAGCGCACGTTGCGCGGCTCGCCAAGGTCATTAGAGATTATAGATCAGATACGTTTGAAATTGGAAACGTTAAAAAATATTGTTATATCAAGATTTGAATATGTGGTTTTTAGGATTTTGCGTACCTTAAAACTATAATGGCAAAGGCATCAGTCAGAGGCCATCAGTCCCTGTAATTAAAATCTCTCTTTGACCTCCTGGGGACTAAGTGAATGCGTGTCAGTGCTAGACATTTTTTTTTAATTAGACAATTACACGTAGTTAAAAGCAATTTTTTTATCTCTAGTTTTTAATAGATACAAACTCGACCCGTTTGTTTGCAAGTGAGATTCAGTAATAAATTTCACTTGCACGATTGTTCAATTACATATCTTAAATTACATTTATATATTTAATTTGAATCTAAAGTATCTGGGTATTAATCTTTGTACTGTTTTGCAGGAGGCGTCGCCATGTTCGCGTGCCGTGCCACCCAACTCATCACGTACGCTCCGGCATTACCAAAATGACCACTACACTCCGCAAAGACTCAATTCATATTCAATAGGTCTTAAAATGCAGACATTTAAAAAGAAGTTTTTATGCTTTATTAACGGCCGTTTTAATTAGTGACTGGGAAAAAAAAAATTCCACTTCCTGCAATAACAAGTATGAATCTTTTATAATTAATATTATTTCTAATTTCATTCATTTTCACCCCAAACAAATTATACCTTAGAGGAAACAATATTTTGGCCATAGAAGACGGCAATAGCTACAACTACAGCTGTGAAGTCCTATTGTGACATGGGCAGGACTAATTTTTAGTTCTCTTTCTTTTTGACTTAGTTGGTTCGCGTATATGCACAATTTTGAACAATCTCTTACCAGGAATGCCATTCCCAGGCTACACGTACTGCCAATTATAAATTAAGTCCCAAATATGGCCGCAGTTTGTCTCCTTCTGTATGTACGCAAAAAACTTTAACGATATTTTTCATTAAGTACATACAAAATACATATTAAACGTGAAATGAGTGGTGGGCGGTTACAAAGTACCTCCGGCCTACTGTCAGAATATGACGACATTATCATAAGCAGCTGTCACTGACGCTAAGACGATAAATGAGTGTATTTATTATTTTTAAGGGCGTAAGAACTTGGTTGTATGTTTATTTAAGATTATTATTGTATATATTATAAGAAATAGTTTTATTGGCTGTTATTTTGGTAATAAACACAATTATTGTTTCTACCCAATAATGGAAATCCATTGAAAAAATAATGTTTACCAAAGTTTTACTATAATAAAATATTCCTTTGCACATTATTTAACAGCTTTAAAGTTTGCGCGATTAACAAGCTATGTGTGATGTTAATAAATACACTTAAACAACTGTGAAAGAAACACGTTTTAACTCTTTAAAATTTCCTTGCCCATTAGCTAAGAATCAGATCAAAGAAGTATTTGTTTACTACATAAGTTTAAACCTCTGTAATGTTTCAATACTTAATCGGTTCATCGCCGGTGGCTATGATGTAAATAGCGATACTATCGTTCTGTACTACACGTAATTGCCTACCGTACTTAGATGCGATACTTAAATCTGAATATACGTATCATCTGATGGATTCTGTATGATTTGTTCATCAGGGCAAACGGAATAATGGTGAGTCTTATAAAAAAATAACCAGTGACCATAATCGTTAACCATCACTGGACGCGGCGCGGCGATACAGCCTCGTTGTTACCCAATCCTTTCAAATTGCAAGAAAAAGGCGCCGTGTGGTTTTAGATGGTAGGGTACATGAAATCGCGACCGTGGGTATACGAAAGGTCATCTAATATGAAGTATTATTCATGAACATTCTACCAGAAATCATATGATTATATTGTAGGCAGTTTTTGGTTTTGCATATAATCTAATTCGTATATATATATAATGCTTAATATATCGCCTCTTAAAACGTCATTTAAATAATATGTAATTGTAATGTTATAAACATGAAAATCATAAACTTATACATTGATTAATATAATATCATTTTGAAGTAAGTCGCCTTGGACACCATGGCTACATTGCCAAAAGAGTGCAGGTCGTTTTTCTCGCCACGCCGCGCTAAACGACATTATACGCTGCTCTCTTGCCTCCATCAGCCATGATGTTCCAGCAATTTTGGAGCCAACTGGCATCGCTAGAGTCAATGGCAAGCGGCCGGATGAGATGTCGTTGATACCTTGGAAAATAGGACTGGCTTTAATATGGGATGCACTTGTGTGGATATGTTTGCTCCGTCTCACCTCCTTCGGACAAGCAAGAAAGCTAGGGCAGCCGCTGATCAGGAAGAAAATAATAAACAGTACAAACTTAAGAGTCTTTCCTCCAAATTCGATTTTGTTCCCTTTGGACTATGAACTCTTGGGCTGTGGGGTTCAAGTGCATGAGCGCTTATTAAAGATTTAAGTTGGCGCCGGGTAGATAGTACTGGTGACCCCAGAACTGGTGCATTCCTCGTTCAACGAATGATTATCGTAATGCAGCGAGGAAATGCTGCCAGCGTGAAAGGTACACTGCCACAGGGACCAAACTTTTTAAATTTGTTTTGATTTTTTTTACATTGATTTCATACTTCAGAAGTCTGTATGACCGTGTACATAGTTACAATTGATCTCATAATTTCATATGCTAAGCTATCAGATAGATAGCCCGTGGCTAAAATTATAAGATTGTTTAATCACTAGGAAACTGGACCTGCAAGTGTCCGATGAAGGCATTACAGAGGCAGCCATTGCGATTAGAACTCTGTATTTGCAATCAAGCAGTGCCCGAGGCTTTATTGATAAAACTGTACAGTGAGAGTAGAAATAGGCGGTGAAACAAATATGTCGTAAAATATTTTTTAATGATTTTAAGATTATTTTTATTTCTTTTTCTAGGTTTCTTCATTCTTCTTAAGTGTCAATAGGGTATGTGGGTTTGAGTATATTTTATGTATGATAGATTATGACAATTAATCTTTGTAAATCAACGAAATTATTGTTTCTGTGGGTACGCAGCGTGCCAAATACTAAAACTATTCAATTCCCTTTTATCAAATCCTTTACTATGTTTCCTGTATGTAATTACAAAATTACTGAATATTTAAATGTTATCTGGTTTCTTGTACTAGGAACATCGTTAGTGAGCTGTTGATTTAAAATTGATAGAACATATAAAAGCCCGAAGCATTGGACTGAATGTGGATACTGAACTGTATAGGCAATTTAAAGTCTGAAAATTTTATTATAACCACGAGTTAACTAGTATAAGTATTTTATACCTTACATAGGGTTTGGAGGCCGACAAATTTTTGTACATTTCATTGATCAATTGTTATTTTTTCTGTAAAGAAAAGTAGGTGATATATTATGTAGCGCGAGCAACACTGGTCCACCCGCCAGTGTTACCAGTGAACCTAGATTTATGGGCGCCACAGACATAGTCCACTTTGAGAGTTATTTAGAGAAAAGAGTAAATACTATGGAATATCCTTGGTGATATTAGACAATAACACAAACTTTGATGAAACTTTGTTTTGATGCGTTGCTTACTTGAGGTGTTTGAATTGATTGTACCAAGTAATTCATGATTGTTAAGTCTTCTAAGAACAGAGCCGTTCTTAAAACTGCTTAAAACTGCAACCAATTCACATTCTTTGACATTTAGTAATCAATACCGTTTAGCAATTATAATATGGCCACAGTTTATGAACGACAATAATACACACAAACTACACGAATTAAAACAAGATCTGTTCACACTTTTGATTACTAGCCAGCCTGAGGTCTCGTGGTCTTTCGTACTGAAAGTCGTGTCTCTCTCGAAATGTCCAAAGCGATACATCAGCTTGCTTCTGTCACACTGCTATCCTCGTTCCTCCCCCTACCATTCCCAGTATGTCAAGACTTCAAGCTCTCTCCTGGCAAGAAAGCCGAAGTCGCTAAGCCCTTTGTAAATGATAGTAGACAGTAGTGATCTTTAGTTAGTTGAAAATGGACCAGTTCGTTATTTTTGCAGTCTATGGTTTCCGCAGTCACCATCAGCTTAATGTAACAAGAATTTAAGACATAACATCCAAGATTTATTTATGTTTACATTTGAATCAATTATAATGACAATAAATAATTATTTCGATATTAGCTTTAAGATACTTCTGAATATTTAATTTAGGCCAACTCTCAGTTGTCAGAGTATGTTTTACTACATATTCCTTATACTGCACATGGCTCAGACCACACAAATCCAAGCATAAAGCAGTCCGTATACAAATCATAACAAACTATAAATTTAGTTATTATTGACGGAAATTAAAACTGTGTTCTAGCTGTTATAAAGAAATAAAATTTTATACCACCACGAAGTGCATACCATTCCGTACGTATAGGTAATATATAGAATAGAACTTAGAGTCTTTGGGTTTTCATAGCATCGATATAAACATATATTTGATCAGTGTTTTCCTAGTGGTTAAGCATATGACCCCACGCTAAAGTCCAACTCCTTGGCGTAACGTAGTTCACGAATACAATTACTTATGGTACACAGTTTTACAATATCTTAGTGGTCGACTAGAGACATGTATCAGACATCGCTGTATCTCATGTTTATAAATGTATAATAGTTTTTTCAGAGCAGTGTTGGCCTAGTGGCTTCACCGTGCAAGTCTCATCCCTGAGGTCGTAGGTTCATTCCCCGGCTGTGCATCGATGGACTTTATTTCTATGTGCGCATTTAACGTTCGCCCAAACGATGAAGGAAAACATCGTAAGGAAACCGGCTTTTCTTAGATCTAAAAAGTCGACGGCGTGAAGGTACTGAGGCTGATCACTTGTCTATTAGATTGACCTATCCTGTATCATATATAAAATAAGCCACTTATTTTATATTATATTTTAGAAAGACACTAAGTCTCTTTCACACAACGTCACGGCGGCCCTTTGACAGCGAAATCCCATAAAATTAATTGAAACTTAATTAATATAACTCAACTGTATTGTTTATAATTTTTAAATTCAGGTCCTGACTATTTTCGCCACTTATTTATCTATTTAATTTATAATAGCTTTTCATTAAAATGATAAAATCTTAACTTAAACGTGAGAAGCAAGAATACATTCGCTTTACATAAGAACATAAATGAAACAATTGAATTTTACTATAATTGTATTGTTAGCGGTGGTCGCCGTATAAAACAATTGGTTTGCGATTTTATGGCTTGCTGATCGTGCCTGGGTTTACTACCAGCTTTTACTGTTCTCGGTAGAGGCGGAATACATATGTATTAACAGCTTAAAGCTGTGTATGTTAAGATTTTGTATGTATTGGACTTAAATGTTTAAAAAAAAATTAAATTACGTCTGCTAAGAGATTTGCCTCACGGGCAGATTCGATTCTTCTCTGAAGTGAAAATTGTAATTAAAATTTGTTTTTCGATTCATACTTCAATTAGATTGTACGCCTCGGCTCTTTATGTAGCAGGCATGCTGCTTGTCTGATGTTAGGTGGTACCACTGCCCACACAATGCCAGAATTCGTAATTGAGTTTACGCGACCTTTAACGAACCGGCCGTTCTTTTCTTAATGGATTTTTGGTTCGGTACTACAATGTACTCATAGTGGCACCCCTATACCAACAGCCTAAATAACTGTAAATTTGATCTATCAATAATTATTTACGTATATAATAAATCATCGTGGCTGCATCATTAGTGGTTGGATTAAATATCTGTTACACGATAACATAGCGTTCATTAGAACAACGCGTCACGTGACCAAGTCTGTAATTAACGATAACTCCGGCTTATGAGCATTGTCTTAGCATTCTTCTGTTCAATAAATATCATCCACTTGTGCGATCCTGACGTCATATTTTATGATACATGAATATGAGGTCTGCTTTAATTTTTGCCCAAAGTAACACCACATTCTTTACATGGAGATTTATTCCGTTGCTTATAGATATCCTACATACTAAACCCTTGATTATAGTTAAATTGAGATATTGAAATATGTATGAAAATATAATATGACACATATTGAATCGATGTGTATCGGCGCCTACTCGAATTGGTCTGCCTGCCTCATACAGAGTATAAAATACGAGTACCTGATAACAGTCTTATACCATAACATTTTACACGCGCTTCATTCCTAACGAAACAATCGCCAATTGTTTATTCCTCTTAATTATGAGCGATCTTAGTGCTTTCTTTGTTCGTAATTTATTCGCTGAGCCCAGCTGGTGTATTGTGTACTTATCAGAATTTATTTTCTTCAGTAGCCGTGTATGACATTCGCATTATGTAACTTTCGGTATGTAAATGGCTTATGTGTTTTTAAGAGATTTCGCCGCTAGGAGGTTGATGAGTGCGTGCCGACTTTTTGAATTGATTATATTGTCATTGTTCAATGTTGGATATTGAATGTCATCATATCATATGAATGCAGAAGCGTTTTGGCTAGTAGTCAATACGGATTATATTATGTATTTACACGAATATATTTTTATATATACTTACTTATTAGTCATATGTTGGCGTTCAGGATGCGACTCCTATCCTTGAGGTCATAGGTTCAATCTCCGGATGTGCATCAATTGACTTTCTGTCTATGTGCGTATTTATCATTCGCTCAAACAGTGAAGGAAAACATAGTTATGTATCCAGTTTGCCTTAGACCCAACAAGTCGACGGTGTGTGTCAGGCACACGAGGCCGATCCCCTACTTGCCTATTAAAATTTTTACTTCGTCAACTATTCCAAACGCAGGTTTGATTTAATTTCTCTTAAACAGAACATCATAATTATTACTATAAATAAATATGTCTGTCTGACTCGCTATTAATGGTTTAATTATCCAGATCACTCATTAAATGGAAGCTGTAAAAGTATAATAATTATTATTGCCTATTAAAAACATAATAAAATTTATGACATTCCAATATTTTTCATTTACTAATAGAAACATTGTTTATTATGCTTAACGTTGGTTGGTTATGTCTATTTAGTATGACAGTGTACACCGATTTCAAACCCGTAATGGTGAGTTCAAACACATGCATGGTAAAAGATCTTGAATTGAGTGAAATGTGTCGTCTTCTGATGTGGAAGCCTATATTCAGGAAGTTGGGGTCTGTCGTTTATAGTATTCTCTTTAACATAGCTTTTACACATTGAAAGAAAACAATTTTTTAACCGGATTAAAGCTTATTGTTATAAACTTATAAATTAAAAAATTGTTTTCTTTCAATCTGTCGTTTAGATTGGCGACCTCGAAGACCTGACAAAACAATACAATTGAGCACGTTTAGGATATAGAGACGGAGTAAGAACACTGCAACCTGCTCAATAAAGCCTATTTATGGATAGCATAACCAGGAGAAGGTTGGCAAGAGGAGGTTACATTCGGTTTTTACACTTTATTTAATAAATAAATAAAAAGTTCTTGTCTTTATTGCCGACTACTTATTGTTTGAATGAATTCAATAAAAAATTCACTAAACCCGTTATAATTTTCATGATTATAAGTATATAGACTACGTCAGAGAATTACATTCCATTTAATAACCTGCAAGCCATGGCCATTACTTCCAAAAATGTATTCTAAATATTTGAAAACTTTCATATCTAATATCACAAAGCTAGAAACACGATGCTCAATTTGATTAGAACAGGTTCTAAGCAATTTTCTTTTACAAGTAGTGATCAATAATGATTCGAAATCTTGAATATGAAAATAGTCTAGCACTGTAATAAGCTATGCAAGAAGCAAAATTACTGACATGCTCGAGGATAATTTCTTATTATTATAGTATTATTTATAAGTTAGAAGTGGTCTCATGCGCATGTGATGCGCTTACAAAGAATAAAAATATAGATATGGCATAAAATATATTATACGTTTTTATAGACTCGTAAATAATAAAATTATTTAGTTTATGGTGATATTATTATTATAGTCATTTGCTTATTTAAATACTAAAATCTGTAGTACTAGCGTATACATAGAACAATATTATATTGTATTTTTGATACGAAAATTATAAATAATACATATTATAAATTTTTAGTATTATGATGGATTACTATCAAGTAATATTCTATGAGAACTATAACTGAAGGGGTTTAACTTTTTCTACAAATTGATCCCAACAGGTATAACTAAGTATTTACCATTAAAAAATTACTTAACTTAATTTTTTCTTACTAATCAACACATATTTTTAAGACTTCCGGCTTATATCCCTATCTTTTCCCTCTCAAATCAAAATGTATTCCATATTTTTTATCCAATTGCCACATTTAATTGCCGTTCAAGGTGTAAACATCGATTCGTTTTTAAACTGTCAAAGTTTTATTTTTCTATGCCCTAATTCCCAACACCGTAACGCCGCGGGCCAACCTGTTCCAAGACATTCATTCCGAGTTCAAAATTATTCCGATGTTAATAAATCATAGTAAACCGGTAATTAAGACACTCACAAGCAGAACTTAGAAAAATATAGTTCTATTTTTTTCACATTAAATAACCATTTCGTAAGCGATGATTGATAAAGAGTTGAACGTTCACTGATAGGTTAACGGATCGTTTCTTGAACGAATCGTAATTTTATCTGTAAAAAACCAAATGAGAAACAAGCAGAAATGTAAAGGTACTTGTACGAGCAGTGTTGGCCTGGTAGCTTCGACCTGTGACTCTCATCTCTGAGGTCGTAAGTTAGGCTGTGTACCGATGGACTTTCTTTGTGTCCATTTAAAAATTCACCTAAACGGTGTAGAAAAACATCAAGTAGAAACCTGCTTGCCTTAGACACAAAAAGTCGACGGCGTGTGTGAGGCACAAGAGGCTGATCACCTACTTGCCTATTAGGTAAAGAAATTATTACGAAACAGATTCAGAAATCTAACCGCCACTAAATTTATATTATATTTTAGAAAGGCGATAATTATCCTCCACACCAAGTCAATAGAGTGTCGCGAAATCCTATAAAATCAATGTTATAATTACATTTAAACTATTTATTAACTACCCACTTTTAAATTCCATTAAAAAATTAGTTTTATAAGACTAAAGAGTTGTGAAGGTTCACAACTCTTTGGTGAACTAGTCGTAAGGCATTCAAAGTAAGCATGGGCCACCTAACGGTAAGTCACAAATGATTAATACTTGTCAATCCATTGAAATAAACACCAATACGCGTCAAGGTATTCGGTAACAATTCGAAACTTGATTAGCTGTGATTGACGTGTTTTCAATTTATATACCGTTTTATTTGTGAGAAAATATTATGAATTTGCAATTTAGCTGTCATATTACCAATGAATGGTGATTTTTCGGTAAATTAATATGTTGAAATTTTCAATAATGAATGCGTACCTACTATTTACGTTTAATGCCGTTTACTATTAAATATTATTATGAAATATGGATGCAGTTCTTGTTATATAACTATTGAATTTACTTTTGACTTCGGCTCTTCCCCTCATAAATATTCTTTATTTTATTTAAATAATTAAAAGCGTCTGCCTGTAGAATATAGGTTGTATTCAATAGATATGTAGTTCTCCAACTGAACTTTAAAGCTTTTATACAAATGCCGATACTGTACATTATTGTAACGGAAAGTTACGACGAATTTATAAGTTATATCGTGACCTTCCAATAAAAGACGCATTAAGATTTTAAATATAAAAGTGCTACCGTTAATATGTATGCGCGGACATGGACGTTAGTGATTTCCTTTATTCACTATTAGTAGCCGGATGACGGACTATTAACTATAAGCATTCAACGTTAAGATTCTTTAATATTCATTTGATGGAATTGAGTTACTGAAAAACGTATTTTTATAAGAAAACAAATATATGTATTTCTTCTTTGGTTTCTTTGTCAATTTTCAAACTGATTAAGATAAAACATTCAAGTCATAGGTTTATAGAATAGCAATAAATAAACTTAATAGGTTACAGATTACATATCAAAATAAATGAAGCGAAGAAAGCCTATAGAAACTTTTTAAATACTAAAGTCATCATTTAGTATAATTACATTAAACCTGGCTCTAAACATGATTTAGCCTAATGACTTGAAAGTCATTTAAAATTTAGGAAGCAATTTGTACACAAGATGGCTATTAAGCATGGAATAATTATTATTACACTTCATCAAAATGTGATATATGTACAGAGGTATCACATGATATATAGAGCACGATAAATGAGCTAAGTAGGACCATAGTTACTCTCCTCACACTTTGAAATCAATTGTTCAGAGTTTCGATGTATTTGCCTATCTTGTATTTTATTGTAGATGAAAAAGAACAAAAAATAAATATAACCGTTGGTAATAAGGAAGTAACTTTACAAAATTTCGCCGTATCCTTTACGTTTATTAGAAGAAATCTACGTACGTCATCGGCACCAATACACAATACATTATTGGAATACCTACGTATAGAATATAGCAAGGTTAATCTGGTCAATGTTCGAAAAAGATTATTATTTTAAACAAATCACATTTAATATGGTAAAAAATAAATTCTCACCGTCATCAGATATAAGTTTGCGATAAGGGAAAATTGGATACTAGATCTACTAGATACTAGATAATAAAGATACTAGATCTTCATACGACTGTGATACAAAAATATATTTATTATATAAAATTTGGTTCCGGTGGTAGTGTGCCTTTCATGCTGATAGCATTTCCTCGCTATATTGCGATACTTACTTCACACCAGAGCTTTTAAATGTACCTCGAAGGCCTTTAAACTGATGTAATAATTTCTTTTCAAAGTAGCGACAAAAAAGCTTCGAATGAATCCGATTGAGATTTCCACTCTAATTACTTTTGCTAAAATTAAGCCGAATTAAAGTAATCCAGCCGAAGTATTTATCGATAAACGATTTAAACAAAGTGCGAAAATCGTAAAATTGAGACGTTTTTTCGAAGGTTATCCGAACTTCTGAATTAGTTTCCGGAACGGTTCGGCCAATAAAAGTTTTAAACAAAAGAATCATAAAACGAAAAGTCCGAGTTCGGTAGCACAACAGGAGAGACGGTGATTTACGGCAGCTCCGGGACAAAATTGCCTAAAACTTTTCAAATGAACTATGAATAGATAGCGCTATTACCATATTTTTATAATCGTATTGTTCACAGTTTTGTTTTATATGTAAATGTACAGTCTGGTGGCAGATGGTTGTAAATATGTTTCATTACGTTTAAGAAAAGACGTTATAGAGTCGACGTCTAAAACCTAGTGATTATTTTTGCCACAGTTTGAATACTCATATAGTCGACGCATTATAAACTTAGGCTTTGGGTCTTAAAACACATTTATCTGACTGTCTTGCTCGCACTTACAGGTCTTATGGAGAGGTGCATATCAATAACGGGATAGGTACGATCGATATACTATGTTAAGTATTAATCTTAAAATCGCTATCTGAAAATAAGTTTTTAATTTGTTAGACAAAATGTTTTTTTTTTTCAACGTAATCGTAGTGAAACTGTAAAGATCGTAATTTTAGACGCATCAAAGCTGCGTGCGCAGGTTGCTTAGTATCGATAACGGGTTGCATTATGTGCACATTCCTGTTAGTGACATTTATTGGCCAATGACTCAGTTTAAAATGCATCGACTATAGTAAAATTTCGTGCTTCTATTGCATACTATATTTAAATGTGTGTGCATTAGACAACAGGATATCGTAATTGTGCTTGCTTGTCCTTAAAACTACGCTGTAGAAAAAAAATTATACACACCGTGTGTGTGATGTGTATAAAGCATGAAAATTTTTCAAAACTTTGTAATTGAACGGAATAAAATAAATTCTTTGCTATCACTAAGAATTAAACTAGTTCAAAATGAACCGTTTCAAAGTTCATTTTGTGGTCCAAAAATGTGCTACAAAGTTTGACCTTTTTCGGTTACTATTGTGAAAAGGGTAAATTTTATTATATTATACCGGAAGGGGAGAAGAACATTTTGACATAAACAGAACATTACAAAGTTACCGCGCAATAAAACCCCATGTCTATGCTTTGGATCGGCTTTGGTCTGCTGATTCCACATCTGTGATGCCGACAGGACCACTACTATTATAATTTTTATTTTCTTTGGTTGCATGTATAGAAGATGTCATGTGTATATTTTTGATAATATAAAAAAAACATCGTAAATTCAATTTTGAATTTCGAATTGTAGTAAAAGAATTTACTTATATTCCCAGGTGTTAGTGTTGAGCAATCGATCGTTAATTGAATTTAGATTACTGTATAAGGTATATAGATGTATTTAGTATGGATTATATATGCGTAGTAAATATAATTTTAGATTGCACATCATTGTGGTGGCCAAAACAACAGTAAGTGTTTAATCTAGCTAAAAATTACTACTTCAAATATTTTCTATATACGTATATTTTTGGAACTAAATATAAAAACAAAAATAGGAATTTTGAGTTTGCTTGAAATAGATCCATAAATCTATTGAATTGTGACCTTTACTATCTATGCACACGATTTTTCATATATTTTCAATCTATATATATAATTTCTACATGTGAATTTTAAGAAGATGCGCTTTGCGTTATAACTCGATGGAGAGAACCACTAGTAAGGGTCCAGTACATAACAAAAAACGAGCAAGTTCGTATGTGCTGTAATTATCAGCGCTATCTTTGAAGTTGTTTTGAATGTCTGAAATTCTTTTGACGGGTGTGAAATTGCAACGGAAGCACGAGGTGGTTTTTCTGAAAAATTATAAACCCTTAACATTGTTTATTACATAGATATTTCGCATTAAAAGTTCTCATAGACTTGTGTAATTAAGCGTCAATTACCTGCAATTGCATGGTTAATTATTATTATTTTTCTACTGTATAAGGAGAATCATATATTTTATTTACTTTATAGTATTAACATATTAATTTCCAACACAAAAATATTCATTATTAACAAAATTCCTACATACATAGTACAACAAACAAAACAAAAAACTAAACCTAAAACAAGTACAATTAATATAACAAAAAACAATAACTGATTTTAAAATATATATATTATTAAAAGAGGCACTCCTTTTTTATGTACTAGGAGGTTAACGGACAGGATTCTCACATGTTGTTTAGTGATAACGCCGACCATAGACACATTACCAGAAGGCGCTCAAGTGCGTTGCCGGCCTTTTAAGAATTGGTATGCTCTTTTCTTGCGAAGGACCTTATAACTAAGGCTAAGTTTTATTACTCATTCAACAGTCCCAAAGTAATGTAAAAATTTATATTTGGATCTAAAATATGAAATACATAAAAAAGTTTATTATCCCGGGTTAAGAGAATAGTTAAACTGTCAAACCTGTAAAAAAACATACGTAGGTATACATTCTATGTGATGCTATAGTCTTATAACTTTTTAATTATTTATATCGAAGAGTCCTTGAAAATCAACCGTAACACTTAAACACAACCCTGCACCTTAATTACCCTGATTTTGACCGAGAAATTCGTTCATCGTTGCTCATAGTTGTTTAATTGAAAACATCAATAAAAACACAATAGCAAGTTTCAAAACAGCTACCGTCCTCCTTGAAAGAGTATTTAAAAAAAAGCGTAACAGTGGCAATAAAGTCTTACAACGCAAACGCATTCAGAAGCTATACAATCTTTTGTCTTAAGTAGGGTCGGGATTTATTGGTATTTCTTTACAATTTTTTTCCCCAACTTAAATAAGACATAATGTTCTAAGAAATATTAGAATGAACGGCCGCTTTCTCTTTTTGTGTCACGTACGATTTTATGGTCAATTGTCTTAGGTAGCAAAAAGTCGAAATTTAAAAACATGATGTTAAGTGAATTGAAAACAAAATATATTGGAGGATTCGGCTTCTTTGTACGAATGAATTCATCCGATTGTAAATAAATTGAAAGTGCCATTTTCTTACTTGAAAATTTGTTAAAAGAAAATGTATTTACTGAATATTAGGTCTGCTTTAAGTCAACGTCAATAATAGTATGTTTCTTTTATTTTTTCTCAAAATCTCTGATGAAGGCATGGTTTACTTAGTTTATTATTTATGCACAGATGAATGTGATACAAAAATTACAATATAGAAGAGATACTAACAATTTTATTATATAATTACTATTCACAGATCATGGCATTAATTTTAAATGAACCATGATCTGTGAAGCGGCTTAACAAACACACTTTCAATCCTATGACTCAATAGTTTTAAAGCCGTGACGCGTTAAAATCCGTGAAATGTATCAAATTTCGTTATAAAACTAGATACAGATAAATAAAAAACATGTACCTACCTCTTAGTAAGGAAGTTACAATATATTTGACAGACAGGTGACCATTGATGGTCACCTGTCTATCAAACTAAAATTTGCGGAAAATTAGGAGCACTAACGGGCGATAGATTACAGTTATTAAATTTTACGATTGGCGTTGTTCTTTATGGTTCCCATTATCATCCATTGCTGTCTCCTTGTGAGCCTTTGCCTGCGCAAGTGTATTTCGCCATCGCAAACTATCTTGTGCTTCTTATGTCCAACTATGAATACCTATTGTTTCGAGGTCCTTGACAACTCCATACCACGCACCCTCGGTCTACGTTTACGGCTTGGGATTTTTCTTACCACGAGATTGTGAGTTCAGTAAGGACCTTTGCTTTCCGTCATCCGCCATTCGGTGAGACCCAACCAAAAATAGATGATTTTGTCGTCGTCAAGGAACTTATAAAGTTCTTCATTGAAGCGAATACGGTAGTTTTCGATTGTAAAATTTATAAATATAGCTTTAACATAACAAGATATTTCCCAGATATCTGTTATTTAAGTAATAAGCTATAGGTAAATACAATATAGCATTTAATCACACTATCATGAATTCAATTTCCTCACCGGAAATGCTCGTACTGTCATTGCGGATATTGTGTATTATGTGCTGTTTGTCTAGTGATATTATTGCGATTCGCACATTAGCGACTGTCAATACTATATTACAACCAATATTAATGTGGTTTAGATAATGCCTGTTCTGTTGTGAGTATATTCACGGCTCCTAACCCTAAGGTGGCTGTCCCAGGCTATACAACGTATGTAGCGTTGTAACGCTTTTGTTTTTTTAAATAATAAGTACTTAATTTGGTAGTGTCATAGTTGACCTAAAACGTTGAGTTTAATACACACACCCTTGCACATATTCACACACCTACACACACTCATACATTCGTTTAATTTGGGTATTACTTTAGTTTAGTCATAGTAATCATGTTGTTGAATATTTTCTGTCCGCGATGGAAGGCTGGTGACCTGTTACTACAGGACTTCGATAATAGGCACCAGCCTCTCACAAAGATATACCCACATAATGTAAACCCGTAAAATACAATATTGTGAAAAGGCAAAAAAAAATATTATTTAAGTATATGAAACAAATCAAATATTAAAAGTAATTTTAATCAAATTCGATATACGAAGTATGTCAGTTAGGTAAAATCCTTTGTGTCGCAAAGTCTGACTTGTAGTATGTCAGTGATTGCATATATATATATATATATATATATATATATATACATAGACATATAAAGTATATCGATTGGTATTGGTGAGAGCATTGTTGGCATAGTGGTTTGCGACTCTCATCCTCATTAACTTTCGCTCGGCCGGTAAAGGAAAACATCACGAGGAAGCCGACTTCCCTTAGACCCAAAGAGTCGATGGCGTATGTTAGGCACAGACAACCAATCACCAACTTGCATTTTAGATTGATAAAACATGAAACAGATACAGAAACTAGTTAATTTCAGATTAAAAAACAATTTCTATCGCTATTAGACTATTATTTTCACGTTTCCTCAAACCTCTCGCTAATGTACAAAACTACATACGAATTTCTTTGCGATTGAATAGCTGAGAATTCTTTAAGTGAACGTCAGGTCACACAATTACTTAATGAAAGTATAAAATTGTAAGACTAGAAAGTAATGGGAAGATGACCGTCATGCTATTACTGCTTTTACGCGCAATGACTCAGATGTAGTGGAGTAAAATTTAATGTAATTTGATTATGCTTATTGAGCTTATTATATGATTGAGCTTCGAAGAGCTTTTATGTTATTTCATTTCATCTACATCCCACCTACGCGCTGTGATGCTTGACCGGAATGGTTATGAGTTCATATCCTATTATAATTATTAAACTAAATATGAGGTATACATAAACTTGTAGTACATATTATGGGTCTTACAACGACGGCCATAGAGCTTTGGCCAGAAGTACGTTGCAGGCTTGATCCGATATCTTAATATGAATTTCCCGAAATACTGTGTAACATTGTCACGTGACTATTATAATGCAATGTCTGTATCATGAAACCCGTATCGATAACGTAATACTTTGTTATTGTTAGGTAATGTTTAAGTAAACTGATTAAGGTTTTTATTAGTGAGATATTTTAATATTTGTTTTTCAATATATGGCTTATTATAACTCAGTTTTAGGAAGGAAAGGTCTGTAGAGCTATTAATTTTACTTTCGTGGCATCGAATTTAATTTCTTTAAAACTAGTTTTATACGTCGATGGTGTAACGAATTATTATCTTTTATGTATTTATAAACCTAAAAGGTAATGCGAAGAACCTCACTAAACATTAGTGGTCAAATCGTTTAATTTCAACCGCAGAGAGAAAGCCTAAAAAATTGTGTGCAGAAACATGCCGTAGCACACGCGAACTAATGTAATAGAAAGTGTCTCAAAATCATCATAAATGTACCGCAAAAAATTTAAGTAATTTAAGGAAATCGGAGCAGACAGTAATAATTTAAATATAATAGAAAGTTTTATTGTAACCAAAGATCCATAAAATTCCAATGAGGCTACGGACATTTGCAGTTTCTCTATTTATAGGTGATTAAGTTAAAACAATTTATAGGTAAGACGATGTGTATAATAATCATAGAAGAATCCAATCAACTTCCGTGCCATGGTTTCAATTAAAATAGTGGATTTAAATATTTCTGAATTATATGGTGATTAACGCACATGGCACTCTGTACCAAACCCAAGACAGCTGTTGATCCAATTTTTATGTGGCTTTCGATAAATGCATATTCTTTTACAACAACAAAATATTGTAATTGTGGTTTGGATGTTTAACTCTAGATAAAAGGAACTGAATTGAGTAGGTATATCTAAATCTGAGAAATTTTATATATTATTCATATACCAACTTTTGGACTGTTTAAAGAAAACTGTATAAAGGGTTAAGTGAGAAACAAATTGTTAACATACCAAAAATTGGATTTACCGTGAAGGCGTAAATGCATTTAGATTAACAATATTAGCATTGAGTTAACAATGGCTTACCGATTTTCTGTGCAATCGGAGTTCCCAGTAAATATTGCAATCGAAGGTTTGAAAGTACTAAACCTATACTAATATTCTACAGATAAAATTTGTTTGGTTTGCTATAGTAGGCAAGTGTAAAATTCTTTATTTATAATTATAGTTCATTCGGATGTATTTCCGATAGGCTTGGTCCTTTGGCTTTGTGAGATGTTTGTTCCCTCAGCATCTTTTACCACATTTATTATGAAGTATGCTCTGATGAATTCCACCTATATGACCTCTTTGTGAAACAGCTAGTGGAGGTATTTGCGAATTGATACCACTTACGGGCTAACAAGAAAATAGCGTAACATTTCCTGAAAGGTCGGCAACACACCCGTAGTCACCGGCATTGCCGATATGGGCGGCGATTACGACGGTGAAAATTTTCCAATGTGACTCGCCGGCTTGTTTGCCTGCTATCCCATAGAAAATTCTCGCATCGACCAAAGTTATACAAATTGTGCTGATTACAGGAATCTATCATCTATATACAAGCAAAACGTCTGAGCTATTCAGCTATTCACACCTACTTGCCGCAACATGCTATTGAATAATAATATAGTAAATACATAAATCACATAACATGTTTGAAAGATTTAAGTTATATAAATATTTTATCAGTTTTAAGTTGCCTTACGCACAGATACAGAAAAAATCATAAATGTACAGCCAGGGTCCAAACGTACGACAGGCTTAATAATCGCTTATCAACCATCGCACTAAGACTCTTAAACAACATACTGTTTCCATGTTATACGCTTATAACTAGTTCTGCATAATTGACACTTTCTACCGTTCTCAGTGCACCGCTTTATTTGCTTTGGTGGACAAACTTCGACATTCGTAATTTATTGCAAACATTTGAAATTGCCTGTCGCACTGAAAATTAATGATTGGCTAAACAAACCGACTTTATTAACGCTTGTTTAATTGGAGATTGCAAGGATTCGTTATACTTAAGGGTATTTCGTAAAAGGAAACTTGCAAAGAGGACTTCGAGAGGGTCAATGACCTTGGCAGACATTTTGAATTTTTATAAAAATGTATTACAACAAGTAGTCTTTGTAAAAAGCTACACGCGTATTTATTGTTAATTAGTATAATATATATATTTATAATTTAGGAATGATAACTTTATCCTGTGAACATCCTTTTTTTAGGTTAACCGGAAAAGGAAATTCTACGCCTTAATTATTTTTACTATTTTAAATTTTTTTATTTTATTTTTAAGTCCTAACATCTAATATATGTGGTAGCAGCCATCTTAATTTTGTTTTATCAGCGCAAAAAATCAATTCGCGGCGACTCACGAAGCAGCAGATGTCAAAATTGGTTCGACACGTGTTTAGCTTTTAAATTATTTAGGACCAAAAAATCACAGCATTGTGTCTTGTTACTACTTACTGTTTCTACAATTCAAATTGTTTTAAGAATCCCTTTTTATCTAAAAAGGTTGTAATGTTTTTTTATTATTTTAAAATTATTGCACGAGTCTTTTATTTTAATCTAGAATATATAAAACGCTGATTATAACTTTACATTTTAACAAATAATACTATTATATACTATAATTAATACAAATATACATCTTACCCAATAATCAAAAAAATACTAATGAATGTTATCTCTGATTAAAGGAAAGGAAGAATATAAAAATCTAAAGTCCTATACCATACGCTTACTTTCAGTTTGAATTTAAAAACAAAAGTTCACAATTAGACATAACAGTGATATTCCTTCATTGTTAGTCAGGCCATAAAAAGGTTTGGTATAGAATAATAAGCAAGCTTAGCCGACTAGTCGACTCTGGTCACGTGTCTCAACGGATACCGCGTCCGGTTGAGAAAAGTATCTATTCCTGTTTATGTCATCGCTAATCCTTTGATTTACATCAGTACATCAAAATCCACAGAATTGTTTTACTATCAAGAAAATATGAATTAAATAAAAGTGGAATCATACAAACGCAAAGACAGTTTTATGAAAATAATCCTAAATTAATTAAAGCGAAATAATTGAAATTTCTGTTAACATTTGCAACTAGGTAAGATTTATCTTTGGAAATTCTAATTAATATTTCTATAGATACAGCAAATAGAATAAAATCCCTGAGTAACATATTTTACGGCTGTATATTCCCGTCGATGTTTGTAATTGTAACACGGTCTTTCATATAAAAGTACTGAAACACAAAGACAGAATGCAACGCAAACAAGTTAATAGTCAACATAACAATGTAAAGACCACCAAATCCATCTCGAAGCTATAAAGGCCATTTAAAATCAATCACCGATTAAAGCAATTGAGAAGTAATACCGCCGAGAACACGGGAGATCAGTAAAAAGTCCCTTTGTTCCACTTTCTTGACGAGGCTCGCGATTTGACGCACTTTTTACATAATACAACTTGCGACATCGCTGTGGTATGGTATAGTTACAAGAAATTTGAAACGATGAAATTTCGTGGAAAAACTGTGACATGGTTTGATACTAATTAATTTATCGCTTTACTTTGTTTTATACGAAGACATATTGCCATTGGAAGTCGGATAGTTTTTGTTTTAGTTA
Organism: Pieris brassicae; assembly: GCF_905147105.1. Classification (NCBI taxonomy): domain Eukaryota; kingdom Metazoa; phylum Arthropoda; class Insecta; order Lepidoptera; family Pieridae; genus Pieris; species Pieris brassicae. The sequence continues at coordinate 18,011,562 of NC_059672.1, forward strand.
CGCAAATATAACATTGAGACTAAATCGCGTTGTAATAAAACACTGGTTTAAAAAAATAAAGAATTCCTCCTTGCTTTTAATTCGTCTACAAAATGTGATTTAGACTGGTAAACATGCATAGTTTAAACAGTTATTTAATTTTAATTTGTTCGTGTATCTATGGCTTTTCCTACTAGACATGAATTATAGTATATATATAAAATTATGTTTAAGTAGGTAAGTTAGGACGTTTTAACACCATTCCATAGAGCTACCAAAACATTAATAGAGACTAGAGTCGTATGAAACTTCTAAGAACTAAATAAATACCAATTTAGTGCGATGATAGAGCCTGGATTGGAGCCAAATTGAATTTCCGATTATGGTAACTACACTTTTGGATGAGCAATGATCTCCATCAGTAAAAGATAGCTAGATACAAAGTTTAGCATAGAAATACCCTTTTTGACAGAAATTCGTGAGGAATATTGTATTAAGATATCTTGAGATCAATTTAATTATGATTTTACTGAGCCACATCACAGCTGTCGCAACAGCCTGCAGTGGTCTTTGTATTATGTATAATTTTTTAAGTACTACTAGTATTTTTCTCACTGCTTTATAGCAGGATGTAAGAGGATAGCTAGGTTCATATAAAATACCTGACAGCGAGATTGTGTATACTTCGTATGTATGTATATTTTTCATTAATTTCCATGAATAAAGAAACAATAAAAAATATTAATAATCACTATTAAATGTTTATTTCGTCAGTTAATAATTTTATTCAACCCAAGTATAAATATGGTTCTAAATAATTTTATAATTTGCTTCTACGTTAAAATAACTTATTAAAAGCATTTTGTAGTTAGATACAATTAGATACTATTTAAAAATCTATAGAAATTTGCAAAAATATATTGAGTTTGAGCAATTACTTGAAATAAGCTCAAGTATCAAAATAAGCTCTTCAATCATTATCTAATGAAAGTAATTATAAATTGTTTTAAATAAGAAATTAAAATTTCGTTTCCTCACTGTATACGTATTCGTTGAGCGAGGACAGCGCCAGTGCTGGGTGCCAAGTTTAATGTTTATTTAGCGCCTGTGCACTTGAACTCCACGCCCAGGAGTCTACTCCAAAGAGAACAAAATCAAAGTTAGTGGAAAGACTCTTATATTTAAGCAGTTTATCATTTGCCACTGGCTTTGCATTATTTTAATATTAAATATGTTTTTAAAAATTATAAATATGACAAGGTTGTGAATAAAATACTGTTTTATAAATCATCATCAATTTATTTTAATATATAAATAACGCAATTATATTTTACGTAATATCATCACTTGGTTTTGCTATTTACAATATTACAATATGCTACAGCAGTCTTTATAAATTTATTACGAAACCTATGCACAGAATAACAAATAGGCAATAATAAGATCACTTAAATAAATTTTGGTTTAGCACTTACTTCTAATAATTACAACATTTACAGAGAGTTTAAATATCTAATTACATATTTACAATGACTGGAAGGGGACGTAAACCCTAGACTAGGTAAGCTTGTACGGCATTGCCTGTATCAACTAAGGGAGGTGGAGGGGGCCATTGTCTATGATCTCGTCTCCTTCCCGGCGCCATGCCATGTTCCAAAGACGAATAGTCAGAATCTATTGATGAATAAATATGATCTGATATTGGTCTTCCATCAGGACCATATGCTACTCCTTGCGATTGTCTTATCGCAGAGGGAGACTGTCTCACTTCAGTACTATACTCAGGAGGAGCAGAAGCATCTTGTACAGGACCACTTATTACAGGCGATTTATTAGGAAATTGTAGGGTTCTGTTCCCACTACCAGGTACAGATGAATCTAAAGTATACGTATTTATATTTTTTCTATAATTGTGCGGTCGTGTCTTGTGATGAGGGTGCGTCGCGTCGGGCATTATATACCTGAGCCGCTCCCAAAATCTCTTTTGTCCCCATCTCAAGCGCGTCCCTGTTTTTAGGTATGGACGTAAATCGGGGTCACACATTGCATCCGCAATAACAGAACATTCTTCTATTAGTACTAATTTATAAATGCATCCTTTTAGTGCTTCGTGCAGCCCTTGTCGGAATTCGTACCGAGACCATTCTGTTTGCATAAAGTTTCTTGTTAGCACCAGTATTACTCGTTTAGATGCTTCCGCCGCTTCGACCACCGGCGGCGCACATTGCATGTATTGTGCGCCGTGGTGAGGTATATCTCTATAATGAAGACATAGATGGTACGATGGATTTCCATTTTCTAATTCAGTTGCCAGGGACTGTACAACGAATTCTTCGTCTTTAGGGCTGTAGCACACATATGCATCATAAAGTTTCTCACTTTCTTCAAATGTCCCGTTAAGTGCGAATACTCGAATACCACAATTGGTGTATAACCAGACGCGCAGTGAATCTCTAAATAGGAACAGAACCACAAGGGCCAACAATATTAACATGAATCCAGTGAGAGTTGATACCATCATAGGAACATAATTAGAGACTAACATACTTCCAATAGCTGAGTTATTATCAGCGTAATAGTCGCTGCAGGCAGTGCCGTTCAAATTAAGCTCTTTTTTCTGAGGTGGGCGTGCGTCACCATTCCAGCACCATACATCAGTTATATCTACAATTTTTTGTGCATTTTCAGCTAAATAAGACGTTAGTTCTTGTAAAAATCTACATTTGCAAGACCATAGATTATTTCCTAATGACAATGCTTTTAACTGAGGACTATTACTAAAAGACCATACATCAAAGTCTACTAATCTATTACCATCTAGTCGTAACATTTCTAAGGATTTCAAAGACAAAAACGATATGTTTGCGATATGACTTATCAAGTTATTTTGCAAAAATAATTCTTTTAAACTATTTAATTGTTGGAACTCATAGCCTTTGAGTTCCTTAAGTTTGTTATTACCCAAATGTAATATTTCTAAAGCGGTCAGTCCTCCAAAAGTTCTATTTTGTATGCTATCTACATTACTATTATTAACATACAGAGATCTCATCTTTTGCCTACCGATAAATACGTGGTTTTGTAATTCTTTAATATTATTACCATCCAAAAATACCTCGGTTGCGTCCATAGGTATTTTATGAGGTATCTCCATAGACGATTGCCCTGAACAATCGACGACATTAGTATTCCATAACGGATCGTGGTAGCAGGTACAATTTTGAGGACAAGTCATTTCACAGTCACAAGCATCGTAATCACAACAATGACATATTGCAAAACAATGTGTTTCATACTCACACAAAAAGTCCGATGTTTTAAGATTAGGTAGTGGTATATGGGTGCCACTCCGAGTATTTGTCATTTTGCACATAACATTTTCCAAGTCCATCACTCGCGGGTACTGTCTCATAGCGGTCATATTATTTATTATAGGTAGCCACTCCATTGTACAGTCACACTGAAACGGATTACCGCCGACGTAAAACTCTGGTAGCGTTCTGTTTACGGGCACCGTTGATAATCGTAAACTATTTAATTCTAAATGCACTAGTTCATTCGCATACATATCCACGCGAGTCAAATTCTTCTTATCAAAAAACGTATTCACATGAATACTATTTAAGTAGTTATTATTTATAAACAACAATTCTACACTATTAGGTATCGCCATAGGTGAGATTTCCACTATACGATTATGACTAACATCTAAAGTCTTTATGCGGATTTCATTTTGTAGTTTATAATAGTTGCCCAAGTGTTCTATAAAATTACCATGAACGTCTAACCACTTTAAATTGCTAGGAACGAACGCATAGTCAAACCACACAAGATGATTTTCAGATAAATTAAGCCACAACAAGCTGGAAAGTGTTGAAAATACACCGTTGACGTCTGTTAAAAAATTTCCATCCAATCTTATAGCCTCTAATTGGCCATTCCGGGTAAATGTACCTCTTTCTATGGCTTGGATTTTGTTTTTCGCTATATTTAGCACTTGCAAGCTTGGTAAATCCCAGAACATACCGACGCTCAAATTACCAATCTGATTATCGATAAGACGTAATCCAGTTAATTGGTTAAGATTCTTAAAAGACCCATTCCTGAAGTCCGATATTTGATTCTCGCCTAAATCCAAGGTCTTTAAGAAAGGCAGTTCCCATAATGCATTAGGAACTTCGAGTAGTTGGTTTGAGCTTAAATCCAGTTCTTTGAGATCCGAGCAGTTCTTAAAAGCTTTACGATCAATATTGACAAGCAAATTATTATTCAAAGTTAATTTGCTAAGAACAAATAATCCATTAAATAAGTTTTCATCGATGGTATGAAGCCGATTTTCAGCCAAATTCAATGTATGTAAGTTATATAAAGGTAAAAAGGCGTTGTCCTCAATGTATCCAATTGAATTGTTTTTTAAGTTTAATATTTGTAGAACAAACAAATCTTTGAAAGTTTTCCCATCAATCCTCGTTAACGCATTGTTAGATAAATTCAAAACTATTAGACGAATCAGACCGAGAAATGTTCCATCGTCAACATGATTGCTGGTAAGTTGATTGCTCGATAAGTCCAAAACAATTAGCTGTTCAAGGCGATTAAAAATCCCTCTTGCAAGTTCAAACAGGGAGTTGTCATTCAAATAGATCTCCCTGAGCTCTCGAGCATTTGCAAAAATCCCCTCGGGTATAGTATATAAACGGTTGTGTGATATGTTCAAAACCCTCATTGACACAAGGCCATCAAAAGCTTCACTAGATATGTCTGAAATATTATTGTGTTGTAAATATAAATGTTGCAAACTTCTTAGTTTTAACAGTTCAGACTCAGCAGGCAGTGATTTGATTTCGTTGTGGCTTAAATCCAAGTTAAGCAGATTTAATCCACATCCTTGGCCAAATCCAATCTGGCCGATAGTCCTTATTCTATTGTGCGTCAAGTTCAGAGTGCTCAAGTTTTCTAGAGAACAGAATACGCCGGAAGGAACAAACTTTATGTTATTTTGAGCGAGATCCAGCGCCTGCAATTCCGATAATCCATGGAACGAGTTTAAAGATAGCTCCAAATTCTTGGTAGGACTCCACTCAAAGTTTTTCGAACGAATCTTCAGCTTTCTAAGCTTTTTCAAATCGTGGAACGTATTATTCGGTATCTGAAGTAATTTGCAGTTGCTAATTGACAATTCTGTGAGACCAGCCACAGAACTAAAATAATGTGCCCTTAGCGTGCTTTCGAATGATAAAAGATGATTGCATTCAATTGCTAGGCGATACACATCTGAAGAAACTGTAGTTATACTGGTGCCATCTGATTCAAGAGTCCGTATTTTGCACAACGCACTACCATCAGAGCCTCTGTCGTTCACTCGAAGACACTTGTCAGATCCATGAGGAAATATAGCCAAGCCCAGGTGCAGTAGCGCACACAGCACAGCCGCAACACTATTCATTATCACAGATATTTTTTTCCACTACAGAACGTCTCATAAACACTCCCCGTGGGTGGATACCACCATTTCCGAAACTAAGTCCGTAGAAGTAAAAATTTACACTTAATAACAATTCACTTCACTGAAGTCCATTTTCTTGTTCAAGAACAGTTCTTTTTATTTAAAATATTATTAATATGTATGAGGTTGATAGTTGACAGTTTTGTGTTATTAAATATTAATAGCGTGTACGCGAGTTTAATACGCTGAGTGACGCGACCACTCTTTGGCGCGATTGCGTTGTGACTGTCAAGCAAAGCGCTTAGCACTTCGAAGTACTACGGAGAACGAACAAGGAAGCTCTTCACCCCGCAACCCGCAAAAGCTCATACTTAACGGACATATTCTGCCATCTAGTGAGAAGTAGCCAAGCAGTTTTTTATTGTCGTCGCTATACGAGTATTGTTACTCGTTTTTTTGGAACTGCTTTTACCTGCATTGGACAATGAGTTTGCATTGACAATCTTTCGTGCTCCTAAACAAAAATAACTTTTATACTGGGTCATATTAACAGATGAATAAAGACTGAATGAATAAAAAATTTATAAAATAAATTATTTGCAAAAAATTATTTCACTTTCAACCGTTTTATGTAGTGATTTTATTGTCGATTCGATTCTTCATTTCAGTAATATCCAACTAATAAAAAGGTTACATTATCAAAATTAAAATTAATAACATATAATAACGGATACAGTTTTATGTTAGAAGGAATTTCTCAAACCTGTAAACTTATAAGTTACATTGTTTGACATTGTATGATTTTTTAATGATATTTCATTATAATATTTCACGAAACAAGAAACTTTAATTATATAATGTAGGATCATATAGTATATTAGTAATAACAGTATATTATTTTGTTGCTTAATCCCATTTTTTAAATAAGCACTCAGTATAATATCATAACTGACAAGATTTTTAATGTGTACATGCAGAAGCTGACACTAAGAAAATTATTTTTCTGTTAACATTGACTCTTTTTGCTACTTGTCAACAGATGGCGTTAGTTTTTTCCTCCTGCCGAGACTTAAAAGCACATGTATTGTATATAGAAATTCACACTTTTTATTAAAATAATTTTTCAATCATAATTAAGAAAAAATACTAGTTATTTTTATTTATTTACTACAAGTTAAAATGAAAGGTAATCCCTATTTCGTTTATTACTAAAGCGCTATTTGTCGCGTAAGTTTCTTTTTTGCTTTGCTGTCCATCGATAAACATTCAAACCGACCAAAAACGAGAACCGTTTTAGTGGACCAAATACTGACGTAATTCAAATTGTAATTTTTGCATAAAAAAGTTCGTAAATCCATATCTACTATAATGCAAATATAATTATATTAATGTCAATATAACACTTTAGAGTCAATCATCCCATTCGAGAAATGTCTTTCTAAGGAAACACGGGTATCTGCTGTATAACATTTACATAAATCACTTGAATGTGCTCATAAAAGCTATCAAGATGCTTTCAGATTCGAAAGAGACGCACTAGGGGTTTCAAATCTCTTCACTTATTCTTTGATATTCCTATCTCGGTATTATTCTAAAAAATTTAAATATATTATAACATTGTTTCAGTAATGTATGTTGCTTACGTTTTTTATTCTATTCATTTACATAGATTTTTATTAAAATTCTTCCATATCAATAACCCATTTTTTTATTATAAATATGTTTTCTTACTGGCTGGCATCTATTCTGGTACGATACTTACTGGCCTGTTTTATGCAGCCTTTGAAAAAAACATGTGTGTGTGCTTATGTACATGTATTAGTTAGAATGAGATCTTCTTTGGCGTAACAAGACAAAAATCTTTTTTAAAATGTTATCTTTCGCCTTCTTCTACATTTGTAGAAAAAACGACACTAACAATAGAAAAAAAGGTATTTAATACATTGAAAATTTTATTATAACACATTATCTAGTTAAATAAAGTTTATTTAAATATCACAAAAAAATATTTCTACATGATTAAAGAAATGGACAATTTTTTTTAAATGTTGGCTATGCTAACTTTAGGGTGTCGGTTTTTTGTAACGGTGTGCGCACGCATCTTAAAAATTTAGTCTCATCATTTTTCCCTAACGCACCTTTTACTACCAAATTGTCATTCATACTAAGGTGTAGTTTTTTAAAGAGGTAACTTAGTATTAGATAGTGTTTTTTAATGTAGGATACATACCGTATCATGTACATATAAAATCACAAGAGTATGTATGCTTTTTACAATTCCATGTAGAATTAAATTTTGTATGTACATATAAAACTCTTAATACAAACAAACACTCAATAATAGATGATCCAAAAGGTCTTCCCAAATACGGCTTATATGAAAATGTGGGATACATTGTTCCAGGGGATTTGTATACCATAAGTGGACACCACAAAGCGTTACGAAATATTTAAGACTGCGGAAATGTATATTTATGTTAGCTTGATCATGTTCAAACCAAGCTCAGTGGTTAACACAATATTTTATATAACTTGTCATATCTCAATAGATGTAAGATGTTTATTTAAAGATTGAGGCGGGTTTGATGACATATATGAAACTCGAACATAAATGATAATTGTTTTGTTATTATTTTTCTTCTTTTAGTACCTTGGCCTTCGTGGCTTACTGGTTAACTTGCACGTGTAAACCATGTGGTCCAAATATAAAAACCCACCCATATCACCTCGTTCGACAACTGAGCGTTTTTAAGACACTTTTTATAGCGCACCACCACTATGTGAAACCAGCTGCCATTTATGTATTTTCAAACTAATTCGAACTAGGGTCCTTCAAGAGCGTAATAATTTCTAAAACGCACTTGCGACGTTTTGGCAAGTACATGTTCGATGTAAGCATCTATTGTCCATCAATTGACGTCATCTACTCGTTTGCCTTTTGTCGTAAAAAAAATTACTTTGTAGCCAAGAGCTGATCACCCATTTACTTAATGCTTACATTCGTGATCTTTGTGAAATAGCGGCATCCAAAAAGCGGCAATGGTTTATTAACTCGATAAAACATAAACACAATAAAGCAATTGCTTTAATTTGAACTGCTTAAATTAGGTTACTAATTGGGGAGTCGATGTCGCAGTCTCGTGTTAAGGTGCTATTAATCGTATTAATGTGCCAAACCGCAGAACGAGACACTTTCAAGAAAACTTGCGACTTCCTAATTTATTATATTAAATTGCTGTATTAAGAAGTTCCGCCGTTCCATGACTGAGCGTTTTTCAAGGCAATTTTTGCCGCGCACCACCGCTATGTGGAACCAGCTACCCACTGAGGTATTTCCGCACCAATTCGACTTCCTTCCTTCAAGAAAAGAGCGTAAAAAATCTTAAAGGCCGGCAACGCACTCGCGAGCCCTCTGGCATTGAGAGTGTCCATGGGCGGCGGTATTACTTAACATCAGGTGAGCCTCCTGCCCGTTTGCCCCCTATTTTATAAAAAAATAAGTATTTTCCTTGTGACTTCAGCGTGTAACTTTATGTCTACGTCCGCATCTAAGACTCCCGTATCTGTATCGTACGTCTCAATGTCTCAAATCCAGAAGTCGACGTCACGTGTCAGACAAAACTGTTAGATGATCTAATAGTCTATAAATCCAAAAAAGATTGAAGATACTGACACTTTAAGGCCTATAATATATATAAGGCATATAGTTTGTAGCCCCTCTAGATTAAGTAGATATATAGTATACATACATGTTATATGTATATTTAAAAGCAACATATAACTAACATAGTCATTATTTAACTGACGGCTAAATATAATTCGAACTAAATCTCTGTATATTATTCATAACATTTGTAATAGCTTTAAGTTCCGAGATTCATATAGGGATACACTAGATCTAAGGATATGTAAAAAACACATCGTCAAGATTCTCACACTGATAAAGAATAATTGTATTCTTAAAAGTTGATAATTCGAATTTCAAATTGTTAACCTTGCATCCGGTATTACGATATTTTAGGAATAGCTTATCTGACCTTCAATTAGCACTTCTATGAAAAAGCTAATGTTTTTCGACCGCTGCAGATGAATCACTCGTGCTGGCCGACCCGTTCTAAGCCGTAATCCTGGCTGAGCCGTCTTTAGAAGGATTAGGCCGGTGTTTTCTTTAAACCATTTCCTAGCACGAACAATACGTAATAGAATATTTAACGTATTAGTATAGTAAGAAACTTGTTGTATTGGCAAACTTGGGCAACGCTCCGTGAGTTTGTTTCTAAATAAATGAAAGAATACACAATTAAAATAGATTTTTAAGTTTCAGAAAATGAGATCAACGTACAGCAATAACGTCAAGTTATTAGCTATTAGATATAGCTATTCCTAAAATATCGTAATACCGGATGCAAGGTTAACAATTTGAAATTCGAATTATCAACTTTACAAAATTTGAAATCGATAAAATCACTAATACATATTATATTCTATTATATAGAAGTATAGGGTACCACTTCAACACGTAAACTTAAACAACTTAGGTTCTACAAAATAAATTAATTTAACTCCTTTTTTATTAAACTTTACAATGACGTTTAATTAATATAAAATACATTGAGCATTTTCAGAAATACACTACATAACATAACTAAGATTTAGTTAAAAAACCTATTAAACACAAGATTTAAGTTCAATGCCACTCGTAGCCGGCATAACGCTAATCACCAAAATACTATCAGAACCGAATACAGTCGCACCACAACTTATTTCTAAGCGAGTCTTTACAACAGCCTGCCTCTTGTGATACGGAAATGAACTCGTTCCAAATATGCCTGCGAAGATTTGGTAGACAGACATTGATAAACAGTTTTTTTTTAATATTACCTAATGTTTAGTGATACCGCCGCCTCAGGGCTTGCAAGTGTGTTGCTCGCCTTTAAAGATTTGGTACGCTCTTCTCTTAAAGGACCTTGACTTGATTTGGTTCGGACTACTTCAGTGGCCAGCTTCCAGATAGTGGTGCGTGGCATAATCTGTTCTGAAACTTGGAATATGTGCGGAGTATGATACTGGCGGAATTTCGTATTCTGCCTCGACGTTCGATGATGAACTCCTCTCAAGTTTCTCCGTGGTAAATGCGCGCGATATTGGCGTCATATACTTATTTTTACATTTATAATTTTTTTCTCGTGTAAGTAACATTTCAGATAATGCATCTTTATATCTTTCTTTTGTTAAGTTCGCGGTACGGATGTGTTTTACTTGTGAATTCTTGGCCTAATCGAGCGCTTTCTAAGCTGTCGCTATGAGTCATAAAGGACGGGTCCCTCTCAACAATAGTTAAAATAAAAAATGCAATGAGCTAAAGAACAAAGCTTTAGTACAAAGGTATGTATGTGTATATGTATAACTACAACATTTCGTGTTCCGATTTCGTTTTTTTTGTGATCGGCAAGTTCCCAGAAACACTACGTGAATAAAATTCGTAAAAAAAAAACATTCGTTCATGGAATTTGATGAAGTTCTGATATGGTTATCATTATCAGGAATTTGATAGAATTCACGAAACCTTTTTATTTTTAACGTAGTTTTAAAATTTGCGATTGCACAGAATTAACACGCGTTTCTGGAAAGTAAAATTTGGGTTTTATTTTATTTCCAAATCCACGTATAGTAAAAAACGTATATATTATATCAAAATATGTATTTTTATATTTGATTTTAAATTACGTTTACATGATAATAGACAACAAAATAGTATATAAAAGTCTTATTCGTTTAACAGAAATCAAAAATAAAGCTTCAAAAAAGTTTTGTTCGTTCAAAATATGACGTTTCAAATAATAGTCTGGGCAATGAGTGTTAGAAATTGCAACTTACAATAACAGAATAATTTATAAGAATTCATTATTATGATATTTTAGTGAACATAATTTTAAAGTTTCCTTTTACTCTTTAATAAAAAAAACAAAAGAATCAAGAATTCTTCACATTTCACATGCCATAAAACCACAGAATAGAATCACAAAAATAAATTGATATCACCTAATTGTATTACATTCATCCACAGTGTTAAAGGCAGGTACAAATAAAATCAAACAATGTTTTAGTACACAAGTATCAAATAAACATTGCAGGAGTCTATTACATACCCAAGCACAGGCGTAATGTGTTGACATCATTATATACTAGCAATAAGAGCTTGACAATGCAGATAGGATCCCAGTTTGGTTAGAGGGTAAGCTAAATTTGTATAGAGAAGTTTTCGGATGAAACTCAACTTTATCTAGTTATGAATTTAAACACGGAATAATTGAGAGCTTCATTGTGTGTTTCGGAAGCGATGTTAATAACTTTTATGCAAATTGGATATTAAAGTAAATAAACATAGCAATGAGCAACGTTTCAATAGGGAACAAAGGGTTGTTTACTGGTTGATTTTCCGTATATTGTTACTTATTTGTATTGAACTTTTAGTTATTAAGAGATATATACCAATTGTACACTACACTTAATTTACACGGTGAATATATGAACAAAAAAATTTTTTTTTTAGATTTAAACTGTATATGAAATTTGATTTACTTATAACTTTTATTATCACAAAAAAATGAATTCAAAAATGACAATATATTATTTGTCTTTAGATGGTTGTTTTGAGAATAATGCTGCTTAGTCCTTTTTGACATTTACAATGATAACTTTTATTAACACTTTATTGCACAATATAAAACCGAATTACAAAATATATATGGAAAAAAAACCCTAACCTCTTGCAACAGGCGGCCTTATCCCTTAAGCGATCTCTCCACTCCTAGACACTTAACTTATATATCCCCGTTTAATAAAAATCTACCTCCACACATTTTTAGCAGTTAGCAGCGTCCTCGTATCTTCGGTAGTGTTTCCTGTTTCGACTATAGCCTTACAAAGAGATTACATACGCCGTATACAAATAAATAACGTCATAATGCCTGGCTATTGTGTACCAACTAATACAAGTTTCTGTACTGCTGCAATATCTGGTACTTAAATTATCATTGATTTATTTTTAGTAGCTTTGATTGCGAGAAATGCTATTTTTTATCATGTACCTACGTACGGCCTAGGGGCCGCGAATGTGTTGGTGACATAGATAAGGACTAGCCCTTTTTAGAGCTATACTTACGCACAAAGCCTACTATTAGTATTTTTTTTTAAATAATATTAAATAGGTACTAAAAATTGATTCGTAAGCTGGTCAGTGCGGCATTATCCTATCATATTATCAGAATATCTAACTTAGAGCATATAACATAAAGTATAACCGTCTCGATAGAATATTATTATTATATTTATATGATAGCATAAAAAATCTATAATGAGGTCGAGTTGGGTAGGCCATACATACCTGGACAAAATCCCGAACGTACTGGAGGAGGAACAGACCCAAAGTACCCATAACGAGTATAGAATGTAATGAAAGTTGATGAAGCGGGAGAGGTTTGTCAGGACCGTAACAAGGTGTCCAACTCTCCGTTGGCCCAAGAACTAGAAGGGCGTCAAAATTATTAAAAAAATAAATTATAATAAGATTATATATTTAATAATAAAAGTCAATAGAGAAACACAATTCTACTTAACTCAAACATTAAATCTATATTTATGTAAACAATTAGTTTTGTTTCAGGGAGCGTCGCTTTAATTAATCAAGATTAATAGCTGACGATTTAGCACTGCCCGAAGAATGGTAATTAGGTCGCAAGCAGCAATCACGTGTATTTTTTTACAAAACAGACGTTAGGGTATAAAGAGGGTAAACAAAGAAACTCGATTTTATACCCTTCGGTAACTTCAGGGGTCGTATTAAATTTGCATTAGGTGAAATTGAAATACGCCTTCCAATGAGTTCTTACAAGGGAAGAGTAATAATGTCCTCGATTCGTGAAAATCTTCGCGTCATGCCGCGACTGATTAATTGAATCATTTTTATATACGGGAAGCTTCTGGAAGCTGAATTTGTCAACGTAACAATGGGGTGCATAGTTTAAAGTTATTACGATGATTTGCTGAATATGGAAATTGAATACGGGTTCATTTTTTATAAACCGAAACCGAAATTTAATAATTTGACGCTTTTTATTGGCATGTTTAGTAGTTTAGGATGAATCTCGGAATTGTGAATTCTTACGCCCAAGAGACTATTGTAGTCCGCTCATAATAAATAATAAAATAAAGTTAAAATAGTTAGAGAAGAAAGATATAATATTTACTTAACTATTATATTTTTTATATAACTACAATATTATTGCTATATTCCGTAGGTTATACGTAAAGGTTGTTCGACGCTTAAATACAAAGCCATTGGTAAAAAGCCACCAGCAAAATAAAAAATATACCACAACATTTGGACTGCACCTAAAATCTTTTAAAAGCAAACTGTCAACTAATTTTCAGAATTTATTTAACCTATATTAAATAAATAACACTAGTACATGAGTCATGCCGTTTAGGACACGTCTACTTCTATCAACACTCAAATCTTTCCACCACACGTACGATTTAAATTAATTACAACCACACGCCTTTGTTTTTATTATTATCGGAATATCTGAGTGAACAAAAACGATGTTTGCATTAAGATAATATTTTAGACCCATGTAAGATTTAAAAACATATAAAGCATATAATATTATATTGAAATATATAATCTAAGCTGTACATAAAAACAAATAGTTTTTGTGTCAGAATTTGTTTCTCGCTATGCAATTCTAAGTCTAAGTTATAACAAAATATATATAAAATAATATCCTGCTAAAACGTATTCCTTATTTGAAAAATCAGAATATTCATTGACGGAAATGATCATTAATTTATCTAATATAACATAATCATTCTTAAACAATATAATCTTAATAGTAACAGCTGTATAGTAAAGGTTAACTGTTGTAAGAAGATTGCTAACTAAATTAAATAAGATGGAAATTATATAAAAAATATAAAAAAACACATAGTTTATTGTAGACAAAGAGAAACTTTATAAAGCTGCCACCCAGATCTCTATATGCGACAATTACATGCCATAAGGCGTACGTAGCTATTTTAGGTCATATTTTGTTTATCAGATCGTTGAGTCCGATACGCACATCACGACTACCACGTTGTAGGCACGCGCCTTTTATGCTTGTTTTATAATTATAAACTATAAAGAAAATACAATATTAGTAACTAAGGTGATAAAATTTAGACAAAACGATGTTATTTTATAAATTAAATAGTACTTTATAATATAAAATATAAAATGCGGCCTATTGGAGGGCACTGTCCAAGACATACATTTAGCTGCCGCTCGAATGAACCCATTTTATACTCTTTAGGAATAATTGAGGCAAGTAATAATATTATAACTAAGCTAGAATTAAATTAAGGAATCTGAATAATTATATGTAATATAATATATTCGAATAGAAGTATATTCGGCCTTTAGTATATATAGCAAGACTCGTTGCCAAAACAGCAAACTTATTAATGGTATGAAAAGTTATTTTTGTATCATGAGTTTTTACGCTATTTAAGTACTGTGAGAGCATACCATTTGGGTATTGTGTGCAGCAGATTACGAGTAAAAATATAGCAAGCACTCAGCAAAGCATCATCACATTAGTAGGAGCTAATGAACTTTTATTATTTTTGTCCTGTACAAAGCGATGAATGACGGCGCGTGAATGACAAACTTCGATGTAGGTAAGGTAGGTCTACTGTGCTAATGACGCGTTTACTCTCTAAGGAATCTTCATATGGCTCACGATTTAATGCCACATGATTTAAAATGAGACTTGAAAATAGTAATATTCTAAATTTAAAAAAAAAACTTTATAATAATAGTATTAATAAACATGATTTAAAACAAAATAAGTTTGACAAATTTGTTTAACGCAAGTCCTCACACTTGGGCCCCTGTGTTGTATACTAGACTACAGCTTTTCCGTGGTACATTTTTAAAACCTTATTATTATTATGAAAACATTGGCTCTTACTTCTGGAACTTAGATAAAAATGGTCTGTTGATGACTTATCTTAGTTATAACTGTGAAATGAATGCAATGTAACGGACAAGAATTTCAAACGTCAATAAAATAAATATTAATGAAAAATCGTATCCTATTTCTCTATTCTTATTCTATTGTTAGCTTCTAATATTTATTTAATTAAATTCTAAACATTTTTATGAAACATATTCTTAAGAATCTTGCTACAAGTGCGCATGTGCAATATTTATTCATTTGAATCGTTCGGTTGTTTACGAATTGTTACGAATTGACTCGACCATCTCCCGAAGTGGGATGGTCGAGTCGGAGGAGGGAGTTGTGATTATAAAAGAGGTTGTGACACATGCGCAGGGGCTTTTTCTTTGTACAAGTTTGAAGTTATACAGTTCACGTAAAATCAGTGAAGTAAATTATAGTGAATTAAGTCATCATTGAAGTGTTTAATTTCCTACCCTAAGAACTAAATCAACTACCGCTAACAATATGAAGTGGCACTATTACGAGTGCGACATGTTGATACAGCACCCCAAGATCCGCTGTTATGATTAATGTCTTCCGGCCCTGTTTCATCATGCGAGGATTTGCATGTACATCGATCTGATTAGCTAACGCGAAATGATACTCGAAAGTGTAACTGCCTAAGAATATTAATGAAATTTTTGTTTTCTCACAAATTTCTTTCAATGAAAAAATATCTCGCTCCAAAATTCACGAAATGTATTAAATAACAATTTTTTTTTGTTTAGATTGACGTATTAGTAATTATACGTATAAAGTGTTAATTAGTTCATTATATAGAAGGGGTATGAGGATCCCATCAGAAGTTTTTTTTTGAAATTTCAATCATTTGTTACCTTAATTCACCCTGATCGGTACTCTGACAAGGCGCTATGTTCGAACATACACATAAAATACGAATCGAATTGACAGCCTCCTTCTTCGGTGGTTTGAAGTTATTTAGAACACCTTCGCTGCTCCTAACCAGTTTCGTGCCTCGCCGGTATATGAGACAACATTTCTCTGACTATCACTGATCAGGTTTAGGTTAATGAATACCATTCATTCATTAACCTAAACCTGTAACTGATCACAAGTTCATGGTAGACTACATGGGGACTCTGGCTATGCTTACTCTCTTCACTTATTTATTTACACCAGCACTAAATCCGACTACTCATAAAGAAGAAGCATACAATTATGCCCACATTAGCACTCGCAATAGTGTTGAGATATGTTTTGGCGTATGGAACCAATGATCCAATTCAGAACATCAACA
Source organism: Pieris brassicae (assembly GCF_905147105.1). NCBI lineage: Eukaryota > Metazoa > Arthropoda > Insecta > Lepidoptera > Pieridae > Pieris > Pieris brassicae. The sequence goes on from NC_059672.1 coordinate 18,028,288, forward strand.
GAACCAAGATGTATATAGTACCATTGGCAGTCTTGCACAATATTGAATTGAAAGAGGAACCTATCTCTGATGATGATAAGACCCTGCCTCCACCACAGCAACCTCATCTCAAAACATAGCGGGGCGTGAGGGCCATATTTATTAAAGAAAACTTTTAAGTTTAATAGTTTTTTTAACAATTGAGTTATTGTATGAAATAAAACATTTTTAATACATTATTCTATTTATTTTAAAGTGATGACTAAAGTGTTCACTAGAATTTCTATCTGTAATTATAAATTTATCTTTACTTAGCAGTGTATCTTGGCCGTATTCTTAATTCTTTGTTTGTGTTCCTTTTGAAGGTTATTTTCAAGATTTAGGTTTTCTTAACATATATGTTATTTAAACAAATAAAACATGATTATTATTAACTATTTAATTTTAAAAAAAATGTATTACATTATTCGACTGATTTGTAAGTGATTACTATAGTCTTCACTAGAATGTCTCTCTGTAATTTTGAATTTATATTATATTAGTGTTCTTTGTGAAAGTGATCATTTTCCAGAGCTTGAAAACTATGCATATCTGCATATAAGGCTTCTCCAAAACTAAATTAACTTAACTTGCTTTCTGTAACAAATAAGAGAATATTAATTTAGGCTCTGTCCATGCACAACTAAAAAACAAATGATATGTTTTGATTAAACAATGTAGTTTTTGAGATACAGGTACTTGTTAAAATGTGGTTTATTTCTCTGTTATTTCGCTCCAAGCCTTCATTTTCTCCTTTATTGTGTTCGTACTTAAAACTTTCTTTTCAATTATAGACCGATAGGGTCGTAATATATTTCTAAAATGATGCTGTAATCGAACACAAGAAAGAAATTAATATTCAACAAAAGCAACATTCATGTTTTAGTTTTACTCGAGTTTCACAATTCTACATACCTTTTCTTCTTTTTTCCTATTAATTCAGCGTTTTCTTTTATAATTAGGCATTTTAAACTCTTTTAAAACTGGTTATTACAATCAAAATAAACAACCTCGGATCAAAATCACAGCGACTAGAAATGTCAAACTGACAGAAATACAGTTATCAGAGACAATTTCTGTTTTTTTCTTAAGTTTATCAATGACATGCGACGTTGCCGTCTTGTGCCTATGGCGAGTTTATTAGAAATTATGATCTCCTTATTCTAAGTCCTTATTTGTACCACTGAAATTGTCATTGTCGTCACGGGTTCGCTTTTGTATATGCAGTGCCTTGTGAAACTGTATATGTGCAATACAATATTATGTTTTTGTTTATTTATCAAAGAGTTATTTGTTTAACTGATTGCCTTATAACAACATTGTTAATGGCGGTATTATGCGTGATTATGTCAGAATCATAAAAATTCAATCAACGCCTAATTTTTCGGTTATTATGTTTTATTGACACTTCAACTTTTTACAATATACGATTGTCTGTATATTGTTAAAAGGTAAAATTAAAAAGTTATTTCATTTATTTAAGTATTCGTATTTCAAATAAACGGACCTCGTTTTAAAAACATTTAATATAATTGTTTTTAGTTGGTATATAAGATTGTTCATCTATAAAATGATGCCTTGTTTTCTTGATAAAAAAAGTTTCCTATGTGTCACAGGTTCTTTAAATTAAACAAATTCTTTTTTTAACTATTATTTTTTAATATTTTTCTTTACTTATAGTTTTTAAAGCAATAACAATGCCTAGTTAAAGCCTAAAAGCACACAAGCAGCCTGTTCCGTCTCGTGCGACTAAACTTTCATTAAAATATTTTGGAAATAACTAAATTATTTGTAGCATTCTGGTGAAATTTCTGGAATCGGTCCAGAGTGATTTTAATAACATACAAACTATAAATATAGCTTGGTGTTAATAATTAATTAAAATTTAAGCAAAAAAGGCCTTCTACAAATATGATATACAAAATAATTTATTCAGTAAATAGACACACATACCCTCTCACAAACACGAACGAATACAGATATACGTACGCAAAGACACATTAATATAAGTATTATATTTTACTAGGCCGTTTTTATGGCAATTATTTGTAACATTTGCTTTGATAGTTTTTATAAAAGTTGGTTACCTAAATTAAAATATAATTTAAATGAATATAGATACAGATTGTCTAAATGAAACCTTGTTTCAGACGCTTACTCTTTAAAGAAATTAAAAGTAAGGAATATAAGCTACCAGAGATGTTCTCAAAGAAATTGATGATGCAATTTTCTGTTCCGTAATCGACCGTTGAACGGAGCAAGCGGCATGAAATTAGATCGTTACATTTTATATGCCAACTTCAGATATGTTAATACGTGATATTATATAATGGTATAAATACAAATTATTCGAAACTTTTTTTTAATATTTTTTTGAGGGAAGTGTATTTGATTTGGCATTTCTTTTGCATTGTTATATCGATTGGTTAGGCGCACTTATACCTGTTTCGATATTGGACATTGTTATCATTAATTACGCCCTTTTTCCATTAGTGTTTTGTGCGTGCTGTGAACTATTTTTGTGTGTACTGAAAGGCAAAGTTTATATTATTATCAGTCTAACTTTTCCCATTGTATTAATTATTTTTTTATACGACTGACAATTTTTCCGTTATTAAGTACGAGTCAAGGATATTTCAATGTATGTACTTAGGGCTTAGTATTTATGGTTGTCATATCAACGGCTTGTCGAACAGCCATTTGCTTACCTTACGCAGAAGGTAAGCCTGCTAAAATATGCTTGTTTCAACCCTAAAATTGGCTAGGTTTTTTTCTAACCAAGAAGCCTAATTGCACTAACTACTTACGAGGTTTTTTTTTATTTTCGTATTTCGTGACCCCACATAAATAAGGAGCAATCTCGTCTCCATCGTAACAAGAGCTGTGGCCCAATTAAAGTTGACACACCGACTCCCAGAGTGTCTGAATCACTCACGCGATCTTTGGTGTTTATCAATGCTGCTCATTTTATTAACTCTAGCTGTTGGGAGCGACTTCGCTTATCCGAAATTAATAATGTGATATATAACACTCTTTTTGTCTATGAAATAATATAGATTTTTTACATCCCCATACAACCTTATTATTATAGATTATAATATACGGATCTCGGTACGCTTCGTTCATAACTACTACTATCATAAATTGGAATTTAAAAAAGTATGGAAAGCGACAAAATTTAACTGCAATTGAATCTGATTTGCGCGCCTTATGACGTTCGTAATTCAAACGTAACGATAAGAAGCCTAATATAAAAATATCAAAAAACCAATTTGGAGACATTTCATTAATTATACTAGCCTTTTATGAAATAATTTTAAGCCATCCATTAATTCGTCTTTGAAATAAAATGTATTCTAAACAATTTAACTTTGAAAATATTTGAATACAAGCCTTCTAAATGTAAAATTAATTTTTCAATGACAACTTCTGACAAAGAAATATAATTACTTTTTAAATAATTTGAAATTCGAAGGGGTAGATAAGTGACGAGGTGTAGGGTGCGTAATTAAAAGAGACGCCTCTGTCGTGAGAGCTCGTGTCTTATCGGCTCGGTTTTAATTTGAGGCCGACGACACGCAAGCGAATCACGCGAGGCTGGACATTCGAAATTTAAATTATTTATGTTTTTAAAATAATGGAATCTTAACAGCCAGTCTTTGTGAGCGAATAAGTTCGATTTAAATATTTTATTCTAAATTCTTGATATTATTTCTTAGTTGTTTAGGCTATAAAAAATTGTGGGTACCTTATTAATGTCCTTACTCTATTAATATAAGTTTTTTTTCCTTTATCGATAATTCACGGATAATTAAATAATAGTATTATAATATGGTATCGACGTTAAATAAATATTAATTGACTTCAGTTCTCTTTTAATTATAGCTAGTATCTCTTTACAACGAAAATGAAGAAATATCATGCCCGATGTGCTACTGATCGTTACAAAATGAGCAGTTTGGATTATTCCAGGATTCCTTTGTTTACTTTCATTGACAATGGTGAAGGAAATGAGATTTCACGTCATAGTCTTTAGTGAACTCGATCGCGTGTCGGATCGTAAATAATTACGCGATGTCCCGTCATCCGTGAACTATTGTTTGTTTTTGAGAAGAAAGAAATGTTGCTATAGACAACTAGACGATTAATATAATTGGCGCGTGCGTTAGAAATCTACTGGCAACATTGGATGTCAGAGACAAAATTATCTATAGTATTAAGAAAACACTTTTTAAACGGATTGAAGCTATGTATTATTATTATAAACTTATAATTATTTACATAATTTTAGATTTAAATATTTCCGACGTTTCGCGTGCTTTACAGTGTGCGTGGTCACGGTGAAAAAAGACAAAAGGTGTTGAATGTCAAAAGTATCACAGCTGTAGAGAAAATTGTGTTATCTGTATTTATTTCCCCGGAGCTGGTATCGTTTTCAACGTGTTTTCTTAAATTTATCTATTGTCTATTAATTGTTTATTGTGTCTATGATTAGGACTACAATTAATAAAATGAAGTGCGTACAAATAAAACTTAAAACAATTTATTAAATAAATCAGTAAAGCTTGAACTTCCAATTTTTTAATTTATTTTTTAAAATACAATATGTATCTCGTGCTTAATAAATAAGGTGACTCATTGTTGGATTAAATACAAATTTAAATTTAAAAACATTCCCGATTTTATAACATTTATATCACAAAGTATCCGCTGTAGTAACTAATTTAATTTGATAAAATTAAAACGACAAGCATAATAATGAACTATGAATGGTTTACAAGAATTTTAACTCTAGTTTTCTCTCTCTCTAGACACGGCTGTATCAGCAGCTATTTGCGGAGGAGGCCCCAACTTACCAGGCATAGGCGATCGCGCTCCGCACTCTAAAGACGGCGTCTACTCGACGAGGTGGACGCTACTCCCGACACCATTGTGAAAGTAGTACAGTAGTTACAAGTATGGCCCTTTCTGTCCATTTAACATCATTCATGGCCAAAGGGACCGTGATTACAACGGCTGATCGCGTGGCGGGAGGGTATAGTTACGTAACACATTTCCCCTCAAAAAGAAATTCTAGCATAGATGAAGAAAATTTATTTCTCTCAATAATGAAACAAAATGCACCCTCTATTGTTTTAATACAGCGAATATAGGGTGGGATTATTAGTTTACAAGTGTATCAAATACCCCTTATTGACTTAACTCCATATTACTTTCCAACTCTTTCGGAAGTTTGCCGTCTTTGTTGACATCTGCCGATTATTGGAAATTCTCGATACTTTTACAATAACCTTGGTAGGTTTAATTGAATATGAAATTGTTTTCGTATTGATTTATATAACATATTTCTATTATTAAAAAAGTTACAATTATATTGAGAACCCGTAAACATTGACAATTTGTATACCTAAACCTTTTTCATTAGTCGCTCAATTTATCCGCATGAAAATGAATGCAATTGTTTTTGAGTTAAACGTTAAAGGACGGTTTGGTGCGTCTGAGCTAGAAAAACTGACATTACCAAATTGATGCGATGATAAAATTATTGAGAAATTGCTGCTAAGGGTTTTAAGGACGATGCTTGATAAGTCGACTGAGAAGTGTACATCTTTATAATTACAAAATTTGCTTGAATAAAACCAACAGACGTTATTATATTTTGACTTGTTTTGTTGTTACGTTAAGAATGTACTAAACATAATAATAATCTATATACATAAATGAATTGCGGTTCGTACTGGTTTAAAGTTTAATCGATGTGAATAAAAAGTAAAGCAAAATACTGAAAACTACAAATGAATTTTTCAATAAAATCTTTTACTAGCTGGAAAGTATGTGATGTCTATTCTGTTTTTAGAAATAAGAATTGCCATGGCCATATATTTAAAGATTCCTTTTTATATTGGCTTAAGAAATTTGTGTTATACCTGTAGTATAGGACCGAGAGCAGTGTTGGCCTAGTGGCTTCAGCGTGCGACTTTCATGCCTGAGGTCGTAGGTTCGATCCTGGCTGTGCACCAATGGAATTACTTTCTACGTGCCCATTTAACCTTAGAACGGTGAAGGAAAACATCGCGAGGAAACCGGCTTGCCTTAGACCCAAGAGGTCAACGGCGTGCGTCAGGCACAGAAGGCTGATCGCCTACTTGCCTATTTGATTAACAAATGATCATAAACCAGACACAGAAATCTGAGGCCCAGACCTAAAAAGGTTGTAGCGCCATTGATTTATTTTTATTTTATAGGACCGATCAATTTGGTCTGTCTCGAAAACTTGGTATTAAGTCCTAACACAAATATATGTATTATGTAGACGATAGGAACTGGGACATCAAGTAATAAATGAAATGCTAAAAAGTTCGATCAAAGATTAAACATTAATTAAAATTAACTTACATATATCAAATACTGTTTTAATACAACAGAAAGATAATAAAACACCGCAACTAAATGAAGCTTAAGCTAGCATATCTTTCATACAAATAGGACCTTTAGAAAATTTATAAGCAATTACCAAAGGAAAACTGTCTAATAAAATTGCCAACCAATTTAATACTAGCGATATCGAAAGTAAATCATAAAATAACAAGTCATATTTATCCTGTACCTATAACCGTATCTCGATTTGATATACGTCAATACATAACGACCAACCACAGTGTTAAGTTTGTATTGCCTTATTATAAACACCATACTAAGGTGGCCTTTTTGAGGCAATATGTTTAAATAATGATAAATAAATTAATCAATGGCACAACAACATTTTTAGGTCTGGGCCTCAGATTTCTGTATCTGTTTCATGATCATTTGTTAGTCGAATAGGCAAGTAGGTGATCAGCCTTCTGTGCCTGATGCCGTCGACTTTTTGGATTTGAGGCGGATGTGTGGAGCTAATGTTAAATGCGCAAATAGAAAGAAAATCCATTGGTGCACAGCCGGGGATCGAACCTACGACCTCAGGGATGAGAGATGTATAAATACATATTGGGTATATTTATATTTATTAACTCTTAGTTGCACTAAACTAGTATACACTACTACAATATAATTAAAATAATTACACAAAAATTGGCGACTTTATCGCTTTCGAGCGATCTCTTTAGCCAACCACTCCATAAAGCAGCGTACCGCAGTTAGCGTAATTAATCCTTGATATAACATTATGTGTGTATTAATATTTTTCATTGATTTTTAAAAGTTAGAGATGATGTTTTCCAGAAAGAAAAGAGGGTACAATGTCGGCACACACACACAACCCCCACATGATCAATGGGCGGCAATTAACACTTTATACAAAATGACCTGCCAGCTCGTTTGCCTCCTGTCATAAAAAAACATCGTAAAATTTCGCGGATCCCTGCCTATTTTTTCGGATCAAAATATGTGATAAAATAAGATTAAAATTTAATATGTAATTTGATTATTGTACGATTTATGGACTGTATATTAAAAAAAAACATAATTTATTACTTGAAGTGTCGAAACGGCCGTTTTCAATCGGCTCTGGTATATGTAATACTTTATAGCATTCTTAGAGAATATTTTATAAACATTTACAGGCAGTAAAATACTAGCATTTACTTTACTAATTACAAGTCGTAAATAGTTATTTTACGGCTAAAGTAGAATCGGCACCTTCGTGGCGATAATTCGCAGTAAACTGCAAAGTGCTTTAAAATGGTGTAATTATGTTGACAAAACTCTTTTTCACTGCTAACTACCTCTTTAGCGAGGACAAAGGCAATGCAAGTGATATTTTCAGAATAGCCTCAAGCGAAACATACAAAATTATTGTTTTAAAGCTATTACTGATTTAAAATTGCAGTTAATAAAGCTTTTTAAATTGTCGTTATAATTCGACGTGTTTTAAATATAAAAAAACAGCTTCAACACACCCCGCCACTTAAATTTTAAAGCTCCAGGTTCCCATCATGATGAATTAAAAATAATATTAGGTCAATATTATTAACATTAAAAAAAATTAATGGACTCAAAAGCCACATCATTTCTAAACTTGGCCAATATGTGTATGAATAATCAGGATAATTTGAGATATATGTAGTTTTTATTTCATTATTTCAATTATGACATTAGACAATTTTAACTGTTTACTGTCTTTAATTAAATAGGGACCTTTTCGAATCTGTTTCGTGAATAGGCAATCAGCCTTCTGTGCCGGACTGACGCTATCAGTTTTGGACGACATTGATGCACAGGTGTGGTTCGAACCTACAACCTTGAGTATTGAGAGCAGGCCACTAAGTCAACACTCCTCACAGTAATTAACAAATTATTTTTTTCTATGACTCAAAGCACTCGTAAATCCAATTTTACAAATAATTTCCCCTTCATAAACGGATATTATTCGAGAAATAATTACGTGACCAAGCATTATCAACGTGACCGCGCATTGTAATTTACAACCTCATAAATCAGTTATGTATTTCAAGTATCACCTATATACCCATTGAACTGGAATATCTTAATTAATATTTATATTTTGCCTGAATATCCAGGTTAGGCTTTACGAGAAGCAGGAATAAAGTTAGCCCAACATTTTAGTATTAAATCCACCTAAATAATTTTTGATATAGAGCATTATTTTAGCACAAAATTGTGTATAACTTACGTTCTCGCAATTAAAATAAAAAAATAAACCTGGATGGGATACAAGCTTTTTTGCCTCACGTTTCTGCATTTGTTTCGTGTTCATTTGTTTTTTTCTAATAGGCACTTGCCTACTATTATTTTATTATATTTGTCCAATTTTCTTATTAATGTAATGAAATAAAAATAAATACGTATATATAATATTATCCTGATTATCCTTACACAAAAAAGTCTGACACTGCCATTGTTTTTTGAGCTTTTCAAAGTACGAGAGAGTTTTAAATGCGCCCATAGACGGTCTACAGCTGGGGTTCGAACCTACGACCTAAGGAATGAGAGTCGCACGCTGAAGCCACCACTGCTCTTACTGTATGTCTCGAATGTCTAAATCAATTTAATTGACAGTTTACTTTGGATACTGAGTTTGTCTCTAATGAGAAAAACTATGTATTTCTTATGAGAAAAACTTATCGTGACTGGAAGACTGGAGGGCACCAGATCTCGAGGGTGATCCCTTACGCGCTGGACTGATCAATTAAAGGTCACAAGTCTAACTATCACCAAGGGAAACAGGGAAGACTGGAGGAAGTTGTACAGCGCCACTGAGAAGACCTTCAGTAAAGCGCGCGAATGCAGAAGATATGCAAGTTGTTAAGTTGGTAGTGCTACGTGATTAAGGTTTCAGGGTGGGACAGTGGATTTTAGGTCTAAGATGCGATCAGTTCTGTCGTAGGTCATAGTCCGTCCCCTCACGATGAGATTCTTTGCAACAAAAATCAATTGGTCAATAGCAGCCGGGGTTTGAACATTTAAGATGCTCTGTGTGATACATTAATTTATAAAAACATGTTTTGGTGAAAGAAAAGTTACATTGTGAATGGCAATTTTTTTTAAATATCACTCTCAAATCAATTGACTTAATATTTCATATGTTCAATAACAGTAATAATAAGGCAACAATTGATAAGGAACTATAACAATAACACATAAAGAAAGCCGAAGAACGCTTGACTACGCTGTACTTGAGCGGTAACATCAATTGAAATTTCCAACGTTAGGCATGAAATCTTTTGAAAGTTTCGCAATAAAAGTCAGTGCAATTATCTGAGTGCGGCGTAGAACTAATCGAAGCTGAAGCCTGGTGCGGCGAGGGGCGTGAACAATGCAACCGATTGCTTAGCACGGTGTTAGTTTACCACAACGCTATGAAGCTGTTCCGTCTTGGTTCTACGCGAAATAAGGATTGCTGAGTTTATCGATGCTTTAGGGACATATAAAAGCGATCTTAAATGGCATACAAAGAATAATTAGTTATTAGAACCTAGTTTTTTTACCATCTCAAGAACATATCACTATGAAAGAAAGCGGTGGTTTATGTTTATAAATACAACGTAAAAACTATAGTGATCATGTATGTGTCAATTGACTAAATTGTGATTATTGTCTTTGTGGATACACTACAAATGTGACCAGCACCATGCCCCACTTAACTTGTTTGAAAAACATAAAACGTAAAGTATAATCTTACACAACGCAATGTTTACCGTAGGTACTTCTAAAATGCATAGCTAGCAGCATCAATATAAAAGATTCACTTTTATAGAGTTTAAAATAGAGTAAGTAACTAAAATAGTGTCCAGAGGAGAAGTTCGGACTAATTCCTGAAGCTGAGCTTCTTCATCGGACGTCAAAGCAGAATACAAAATGCCATCCGTATCACCATGACGTCCGTCGTTCTACAACCGAGCGGCAGGCCGGCAACGCACTTGCGAGCCTTCTAACATATGAGTGTCCATGCGGCGATATTACTTAACATTAGGTGAGTCTCCTTCTTGTTTGCCTCCTATTATATATTTTTTAATATTGTCTATTAGGTGAATGAGAGTGTTTTAAAGTTGTTAATAGCAATAAGTGCGGAAATATCTTCAAACATTTTAAATATTTATTATTTTAAATTAGCATTATAAAGTGAGGATATACGGCTTCTACAATTCATTTATTCGAGTTTTAAGGTTGTATTTTATCTAAGGAACGCGTGGGTTTACGCCAAAGGATTTGTGTCTGACCTTAACTTTACAATGCCATAAATTTCGACTACAAGTTCAAAACTTCGTTGAATCATGTATCTCAATAGATTGAAGAAAGTCCTTTTTGAATGTATACAACGAAACACATCCGTTTTATTTAGTATGTTTAAACGTATGACGCAGAACTACTTAGTACATTCGAATTTTAGAATCATATTTTGCGAGACCCAAACCAATATCAGTTAGACAGTAGACAAAAGTAAACCTAATTAGTAGCCTGTGCATGACAGTTTGATTGCCATAGGGGTGATCCTCATTAGCCCTCCAGTAAATTACCGTTAAGTTAAAATCATATTCTAGCCATTAAACTAAGCGGGAACTACCCTAGATTGGCGCCCGCGCCGGTGCCTGCCGCGAGGTAATTGCTTTGCGAGCAGTTTGTCGGCCAATTAAACACCTTTAGTTTATTAAGAAGCCGCGGCAAGCGTAAATAGCGATCAAAAGGCTACAATTTCAGACTACCTTTGAAAACTGTTTTGTAGCAAATAAGTTTTGATATTCTTCGTAATTATCGCGAAGTTTAAATCTTCCAATGTTTTTAAATAGGTACTAATTAACTTTGTGTAAGATTTCATATAGAAGTAATTCATTACTCTTATATAATTTGATACAAAAGATTCTTCGTTCGACCCTTGCTCTATTCATGAAGACCCTAAATAAGATCGTTGAGAGATCTCTAGATGTAATGAAAAGGATTATTGTTTTAGTTTTATCGCAATCTAACGATATAAACGTTGGTGTGGGATTATAATGAACAACGAAGGTATGGAGTTTACAATCCAATTTTATATTCGTTATTTTAAAACTGTTTAAAAACACTCTCAGGACAGATGTAAAGATACAAATTCAATATTATCTTAGAATAACTTGTTTAATATTATTACAATATAGTGGACTATCTGCATCTCTGTGTGGATTTTTGACCACTTTTGTTTATTATAATTATCACATATTGGACATGTCTATGCGGATTTTTAAATTAACTTTCGTCAATAAAACGTCAACAGCCAAGCTACTGGTAATAAAAAAGTTATCAATTTTAATTATTAACAAACTTTGAGAGTTGAGATTTCTTATATAAGAATTATATAATAAGAAAGGACTGATGAAAAATAAAGATGTTAAAAATACTCCATACCATCGGTATTCCATCTCTCGGGCACGAGACGACATTTCGTGGTCTCAGTCATTAATTATAACGCTCTTTGTCCCTCAGGCTCGCCAGTCCATTGTGACAATATTCGGGCCGCGCCTTCAAACAATGAACCCGAGTGACGGATCATCACGATGGGAAATAGTGCAGGTACCAGTACTTCATTTTGATAACGTTCTCTGTAAGACCGCTTACTCACTTTTTAAATGTGTATAGTGAGTCTAAAACCCAAGTGATTGTTCAAAGAACACAATCACAATAAAGTTACGACATATATTTTATTCCCAAAAAATTTCTATCATTTAGAAATGCGTTTCAAAAGATCTTTACATTAATAAGTTATTCTTAGGAATAAGAAACCATAAACGTGAAACTAATCAGAAACTTCTTAAAGTAAACCAATGTTGCTTAGACTTATTACGAGCAGTCGTAACTTGTGTAATAAAATGATAGAACAAAACAACTGTAGATAAGCATGTAAGTTATTGAGTGCAACTTTCAATCTAATAATGAAACATCAATAAATTAACACGAATTTCCTACCTTTGGAACTTGTTAATGTGTTCATCACCTACTTATTAAAACTAATAATCCATAGGCGCTACTAACCCTGCGTGGATCTGTGTCTCACTGCATTGCATTTTCTTTGACTATATTTTATAGACAAGTAGGTGACTTCTTTGCCTGACCCATATACTTGACATTGTATTATAATAGATTTGGACTTAAGATTCGCCCATTTTTGTACGTACATTCATCATAGCAGTACGTAGTAATTGCGCACAAATAAGAAAAATCCTTTGGATTAGCCGTCATTCAATGTCTGGTTTGGGAGCTCGATAGGCGAACGCTGAAGCCACTAAGCCATAACTGCTGTAAAAGCTATCACACGAGTACCAATATTACACGTCTTAGCTAGTACTAAAAAGTTCAAATATACTATTTTGTATTCTTAGGACAAAACTCTTTTAGCTCTAGATTGCTTTGAAGAACGCAAACAAATAATAAACACCCCGAGTAAATACAATAGTTAATAAAACGTAAATAGAGTTAATATGCTATGTGTTTGTCTATCTGTGCAACACAATTGTGCTCTCTAATGAACCAACCAGACGCATCTGCAATTAATTCCCGTACGTGCATCGAATACGATTCATTCAATGTAATTAGATCTACGTTGAGGTCTTAATACAGAGGCAAATACCTGTTATGATTATTGTAATAATGTTTTAGCTTTAGCGTGTGACTGTCTAACTTGAAGTCGAAACGTGTAGCAATAAAACATGGAATACAATATCGCATAGATGTGAGGTATATAGGTGAAGCGAAATAAAATTCTAAATACAGATATATTATTACCAAATTTTTGCAATTATATAGATTAATCACTTAATATACTGAAAGCTTGTCCCCAAATTTGAACAAGCGATTGAACAAGTCCAAACAACGTCCACAAAGCGCAACAATTCGTGCGAAATTGTTTCCATCGGATTAAAGGACTGTCTTAGTTTCCACAATAGGCACCGGGGGACTGTTTATACTCTGTCACTCGCACGGCTCAGCACAATGAGTTGCTTTTCAAGCAAAAATTGTTTATTTAATAACAAAAGAGTCTTGAGAATCCTTATTTTCTTAGTCTTATACCGATTGAATGTTAGATTTGCAATGACAGCTTTAATCGCTTCTTTGATGTGAGGATTTCGGCTTATGTCACGTAAAATGTATATAATTATTTATGTATTTACAAAAATCGTACCAATTGACCAGTATAATTGAAGTACAGTCATTTGTTTTTATGTCTGTAATGCCTTATTGCATTTGTTTTTTTTTCACTTCTAGGTCCCAGTGGCAGTCCACGTAGTATTCTTGATATGTTTAAAAGATTAAACTTAATTTTGACAAATAAAATCTACTAAAGTCTTTCTTATGTAATTAGACATTTTATTTAATATAAAAATATTCACTTATAAGTGCTCTTAATTATATAGGTGTTAGATAAGGGCATTCCTTGTAGGTGCTAACCTTCCCCCTCCTATTTGTAACTACACAAATAACGATAACCTCTTTAAATAGTGTAAAGCAGTTGTACGCCGTCGACTTTTTGGGTCTAAGGTAAGTTGGTTTTTGATTTTTTTCCTTCGTTGGAGCGACTGTTAAATGCGCACATAGACAGAAAGGCCATTGGTACACAACCGGGGATCAAACCTACGACCTCAGTGATGAAAGTCGCACGCTGAAGCCTGGCCAACACAGTTATTCGTTAGTACAGAGATTATTGCATAATTATCTGCGCTGTACATTATGTCAAATTGTTCGTGGATTAAAAATTGTAATGTCCTCATAATCTGCAATAAATAATGACTTAAATGTAACAGGAGTACAGTAAATTTTAATTTTAAACATTCAATGCCAACTATAAACATTTTATTACGGTTGACCGAGTCATTAATTCATAGCATCAAAAGCTTTAATGCCGTAAGGACATACCGTGTAATGACGTCGTGACTAAATCTTGGGAATTTTATAACGCTCACTAAGTTTTTGGGTTAAATCACTGTCCAATGACGTATAACACCACACACGATGTCCTTATAGTCAGAATCATATTCCAGGTATGTTAAGGTTCGCGGAGGTCATGATTTGACTTGTTTTATGGCTGTCATGGTATTTAGATTTAGTGGTGACCGCAAAACCCATTATAATATTAAAAAAGGTGGTCTTCAAATAGACACAAAAAATATTATTAGAATCAAATGAAAGATACTCAAGTAGATCAAAACCGTTTATATAATAAGCTCGCCAATGAAAAAAGTTTAACAAATTAAAATGGTAATATTGTGAGACCTATTTATATTTAATGTATTAACTTTGAAATTTAATAATTTTCCTATCATATTAGCAACTGACTATGTTATCGTGGTCAAAAAGAAATCGAAAAAATCCATTATAACCCTAACTAAATTGGCTAATTTTAACATCTATTTAATTGATATTTTTTCGTTATAAGCGACTAGTAGTCTGTGCCTTTGTTAGACAACATTACCTATTAAAACTTTTTAAAAGTACAACTTAAAACATGGTGTGTGAAACATGCACAAAACTATTATTGTAATAAATTGTTTATAAATACAACATCACCTTATTAGACTCCTGTTATAAAGAGCTAAACAATTTCTACATTCGACGTTTTGCCTCATAACCGCAGATGCGGCGAACAAGATAGCATCGCAATGTAAGCAATTGGCTACATAGAGCGCCTGCACAATATAATCTCTAGTCAAAACACGTGCACACAACACCACAAAGATCGTAGATAACTCCAACAAAAAACATTTTTCTGCCTTAAAATTGACTTTATCCTCTTTAGATCTGGAATCTGTTCGGCACACATTTGTAAGCCTTTGTACCGCTTATCGCTCGGATTAATCACTGCAGAAAGCTTTGGGTCCCCGCAATTTTTTCAAGGACTCTTAAATAAACTTCCTTTCAAATGTATTCTTAGGGATTTTATGTTATTCTA
Source organism: Pieris brassicae (assembly GCF_905147105.1). Classification (NCBI taxonomy): domain Eukaryota; kingdom Metazoa; phylum Arthropoda; class Insecta; order Lepidoptera; family Pieridae; genus Pieris; species Pieris brassicae. The sequence goes on from NC_059672.1 coordinate 18,043,676, forward strand.
TTTGCCTATATGATTATTCACTATCTACTTGGGTTATATAGGCATTGATCTTTGTATATAATTAAAATTGAGGTTTATAACTCCGTACTTCTGTAAGAGTTTAGATTATGTTTAAGAAATTGTAATCTTTCTTTTCTGTTTACCCAAAAAGAGTTAAAAATACCATTAACTTCATTGATGTATAATAAAAATAACATCAGCAGCTGTAATAGTACACATTACGAGAATTGTATTAAAACTGTAAATTGTTTGAAGACGTTATTTCAATTAGAAACCGCTATCATGAATCAAAATAACGTACGACGACTTTTTGGGTCACAACGTTTCCTTCGCCGTTCGCGCTAAAGCATAAATGCGCACATATACAAAGTCCATTGTTGCTTCGACGGGGATGGAACCTACGACCTCAGGCATAAAAGTCGCACGGTGAAGCCAACACTGTTCAAGTATAGTAAAACGTGTAAAAATAACTATATACCAGCCTACCTGTAGAATTACATAAGAAATCAAAAATAATATTAATAAAATATCAAGAAAATAACAAATACTCTCTTACTCTCTACTGACAATTTTTTTTAATAATAATACGAAGTGAAATCAAGCTGCCCGTTTTTATTCTCTACGTCTATTAAAAGAAAAATATTTACAAAAACGTTGAGCAATTGTATCCGGAACAATTTAGTTCAGAAATAGGCGTGTTTTATTTATAGCATTCGCACAATTGAGGGTGAAAAAATGATTTGCGAGTTGTTGCACACTTTGACAAACTATACGTGTGATAGGATCTACAAGTTATTAAAGTGAAAAACTTAAGTAATACGTTGCTGGTAAATTAAAGAGGCTAAAATGTTTTTTTTACCTAAATGTATGTCAATTACATACTAATATTCTATATGTTCTATAACCCCTATTTTAGTACCTAAAGAATTAGTATTTATTTACTACAGTAATGATTGGTTATAATTAGCGTTATCTGTATATCGCACCATCACTATGTGGAATGTGGAACCAGCTAACCACTAAAGTATTTCGAAACCGATTCGCCCTAGGGACCTTTAAGAAACGAAGACCAGCCCTGCAATAGCAAGCATTTTGACAATGTGAGTGTTCATGAGCAGTTGGCCCCCAGCTCTTTAAATACAGATTGAAATTAATTTCAATGATTAACACAAGTTGGCTTTCCTGTAAAACTCGCGAAATTGATTAAGTTTGATCAAAAAGTATGGAGAAAATGTCTTCCCAGTGAAAACGCCCTTGATTTGGAACTGGTAGTAAATGTCAATTTAGACTTTCCTTTTTTATCGACATTTATATGTCCACAAATATGAAAAAATATTTTGGTTTGGCTTTGATTTTAAGTAGAAAATAGTAGTAGAAGTAGGAAATTTTAGAAACTTATGGTACTCATAAACTAAACATTTGCTCGTACCTAAACATTAACCACGGCATCATGCACAGGCTCATCACCTACTTGTCTAACAATAACCACAATTTTTAGATACAGTAACCATTAAAGGGTTATACAAATTGCATGTTAAAATTTTATCGATGTAAGAACTACTCTACAGCACGAAACATTAAACTTTAATAGAATAGTCGATAAACGCCTGCCGAAGTCTATCATATTAATAGTGGTTGCAATGTTAATAATAATGGCCATTTGCCACGCTTTTGTCAATGTGGGCCTGAATGGAGGACCGTGGGCGCATCATTATTCTGTCAGGGAATGGATGCGATATGTTATAGACAGGTTTGGTTTAGTGATGGGATGCATTGTCGATATATTTAACTATTTATATCTAAAGACGAAAACCTATCTAGTTAGTCGTGTTTATAGTTTAATTAAATTTACATATACATATATTGAATAATATATTAAATAGATTATTTTTTCCCTATAACCAGCCCTGCTACTCTCTAAAACCACTTCGATGGTTATCTTTATAAAATTATATTTGTCAGTAAGCCCTTATTGGTACTCCATCATACAAATCATTAATTACTTTATTTGTTGTTGTTGTTTTTGTGCAATACTTTGTGCTTTCGAAACTTATCATTACGCAGTAATCTCATCGCATCTAAAGTAACCTGGTAATTAACCTTACATTCACATAATACAAATAAATATAATACTGATTATATCTTTCAAAGATATTTTAAATGAAAAGGCCTCTTCCAAATAATTTGTCTAAAATATTGTTCATGTGCTTATCGCTCTAATTATATATATATAAGGTATATACACCAACGGCTTCTACCTTTTCTTTCTTTATTTAGTGTCTTACTAAAAGATCCTGAACTTTTTTGGACATATAGCATGCTGAGGTCCCAACAACATAGAGAAAGTTGTGGTGACCGGTAAAATTTAAGTGCATAAGACCCCGAGGCCAATCCCCTACTTGCTGAATCGAGTTAAGGTCCTTACAGGTGTTCGCATTACATAGGCACTGAGGCTTTCTGAAGATAGGGGGGGATAGAGGAAGATGGAATGGACTGGTTCACGACCTTCTGAAATTGAGAACACGACTGAAGAAGAAGATACCACTGGTGCTACAGGTTAGGTCAGGGCCCCAGATGACTGTAATTGTCGCGTAAGTTATTCTTAGATCACCTACTTCACCTATTGGTGAAGTAGGTGATCAACCTTCTGTGCCTGACGCTTTTCTCACGATGTTTTCCTTCACCGTACCAGCGAGTGTTAATTGTGCACATAGACATAAACTCCATTAGTACATAGCCAGTGATTGAACAATGCTCATAATCGCGCGAAATAATTGTACCTTTAAAAATTACAATCGACTCAATAGCCACATCCCTAAACAAATTTCACACAGTTCCCACATTTTTTCTATTTTGTACAATAAAATGGTACAACCCACCGGGATTGCCAAACAATATGTGCAAGCGCAGGACACACACTCACTACACTTTTTGTAGACTTAATGGGATCACGAATTGTATAATAAATTATTTGTAGGCCTGTTTAAATTAAATCTGTAATTAATATGGTGAAATCACTTCAAATCAATCAATCATTTTACCACTGATATTGCGATACAAAATTTATGAATAATTAAATTGCCGTAATTATAAATCATTATGTGTGTGGAATAAAATGCTGGAAATACATACGTAGTACAAAGTTCCACCAACGCTTATTCGTATAGCAAGGCAACGCAACGCAATCCTCAGATTTACTGACCAATTTATTTATTTTATAAAACGTTACATTAATAGTAAATATTAAAACACCCAGTATAAATATATGGAGGCAACGGGCGTCCTTTTTTCTAACAACCGGTCTCATGCAGGAAACCCTAGTAACGATTAAGAATAATAGAAATGCAATAACTGTATAGCTAAATTAACAAATATAAATTTACTAGATACACTAGAATTATTCAATTACTAAACAAATATTTAAAATTTAAAACTAATCTTAAGGTTCATCATATAAGAATAAGTAAAAAAAATACATAAATTAAATATAGCATGTATTTATGTCCTACTTGATGATAGTTAAGCGTTTCAATCACAGATGGCGTTAAAAACTATAAGGTCTTTAATATTGTTCAAAAGTTAAAATATTAGAAGAAAAATGTTAACGTAGTAATAAGCTTCCAATGTTCAAAGCTTTCCATTAAAGATTGTATTGTCAACAAAGTTTTCTACTAATACAGTTTCAATATTTATTAGTCACAAATAGCAAACAAATTAAAACCCTCTGATTTTAAAAACATCGGTTCTCTCGTTTGACCTACGAGTATATTCTTTCCATTAATGATTTAATTTATTCCATCTAAAGAATTATTCTACTTCTCGATAACTTCACGAAACGGCTGCAAATCGGCCACCTGGAGTTACATAAGGTACATTTTTTTTCATCTCATTAAAAAGTTTTTTCCAATATCAATTTTTTGAAGGAGAATAATTTAATTAAAATTAAAATATCTCAAAAAGTTTCAGCGATAACGTCTGTCAAACAAATCTTAAATGAGATTCCCAATCCATTTTGTAAGAAGTTTTATCTTACAGACGCAAGACTTATTTGTATAAGTTTATTGGAAAACTTTATTTTTCATCGCAATTTATTAGGCTTAATGAGAAAGTATGCCATAGTTATGCGCGTGTGGTTGTTGGCCATTATGACACATTATTGAAATCAACTACTTTTAGTGCAATTTCGTGTAAAATACGTATTTATTAAAGATTAGGATCTTATGACTATGCGTAGCTACAAAAATGCTAAGGCTACAAAATAAAACTTTAAGAGCTGTTTTGTTTTTTGTGTAGTTCATATGTTTTTTGGTGTGCTAAATCCGAAAATTACTCATAAATCATTATATCACAAAACGGGACGTTTTTTGACAATGTATGTTATGTTAATCAGTTATTAGCTTACAAAAACATAGCAGTGATGAAAACAAAGTTGTAACTATTTGTTTATTACTTCAACTTCAATTTAATAAACTATTCCGTGTTTAAAACATGATATATAGCATTTTTTGCGTTTTATATATTTATGGATCTGTGTAATTTAAGAGCAGAATTAATAAGCAAACAACTTTGTGCCAAATTTCGGGACACATTTTAACAATTCTAATTTTGTACTCTAATGTCGGCTCCACTTATGTGTAATATGAAAGGGTAATGCTACCAACTAAGTATTGAGATCTAAATGAAACTTATTACTTAGGAGCCGTGGTCAGCAAAGAATAACATAGAAAAATTAATACATAACAATATGTATTAATTTTTCTATAACCTATATTTATAAACTAAGAATATATTGGAACAATCTTGTTTGCAAACTATTGCGCATCCATACTCATTTTGTATGTAACATCGCTATAAAGTTAAACACGGCTTTCATATTTGTCCATAACCAACATTGTTGCTTTAGAAATGTTGTTATTTACGTTAAAAACAGTGAGTTACCGAGTATCCTTGACCTCTAATTCTATTATTAGTATTGATTACTATATTTATTGCCTCGTTTTACAACAAATTATGCAGTTTACGTAATTTTTTAAATAATAATTTATTAAAATAACACATTTAATTTAGTTAATATCCTCATCAGAATAACTGGTTCAATATGGCCATGTTAATATTTAGTATTACAAGTATATAATTAAGCTTTACTAAAGAATAAAGTTAACAAAATTGAAAAAAAAAATCCTTTGCCATGCAATTATTATGATTGTAAAATGTATTTAGAATATTTCGTAACATTACTATTGACTTAAAGCTCACTAGGTTTACATTAATTGGAAATAAAAGGATTTTTCAGTAGACATTTTTACGATTTATGAATATTTCACCTTTATATTATATTTGTTTTTGTATCCAGATATTTGTGTGATATTCGTGTTTTCAACTTTATATATTTTTTACATTTTCTACGGAACCAATATAACTGGTTCTTAGAGCTTTAGTATTTTTAACGCAACGTATAAACCTCACAGATTTTCCTTATCTTCATAAGAATTCCCTCGTACCGCGTGCTCGGTTGTGGTCAGTTACAAAAAAAAAACATGTTATTGCCATTTAAAATATTAGTATTTTTTGCGGTTTGTGCGAATATTGGTCGCTGTGGTAAGATAATATATATTGTATTTATTTAAACGTTGTATGGAGAATTTTAACACCACTCGAAGTAGGTTGATACATGTTATATGTAGTTCCATAACCTGGGACAAGGATATATGTGCACACAACTAACGCTAAAATTTATAAAATAAACATATTTTTTATAATATTGGCTCAAACACTAGAGCAAGGCTATTTGATTATTATTATTATTGAGTATTCTATTAGATTATAATATTCTATATAAAATTATATTTCAGCTCTATTTTCGCCGTGCAAAAACAAGGATTCAAAATGTTTTGATGCAGCATTTGTTAATGCATTCCCTAAACTTTTATCCGAGGATAGTACTTTAGGTATTGGGTCATCAGACCCTCTACACATTGATTTCATTGATGGAAACCTGTCGATAATAAAGTATAAATTCTTTAACTCGACAGTCAAAGGTTATAAGGATTGTTCAATTAAGAATGTAAAGTGAGTTGGATACGTACTTGTGTAGTTATATTTAGATTAATTATTTGTTATATTTATACTAATACGGGTTTTTGTGTGAATTTGCTACGTTCAGGAACTGGTTGGAATGAAAAAATTGTTGTAGAGTAAATTTATCGAGGAGGCTCTTTCGAAATAAATAACTGATATTACACATATAAGCTTCATGTGTTCAATGTCCCGCATAATATGTCTCATAAATATACCATGATTTATTATTATTAAGTACTCTTCTGTGAAACTCCAATACTGAATAAGGAACATTCATTTATCCTTTAACTTTGAATTGTATTACAAGAATTAATTAAAATAACATAAAGGTTTCATATCCTATATTCCACTCCAATTTCAGGTCAAATCTCAACAGCCTTACCCTAAACTTTGAGCTGGACTGTCCAGAAATCGACTCTACAGGCAAATATGAAGTATCAGGTCGCCTCGTTGTTTTGCCCGTTGAAGGAGAGGGAGAGTATCGAATTACCACAGGTAATTAATGTTTATTATTAAAACACATCTGTTCAAGAACATAACAATAGTAATACATCGAACTCGAATCAATTGTAAGTTTTCGTATAAATTTCCGTTAAGTTTAAATGATTATTTGAAAAGGCTTGCCAACGGCCATTACAATAAAATCTTACATCTTGAAACAAAGAAAAATATGTCAAAACTAAACACAACATGCTTTGCTCCAAATATGTTGACTACGGAATGCTAGTTTCATACAAACGTAAAGTTATTACTTTTCTATGACACCGTCATAAATTCAAACATTTTTTTTATGGTGGATTGAAAAGATACAGCATTTTTGTATTACTTGAATTATGATATTTGAGATTACGAAAAAAGGACATAAGTGCCGAATGTTTAGCTTTTGTTTTTAAGTCGCTAAAATATCTTGTCTTTCAGGAAGATATTCAATAGCTGTCAATGCTGAGTTGAAAGAAGTGCAAGATAAAAACGGCAAAACATACTTAGCAATTAAAAACATTAAGCTTAAGAACGAAGCAATTGAACCGGTAGTATTCGATTTTAAAAATCTTTTTAACGGACAAAAAGATTTGTGTAAGTACTTCAACTTTGCTCAAAGTACAAAGAATTCATGTGTTATAAAATAGAATTAATGCGTGATCATTTATTTTATGTTGCTTTAGGAAATGTTTAAACATAATTAAAAATACGAAATTCGTGCTTGATAGTACTATCTCTTGACAAGTAAAAATTAAGGCAGTGTTTCACTTATGTACCAAGATCTGCGAAGGTTTATAGTTTCTCATTCTTCTCAATAAGTACTATTACGTTGACTCTTAGGTACGTAACTCTTCTTCAGAACCCTGTGCTAACCATTACGCATACCTTTTGTGTGCATTTATGGACTGGATGGTTTAGTGTATTCTTCATTTGATCAGTCTACCTGATGGAACTACTGCGATCTCTTTTCCCTTCCCCTGCACGAAACGCCTTTATGGAATCCATCACAAATGGCATTATGGAGGATACTTTAACATAGTAAAATAAGGTTTCCTGGAAGGTAGTTTAAGGCTGCCGCAATCATATGTTGTCTTGTCTTGTCTTATGGTTTTTCCTAATTGCAAAGTTTTTCGGTAGTTTGTGTTTTGCCATTCATAAAAACACGAATATTCCTTTTATTTACTTACCCATTATACCAAATATATTAATAGTAATATAGTAGTATAGTATTAGACCGCACAATATACAGGTTTATTATGGTGAGATAATTTAACAAAACCAAATTATATTACCTCCAGCGTTAGAATCCCGGTAGAAACATAATGCATTTTACTATTAAAAAGTCTACGTAAAATATTATGTATCTACAGGAAATATCAATGAAAATGTGTCTGTAAAGAGATTCAAACGTAGTCATTAGTAATAGCATTTTACGATGGCGATTTATTTTGCTTTTACACAGACTTTTTATTATCATTGTTTGCAGATACATATTATAACTTTAATTTATTTAATTATCTTTATTTTATTTTTAACAAAGTGTAATGTACGATTAATATATATGACAAGACGCGTAAGAAATAACGCCTTATTTTTATATGTTATAACGTTTTCTTTAGCATTTGTGAATTGACGAACGACTTAAAGTATGATATTTATAAGATTAAATATCAATAGAATTTCCTATGTGCTATTGACCCAAAAAGTAGATGTCGGGTGTCAGGCAAAGAAAGCTTATCTATTTGCCTATTAGCAAAGGCAAATGATCACGAGACAGATACTAAAACCTGAGACCCGGACCTAAAAAGTTGACACTTGTTTTTTTAACACATGAAAGTTAGTCGTTGACCTAACAACATAGAAGACAGCTAAAACTTAGTATTGGAATCAAAATAAGTTTACCATAGATATAAGTTTTTAATTTCCAGTGCTTTCTCGACACTAATAAATCATTAATAATTGTTATAGATGCCTATGAGTATGATAGTAATTAGTATTCGTAAAACTACGTATTTATATTAAGATATTTTTCAGCTGACGCGGTTCACAAATTCGCGAACGAGAACTGGAAGGAAGTTTCTTATCTGGTCCAGGATCCGGTGTGGTACGCGCATTTAAAGCAACTTGTTATCCATATTAACAAACACTTAAAAACTGAACCACTGGATGAAATATTTACTGCATAATTTAGCATTGTCGATGACTTATTCAAAGAACTATGATCACATGATTAAATGGTCCGGCTATAAGACCTCATCAATAAATTTATTAAGAGAAACAAATGAATAATTATGCGCAACGTATTACAGTTTTATCAGTTGAAAAATCAACGTAATGTAAAGTATTAAATGTCGATTTACGATTCCCCTAGGCTCCCAAATTTCTTCCAAATTTTAGGGTCTTATAGATATAATGCATATATTTTTGGTTTAATGTAAATTGGTAAATATAATATATAATTTTTAAATTGCTATTTTATTACATATTCCTATTTAATTTTGTATATCATGACAAAGGTGAGTCAGAATTGGCATTCTCGGTGGTAAATTACTTTTTCTAATAGGTAAATCAGACAGAATTTATAAACCCATTTAACTATGAACACACACATAATAGAGGTTATTAAAGTCTTAACAATAAGTTGTTTAATAATTATATTATTGTTATGATATTCAAGAAAAATTATATAAATTAAGTGTTAAGTTTTTATTATACTTCTTAATAACTGGTCAAGCTATGACAAATCAAATAACGATTATCTACATAAGTAACGCCTGGACCGAATTTATAACTTTCTAGTAAGTATTTAGTGCGTTTTTGTGAACTATCGTGAGGCAAGGTATTAGCATCAGTCTAACCTCTCTTTGTTCCCAAATAGAATTTCTCCAAATCCTTACGGCTGATAATATTCTGTGCCTTTCTTCCTGGTAAGAAGATATTGTAACAAGGTATGTACTCAGAACTTATTATTCTAGTTAGTATAAGTATTGTGTATTGACGGCCACCGAACCGTTCTTTGTGGTACAATGTATGTAATAAAAATGAATATTATTTAAAACATTATGCTTCGATTGGAGTTATTATATTGATAAAATACATATAAAATAATTACAGTCGCTAATTGTTTGTGCCATTAATCTTTAAATACATGTTTTTCACATGGCCATTTATGTGTAGCCTGTTCCCGTGTCGGAATACCAACAAAACTATTTATAAACGCGCTAGAAAAACAAACAAGGAATGTTCCATATCATAAAGAATTTTTAGTTAATTATACCAATTCAAAATCGATATTCATAGTCAAGACAGGACGTGTGTCGGGTCCGCTAGTTTAACTATATTTTTTTACTTCAAACCATAAACGCAAATCTAAACACTTCACAAAAATAATGATTCACAATAATGATTTAGTTGTAAAAAGTACAGTGTACAAACAAGACTATATTAGGAGCTTGAATTTGTTTCCCTAACTAACTTGGCACCCAAAACAATGTTTTCCCTTCCCTGAATTAGGTACGTGAGTCACTAAAGTTCATATTTATTATAACGAAAAACTTAATATAAATTCGACTAGGTACTGTACTGTAAACATTGCTTCATATGCATAAGTATACGTATGTATACTTTGTGTCGCTCTAAGTGGTAAGTTTATTTTAAATACCTTGTGTTGAATTTATTATAAGCCTTGTAGCATTTTTACGTAAAGGATTTGAAATTGAATTTAGTGATAATCTAAGGAATTGTAGGATAAGGTAACTCCTTACGTAATGTAACCCGTGATTTATGATGAAGTGTACTCTTATATAACACTATTCTCATAGAGATGGAGTAGCACGTCTGTTAGAAAACTATAGCGATTAGTGTATCCCGGGAATTGAAACCTGGACCATTATAAGGCCACACCAACGAAGCCACGACTTTTATCCTTAGAAATTAGAACATCTTCATCAAGCTTTCTTACGCCACCAACATTTGAATTATGTTAAGATTCAAAAGATATTAAGATTGAGTTTTAAATAGGGACATAAACCGAAATACGAAATACTTTGATAAACAAAGGTCGAAATTATAAAACTGAATTCAGCAATGAAAATTAAATATTTTATTTTTCGTATAACTTGAGTTACAAATTGGTAGGTCTCCCAAAATACTGCAAAAACAATAAAACTAAATGTATTAGTGATTTAAACAAGGAAGTAATGAAATATTATTAAATCCGCATATTTATTAGTCTCGGCAAAAAATTAAAAAATCTATTCTATTCGAAATGGCGGCCTTTAACTTTTATACTGGCCTTCAATCTGTTTTTGCACCGAATCTATGTACGCACTGTTTCCAAGGGAAATTTTGCCATATCTTACTCCAAAGATTTTTTTAGAGACTCAATGTCGGCCTATCGTTTAGAGCAGACCATTTCCTCTACAACTGACCATAATTTAGATTCCAAAAGACCTCAACGGTCTGACTAGAGGGCTAATCGTCAGCACTTATAAAGTCCGGAACGTTGGTTTCAAGGCAAGTTTGGGTAGTTCGTGCCTTGTGACCAGGTGCAGAATCTTGCTGGGAAGTCCACGGTATATTTTTATAATGTGTATTGCTGAGAGGTTCCGCAATACGATGGCTGAAGTTTTAACTCCTTTTCATAAAATTTTGTGTTTTGACTTTTCGGTAAGACAATCCTCACCAAACCATCATTGACGCACGATGATGACCACGTAGTACTTTTACGGCCACTTCAGCAGTTCTTTAGAACTGTGTACACTTTATCATTTTGCTTATTGGAGTGTTTTTCAATGTTTGAATTTTTGATTCGGTAATTTCCTCAATCATTCGGAAATATCTTCTATTTCTGTGCTTTTCACCTGCGTATCGCGACAAAAGTTCTGGTGGGAATTTTCATTTCTCGAGATTATAATGTTTGCTTCCTAATCGACGGATGTCGGTGTCGACGAATTCTGGCTTTAATAGCATTAACAACCTTTGTAGGTCTAAGAGCACGCGGTCGCCGTGATCGTTTCTGGTCTTCGACGTTGTATCTGTTAATAGAAGGCTCCATACCCATAACAAATGTTAAATAATTTCAACGGCGGTGACTCAAATGCTGTATTTGACGCCGTTAGATGTGATGAAAGCTGGATATATTGCTACGAACCCGAAACCAAAAGACGATCAGCTCAGTGGGTGTTTCAAGAAGTCAAGGAAAAATATGATTGCCTCATTCATGACAGTTACTGCAGACAGGTATGTCCATCACTGTTTGCCTTGGAAAAAAATCGATAGCAGCGCCTTCGAAGCAGGATCCGCACGATCAAGAGCAGGAGCAGCACGATAATGCTTCAGCGGACTCCGCAAAATGGACTGTTGAATAATATTCAAGGAATATTTGACTATGGCAGGTGTCAAGATGATGAGTCATCCGCTATACAGTCCTGACCCGGCGCCCTGCGATTTTCATTTATTCCCAAGAACTGAAGATAAAATTCGAGGTATTCGCTTTACGAGCCCTGAAGATACGGTGAAAATGCCATAGAAGAGACTCCTAAGGAAGAATGGGCCCACTGCTTACCTCAGTGGTTCCATCGAATACGACGATGTGTAGAGAGGAAAGGAGATTACTTCGAAAAACGATAAAAGTATTGGCAACTTTCTACATTAAGCGGTTTTTTATTTTCTAAACATTTTCAGTGTTACCTAGGTATATAAATTAAGTAATGTAGATGGTACATAACTTTCGCGTTCACATTATTAACGTTTTTTCATTACTAACAGTGGATTGTCAAATTGTGTAATCCTATGAAATGTCAAATATTGATTATAATTAACTGTAAATCTCTGTCGAGATATTGATTTAACATTTCTATGTGTTCGCGAGTCTTCACGATCCATGAGAGATCTCATTATATCTGCGGGCGTCAAATTTTAATTTTATATAAATTTTCATTGACAAGTTAATACTACTCGCGTAAACGGGACTAACATTGAGTTACACACCAAACCCAGGTAGCAATTATCTAGGCCCTACCCTCTAAAAACATCGCAACAATGTAGGACTCATATTACATTACTATTTTCAGGGTCGTAAAATATAATTTTCCATTGTGATTTTAAAACTGTGGTTGGAGATGACAACAAAGAATATCGCTCCATCAAATATTTCAAACTGAAAAACTAAGTAACAGCGCCAATTTCTTTCGACTTCAAAAACCTTATTAATGGACAAAAAGATCTGGGTATGAATTACATTAAATTTAGCTTTTTATTATTTATTGATATTGAAAGCTTACTGATACTTATACTCAAAACGACTTAAGTTTCCAAATTATAATAATTGGATGAATTTTCAAAGAATTTTTCGATTTACTAAGATAAAGCGAACTCGTTGCCTTTAATAAGTTAAACGTTTTTTCCTTTGGTTTTAAGTATATATTTAAATAAAACATTTTGTGCCGGCAAGTGTGGCTCTCTTTCTTTATTTAACATGCATGTACTGCATGCGGTACATGCTAATACTGTTTTTGTGGTGTTGTAATATTCCTTGATAATTTCAACGGACAGTCCTCAGTTTTGCTATCCAGACCAGGAAGCAGGTCTCCGACCTCCTGCAGGAACCTTTATGGTACATAAACACGCAGAAAATCATTTCTAACGCGAACACTTAATGACTGAACCTTGAGAATATTTTCTTATTAGCCTAGGTTATTAAAGTAAAAATACGATACATTTGTTACATATATTAATGTGTAAGAAATGAATACACTTATATTAGTGCCACATACATCCTATGTGTCTTACAGATATATGGCCTAAACAGTATTCTAGTAACTTATACAATAGTCTAAATTCTTGTCTAGATACAAGGAATGTACAATCTAACTTTATGCCACAAACGGGTGAGCAAATCTCCAATAGTTAAGACGAAAGTTGTATTAGTTGGCACCTACACAGAGTATTAACTTGATAGTTAAATTCGTTTAATTTAATTATGTTTAGAAGATAATATTTGCAATGATTATTTCGTGTTGATTCCAAAACAAAGTGCTCAGTGTATTCAATGCTCTCCGGTACATTAGCAATAACGACCTTCATCGGAACTTTACACTGTAGAGGACGTCGAAAAGAATACTGCAGCCCTAGAACATAGGGTCCACTATCATATAAATGTCGAGGCTTTTCAACATTTTGACACCACGGGCCTTGCGAGAAGCCTTTAAAGGACTAAAGCATTTAAACTAGTGAATTAGTTAGTCTTAAGTGTTAAACAGTAGGAAAAAAATTGAACACAAGAACAGAGAATTTTCCAAAGTAAGTAGTGTTATTGGACACTTTCTTATGTCAATATCCTTATTAGTAAATAAGGTACTTAAATTACTTATTAGTCTTAAGTTAGGCTAGATCGTAATTTTTCATGAAGTTAAGTATTAGTAAAATATATTAATTTGTATTGCTCCTATGGCACGCGACGGTGGTTGGTTTGAAACACTGGAGGACCGATGGTGGGGATCGCTTTCCTATCGGCTTGTTCGGGTTCTCTCTGGCCATGGATACTTCGGAAGTTACCTGCATCAAATCGTTGGAAGAGCGGCGACACCCGTTTGTCATCATTGACTGTATAGATGATACCGTGAGGCATAAGGAGTGCCCGGCTTGGGACTGCTTACGCTCGGTGCCTACTAATAGCATTTTTGCAATCGGTCGCTTCCACTACTTATTCAAAGAATGGTGGAGGCCGTCCTTACTCAGAAAGAGAATGCGGAGTCTCAGCGTGAAAATGATTCAGATGCTGCAGATGGAAACGACGACCGGGGCAGCGACGCCGTGTTTTCGCACGTCTGCCCTAAATTAAGATTTTGAAGATTTGTGCATGAGAGGAGACATGGTTGTGTCGTGGCATTCGCGTTCGCCGGGCGTAAGGATAGGGCTCAGCTGCCTTCCTCCGCCCTTTGGCGAGCTGAAGGCATCCGTCAGGTCTGAGTCCCACATAATCCCTGCTGGAGTAAAATACCACAGGGATATGCGTAAAAGCATTGCCTGACGTTTAAAAAAAAGGTGGCGGAGGCCGTCCAGTCAGCACCGGAATACTGTTGCTGCGAGCGAATCGAATCGACCGCTGATATATTATATTCTTCTGTTCTATTATGTTATATTCTTCTGAATTAGTTATTAAAATTAGATTAATTGCAGTAATTACTTTCAAAGCTATTAAGTTATATTAATTGTCATGGGGAATTAAACTTATGACCAATCATGCGTTCTCAACGCAGTAAGTGCTTTATTATACGTGCATTATTTTATATAAATGTATCCTCTACAACCACGTGATTTCCACATATTCACTATGTGGAAAAAAAACATCAATGCCGCTACAACCTTCTTAGGTCTGGGCCGCAGATTTCTGTATCTGTTTCATAATCATTTGTTTATCTAATAGGCAAGCAGGAGATCAGGGTTATGTGCCTGACGCACGCCGTCGACTTTTTGGGTCTAACGCAAGCCGGTTTCCTCACGATGTTTTCCTTCACCGTTCGAGCGAATGTTAAATGCGCACATAGAAATATAGTCCATTAGTGTAAGGCCGGGAATCGAACCTACGATCTCAGGGATGAAAATCGCACGCTGTAGCCACAAGGCCAATACTGCTCTGCGCATTCATTATGTAGTGTATAGTTAAAATTCAATAAATATTTACAAACAACCAAAGATAGAAAATTCTAGAATTCCTTGGCAGAGGATTTAAAGGCTACATTACAGGTTTGTTGTTTGTGTTTGCTTGTTCTTCTTGTAATATATATATATATTAATTTGTCATGGTACTAAAAAAGCTCTTTTATTATTATGAGAACGCACTGCCTCATCTAGTCATGATTAGCAATTTGCGTTTTAGTCATTTCGAGGTATATGTATAATTTACGACCTGTCAGTTCGATTGAAACATACTTTTTCTAAAACCGGATAGACAAACTTGATAGGCATTTTGTGACTTCTAAGAGTCTAGCGTAGGGTCATTGATCCTGGCCACTTTACTACGACATGTAATGGACAAATTGACGAAGATATATTGTGGTTGTGTATGATATATTAAAGTTTTCATATGGTTTATTGAAACCTGCACGGCGTATAGCCGGTCCGATACGGTACAGATACCTGTATCTATTTCGTGAGTGTCCCGACTTCAGGCTTTCAATAAAAAAGTACTCACGTCCTCGTAAATATACATTGCTTTGTATATAAACAAAAATGATTCGATTTTTGAAAATATTGGTCGTTATTTCTTTTTGAGTGTTAAAGATGCCATTATCCTCATCGTATAATCAGTCGCCTATATAGTTGGAAAAATCCATTGGTCCAACGCACGACCACCGCCCGCAAGTATCAATTACGCACAGCTCGATAAAATTACGCACGTACGTGTTTGCTTAACTGACGTGTTTTTTTTATATGGTATTCGAACGTTTAACACGTTTTTATCTACACACTAATTCAATAATCCAAACATCACGATTACCATCGGTAATATACTATGAAAATCAGTTATTTAGTTCAGAAAATTATTTCTATACTAAATCCATTGCTGAGTGATCCTTATAGTAAATTAACAATGTTGTAGAATGACAAACTTTAAGTTAATAGTTAATTTAATTTAAAACAAAAAAAAAACAAAATTTAGCGGTACCAATCTGAAAAACTCCTCCAAATCTAGATTTTTCGTTGGCTTTCACTTCATTATATGGATTACAAAAATCTTTTCTTAATAGTTCTATAGCCCTGTACTTATATAACATTTAGTAAAAACATGGTATTGTACACTGTAGTCATGTTATATTATTTTCGAATTATTTTACGGCTCTTATTTATTTTACTTATTGTTGCTCTGAAGTTAAAATATGTACATAATCTAATTGGCTTTAAAATATAATAACATATTTTACTTTGACCTAACAAAACATTACTCATTTATAATGATGAATAAAAAAGGTCTATCGTTTTTATTCTAAATTAGTTTATAATATTAATTTATAAAAATTTGGTACTAAGAAAAACACTTTTTGAACGGATAAAAGCTATGTATCTATGAGTCTGCTGGACATATTGCATTTAGTTTGCCCTAGCACATTGCAGACATAAGACATAGACGACACTCAAAATCAGCAGTCTGTGAACACACTCTAGATAGGCCTAATCATTACATGCGCTTTGACCAACCGAAAGTACTTGCGAAAGAAAAAAGATTCTTCCCAAGATTGGTACGCGAAGCCATTGCAATAAAAAAAACACCCCAATTTCAATAGAGAAGATGGCCTATAATAATCAAACACCTGGGATCCAATAATATCCAAATTAAAACCCGAAGACAAACATTCCGCGAAAACAGAGGACACCGTGAGTCATTTTTGCCAAAACCCGTCATCTTTTAGTCGATATCAACTTCGGGGCAATAAATACAGATAAATCAACTTTCTCTGCAGCTGTGATACTTTTGACATTTAACACCTTTTGTCTTCAGTCACCGTGACCACGCACACTGAAAAGCACGCGAAACGTCGGAAGAAAATTAAAATTTAGAATTATGTAAATAATTATTAGTTTTAATAATTATACATATCTTTAATCCGATCAAAAAGTGTTTTTCTTAATGTGTAAAAGCTATTTTAACAAAAGACAATACAATTTGGTACTAATATTACTCCTAAGTCGTAATGACGTGAAAAGATCACAACAGATTTTTTTAATACAAAGTTGTAATCAAAATCGAGATCTAAATCGTTACTAAATGGTAAGCTGACTGTTTATTTCTTTGGATTATATAAAAACACGAATAATAATTTTGATATGTCTAAAATGTACGAACAAAAAATATCTTTAAATTTAACCCATACAAACGGACAACGAACACTATGATCCCAGTTCCTACTCAATGTTATCTTTGTTATTGGACATTTAACTAAGCCTAGGAGTCACAATTATATCTAACTTAAATATAATAAAATAATTTAAATAGCCGTTAAATTTTCAGAATTTAGAACATTATACAAAGTGAAACTTCCAGTTTATTGATAAAAGCATAGCAAATAATGTTATGTTTAAATTCTGGCATCTGATGTTATTGATAAATTTAATATATTAGCACTATATATTATAATACACAGTTTTAGATACCTATATTTATTTTTTGGATTGAAGATTAGACCGTCAGCTGTTTCTTCGTAATTTGTTAGTCAAGTGTCAAAATCAAACATGGTCTTTTACTGATTCATACACTGTTTTTATACCCAACTATCTCGGACTAAATGTAGATGTAAAGGTAGTATTCAGTCTTTATATGGAGAATAAAAGTTCACGAGCTCTTAGTCCATCAATAAAAAATCAATAGATGATGGATGGAAAATACCTGATAAGTTTTTGCGTGCTAATATGTTAAAAATAAACGAGTAAAAAGCAAGTTGTTTATAAAAAGGCGAGTTGGACGTGACCAATGTACCATTTAATATTATTGGTTAACGGGTAAAGTTGTGCGCGTAAAAATTAATTTGCATTTTTTTTTAATATGATTGATTTGAAATACTTTGTGGTTATTCTTGCATTTGCTGCCTATACTAATGGAGGTAATATTTATATATTTTTTATTTTTGTCCCGCTTTCGCAAACCACCAGGCCGGTCCCCCTTGTTACGGTTCTGACATATCTCTATCGCTTCATCCACTTTCATGGTTCACCATGCCATGGTTATGGGTATTTTTAGCTTGGACTCTAGTACCTCCTATTTCCAGGTATGTATGACAAGGCCTACCCAACCCGACCTCACAAACCACGGTTGCCTTGGATATTGGCTTCTGTATTTTAATCAAGCTTAAATACGGTTTTACCTCCAATTTTCGTTATCGATTTTTTTAATATAAAGGTTTTTTTGTATGTTTGTAACGAATAAAGTAAAAACTTTTGAATAATTTAAAAATATCCCAGGATATTCTGTAGGTATATTTAATAAATTGTTCAATAAATAAACCTTTTTAATATTAAAACTTATTTTAATCCACTTTGAATATTTAAAAATAATTTATATTTTTTTCATAAAAAATGAAGTCCAATAATTGTCTCTACACTTCGGTCATATTAATATAATATATTTTTTAATTCTTGAATAACCTAGTAAGTTTACCTTGTCCAAGGCAAGTAAGCTGGTAGAATAGTGCCTCTGTCCTGACCTCGACCATGAATATTTCTTATATAATTTTATATTACTATGCAAAATCTTAGTATTAATACCAATTATTTTCATAATACGATGCCAAACTATTAATCAATTTTTAAATATAGTTTTTGGATATACATAGACAACATAGTAATATCCCTAAAATGAAATTAAAAATAAGTAATAAATAAATTTATAACACCCTAAACAGAACTTGGGAATAAATAAAAAGGTCGACTGTCGTTTATTAAAAAAATAAAAGCACACATTATTATTTACCATTAAAAGCTGCTTAATATAAAATGCCAATATAGTATTCATTAAAAGTATTTCATTTTTTGCTCTACGTGGACCAATATTTTAGTGAAGAAACTAATAATCTTTTTTTTTAAATATCTTTGGCAACGGGAATTACACCACAAATAAAATTAATTATTATTTGTATAAACATGTATTATCAATACTTCTAAGGAAATAATATTTTGTTCGAGTTAAAGCCTAAGGAATTCGAGATACCGCGTATTTGGAGGTTCAAGTTATAGAGATTCCACTGTACCAGGCCATCTCCGCGGTTTCACCCACGTTCATTGAAGATGGTGCGCTTTGCTTTTATATATCATAATTTTTCCGTTCAGTAAAACTTCTGCTTTTTTAATATCAGTACAAGAAGTACATAAAAACATATCTAAGAAATTATGAACTAAAGTCGTTTTGTTAATTTCCAGTTCCATTGGTAGCAAAATGTAAGGTCGGAGACTCGAAATGTAGCAAAGAATCGGCGCAGGCGGCGTTAAAAATCTTCGCAGCTGGGATCCCTGAGTTCCAAATAAAGTCATTGGACCCTTTGGTCATCAAACACACAGACGCCAGTTCACCTAACCTCAAGCTGACTTTAACTGACTATACCGTGACTGGGCTGAAAGACTGCATTGCTAAGAAGGCTAAGTACGTCATTTTCCGTATGGCACAGAATAGTTCTGGTAATGAGTTCTATAAACTGTTTGTGGTACTGCCAGTACCACAGTAAGTTTTAACTTAAACCCAGTAATTTATTTATTTATTTCTACGTTCTAAAACAATATGTATGTATGTAACATTAAGTAAATATGCCTTTGCAAATTTAACACACATACACATCAATTATATTAGAATATTCTAATATAATTACGTAAATTATATAAACCTATCAAAGGAGAAAATTAAAACAAACAATAAAAAAAATCAAAACTAAAAATTGAACATTAATAATTAATATAACTAAAAAAATAAATATAAATAACCATAATAACCTAAACTAATTGAAAACTTAAGTCTCATTAAGAGGATGATAAACAAGGTTACGGCAATTTGGCACACTGTTGACAAACACATCAATATTTTCATCGATGTTAGTAATCAAGCTTTAAGAGCGAGACAGCCTATTCACTGGACCATTCAAAGTAGCAGATAGGCGAGCCGTAGGTACATATAGTAGACTTTTATTTTAAAACACTTATTTTATGGGATTCTAATGCTATTTCAATACAATATGAACGAGGATCCAATAACATCCACGGAGCCTTGACGAATTTAAAATTCTAATAATGATGCACGTTAAATATAATTTATTGATTTAATTTTTTTTACATTTAAGTAAATTCAACGGTAGACTTAATTAAATTAAAAAATATTTATCACATTTAAAAAAAAAGTAAACGTAGATAAGGCATATATATTAAGACTCCAGGCATACAGCAATTATGTTTCTCGCGTACAAAAAATACACCAATACACTTCGATTTTTATAGTCACAACAAAAAAATAAAATATTAGATTATATCAATAAGACACTTGGACTGTGGCATTATATAAATCATAGCATCAAATTTATGGTTAACGAATAAATAAAAATTGTTGGATGGTATGGTTAAATTTTAATAATTTATTTTCGCATTCAAAATTAAAAATTCTAAACTATTGAATAACAAAATCTGTCTTAATATGCTCTAAGTGTTGTAAAAATGGCACAGTTCCCAGTTAAAAAGCCTGTAATCGTACATCATATCAACTTTCTAATTTACTAAGTGTCCTTGTAAACAATGTTTTTAGTTTAGAACTTGAAAGTGCTTATCGTAAACTTAGTTATGTTAGTTGTCACGTATTATATGGTGTTTACCAAATAATTTAATGTAGGTCAGTTAAAGCTAGTTTCTAGTAATTATTCTTATTATACACGGAAACTGGTCAATCTTTTGCGGTTGGCCTTAAAATATTTTAAAAAGCTTGTTTAAAATGAATTTTGACCATGAATCTTTAAAATATTTTGTTTATTGTTAGAGATCTACCTAGTTAAAATGTTTAATGCTTTGAATTAAAATGGACAGAAAAAGTCTTATAAAATATCTAGAGAGCAATTTATTTTTTGTAACAGTAATTATTCAAATCTGTAGTTTATTACCGGACGCGGAATGCAATAATATATAATAATTTATATTAAACAATTGAATTCTAATTTAACGTTTGTGTTAGTTTTGTTTATGGTATCTTGTATTACTGCAATGGTAGCATTGTTCGTGTCATGTACTACAAAAAAATCATAAAATGATCTCAAACTCTCAATATTACATTATTACATTATTCAGTTTTTTTTATTTAACCAGACAGACGTTTCACCACAATTCCACTTGATAAGTTTTTGTTAAGTGTCACGCACCCTTAGCTAACTGCTATCTGGAAGACCATTTTATACCGTCAAGCACATTTTATTTGTTACAGTTATATTATTAATTATTTCAGATACGACAAATCAAACTCCAAGATACTAATAAAACTACAATGTTCTCCCAAAGTTGAAGGAAGCTATGAAATGAATGGACAATTACTAATTTTGCGTATGGAAGGAAAAGGACCTATTCACGTACAACTGAGTAAGCAGAAATATTTAGCATCGCTTTATCGGCTTGATGGCCACTATGGTAGAGACTAACATACATAGGAGTAACCAGTACACTCCCAATTCTATTTAATAATCCTTGTCTTACACTCCAATGCTACTAGAGTATATTGAAAAGGCCTAAACTCGTAACGACTTTCTTTGTAAAGTAAGACAAATTCAATTTGAATGATGCGTGCCGAGCACTGGCATGCAGGCGCTGCTTAATTTAATGTTAGGTATCGATACTTTGTTATGGAGAGCTTTGATTTTACGTGGTGTCCATACTAAAGCTACAGGCTGTGACGGTCAACTTAAGGCACGTTTTTATTTATTACTAGCGGACCAGACAGACGTAAGTAGTTGTTGATCTTTCACTATATATGGCTCTACTGTGACTGACAAATTTGTTTCCCTGCATCTATTAAGCAACTCCACTTTAACGAATTAGATAGACATTACCTCGATATAATGTCTATCAGTTGCTTATCAGTATGCAGTAATCAAATCTATATTTATTTAAATTATGTGCTAATAGCGAAATTGATCATTTCAGGAAAGGCAGAATTCAGCGTGGAATTAAATATCGAAGAATTTGAAAAGGATGGAGCTAAATACTGGAACATCAAAGATTACAAGCACAGTTTTGAATTGAAGGACAAAGCGGACGTTATGTTCGGAAATCTTTTTAATGGAAATGATGTGCTCGGTAAGTAATTAAAAAAGTTAACGCATAAATAACCTTTTAAGTTAAGACTTAGGAGTCTCACAGCCTTACAATGCAACCTGTATTCTCTATGATAACGATGGCGATTGCAATCCCGAGTTTAATATTGAGTTTTGTGGTTCCAAAGGCTATGTTATGGATATATATATATATAATAATTATAATAATAATAATTAAGCCTCATTTATTCCTTGAAAAATTTACAAAATAAACACACACATAAAATATATATATTTTCTATTTTTTTTCAAGGATCTCTTATTGAGTATAGGCCTCCTCCAATTGGCTCCATATCTCTCCGTTTAGAGCATTTTTCTCCCAATCCTCTCCACCAACTTTCTTAAGCTCTTCAGCCCACTGTGCAAGAGGGCGACCACGTTTTCTTTTTCCTGGTGGCCCTTTCCACTTTGTTACCCTCTTTGTCCATCTGTCATTGTTCATTCGAGCGGTATGACCCGCCCATTTCCACTTAAGTTTTTTGCAATGCGATAGTGCATCAATAACCTTCGTTTTGCTTCTAATTTTTGTACTTCTGATCTTGTCCTTCAGTTTTAAATTTAGTACACTGCGTTCCATGGCTCGTTGACAAGTTGTTATTTTTCTATTTGTGTTCGAGTCAAATATCCTGTATATGCGTGGATATTCTGCTCTCTATCCATGAAGCAAATAATTTGTAGAGATTCGGTTGTAAGCTTATCGGTCTATAGTTACCAATGTCTGTAGGATCACCTTTTTTATATAAAAGCATTCGGTATAGCTTTTACCTTACCTTTACTTTTTTAGTATTTTATTAAAGAGTGATGTTATAATTGGTGGCTTCGTTGGTTATTCCATCCGGACCACAAGTCTTTTCTTTTTTTAGCTTGTCTATCTTTCTTAGAATTTCAAGGGTATCAAATTTTTTAAATAAACTTTTTTTTCTGGTGATGTAGGTAAACTGTGAAAATTTTCATAAGGTGCACTTGTATTTCATTCCTCATATAGGTTTTGGAAGTACTTTGTAGCAATCTTAATTAGCTTGTTTTTAAAATACTCTATTTTGCCAATTTGGTTTCCTTTCAGGCTTGGTATCCAGGTTTTAAAAGTATCCAGTTCCTTAAGGCCTTTCTTAACGCTACCTTTTTTAAGTCATTGATTTTCCAGTGTCTTTAGTCTATGTGCCTCATATTCCCTTTCATATTTTGTGTACAGATTTATAAAGAAGACTAAGCTCTTCCTTTTCACCTCGTGACAAAGGTTTTTTATGTTGCAATTCACTCCTTTCTTTTTAACATATTTCTTGTTTTATCTCAGATATCGTCGTCGTTGAAATTTTATGATTTTTCCTGAATTTAGGCTTTTTAAAAATATTTGATATATATATATATATATATATATGTAAATAGATATATGAGAGAATCTGCATACACAGAAATTGCATCCAAACACGTGGGATATATATAGCATAATTGTTTAACACTTAAAAGATATATAAATTTGGAAATAATAGTATAAAAAATTTTAAACATATAAAATCTAATATTTTAATCCTTATAACATTAATTAGAAGTTGTGGTAGTCTGACCTGCTGTTGAGTGTTCAAACTCCGGCGATATCAACATCGTTTAGTTTAGTAGTAACATCAATAAGAGATTGAGCTTGCGTATAAATGAAATCGAACAATGGAACAGGTTCTGAAATCTGTGAAACTATTATATAGGAGTTATTTCCAATTTTCACAGAAATTATTATATTTTTTCAGGACAAGCTGCAAAGGAAGTTATAAAAGAGAGCGGTAATGAAATTGTCGAAGAAGTCGGGAACCCAATTATTACTGATATTATAAAGGAAATTAACAAAAACATCAACTCATTCTTCCACCAAGTTCCTATTAGTGAATTGATAATTGAATAACAATATAAATTAACACTTATACACAAAGAAAATGATTTAATAAATTATATTTTAACAATCCTGCTTTTTCTGTTTTTAAAAGTTATCAATTACAATTCAATAAGATTATAATAAAAAAAACTATAAAAATAAATATTTGATGTTCATAATGACCGGCTGAGAAATTTGAGACTAATACGAATGTTTATGTGGTCTTAAAACTTACGTCATAACTCAGTCATAAGCAGTGTCCAATGTGAATGACATAATATACGTATAAAATTCTACGACCAGAATAACGTAAGAAACTCCATAGCATAGCAAGTTATAATTGTAAAATAAGATTTTGAAATTACCTTTACGATAAATAATAAGGTAGCTGTTGTCATATATCAAAAATGACAAGAATTGTTTTGCACGTCACTTGCAACAACAAAAATTTGAGGGATTTATTAATTCCCCAGGAAAGATCTGATGAGCTCAAAACAAAGCTCAAAAAATTACATACGTAATAGTTACCTTAATTTTTTAAAATAATTCAATATAAGGTACTGACGAAAATCAAATATTTGCTTTTTCTATTACAATCTTAATGTATTGTAAGTATATAGCAATATTAATTGCATTACAAAAAGAAGGTATAAAGCCAAATGCAATTTTTAAAACTCTCCATACGATTGGTATCAGTAAAATGTTTGTGTACCGGGCTATTAATAGGTACAACGAGACCTCCTCTGTTTGTGACAGAAAGAGGCTCTCTGATCTGGCCGCCCACGTAGTGTTCGCACGAAAGGCGGTCAAATCAGTAAGGGAAGGGAATTGGAAGAAATCCTGTCCGAAAGCAAAAGATTTTATCTCTTCTTAAAACACGTATAACCATGTCGCGTATTTAAAAAAAATACTAAGGCCTTGTAGCCTATAAGAAAGGTACTAGTCATTCATAGTCACCTTAACTGATATTAAAAAAAAATAGGGTGGTAAAACCGAAACAACTACTGAAGCGGTACGGAAAGGGGAGGTCACAGAAACATTGTGTTTATGGATGAGATTTTTTTTACAATTGAGCAATATTTTACCGTAAACAATATGACCATATTTACACTCAAAGTTCTAAGGAAGCTTTCCAATTAGACTTCTTTTTTTTCTACTTTTTAATTACATATTTTGAATTTAGAACTTCTTTCGATTTTGCGCCATTTTACATATTTTTTCATGTTTATTATCAAATAACAATATGGAATGGAGTATTAAAAAAAATATGATAGCACTGATTGTCTTAGTCGGTCATATTCCAGACACTTCAAAAATTTGGTATCAGCCGTATGTTCGTATATAGTACTATCAACAGATGCAACACTTCGTCTGCTTCGACCATAGCAGACCGGGGCCGCCGCGCACTGTTAGAACTACAAAGGCTGTACAGGACATGCCCTAAATCAATCATTACAATTTAAGAGAGTGGATCGATCTGTCGTGATACGCAGATGAAAAGCGGACTTATAAAAGCTGAAGACTAGCCCTCGTCTAGCCCAGAACTCAACCCTTTACACTTCAAATTATGGTCAGTATTTGAGGACATGGCCTGCTCTAAACGACACGGTGACATTGAGTCTCTTTAAAAAAATTTTTGGAGCGGCGAGCGGCGGAATTTTGCTAATCCATAGATTCGTGGCCCAACAGATTAAAAGGCTGCATAAAAGCCAAAGGTGGCCATTTCGAAGACTAGGTAGATAACAATGGCGATGGCATTCTTATTACTGAAGCACTATTGAATTAGAAAAATCAATATACCTTCAAATACAGACAAATATCAATTCGCACAAAAATATATAGACGGACACTGTTTTGGCACCACAAATATTGAATTGATGTCAGTTTATCCTTTTAGATAATATAATCAAAATAGCCAATATAGGCGAGCTTTTCTGTATTCTGTTAGTGGGTCGCGTATCATTATCACTGGGAACAAGAGATTTGCTGAATATCGGCCCCGCTGGAGTTTACAATCTAGTGTTATATAAACAATATGTTATCATTAAAGCCAATTTCATTACAAATATGTTAATTGAATAAAGTATTGAAGTTACTAATAATTCTAAATGATGTCCCGTACATTACTGTAATACAAATATATAATAATATAATTTGGAGATGAATTTCTTCAATTTAATTCAACTATACGTTGAATTTACAAAAAAGTTCAGATCGTTTGACAACTAAAAAAATATAGTAAAACCAATGTGATCCAATTTTGTGGACGTTGCAAACATTAAGATGCATAATAAATTATTTTAAAATACTACATGTAGGAAGTCCTTCTTGTTTACCTTTTAGTACATTATCTGTATCTTTTTATTTTGTGCAGTTTTAATTTTGTTCTTTTTACGCATATCAACTTCCCGTCACAATTAAAACCTTTGTACGATAATTATACGATAAATAATATTAATGATGTCATCAGCCATCATGGTAGCACTGATTTGTTAATTGACACCCCCTTAAAAATTTAAAAAATAAATAGGTATACTTGTGTGTGTGTCATACGACGATGACGATTCGTTTTATAGAATAATAATTATCTATTCGATACGTTATGTCAAATTACATTATAAATAAATGTCCATGTAAGCCTATAATTTATAAATGTTGTACATCATAACGCTAATACCGTTTGTCTATTGGGGCAGATTATAGTGGGTGTGATGTAGGTTGGATACAATTAAAAATCCAAAGTGCACAATTTAGAAATAAAGTTTATTGTACACAGTAAACGTCACAGAAGTATAAGCAAGAAGGAGTAGAAAGTTCAGTAGAAGAAATAACACATACAAGAGAAATAAAATTAAGCGGAGTAGTATTTTCTTGGCGCAAGCAAATAATTATTAAAATTTAAAATTATCAATTGCAGAGTGCGAAAGCGTCGCCGGTCGCCGCGGGCCGGCTCAGGTAGCCGCGTGCGAATATAATGGCAATAACATGCGATCTCGCTTGCGCGCTACCTGAGCCGGCGCACGACTCGACAGAATTAACTATATAAAACAAGCTTCGTCACGTCCGTCCGCTCAAGTTATTTTTAGGTTTAGTACCAAACAAAATAAGTAGGCCATAGGGCACTACAAGTTAACATACTGAAAATCTTTTAGATAATATCCAACATTTCGCTCTTCTTGCTTGTCCATGTATAAAGGTCTGGATCTCTATAAATATACTAATTCAATTTTAAGCCATCTTCTTCGAAAATACTCTCCGAAAGCACTGACCTACATGAATAATTGGTATAGTCAATTAAAATTACCATGTATATTGATCAAAACATTTTATACTGACTCACACGTATGTACAAGATGATACAAGACCAGGCATCTGTCTTGATGCCATAAGTAATGTATGTATAGCGTTCTTGACCCCATTTTTGAAAACATATTTGACATTTCTTATTTCTATTTAGTACTTTATTAATATATAAAAACCATTCATTCATTATAAATCATAACTTATATAATAATAATAATATTTATTAGAAGGTAAGGCCTACTTACACCTGACTTACCATTGCGTGCTTTCTATTTCAGTAGTTGCAATTTCCAAAACTTACTAATAATTCTGTTACAATTTAACGAATACTCCTATCAGAAAGAGAGTTTCGGAAATGAAGTAATTAAACAGTTTACGCAGTAAAATACTTTTGTTTTGGGTCGAACGGATAGTGATAATGAAAAATTATAAATGTAACAATTTATTAAAGTTTATCAACGACTAGTGTTGGCAAGGGGCTTTAGCGTAAACCTCTCAACCCAGGTCGTCGGTACATATAAGGGCTGTACACTAATATACTATAATCTGTAAGTTTACAATTAACACTTGCTCGTGTAGAAAGGAAAACCGGTATCAATGACCAATCACCTACTTGCCTATAAGGAAATCTAGGGCCAGGAGGTAGTAGCGCCACTGTTATTTTATGTTATACTATAAACAGTACAGGTAATGGATAATGCTTTTATTTGTAGTAATTCTTAATTTTAAATGTCCCATATCCCACGTTAAATGTGGGTTACGAATTGTGATTACGTAGAGTTGCACTCGTAAATGCCTGTATAGATACCGGCAAACATCTTGAACATTAAAGAAGGGAGTGGGGGAAAGTTTGCGCATCGTACACAACGCGGTACAAACGTCAACTGATTTACCAATCACGGGATCGACACGTCACGCTCCCGCCGCTGCGCACCACCTTAAAATCGCTCCTGCGCAGGAAAAGACGTTTGTTCAATATGTTTGCCGGTATCTATACGCTTTTTCTGTTCGATAATTCCACAGTCCTATATTTTCTTTATTGTTTATCTCTAAAAAAGTTCACGTGAAATACTTCGATATACATTAGTTTTTCAAGTCAAAGCAGTGCTAGCCCAATAATATTTCTATAAAACAGTATAAATGTATTTCTATAATATTTCGTTAATAGTACTAGCAAATAAATTGTGATA
Organism: Pieris brassicae; assembly: GCF_905147105.1. Taxonomy (NCBI): domain Eukaryota; kingdom Metazoa; phylum Arthropoda; class Insecta; order Lepidoptera; family Pieridae; genus Pieris; species Pieris brassicae. The sequence continues at coordinate 18,072,415 of NC_059672.1, forward strand.
ATTAAATTAGCTTATTAAAGTGTGTTTGCCAAAATATATGGAGATAATTACTAAAATATTTTATTTTTTATTGTAAGACTAATTGTTTATTTTTTATTGATGACATTAAAGAACCTTTTTATTAAATAGGAAGATTTAATACTAAAATACCAGGTTAGCTGATAAAAAAGTTATTATAACAATGTAATGACGTCTTCATATGGGTCAATTAAAAAATATTTTTCCTGGTATATAAAAGTATACAGAATTATCACTTCCTTACTACGCCTCGACTTTCATCGTTCAATAATTGATCAGCTTAATAACTGTATGTTGTTTACGAAACGTCATATGACGTACCGTTTAAAAACCAAACAGGAAGAAGGTATGTTTCTGTTTCGAATATTGGTAATAATAATAATTATAAGAATTACAAGCGATCTGCAATTTGAAGTTTTCTTGTTTAACAGTGTTTGAAACAACTTAAATATTTTTGAGGTACCATACTAATTATACTGTAACGATTTACGTTAATTAATTGTACACATAGGTACTTAAACACATTTTATCTTTTATTTTTTGGCATGGGATAGATTAGGATAAAAATTTTAAAAAAAATATTAGCATCAAGCTCGAGTTACTTGCCAATTTATGCGTGTGTGAATTTAAATCTCTGTTAGTTTAGCAAAATATATTTATAACGAAGCAAATCCATGACAATAAAAATATGACCATATTCTATTAAAGATTACTTATAAATTTATGCTGATTAATCACAATTAATGTCAGATCAATCAACTATTAACAAGGAGAATAAACTACAGAATACGTCAAAGACTAGAGAACCAAAAGCCATGACCCAGTGAACGCCACAGTGGAAAGTTTGCGCCTAAGAAAATTGTGGGAGAATTAAGTTGTAGATATATAAACATAACATATACATCGTCTATATTTGACAAGTGTCATCAAAGCAGAGATTCCACTTATAAAAAGTGCTATCTATAAACAAAAAAAATATATATATTAATGCAACCATTGTGCGTCACAGTTCGTATGTCGATGCCTTTATAACGTATCTGTTAAGGTCCTATTTAAATGTGATTTTCGTTAAAACAGGGCAGACTTGTACTGATCTCTGTACATAATACTTGTTTATAACGAAAAATGCATTTGCTTGTAATTCTCAACGTTATATTCGTGTCTATAGTTTGTGCTAATCCAGGTAAATAAATAATATTTTTTTTTATATTACCTTCGACATTTGTGTTTATTCATTTTAAATATTTATTTGTTTGTTTTCTAAATATTATTATTATTTGAGAGATAGTTAAAATGTGGTAGTATAAGTAATATTTCCTTATTATATTATAGTTAAATAATGTTTGTGTAAATATAAATTATAATTTAATTTTTTTACAAAGGACGTTTCCAAATATACATAAATAAAAATAGCCTGTATTCGAGCGCGATAAACTACATGTCATTATGTTTTACACTAGTGTTCGAACACTATTCCTCCGACGGAGTGAAGGCCTCCTCCAAATTCTTCCTCTTGTCTCTATTGCTCGCGACAACTTTCCAATTCTGCCCCGCTATCAATTTTATTCCATCTACCCAAGTTTTTGGTGGGCGTCCTCTTTTCCTTCTTCACACTTGGCTATTCCAAGTAAGAGTCTTCTTCACCCATATGCCATCACAAATGCGTGCAATGTGACTGGTCCATTTCCACTTTCACTCTTTTGTACGTGTTACGACGTATTTTATGTTTGTACGGCTTCGTATCACAGTGTTTTTAACTTTGTCTTTAAGTTTCTTCAGCATACTCTAATTTTCTTGATTAGCATCTTGTTCAAAATCCATGTTTGGCATCCATGTGACAGACATAGATAAACTGTTATTTAGATACTTTAGGTAGTATTTCAGAACTTCTTTTAATTCCCAAAATTGGTTCCATGTTTACTAATTTGTTTATTTCATACACATGCCGGTTATGACTAAACGATATTTGCTTCACTAGGTATATGTAGTTTGGTGCATATCCGAGAGACATGGGAGTAACAAAAACTATAACTATAATATTTTATTTATATAAAAAAATAAAAAAAATCAATGGCACTACACAACCTTTTTAGGTCTGGGCCTCAGATTTCTTAACTGTTTCATGATCATTTGTTAATAGAATAGGCAAGTAGGTGATCATGGTTATGTGCCTGACGCACGCCGTCGACTTTTTGGGTCTAAGGCAAGCCGGTTTCCTCATGATGTTTTCCTTCACCGTTCGAGCTAATGTTTAATGCGCACATAGAAAAAAAATCCATTGGTGTACACCCGGGAATCGAACCTACGACCTCAGGGATGAGAGTCGCACAATGAAGCCACTAGGCCAATACTGCTCTGTTGGTATTTTATTTATAAAAGTATACTAATTATGTAGATCTGATCTGTTATTCACTATTTTTAGTTCCACCGGAATTGACAAAATGCCTTTCAACGGACTCGAAATGCTTGAAATCAGTAACACAAGCTATGATACCGAAATTCGCCTCAGGGCTGGAAATCTTCAACATCAAGTCTTTAGATCCAATGGGGATTGAAAAAGTCGATGCGAGCACCCCTAATCTTAAACTATTTCTAAGTAATATAAAAGTAACGGGACTTAAAGACTGCACTGCAAAGAAAATAGAGTAAGTACACAATGTTTAATATTAAATAGTATATTTTGCATCTGTATCTGGGCTTCAGTTTTCTGTATCTGTACATGATCATTTGTCAATCTAATGGGCAAGTAGGTGATATGACAAACGCCGTCGACTTTTTGGGTCTAAGGCAAGCCGGTTTCCTCATGATGTTTTCCTTCACCGTTCGAGCTAATGTTTAATGCGCACATAGAAAAAAAATCCATTGGTGTACACCCGGGAATCGAACCTACGACCTCAGGGATGAGAGTCGCACAATGAAGCCACTAGGCCAATACTGCTCTGTTGGTATTTTATTTATAAAAGTATACTAATTATGTAGATCTGATCTGTTATTCACTATTTTTAGTTCCACCGGAATTGACAAAATGCCTTTCAACGGACTCGAAATGCTTGAAATCAGTAACACAAGCTATGATACCGAAATTCGCCTCAGGGCTGGAAATCTTCAACATCAAGTCTTTAGATCCAATGGGGATTGAAAAAGTCGATGCGAGCACCCCTAATCTTAAACTATTTCTAAGTAATATAAAAGTAACGGGACTTAAAGACTGCACTGCAAAGAAAATAGAGTAAGTACACAATGTTTAATATTAAATAGTATATTTTGCATCTGTATCTGGGCTTCAGTTTTCTGTATCTGTACATGATCATTTGTCAATCTAATGGGCAAGTAGGTGATATGACAAACGCCGTCGACTTTTTGGGTATAAGGCAAGCCGGTTTTCTCACGATGTTTTCCTTCACCATTCGAGCGAATGTTTAATGCACACATAGAAAAGTCCATTGGCGGACATCCGGGGGTCGAACCTATTACCTCAGGGAGGATAGTCGCATGTTGAAGCTACTAGGACAACACTGCTTAGCGAGTTACTGGTGGAAATATTTTAAGAATATTAAATGTGTGAGATAGAGTTGGTGTGACCCTAAAGAGATGTGGTGGGTTTTTCTCTTTTACAAAAAATATTTACTCGCATGATGATAGGAGGAAACTTCCTAAAAGAACATTCACACAGTCTTAACAGTTACAGAAGGCTAAACAGTTCGTGTCAAGTAATCAAATGGGATCAATAATATGTTGCCTCCTTGTGCGGCATTACGCTCACGGGACGGTAATCACAACGATTTTGATATGTTTTCCACGAATAGCTATAATTTGAGTTATTTACTACCAAAAATATTACAAGTTACTGTGTTACTGGTAACCCGTTTAAAATAAAATAATATTTAGTTTAACCTGCAAATTAAAAGTTATCCTAACTGCCATAAGGATTCGGGAATATCTGTTAAAAGTTGTTTATGATTTTTATTAAAACTTTTAATAAAAAGAAGTACATGCGCGCACTTTGCATAGCGCAAAATATGTTTGTGGCTTTTAAATATATAAACGTGTTGACGTTTAGAGTGGTTAATTGGCCAATTGAATTAATTTTATCTTAATAGATAATAATGGCAATCTAAATGGATAATAATGCTTATTAATCATAGAAAAAACGTGAGAATAATTTCTGTATATTATATTGTTAATTTTCTTTGTACTAACGTACACAATTAGAAATTAAGCGTTTCTCAATGCGGAACCTGTAAGTAAAGTAAAATTTAATTGTAAAATGGAAATCGTTGGACACCTTTAGTTATGTTCACGGACAGAACTGACGATCAACAAACAAAAACACATACACGTCAAACCTAGTAGGCCAACTTCACCGTCAACGGTAAGTTGTCTGGCTAATAAGAAACAAAAATTCAAAATATAGACGTTTTATTTTAAATAATTTCGATCTCAAAATATTTAAAGACAAGCACTTATTTCATTACCTGTGTTTTGAAGTTTGGCCTTAGACGTAATACATTAAAAATGAACGTTGTAATAAATATATAATTTTCAGACGGGATGCTGCAAAAAAAATCCTCTCAGTGACTCTGCTGTGTAATGCAGATGTTGAAGGGAACTATGACATGAAGGGGCGCCTTTTAGTTCTTCCTCTTGAAGGAAACGACAAGTTCCAAGTCAAACTTAGTAAGATGTTTTTAATAAAGTAGAATTATTTAAAACAGATGAGATAAAGAAACCGGATACATTTTTTTTAATTTAAGGTCAACGTAATTTTAAGGTGGTTAATTCCACGTATTAGACAAAATCCTAGTTTACTTAACCTCTGCTATTTATTGTCATAAATCCCTCGGTTTAAATATTCAATACTACAATCGTAGGCACCTTTTATATCATATATTATAACTTAAAAGCAATTTGCCAATATAATGACACCGCACTTGTCAATGTCACCGCAATAACAATAATAAGATGGTATATCCAAAGAAAAGACAAATCGCAGTATCTACAGTACTTATATTAAAATATTATACTTTTTAGACAAAGCAATCTTCAAAGTAGAAGGTAAATATGATGTAATCAACAAAGATGGCAAAACATACTGGGACATTAAAAGCTGGGACCATGCGTACAAACTGCAAGAAAAGTCGAGTGTCCATTTCGAAAATCTTTTCAACGGAAATAAGGACTTAGGTAAGTTATTATGAACTGAAAAGCGTTTGTTTGAACACGCTACTCTCAAGAGGTACTGTGTCGGTACCGCGTTTTTGTAAGCAATTTCGCTGTAGTTCTCACAACATTCCAAATGTTGATGAGCAACCATGGGATCGCGCTTATACAGTAAAAAAATAGTTTTTGATAATAAATTTATCGAGAAAGACTATATTTAGCATCACGAAATTATCGCCTGTGAAACAGCGCACATTTAGTCTATAAATAAGTGTAAAGCCAGATTATTTACAATTTATGAATAAAAAAAAACAAATGAAAACATTATGTTTATGTTTTCGCAATTATTAAAGTTTTATTTTTAATTTACTATTAAATATTTTTAGCTAAAGCTGCTCAAGATGTCATTGAAAGCAATGGTAATGAAATTATTGATGAGGTGGGTCCCCCAGTAATCAAGGCCATCGTCGCAAGCATTGTGGAAGGAGTTCAAGAATTCTTCCACGCGATACCCGCAGAAGACCTAGCTTTAGATTAATTGGAAGAGTATTTAAAATAATTTATACATTCATTTTTAAATAAATACATAGTTAATATACCTAGAAGAATTGGTTTTTTAAATAAAACCCCAAAATAGACATCAATTTATAAAGTTCGTCTTTATTTTATTATAGGGTATCTCTTTTATATATACAATATTTTTGCATGAGTAGCTAATTTAATTTAAAAATCAATAGTTGTTACATTAATATTACAAGGAACGTCTTAATTGCGATTAGAGTAAATTTTGCTTCAAATAGAATCCGTAACTATCGACATTGTTTGCACCTTTAACAAATTCAAGCAGGAAAAATAGATTTAAAATTAACCGTTAATAGTATAGTTATTATATTATAGCGTCTTTTTACGCTGATTTCTTCCGCTAAATACAATGAGTTAAACTTTAAGCTTTTAATAAACTTTCAAATTGGATTTGTTCAACAACCAAATGAACAATTAACTGTGTAATTCGATCTAATAAATGATGTTGTTTTAAAAATAAAAGTATTATTATTTTGTATGAAAATATAATTTGCGAAATGAAAGTTAAAAGTTTAGTCTATAGAGTATAAATATTTAATGTTTAAATCATGTTAATTAACCGAATTTTGCAGCAGATTAATAGTGATCATTTTTTAAATATTAAAACAATACGTAAAATTTAATATTTTTATTATTATTATTTCTTCCTATATGTCAAGTTTGCCTATAAGTGCTTGTCACATTAAAAGTTGTATGGTGTGGTTCTTTTACCAATGTATCAGTGTACTGAGCGTTAGCAAGCTTTTATCAATAAAATAATGCAATTATCCATCCTTATAAAATACAACATACCACAAAAAATAGGTATAGAATATATATTATAATGTAAACAGGTTAGCTTGGAAGCCCATACTGGGACATAGGCCTTCTCCAACTAAAATAAAATAGCAAATAAAGTATGGAAGACTAGCGCATCGGTCGGGGCTATTTGGAGCTGAAAGCAAGCACGAGCCGCATCATTCGCAGACAATAAGTGTAGTGTAATAATTAAAAATCTATAAAATGCGTACTAATTAAAAAATCACTGCAATTATCATTGAAATACTACTATCGTAAATTCGTGTACTGTAGCACTCTTTAAGCTCAGTAATGTAACATGATCCGAGCAAACATAAAAAGTTCTAATGATTTATAACACAAATTCTATTCTCACATTTGATAACTCGTATAAAACATTCCTACAGTAAATTACGTTAAACATGAAACTGTCATCGTTGTCTAAACGCTGGCATCATGTAGGACCATAAAAGAACAATTATTTCGGTTCTTCACAGAGGAGCCCATAAAACCGTCAACATGAACGTGAATATTTCTAACATATGGAAGATATAACGATTTGTGAGACATCTCGAATTAGATGTGCTAAATCATTTAAAAAATGTGGAAAGCTTATTATGACTGTACTGTGATGGACGATTTTATTTTGTGTGGTAGTTAAATTCCTGGAGTGATTTAAAAAAATATTTCGTATCACGCAAAAGCCCTTACGTAAATCAAAGCGTAATTAGTCGCGTCAATTAGGCATGATTTAATAATAATAGACAATTATTATAAAATCATGTATTATCTATTTTTAATTATAATATAATAGTATATTATCCTTTTTTAGTAAATAAACCAGCCAGGTGTACGGAAGATCTTCGTAGGATTATTCTATTATAAGTAGGGCGAACTCTTTACACAAAGTATGACCAAGGTACAAAACAATCGGAAATCGTAGAATTCTACGTTGACGTTAATAAATATTCATACATGATATAGTTATGTGCTCCCGTGTGTAATGTTTAACAATTATTTGGCTCGTTTTGTTTAGCGTCAAAACTTTAAACTTTGCTAGAACACATAAACGCTTTTATATTTCACTCGATTTTTTAAATACATAATCGAAAAGTAAATATTTCTTTAAACTTATCCGATAAAATATCAAAACAATGACGTCACGACTCGACCTCTATTAAAATCGTGTATCTTTTGTCTATTTTGACAAATAGATAATCACTGATGTAATCTATTTGGTAATAAGTCCGATGACTCGACACGAACGGAGCCATCGTATCGAGATCTATCTTCACATATTTCAAATTCTCAACTGGTTGTAAGCGATCCGAAAAATTTAAATTGAATCGTGAATCTTTTAAAACCTTTTGGCAAATAGATTATAGGATAGTCTTAGTAGTCAAAGTGCGCGCGATTGTTTGAAATATTTTGACATTAAAAATTATTGTAACCGATTATAAAAACTGTAAACATAAAATTCTCACAGATACTGTGTAACAACGAACAGGTTCTCTTTTCAAAAAGATTAAAATCCATATAAAAATAAAGTAAACTAATATATAAATCCTCTTTTGTGTAATTGTTTTAAAAATCGAATTCGTATAAATCAGGAATTGCTTCGATATCAGTGGCAGCGATTAAACGTGTACGTCAGAGGGCAGCACCCTAGTTAGCTAACTGGCAATCAATAACAAACTCATTTATCTATCAGGGAACTTGACAGGACTTAACACTAGCAAAGTACATTTGCACTTTATATATAATGGACCTGTATATTTACTGATATAAAGATCAATATATTAAATAAAAGCATTTTATTTATCACAAAGTAATTATTAAGCAGTTATATTGATTCGTAAAAGACATGACCTTCTTATAAACTTACTAGAAATATTTTAATATAAGTAAGTACATCATTAGTAGCTAAGTTTATTTTACATAATTTCAATGCAAACAACAGCCTATATAAATTAGCCTCGACTAAATTATTAAACAATTTAAATATATAAGTACCTTCAAATATACTTTAGAACAAGCTATTATATGGCGTTTAGTGCTACGCCCGGATATACTGCTATATAGATCGCAAGTGTGTTCCTGACCTTTTTAAAATCGGTTCGCTCTTTTAGTTAAAAAACTGTGTTGGTTAAATTTTTATAAAAAGCACAAACACTTATAAATTCTCTATTTCACAAAGTTCGACGTAGGGAATTTTAATGGGAACCCCAAAAACGTATCGTGGAATGTCAGGGATTCCTAATGGTCTGGGTTTAAGCTCGATTTGTAAATCGTGGAAGGTTATTACAGAGATGGGCGGCAAGAGAAGGGAAGACACGTGCCTTGGCCATTCGCGTTTAATTTAGGACTAAGTCTAACGATATGGTTTGAGAAATATTTGAGGGAGACGCTTGAATGCATTTACTGAGGTTTACACATAAAAAGACAAATTACGCAACATTTTGTTGATGTTGTTTGTTGAGACCGTATTTTATGATTTGGAGTTTCAAGAGCGAATGTTTCAATTTTGAATGTGTCGTGTTTTATATACAATAAATTATGTTTTACAACATTAAGAAATAGAGTAAAATCATTCACTTTCAACATTAAACAAATTGTATTATTATTCATTTAGCCCTAATATAAACAAGAAATGAAAATATCATCATGAATCATCCATCCATTCATCAGACATCCATCGTTCCACAACTGAGCGTTTCTTAAGGCAATTTCTACCGCACATTACCACTATGTGGAACCAGCTGCTGACTGAAGTATCAGCGAACCAATTTGACTAGAAGAGACTTCTGACAGTGCGAGTGTCCATGGGCGGCGGTCATCACTTAACATCAGGCAAAGGGGCATGTGACATAAAAACATGTTGTTATCAATATAAAAGATATAGATATTTTAGTTTATTTGAAACAAGGCAAGAATGCGCTCGCGCACGGGCAACTTGGGACAAATGGGTATCGAGGCCTGAACCTACTGAAACACCTCAGCCTTCCACACGCTAGGCCCTAGAGGCGTGCGACCACGTTCGACCTAAGATATCTTTAAGTGTAGTTAAGAGACCTGTGATAAGAGATAAAATTTACAATAAAAAAATATATATTTAATACAATACTGAATATTTGTATATTAAAAATATTTTATAAGTTAGCCAATTCGTTGGATTCAGGAAAACGTGTTCAATAATATTTGTTGTGCATTTTAAGTTATTCTTAAGTACATAAGTTGTTTTAGTTCTTACGTGTGGCCATCGATTGCATGACAAACAATTAAGATGTCCACTTGATCCTCATGACTGGACAAACTTTTGTTTATGTCGTTTACCTTAAATATTAGTCGTCAGTCTGTATGAATGCGATAACATCGAAACGAATTGTAGGAAAGGTAAGCTGTATTCTATTTTTAAAACTATAATAAAAATCATCATCTTTTGATATATCCAAAATGAAGACTTTGGTTAAAAGTTACATTGTAATAGATTATTTTATTTTTAACATGATCATACAGTGAAACTGATTTAGGTTTTTTAAATACACAATACAGATTTTTTAAGTCTGTTTTTACGATATAAACGATATTTTACAAAACTAGAGAACTGAGGACCTGAGAACTAAGTGGGTTAGACTGTGTAGAAGGAAAATTTAGAACAATAGGTATTGGTTATGATTGGAATTCGTCTAATAATTAATTATTTAATTATACAAACATATGTGTTTGTGTTTACTTAGCCGATCCGCCGACCTCTCTTTACGATGCCCCTGGAGAGGTATTATCTAACACTTCGTAGATTATGTTTAGATTTTCAGGCTAAATTATAATTTTGCAATTAGAATATCCATAAGTGTACAGCATTATCGGCCGCAACTAAAGTTAAAAAATTTATTGTTTCAAAATTGTATTTTAATGTATAATATCTAACTTACATAATCTACTGGACTTAATATTTTTCCACAGCAAATTATACGTTGTCACAGTTTGAACGTGGCGTGCAGCTTATTAAAATGAAACAATAAATTGTTTGAAATTATAATAATGCATGAGGGTAAATGCAACGTACAAATGAGTAAGAAAACAATTCACAGCACGTAATTTGCCGTGTGAATTAGTATTAGTTTAATAATTGTGAAAAGCTGATAACGTCTGCAAACAATGTTTGTTTGATTTCGTTTCGTGCAATCACGTTGTGATTTTAAATAAAATAAATATAATATACATATCTCTAATCAAACAAAGTGTAAAGAACTTTATATATTTTAAGAACATTATACAAGTCACAACTATACTAAAAAAGAGAGATAAAAATATATTTAATTTATTTCGTCAAACTATAAATTAATTATTTTTTCAATAAAAAAGTAACACGTACTTGAACAAATATCAAGTGTCGTATATAGTATGAGCGGTAGAGGTTACATTCAAGGTGAACAATGTATTATAATAGGACGTTTCTTTAAAATAATTAGCTATGATTTAACATTAACAATTTTTTTTTAAGTTTTACTTCTTTTGGTGCGTTAGGGAAAAATTATGAGAGTAAATTGTTACGATGCGCGCGGACACCGTCACGAACAAACGACACCCTGAAGTTAGCATAGTCAACATTTTAAAATAAAAAAATTCCCTTTCTTTAATCATGTAGAAATATTTTTTTTGTGATATTTAAATAAACTTTATTTAACTAGATAATGCGTTATAATAAAACATTCAATGCATTAAATACCTTTTTTTATTGTTAGTGTCATTTTTTCCACAAACGTAAAATACATTTTTTGAAAAGATTTTGATTTTGTTACGCCAAAAAAGAATAACTTCTAACACATACATACGTACACACATATGTTTTTTTATAAACAGGAGACAAACCAGCAGGATGCTCACCTGCTCACGATAAGTAATACCACCACCCATAGGCACTTACATTGCCAGAAGGCTCGCAAGTGTGTTGCCGCTCTTTTCTTGAAGGACCTGTCGAATTGGTTCGATAATACTTCAGAAGGCAGCTAGTTCCACTTTTTGGGGGTTGCGGCGAAAACTGGCTTTAGAAATGCTCAGTTGTGGAACGACAGAAGTAGAGGTGATATTTTGTATGGTGCCTTGACGTCTGATGATCCAACTCACCTGTACGTATTAGTCCGAACAACTCATCTGAAGACTCTCCATGGAAAATGTGGTAGAAGATGCAGAGTGACCCCACATCTCTACGTAACGCCAAGGGATGAAGCCGTTACGAAAATGACTGGTCGTTGACGTTTATGGATAATGGCAGTATAGTTAATACAAATATTCAACACACAAAGCCCGTAAAATGTAATTTTCATTGCCATAAATATATATTTTTCAATAAATTTTTGCGCTTCTCCCAACCATTGAACAGTGTAGGCCTAGCCATTTTAGTGGTCGATTCTCTACCCTAAGGTCTTGCTTTCCAATTACAGCTGTGTTCCAATTTTACTTTCTATGTACAGTTCACAAAAACGGTAAACGTAAACATTCTTTGGAAATGTGTGATAACATGTTTTGTAACTAACCGTCAGACAGACACACGCAGAAGGCAGAGGCTTGCCAATAAGAGAAAAATATCAGAGAAACACTTGCAATCTGAAGCCCAAGAACCTACTATATAACTTTGGTTATAATAAATACTGTCTTCGGCATGCAAGCGTGCCTTAGACCCAAAAAGTAGACGACGTGTGTCAGGCACAGAAGGCTCTGCACCTGTATTACTCAGGCACTTATTAAAAAAACTAAATGATCACGAAACAGATACAAAAAAGGGTTCAAACTCAAACCTAAAAGGTTGTGACGCTCGAAAAACATTTTTCTTTCTTTTATAAACACAGTAAAAAAGTCATGTATTTTTTAGTTAATACATACACATTCCTATGTGGTCAAGGGTCCCCTGAATATAATAAAAAATATGCGCCTTACATTTTATTTTGCTACAAGCGGTATTTTGGGAAAACATGCAATTGTTACAAGCCGGAAAGAATTGTTCGTGTTCATCCTAATGAATATACAACGCCAAGCATGTTTTAATAATTTTCAACAATAAAGAAACCTTCAAAGTTGCCTAATACATAAATATATTAAACATTTAACGGTAATTCTTTTAATTTAGCGATCGATGAAATTGCAGTGACATTGCAAAAGTTTACGCGCTGTTACCTACCTGTCCTGTTTTGCTTAATACTTAGTCTAGGTGTTTAATCCTATCTAAGCATTATATAGGTGATAATTATCGCTACTCCGTTCTAGATAGCGTGACAGTTGGGGTGAAAGCACCGCTTCAATATTTCATTGGGATCGCAAATCGTGATAAGCAAGTGGAAGACGGCTCGCGTGCTTTTCGAGGATGACTCATTCGAATTTTGAATTTCTTTACAATCGATGTTTTATATGTGAGTTAATACTAAGTATAAGTTTGAACTAACAAGTGTTTTGTTGTTTGAAGGTGACGACTACAACAGAAATACTTATTTCATACGTAATATATGTTCTTGATTTAATTATTATATGTAGGAGATAAATTTTATGTATTATAAGTTTAAAATAATAAATATTGGTGATTCTTCTTGTATTTGAAGTTTTTGTAAATTAAGCCTAAAGAAAGCCTAGCGGTTAAATTGGCGATTTTCAACTCTGGGGTTCAAACCCAGGTCTGACTCCGTGGAGGTCAATATCGTGTTGAGAGCCCAAAAAACGATGACGCGTGGCAAGCTTATGATTTTCTTAATATTATCTAAGGTAATAAAATAGACAAATGTATACGAAATATGCATATTTTACTGTTATGTTACAGAGGAACGTATATCTCTTTAGATAAGTATAAAATTAAATTTTAAGCCTCTGAATTTTGAAAGTCGTTTTTGCCTAATTATTTACCCAACCCTTTAGCCTTCACCTGTGACATTGTATAACAATAATTTACTGTAACGTAATGGACACACCTCGCCCTATACTTGCTCTAGACTAAGCCTTATTTTTAATCAAGGAATGAGTACTATTTGACGGATGACTCAGCTGGGATTGCGTACCAACAAATCAAATTCATATTTTATGAAAAATATATATGTTGTAAAATTGAAAATCTGTATGCTTTGTGCAAATGTTCGTTTCGAAAAATCAAGATGAGTATCAGGAGGAGGACCACCAAAATTGCTAAAATTTAATTCTCATAAAAGACTATAAAATACTATATTAGATTATATTGACTTGGGTAGAAATATTGTGTTAATTTTATAACTAACGATATTAATCAGAAAAGGTTAGTTACATGCGTATATAATACAAATACTTAATAAGTTTTATTTTAATACGGATAAATCATGAGGACTATACTTTTTTAGACCGACCATAGATACCTGCAACGGATAGCGAGTGTGTTGCCAACCTTTCAAGGAATGGTACGGTCTTTTCTTGAAGGTACCTAAGTGGTTTCAGTTGGGAAATACCTCCACTGGGAGCTGGATCCACAAAGGGGTGGTACACTAAAAATGCATTTAAAAAAGCTGACTTGTGGAACGGGCTTAGAAGCATGGGATGACTTAAAGAAATTGAACGTTAGATAAAACTTCTTCAATCACAAAAAGCGGCGCTATAGACCTCGGTCTACGTTTTGTGAATATCGGATACGAACTACAAATGAAGGGTCACAAAGTGTCGTGTGGCATGCAACGCTAGACGTAAGTGATTGCCGCAAAACTTGCAAACTAGCATACATCGCATGCTATGTGACGTTGCGGAACAACCGAATCAAAATTGAAATCATTTGTTTTTCCGTATGGCAAATGCATACACCGCATGCATTTGTTATACCGTAACGGCCGAATGCGGTCACCTATATGTGACCGTCATGTTTATGCTTTATTATTAGTTAAACCTATGTTGCTTTTAATCCAGACACTGTCCAGGCGAAAGTATTATTATTTAGCTTTATTGTACTACTACAATTACTAGTCGGAACTGTAAATAATAATAAATAAATGTAAACAATCTGGAGGCACGGCAGTGCGCCCGCCAAGTCGAGCAAATAAGTGGCATGGCCGTACCATACTTTTCTCGAAGCTGTTTTTGACATAACTTCGCTATGGTTAAAATTAGAAGGATGAGTATTGTTTAGTGGGATTGCCAAGTCAATCTATATATTAGAAACATAAAATATTTGTTATATTGAAATAGTCAGTATTAAATGTTCTTTAGGTTAGCTAATTACACAATTAAGTAGGGATTGTATAAATTAACCGAATGGCTATTACATGGATCTCACAACTTTTTACGGTAGAACAGCGTTGCGAGGCCTGGTTTCGTTAACAAGGTTTGATGACATATATGTATATTCACAAAGTAATACAATATAGTAACTGATATAAATTATAAATGCAATGCGCGAAATTGAACGTCGCGTTAAGCACGTTGCCTAAATTACACTCGGAAAGCAAAATGTTGAGGCATCATTAAAAGAAAACTGGAGGTAAATATTTCAGGAAAAAATAAAACTCAACTACTAAATGAAAACCTTAAGGAGTTATCTTAAACTTGAAGTAAATATCTAATTTTAAACTAGTTGCTTATAAAGAAAAGCATTTCTATACGTTGACCCATTTCTAAAGATTAATTAGAAGACGTCAACCTTGTACACTTAAATGCCTTAAGAGATTTATGAGTCAATATAAGTCTTTTCAATCTAATTGCTTCCAAGTTCTCAATTGAAACTCGTAGAATATCAATTCAATTAAATGTCACTCGGATTTGTGTTCCAGTACTATTATGTTTTTTTGCTAACTGTATAATATTAAAGTATATAGGAGAATCGTATGTTGCAGTTGAAATCTATTTCGGCAAGGATTTATTCTTGCTTTAATAAATGTAAGTTAATAAGACTGATATACACTTTAAAAAGTATTAGTTCGTTACAAATCATATCATATTATTAAAGTTATTAATTCGTTACAAATCATATCATTTTCCTTGGTAAGTAAGCATGTTGTGCAAGGATTTTATATGGTTATGTAAGTGAGAATAAAATTCCATCGTGTGCTAACTGGCGACTGAAGCAAATACCATTCAATAATTTGTTTAAGGAAATAAAATTGGGTTGGGTTTAGAAATACGTCGCCCGAATATGATGAAAGTTATTTTTTATATAAAATGTCACATCCCTAATAACCAATAGAAAAGTAGAGAATGTACGGTTTGTTTACGAATTTCAATACATTAATACACAAAATTTTAAATCATTTTTTTTTAATACTTAGATGCAACTCCGACAGTAAAAATTACTTCAAGGTGTTCCAATCAAGGTCTCTTCATATGAAATTCGGGCGACGGATTTCTAAACCTTTACCCATGATTTTATCACCAATGTGTGTGTAAGATACCTTATATGTATAAACGAATCGAAAGCTGACTTACTTACTTAATGTCCTATAACCCCTAGGTGGGGCAGAGGGCGTCCACAGTGAGTCTCCATCGCGTTCGGTCTTGAGCCTCGTGTTTCACCTCGCTCCAAGTCTTTCCGGCTCTCTTTGCCTCGTCCGCAACTGTTCGGCGCCAGGTTTGTTTGGGACGGCCACGCTTCCGCTTTCCTTGCGGATTCCAATCAAGCGCCTGCTTGGGAATATGATTGAGATCCCTTCGGAGTTTATGGCCTATCCAATTCCATTTGCGTCGCTTGATCTGCTGGCTGATCGGGGTTTCTCGACAGCGCTCCCAAAGTTGCTCGTTAGAGATCTTTTCAGGCCAGTAGATGTTCAGAATACGGGGAAGACAGCGGTTAACGAAGACTTGGAGTCGGTGCGAGATGTGTTTGGTGACCTTCCACGTTTCACACCCATAGAGCAGCACAGATTTGACATTATTTTAATCGAAAGCTGAGGTCAAACGTTAAATTATTCCAAATTCTTAGCCTTTATTGGTTTCGTGTAAAATTTAACGCGAAAATTTTTATTAAAAAAGTAAATAACATCGTTATAATTGTATATACATAGTCTTCTGTTTTACCATAGATAATTTAACCACACGTCTATTTCTCTTTCTTTAATCTGTGGAGCCTTCAATGCACATGCCTTTGATTAAAGCTTGTCACAGTAATTATAACAATATAAAATTCTATGCTACGTGACGGAATCTTGATAGAACCTTTTTTTAATACAACATACAGTCACGGTTAATTATATACAAAAGCTAGCGTTTCCATTTATTGTAATAAAATATATATAATAAAGTCTTAACCACGCGATGAATTCTCGGAAATACTGGACCTGCAATTATTTCATATTCAATTTAGTTTGCATTAAATCTTATGAAACTTTAGCCTTAATTAAAACATAAATATAATTGGAGACATGTTGATGAAGTTCTGAGAACTTGTTTGCTTACAGCGTCGTAGATAGCGCTCTTCTTTTGACTACGTACGTTATCAATTATAGATTCTGCAAACCAACTGTGTCGAGTTCTGAATCAATCGAATTCAGATGAACACTTAAATCACACGCTGGAAATCTGGAACAGTTCTTAATCGTTTCACGGTTCGAAATGAAACTTATATAAAGCAAACTTCCTTCAAATGGCGAAGTTAGTTGCTCACTTAAAAGAAAATGTCAGTCACTAGGCCATCACTGATCATGCAAAAATTTTGTTTTTTGAAAAAATATGTGGTGGAACATAAATTACTAACAAATTCTCCGTCCACCGAAGCGTCAACATTGATTACAATAATATTATATTTAAAAAAATAATTAATGAAAGATAAAGATAATAAACAAGGCATAATTATTGGCTTACTATGATTTAATTTGATATATCATATAATAATGATAGCCTTTATTCCAGATATATTTAAACACGTTTCGATTTCAATGTCCTTTTAGGTGTCTGTGTGCTCTTTTTGGCAAAAGCCTCCGCCAAATTCCGCTCTGCCATGTACAAACTGCTGTTTGTGTTCTTTAATTTCTAAGTTGTATTCCTCTTTTTCGTTTTCTGTACTTTGGGCATCTATATCTACCCTGCGTAAAATAGTTTTAATAGAAAGTAAAGAAGTTAACAACGATTTCCGAATTGGTAAACCCAGACCAATATCTATTTTTTTACAAGCTGGTTTTCCAGCCAATGAAATGAGGTAATTATAAATAAGAAAAAAATATAAATATATATTTTATCCTTATTTTTATTTATTTATAGTATATATTATATGAGACATTCAAATAACGTGTATCGGAAAATACCTTCTTTGGTAGTTCCTTAAACGAATACATAAAATTAACAAACATTGCAAATATTATTCATAAATTATAGTACAAAATCAAGCAGTATTATTCTCGAAAATATTACAAACATCTTTCATAATTGCGTTGATAATATACATTCTGATCATACAAAGTCCCCCCTGCATCAAAGCTATATTAAGAAAATGACGACTAGCACTTAACTTCAGCGGGAGTTTCATTATCGACCCCTTGGTTCTAAGACTCCCTTGTTCTTGATAATAAATGATAGTCGGTATAAAGATCTCAGATATCAGGGGATCACACTTGTTCCAAGATATATATGATGGATGTTATGGGGTAGATAATTGCATGGCAAGTTTACATGTATACAAGTGACGACATGAATTTGAGCCCTGAACATATAGAACCTTAATTAGATGTATAAGTGATATTATAACTAAGACACTTAAATATATATGTCATTGCATTACTATAAGCTTATTCGTTATAATTATTTTGGAATGTTTTGACTTAACTGTGTTAAGTTAGGTTATAACCAAAATATGCAACGGTATTAATGTCATTTCTCCGAAATTTCATATCGATCCCGAATATTGTGTAGTGGCATAATTTACATAACTTATAAGAACTTAAAATACTTATTTCACGTACATCCTGTAAGCTTATTAGCGAAACATATAAATCGCACCAATTGAAATCGTTGTAAAAATCCTATATTTTTTCAAAATAAGAACAGGAAATCATTAGTCGCTGTGAATAAACAATGCGAACATTTACTTCCGGGCGTCAAATATACTAAACTCGTAGAAAAATTAAAACTCTCGGAAAGAATGTGCGTCGGAAAGAGAAACAATTCAGCTTTATGACTTCCGCCCCACGCATTATGAAAATGAACTTTTTATGCTTTTAAGGCAGTGGCGCCATGATGATTATATTTTCGAAACATACCTGGTCCGGTTAATCAGATTTATGTGTGGAAAATATGCTATTTGTTTTTTAAAGCTCTCAAACAATTCTCTTTAATATAAGTTATTTATTGAACTTAAGTATAAATGAATTATTGCAATTACTTAGGCAGCTATTGTAATAAGGCTATCATAGGTTAGCAGAGTCGGGACTTAGGGTTAAGTATGACTCTCGTATGTCAATTGATTGGAATTTATATACATAGAAATTGTACAATGAAACAAAACTTGTATCGGTTAGAAAACTATAATTATAATAATATGGCGACTTTTTTGGAAACAAACAAACGACCACACCACATCATAAACAACTCCAAACATAAATATAAGCTACCCATAAACGCTTTCGTCACCCAACGCTTTATTCTTTCAGCGGTAATTTCATCTTTAACCACTTTCTTAAGAACAAAATTTTCACTACCGATTCAAAACTTTATAAATTGAATAACAATCTTAAGCAACACCTTCTCTACCTGGCCTACGCCGAAAACGAAAGTATTCTTCTTGTGCAACAGTAGTTGAATAAAAAATTGTAAGTGTTATGTAGATTTATTACGTCAAGTACCTTTATTAATATGACAATTGGAATAGACTAGACTAGACTCTTTTAACTAAAATCTTTTTTTTATTATCTGTAGTAAAGGTTTTTTTCTTTTCTTCTACTTTTAAAACTTGACTATGAATTTTACGCAAAGACATTCTGGCGACTTTATCTCATGTTGTTTACCTACACGGTGTGAGCAAGCGTTATTTCCGCTAATAAAACAACTATTGCACTAGTGCACAGCCGGAATTTCAACTATGGCATAAATTAATAACAGAACACAACCAAAAAAACCGTTGCAAAAAAGTGTCCTCTAGTGTGTAACGCCTTCTTTGTACCTAACTAATAAACTCGCAAAATAAATATGACACATTATATCATAGGAAAAATAATTATACTAAGTACAATGTAGCGGATATAAATCCTTACACGTAGAATTTAATCAAAGGAGAGTGTTCATCATACCTATCTAGAAATACGTGATTTTGTAACTAAAGAGTAAAATTAAGAGCTTGGTTACGATCAGACCGTGTCAGCTGGAGCGGTTTTAAGAAACCTTTGAACCTTTTGCAAAAGGGCACACAGATAAATTAAAGAAGACTGAAATATAAATTTGTTTAGTATCTGAATTAAAAGTTCTATACTATATACGCATATTTATTTTAAAATAAACACTAATTGGATATCTGGCAAAATAGATTCACTACTAAACCCTGTCATTGCAATGAAAATAATAATCAAAAATCTGACATTCACGCAAACACTTCTTTAGACTTCATTATTAATTCAAATTACGCAATTTTAGTTACAACAACCAGCCACAAATAGGAGGCAGATGGAACAGCGATTTCAATTCTAGCCACGCCCTTAATCGCGATTAAAGTTAACGTAGACGTAGCATTGTCCTTACAAGTGTGATAATATCGGATTCAGGTAACTCCCGACTTAATGTCGACTAAGAAACCGTAAAGATTAGCACCTTCCTAACGGATTATCTAATTAATTATTTAACATCCCTTTTAGTAAAGTAAAACTTTAATATTCACGGGAATTATCTTGCCCTATTTCGCGCGAAATGTTACGAGTTTGCTTTAGCATGTAAATTGCATTTGAAATTAGTATGTATTAATTTTAGAATATTTTGATTTGTAACAATCATATTAGTACCATATTGAATTCTTGTTAAACAACTGAGCGTTTTTTAAGGTAGTTTTTGCCACGCATCACCACTATGTGGAACCAGCTGCCCAAAGAAGTCCAAACAAATTCGACTTAGGGACCTTCAAGAAAAGAGCGAACCAATTCTTAAAAGGCAAAGCACTCGCGAACCCCTTTTTATATAAAAAAAGATATCATAACTAGTAAAAATGCGGATATTCATGCATATAGGTGCCTATAGGCCACCTATAAGTTATACCTTGATGCGTATTATCTGTCTGGATAAATTACCAAAATTTCTCCTGTGAAATTACCAAATCATTCATAAACTTTCTCATTACTCTCAGGAAACAAACAAAAATCATACCAAAAACTTAATAGAGAGATTCACATTACGTTACCGTAACAACAATCGTTATTATATCATAAACCCATGGTTTTATTTGTAGTAAAATAAGTCAAAACCTTTTACGACGACATCGTTCAGAACAACATACCGGTTATATGGACCAAAATCTAAAGTCCCGGCAGATTTCTATATATTATCGGTTTTTATGACCAAATATGAGTAGTCGCTTTGATGTTGTTTAAATATTTTTTGACTATGATTCGTTTTAGTACAGCAGGTAAAACCAATAAAGACAAATGACCCTTTGGGGAAAAATAAAAACATCTCAGCATCAAACACATCTACCTAAACTGTAAACTAGGGAATGCAATCCCGATCCCGCGGGAACTAATTCTCGCGAGATCCCGTGTAATTTTTCGGGATCAATCCCGAAGCATAATATGACGCTGCATAAGATGGGCTGCAATGGTCAGCGATTCAACACACATCCGCTCGGGACGCTTCACGCGACATTGCACGTTGCATAGGGTACATTGCAATGGATATTAGATGCCGGTTAGCAGATAGCACTCTTGATACACTTTAGAAGATACTCTTTTTTTAGAAGTTATTTTCAAAATCACCAATTTTAATCTCCTTGAGCTATACCTACTTTTGTTTTGATTATGTTCATGTAATTAAAACTGTTAGTTGTTTAGTTAGTAATATAAAAGGATAAAGGATTTTATTGTCTTTCAAATAATATTTTATTTACATATATACACTATCACAAACATGCAGTTTTCATCGTATTCAGTCATGTGAAATATATTTTTTTTAACCTATACGAGATCCCGAAATTTTCGGGTTTGATATTTCAAATCCCGCGGGATCTCGAATTCACGATCCCGAGTCGGGATTGCATTCCCTACTGTAAACTGTACCTTCAATATCCGTGAAGTACTTATGAGAATTTGACATTTCAATAATATCAATTTATGTAATGAAGCGCGAAAATGAATAATGGTATTTATTTAATCCGAAATATTAATTACGGATTCAGATTTATTTACTAATCAAATTGATCAAGTACGCTATTAATTATGTTTAGTTGCAAACGTAATGAGATATCGGGCTTCAATTAATCTGTGAATTAATTTATGATTTTGGCAATATATGTTGTTGATAAATTTCAAAGTCATAATAACTTTATTCATATAGGTAAATTTACATTTACTACCACTTCGCAATAGAAGGTGGTAGAGCCGTCAAGAAACTTTCCGCGACTCTTTTTTATTGCTAAGTATTGCTAACAAATTGTTTTAATTTGAGCAAATCAATCCTAATCATTTAAAAATTCGTCAATTATGAAATCATAAATTATTTAGTGATTTCAAACCAAACAGTCAAAACCTAATGACCTTATGTATCTATGTACATATTATTGTATAAAGAATCCATTTATAAAAAAAGAGTGTATACACAGATTTAGAATGGTAATTTTATGAGTGACTGAAACTACATTGAACTAATAATTTCCGCTAAAGTAAAACTTTTTTATATCCAAGGAATAAATGGTGTGAGCGAAGCTAAACACAATGGATGATGGTGTGTATAGAGAAGTTGTTCAGACTAATACCTGCAGCTGAGTTCCATCATCGGACGTCAAGACAGAATACCATCTATATCACCTAGACATCCGCGTTATTACCACGCACCACTACTATGTGGAACCAGCTACTCACTGAAGTATTTTTGAACTAAGTCGACTTAGGGTCCGTCAAGAAAAGATCAGAAAGAAAGAAATACCAATTGTTAAAAGGCCAGCAACTCACTTTCAAGCCTTCGGGCATTGTGAATGTCCATGGCGGCGGTATCACTTAACATCAGGTGAGCCTCCTGACCGATTGCTCTTATTACAAAAAAAACAAAAGTTAATTGCAAAAGTAAATATTTTTAGTTGCACCAGTTCTGACAACAGGTGAACATATTCTAAACATAGTAAAAGAAAATAGAACTCCGCTATTTTTTGTTTATTCTTCTCAGACCAAGACCTTTAACAAACATTAAATATCATTTATTCGTTTATAAACGAATTAGGCGGTATCACATAACATCAGGTGAGCCTCCTGACCGATTGCTCTTATTACAAAAAAAAACAAAAGTTAATTGCAAAAGTAAATATTTTTAGTAGCACAAGTTCTGACAACAGGTGCATATAAACATAGTAAAAGAAAATAGAACTCCGCTATGTTTTGTTTATTCTTCTCAGACCAAGACCTTTAACAAACATTAAATATCATTTATTCGTTTATAAACGAATTATGTTATAACACTAAAGAGGTACGTTGATACCTGGATTTGCAGGTGTCCATAGACGGCATTTACTACTTTTACCACTATTACTAATTACTCACCTACTTTTTACCGCCAGTCTCATAAAACAATAATTATTGTCATCAAAAGGACTTTACTTAACGTATTAATTTAAAAAGTCTGATTTCGACCGAGTTTGCAGAGTTGTCATAGATGATCAAAGCATTCTGATCGAGCCGAGAATCCAGTCAAGAGGTCATTACGTTTGACGTAGATCTGACTTTAAGACTGAGAAGCGTGTGACGTCACGTTTATCACCTGATTTTGTCTAAACTCCACTAACATATTTATACAGACCAATAATCATAAAATATTATTTGCCATTGGGTTCATAATATGTTTTTTTTGTTGTCAAATCATCTCATAGGTATCCATTATGATTTTAGGCCATGCATATGTTGCGGTGGTCTAATTAAGAAGTGTGTAGGAAATTTAACATAATCTGTAGGTCATAGTTTATTGCGCACGGGAAGAATCACTGTTACGCTACGCTACTCACATTCTAAATGTAATAATTATAGGTAAAACATTCAGTATTTGTTTGCCAATAAACTCAAACACATCTCTAACAACGCTTATGTGTATTACTGTGTGCAGTAGTTAGTACTGTGGTACTAATAGGAAATTCTAGTTAAACATCTAAAAATTACTTTTTTATCGTTTGAAAAAAGATCCTGGACCTCACGATAAGATCTTAATCAGAATCCAATTAACACCAGACACAAGACAGAGTACGGAAGCGGATAAGGTTTTGTTTTGTTTCGTCGGCGTATCTAAGAGATAAGAATTAAATACCTCCAAATTATTTTGTCACTTTGCCGCGAAGCAGGTGAATTACGCGATCTGTCATAGATAATAAATTTAATTCAGATACGATATTTAAGACGTTTTATGTTTGCATATCTCATAAGCAGCAAGATTTAAGATTAAATTTGATGATAGTATAAATACCTAATGGGTTGTGAGATATCCAAATGTTCACCAAAAAATCGGGTTCTTTGTACCTAGGCTGTGCGACAGCGAAGGCCAAAGTTGTTTGTCCGTTAAAGACCTTGTGCTTACTAATTGATGTCTCCGTAACTATCAACATATTTAGATGTTCGCAGAGTGAGTTCACAGTAGCGATATTGTGTATCTTATGTATTTAATATTATATAATGTAAGGATATGGTATGTATTTTTCATGTATAATATTTAAGATAAAAATAGCCATCTCATAATTATAATGTTTGTATATAAACAAGCAGACAGTCCTGGCATAGCACGACATTGTTTTTTTAAAGTTCGGAAAAAATATTGCCTACCATGGTTATGATATAAGTTTATTCTAAACAAAAAGAGGATATATAATATGTATTTATATACTAAAACCAAGGCAAACATTTATTAATCTTTGGCCTCAATACTTCACTTCCTTCGGGACCGTGAGCTGTATCAATGCTTCCACCTGCGTTCACCCACCGTGACCACTTTATCTTCATTTTATGTCATTAGACACACCTTTCCTTTTACTATAATATCCTTTTTCAGTATATTTGCCTGGGAAATAGATGATAACGTTGGTTTTGGATTTTGAAATTGTTTATTTAACACTTACATGCCTATTATAGACAATAACACGCTTCCTAAAAATAATAGTCAAGTAAAGTTTAAAGTGGGGGTTGGAACACATCTTTGTATACTTTAAATGGGCGATACTTTAAAATTAATGGATTTTGACCTTAAAATCTAACCGGACGAGAACAAAGTTCAACAGTAGAAGGTTCAATGGTGAAAGTTATCACAAATCGCTATCAAATTATGTTTACTATGTGATATGAATTAGCTATACGTAGAGGTGTACATTAAGAGTTAATTTTAACTCTTAAAGTCCTTCTCAGGTTCTATTAGTCACTAATTACATACCAATCTGGAAGCATTTGGAAGGGAATGCTAAATTACCCTCCAAAAAAATTGGTGTGATTAGCAATCGAGACGGTACTTCACTCAGTGCCACCGCTTGCAACTCTATAAAGCGCAAAATCGGCCCCAGATGCAATACTATTCTCACCTCTGGACGGGAGCTCCCCAGTACCAGCTCCTTCCACTTGACAGTATTCAACGAAGAGCGATTCGAATCGTCGACGACCAATCACTTTCCGTGCGGCTTGATCCCTTGGCGTTGCGTAGAGATGTGGGATCTCTCTGCATCTTCTACCGCATTTACCATGGAGAGTATTCAGAAGAGTTGTTCGGTCTATTACAGCTGAGTTTCATCATCGGACGTCAAGGCAAAATACAAAATACCATCCCTATCACCTCGACGTCCGTCGTTTCACAACTGAGCGTTTTCTAAGACAGTTTTTGCCACGCACCACCACTATGTGGAACCAGCTGCCCACTGTGGTATTTCCATAGCCATTCGAATTAGGGTCCTTCAAGAAAAGAGCGTACCAATTGCGCGTCTTCTGGCAATGTGAGTGTCCATGGACGACGATATCAATTAACATCAGGTGAGCCTTCTGCCCGTCTGCCTCCTATTAATAAAAAAAGACCTCATCTCACCAGCATCAGGTTGGCCAGTGGCTTCAGGATGCGATACCGGACCATACCGGGTATGGACTAATGGACTTATGTGCGCATTTCACTCGTACGATGTAGGGAAACATTAAGAGGAATAAAATATGATAATAATTTTATTAAAATAATTTTATTAAATACCTTGATGCATGCTTTCATATTAATAATATGCTTTTGTAGTAATATTGTAATAATCAAAAAATTAATAAACCATGAAGATTTCAACATCACTTATGAATGCGTGACAGAATGGGCCCTTTGATTAAAATTAAAGATCTTAGATAACTTTTTAGAGTATGGGATTCAGCATAAAATTCTAAGCAGGTGCATTTGGCGACAGGACGTCACACACCGTGACATACAGATGCTTGGAACGCGAAAGACACTTATTCCAAGGCATTTCATGTCACAGATAAACCATTTTTACTATCTTGGTTAATATCGTGGTTTTCAATTTTAGAATCACATTCATAGTTGATTGAGTTATGGGCAAAAAACACTGTTCATCTTATACGTTGTCGTAATATTTTGAAATATTGATGATCAAATTGATTTTAGTAACGTTAGGAAATTTTTTTGACTCGTACAATAAAATTCTAACAGGCAGTGATGTAATTTCAAAGCTAGATATAAACATCACTTTCAATAATTTAAAAGTATGTAATCAATTTCAGAGTTATGTTGTTGCGGTATATAGAATTTAAAGAAAACACTTTTTTACCGGATTGAAGCTATGTATTATTATAAACATATTATTTATATAATTTTAAATTTCTCCCGACGTTTCGCGTGCTTTATAGCGTGGTCACGGTGACTGAAGACAAAAGTATCACAGAGAGAAAGTTGTATTATCTGTATTTATTTCCCCGGAGTTGATATCGACTAAAAGATGACGGGTTTTTACAGCAATGACTCACGGTGTCCTCTATTTTCGCGGATTAAAATCTGTAAAAGCTATGTTAAATGACAATACTAAGTATATAGAATTTTACAAATAGAAAATGTCTCCTAATAATAACGGGTTTAACTTTATTTTTTCTACCATCTAATGTAGAAACAACTAATTCGTTGATATCAATTCCAGCTAACTTTTAGTCTGTATGTTCTTTGTGGTGATCGTAAAAAAATGGTCGCCACTGCATCGTCTGTGCTTTGTCGGCGGCTTTTTGTTGACAGCCCGTGACTGTTTTAGTAATCCAATATCGCAGGCCTATAACCAGGTAGCAATGAAGTAATAAAATAAATATTATGGTTTATTAGGAGTCTGCCTGCTCACTGTTTCTTGGACGGTGTCAAGTTAACATTGACTGAGGCTGGATTGTTTCAAACCATCTGATTCATTTAAATCCGTGACGTTATTGTAAC
This sequence comes from Pieris brassicae, assembly GCF_905147105.1. Lineage (NCBI taxonomy): Eukaryota > Metazoa > Arthropoda > Insecta > Lepidoptera > Pieridae > Pieris > Pieris brassicae. The sequence continues at coordinate 18,099,481 of NC_059672.1, forward strand.
ATGACAAACAAAATGTTTAAACAAGACAGACACGCTGATTTGTCAGGTGCAGAAAAACCTTTATTTTATTATTTACTGTTTTTATTTATGGTGTAAATAAAATTTGTCACAAATATTTTAATGAGAAGTTTATTTACGAATAAATAATTAAACTAATTTAATGTTTATGAAAGAGTCAGTTAGTTAAATACGTTATTGATTACTGATATACGATTAAGTACCTAAAGTATAGTGAGATGGACTCCTTCCAAACTAACGCACATTTGGTCCGTTTTAAGTCCAGCCTCATTAGCCGACCTCGCTACTTTAGAAGTTTCCTGGGCATTTCGTAGGCTTCACGGAACGACCTCGTGAGAAAGCTACGCATTCCAGGACTAGGTGGGTGTGTGCTTCTTCTGCGCTAAAACAGCCTCTGCACAAGACACTGTCTATCGCGCCATGTTTGTTTGGGACATAGTAATTATCCCCACCTATTGGCAGAACGATAACGCCGTGGCTGTATATGACATAATGGGAATAACATAAATTTTAGCTTCCAATCTCGGCGAAACGCTAACAGGTAGGTAAGGTACAAGAGTAATACTTGCCTGTGATGGAAGAAAATCAACGAAGTAGACGCAAAAATGTATTTCCCTGATGTTGGAGACTCGGTTTGGGGTGGGCATAATTTCTAATGGCATCCTATTTGCACCGTAATTTAAAAAAAATATTTAGTGAATTTAGGGAAACGAACCCATGAGATAGCCACAAAAAGCACTAACATTCATGCATAAATGCAAACAATTAAATTATCATAAATTAGTGTGCCGCGATATGTTTATTATAATAGTACGTATTTATATGTTATATAATCACGCCTGTTACCCAAAGCAGTAGGCACGGATCTCCACTTCATCCACTTTCATGACATTCACCATGGTTATTACTTTTGACTTGTCCCTAGCGATATGTAGTTTTATATAAATGCTATTGATAAGACATTCTTCGTTAGTATACCACTAACGCCATCTATTACACAGTAGAGTAACTATTTGTAGTGTAATCTGACGTTTGTTACAAAAACATTTTCCATCTTAACTTATTTTTAATAATAATTCTATAACCCTAACTTAAGTTTGACAATACATCTTAACACAAACAAAAAATATAATTACTTGTACACCTTACCAATAGATGGCGCCAACCTTAACGTTTTCATATTAGATTAGGAAACACCTAAAATTAGACAAAAAAATCGTTTCTAAAGAGTAAAATACCATTATAATAATATTAATTTCTCTTTAGGAATGATTTGTATTTCTTGTTTGTAAGGAATGAACGCAATAATACTGGCTGATTTAGCAAATTATGTCACCATAAATAAATTTCGAGAGACAAATAGACAGCACCGTGTTTTAGTCAAAACAATATTATTATAAAAAAATATTAAGGTAACCTTCTGCTTCTGACAAAAAACAATCCATCAAAATAATCTTGAGAATAGTTTGGCTTATAGTATATTTAAGATCAATATATAATAATTAATATATAAAAGCCTTCTTACATCAACCAAAAAATGGTAATAAAGAAAACACTTTGTTATTAAGTCGTCACAAAATGTCGCTTTTTATGCGAAGTGACAGTTCGCAAAAGCGATATTAAACGTTCTTTGTTATGTTATTATAACGATTCAATTGTATTATATTTTTATTTATGTCTACAACGTTGTAGTGATAGTGTAAGTATAACTTTTAGATTAGTTATCAAGATCAACTTACCACTACTCTAAATTAAAGTATATATACTATTATTTTAACACAAATAACCAGGTAATAGGCTAGGTAGGTAGGTAACTAATTAGTGGTAGGTGGACTAATTTTTCGTACTTAGACTCGTAATTGGTCCGTTATGGCTGGCTAATTTAGCCAGCCTAAGTCCTTCCAGAAGCACAGAAGACTCCCGGGCACTTCATAGGCTTCACTATTCCGAGGATTTTTGTACGTTGATTAGCCACAGCCTCACGTTCCAAGACTACGTCGGTGACTGATTCCTCTGCGCTGAAACAGCCTCTGCACATGGGGCTGGCAGCCGCGTTTTGACAAAAAGATGTTTATTAAGGAGACAATGGCCCGTAAGTGTCCCGAGAGTATCATTGTTTTGAGATTGGTTCTATTTCGATTTAGATGTCGCTTTGTCAGTTGCAGGTTCACAGCTGGCAGAGCCATTTTGGACTGTTTGCAATCCACACTATGCGACCATCGTTGATGCTGGAGTTCAGCGGATTTCTTGCGAATCCAGGTTCGCACTAGCGAGAAGGCAGTGCTTCGTGACACTCCAGTATTAGTTTGCTGTTTGTCTTTTTGTTTTCGAGCCCCATCAGCACGGATGCACTGTCGGATATGAACTTAATGCAAAAGTCATTAATTCCTAACCGCTGCACGGCTCTAGCTGCTTCGGTTAGAGCAACACATTCACATTGGAAAATCGTGCTCTGTGTGCCTAAGGTTAGATGTATGTTCATGTTGAGATCAAGAGAGAATATGCCAGCACCTGAGCCACATCCTGTTTTTGATCCAAGGTAATAGCTATATTTAATATAAAACTAAAAAATGCTTAAAATAGTGTAAAAAAATTCTGGTCTTCTTTATTATGTTCCCTCTTGTATATTAAATATATTATAATGATACATGTATCTTAAAATTTATTATATATATAGTATTATTATCAGATACATAATTGTTAACTGTGTTTTATGTTTATGTTTGAATGTGTATTCCGATTTGGCTTTTGTGTATAATGTGATTGTTTAGATATTGTATAATAAATAGCTGTAGGAATGCTTATAAGCATACAAATAAATAAATATTTAATTTTAAAACTTTTAAACGGGTACGAACGCAAACATTACATACACATGTTCTTTATTATTCACCCAAAGTATCTTGGTCAAGTACTAGGGAACGATTTCTAAATCTCTTTCGGGGTTTTTAAGTCGGTTTAATAAATAAATCAGTGGCACAGCAACCTTTTAAGTCTGGACCACAGATATCTTTATCTATTTTATGATCATTTTTTAATGTTATAGGCAAGTAGGTGATCAGCCTCCTGAATACACCGTGTCGACTGTTTGGATCTTAGGTAAGCCAAGCCGGTTTTTTAACGATGTTTTCTATCACCTTTGAGCTAAGGTTAAATGTGAATATAGAATAAAGTCCATTGATGCACAGCCAGGGATCAAACCTACGACCTTAGGAATGAGAGTGGCAGGCTGAAGCCACTAGGCCATCACATAGCAGTTACGTTAATATTACTTAGTTTTATATAAAATTGTACTTACGTAAAGTTGGTTCTATTACATTACTAAATCAGAGCAAAGCTATCCGTGGCTCATCTATAATGTATTATCTAATATACCAAATGTGAAACTTAATACAATTATCCTCTGGTTAATATTAAATCCACGTAAGTTAATTGTATTTGTAGTTGTTTCAAGTTTCCAACTTAATTTTATTTGACTAGAAGGCCGCTGGGTCTACAAATTAAGTAAGCACAAGACTTTTTTTTCTCTCAAAATATATAAAATCTGAATCGCGTGGTCATTTGTACCGTACTTTTTGTCGAAGTGGAAAGTATGGAATTTCACATTCTGCCTTGAAGTACGTTGATGGAATGAGAAATACAGTAGAAGATGATGAGCGAACTATCATCTTTACGCGGATTATCATCTCCAAAGATCAAGACGATCGTAAAGAGCAGGGTCGTCGACCATTAGAGCAGCCCTGTGTTGGATGCGATCAAATGGCCGGAGTTACTGCTGGGGAGCTGCAGTCCAGAGGTGAGACCAGTACTCCATGTGGAGCCGAATTTACGCTTTTACAGTTACAAGCGGTGACCCGGAATGAACTTTCACGTGAAGGGTCTTCTCTGGAGCTGGTCTCTCAGCTCTAGAGCAGACGTGCTCAACGCAATTTGAGGAATACCTGGCTCGTATGTTTCTAGTATAATTTCCATTTTATGAGCAATAGTGTTATAAAAATAAATCAATCAATCAAAATTCATACTGACTTTGACTATTTTATTTCACTTAAAAGCTATACTTATAGTAATTAGCCCAGTGCCCGTCCAACCTATTCTACCCTCAAATTACTGCATGGTTTGTTTGGTAATCCCACAAATATTTTATACCGTATTAGAGTTAAGGGAGTCAAACGTCTAAGCACTAATTCTCGAAAAGGTGCTAGTTGCTTCACAACAATTTTCTTCACCATATAAGCAAGTATCGTAATTAGACTCGTAGAAATAAAATAATCTAGGCAATATTAAAAAGTCGTACAGATTTACATTTACCACTATGAGTTTACCTAGTTTAAAGAATTACCGATTATTAATTTAATTCAAATATTGAGGTTATATGTTTAGGCGGAATAGTTTACATCGAGTAGAATACGAAACAACATTCTTTGTTAATCCTGCTTCGAAAATCTCGTTTGGATTTAAAGGTTCTGTCACAAAGGCTTGTAAATATTACAAGGGAAAAACATCTCTTCATCCCAAAATGTTTACCTTACATGTTCATACCTGACCTTATTTACATTCGGGTAGTCAATATTGACATTTTATCAAATTTATTTTGCGTTTTCGTATTTTGGACTACAAAAATTAGTTTCGACATGAAATATTTTAGATGCCTTACTATAAAAAGTATAACGAATTACGATACCGGTTTTTCAACTGTTTGCTTGCAATTCAGATTTAGTTCTACTAACACGCAGTTGTTGATTCAAAATCTATATGTTTCTTTAAAAAATATGATAGGACACTCTAATGTTAAATATCCTTATAAGTAAATTAAATTATGTCTTAAGTTAATCTAGATCGTAAAGTTGAATGATGTCTTAGTTCAGAGACAATTTATAAAATATACCTAATATGTTAGAAAAAACTAGAGTCGATAATTATATAGATATTGGCCGTGGCTCAATGATTTCAGTTTCGTATAAATCTGTTCTTGAGATTATCGCGTTCAACTGAACAAACATACAAACTTTTAAGCTTAACAATTTAAAAAAAATATTATAAGTATATATTTAATTTTGACTTAAATGCCTTGAAAGAGATGAAAGAGAAATCAAACAATTTGTCAAAATAAATTTTACATTATTCAAAGTAAAAAATGAGGATATACCTATATATCCGTATGTCCATATGTTGAACAGGTAATCTAGATGGAACGCAAGCTTTTATCGAAATCGGATATTGGAAGGAAAGTTATTGTTATTGAATAAGAACAAAAATCGCTTTTGGACACGAATCTACCCTTATAAAACTAGGGTCATAAATAAACTTTAGAAAAATGCGAAAAGCGATCGGAACGGAACTTTAGGTTTCTAATATAAAATCTAGTTGCAATTGCAACGAATCGTTTTTGGTTATTTTCCTACATCTACAAATCGTTGGCTACAAATTTAGTTATTTTGTTGAAAATCTTTAAACTGAGATCCGCGTGATAATTTATTGTTTTTATGTAAATTTATATATTATGATCGTTACATATACGGGTGTAGTGTAATGAATGGATAATTTAAGAATGAAGCATTACATATTTTTCTAGACCACCGCAACATCTTCTAACAGCTTAACCATTCATAACCCCACACCAAAGTTCTGTTACAAATGAAAATCCATTTTTTTAAATGAAGTTACGTTATATTATTAAAATTTATATACATATTTATTAATGTCTCAGCAAAAAAAAATCTATTCGAAAGCCAATGTGGCCACCTTTGGCTTTTATACAGGCCTTTAATCTGTTTGGCCACAAATCTATGTATTTACGCACTGTTTCCAAGGGAAATTTTATCACGGCTTGCACCAAAATGTTTTTTAAGAGGCTATGTCCACTAAAACTGACCATACTTACAATTATAAAGGGTCTCGGCTAGGGCCAGTCTTCAGCTCTTATAAAGTTCGGAACGATGGTTTGAAGCCAGGCTCGGGTAGTTCATGCCTTGTGACCCGGTGCAGAATCCTGCTAAAAAACCTTCGCTATATTTGTTAAAAGTGTATTGCTGAAAAGTTTCACAAAATGATCCAAGACTTTATCTTATACACTTTTCATTTTGCTTATTGTAGTGTTCTTCAACCTTGAATTTATTGATCCACTCTATTTAATTGTAAAGATTGATTTGACTGAACTAAATACCTAGCGGGAATCTTCATTTCTCGCGATAAGATTTTTTGCTTCCTAATGCGGTTTCGACGATTACTGGGTTTAACAAGGCTGTTATGCCTTTGTAGATCTAACAACAGGCGGGGTCCCGATCTTTTCTGGTCTTCGTCATGAAATGTTGTTGTATCTATTAATATTACGATGTATGAACATACGGCTGAAGTGTCTGGAATATGACCGACGGCTCCACACCCTTGTGCAAGGCGATTACTGCAATCATGTTTTCTGTAACACTCCATTCCACATTGTAATTTGACAATGAACACAAAAATCGGTGAAAATCGTTCTAAATTCAAAATAATTAAAGAGTTCAAAAGAAAGAATAGTTTTAAGTAATAGTATTTATGGTCAGACTAGTTATATAAATTTGTAGAGGCATTAAAATAAAATGAAAATATATATAATGTGATTATTCATTATAAGTAGATATGTATTATATGATGTGTAATGTGTAAGATTTGGGAACCTTTTTGAGTAAAAAATAGCTTTTATAACAAAGTTTTTTTTAAATTACAATTTTATTTTTATATTTATTTAAACTGTTATAAACAATTCTTCTCCTATTGTTTAACAGCATTGGCGACGCGTAATACACGTGTGAGTGTTGAGTGAGTGAGTGACCGATGTTCAAAATGTTCAATAATAACAGCGAGGATTTTGTACCACCTATTGCATCGTAATATCAGTACTAATAACTTTATTATATGGTTACCGTATTCATTGAAAATAACAAATCCAAAAAATCAACTTTGCATATTTCAACTGGCCCTTAGCTTACTTCAAATGTCATGGTTTCTTAATAAATATTTCGTAAAAAGATATTCATTCAGAGGGAGCCCAATAATCCTTTTTCATTTTAAGCTTTATACAGTAATTAGTATAATTGAATATGAATGAGCAGAAATGTTTACTGCTCATTCAAAAAACGTACCGCACACAAATTTAATTTAATATAAAATTTTAATGCAAGAGATGCAATTAAGCTTAAGAAATGTCCGGAGCATACTTTAATTAAGTGACTCTATAGTTTTATGATCTTAAGAAACCGGAAATTGCTCGACGAAGAATTTGAGTAAATTAACGTTTTTGTATGAACATGTCTAACCTATAACGAGACGATATTAAAAAGAAATAAACGTTATTTGTTTTGATTTAAGTAAAAATGTGACAGTGGAAAATTACCAACTGCCTATAACAGGTAACATGACTAAAAATAAAGTATACTGTTAGCTGTAGTTGATCTAGTTCTTAGGGTAGGAAATTAAACACTTTAATGATGACTTAATTCACTATAATTTACTTCACTGATTTTACGTGAACTGTATAACTTCAAACTTGTACAAAAAAAGCCCGTGCGCATGGACACATGCTTATTATAAAAGAGGTTGTGACAACAACCTCTTTTATAATCACAACTCCCTCCTCCGACTCGACCATCCCACTTCGGGAGATGGTCGATTCAATTCGTAACAATTCGTAAACAACCGAACGAGTCAAATGAATAACTATTGCACATGCGCACTTGTAGCAAGATTCTTAAGAATATGTTTCATAACAATGTTTAGAATTTAATGAAATAAATATTAGAAGCTAACAATACACTAAAGAAATAGGTTTTAATATAGATAATAATAGATACCTTGGCTAATTATATAATTAGTAAGTTACTTGTACGAAACAGCACATTAATAACTACCGGAAAACACTCAAATAGAAAATACCTACGTAATTAATGTAGATTAGAAATAAATAGAATACATTAATAAATAAATAAATTAGATAGAACAGGGCAGGCGGCACATGGACGCTGTTTAAACGCTGCCGGCCTTAAGAATTAAAACGCTGTTAACTTGAACCGAATCAATTCGACTTAGAGTCCCTAAGTCAAATTGATTCGGAAATACTTCCGTGGGTTGCACAAAATGCCTTACATGATGCTGTGCAGTGAAACGACAGATGTCGAGGTAATACAGGTGTAATATTATTAAATATGCTGGGCCTCAGATTTCTGTAATTGTTGTTTCTTTATAGGTGAGTAGGTTTTTTTTAACGTTAATACTTTACAGTCGTTGTGTCCAGGGACTTTTTCTATCTCTAAATTTTTTCTTAAATACTACTTTTAGATAAGTGGGTTCGAACGTACGCTTAAACCACTAAGCCAACAGTGCTCTCTCACTCATTCATACAGTCACTCAAAATACAATAACATCGAACGCTCATTCTTACGAAGCTGTAAGAAGCCCATTAAACTTAAAATTATATACTTAAAACACTCATTCACTATCGCGTAATACACAATACAAGTTACCATTCATAAGTCTTCAGAACAATTTCACCGTCCATTTGCCCAACTAGAGTACACTCGATATAAAGCGAAGCATTCGACTCGCGAGCACTCGACCAATAAACGATTATCACGCTACCGATTTTCATTCATTCGTGAATCGTTCATTCAAAGAATGATTTGATAATCGGTCTTTCAAATCGAATATCTATTACATTTGTGGTTAGGAGAATTTCGATTTTCCACTTATGCAGAGCATTTTCCTAATAGAATATGTGTATAGAAATAAATAGTTATTTTTAATATAATTTGACCAATACTATATATAACTTCAGTGCACTCTACATTATTTTAGATACAACAGTGCATATTGAAGTTAGTATAATTCTGTGTCTAATAAGAAAGTTTTTTCAATGTTTTTTTCAACTTCAAGAAAAGAGCGTACCAATTCTTAAAAGGCTGGCAAGGCACTCGCGAGCCCTCTGGCATTGATCCATCCATATCAATTAACATCAGGTGAGCCTCCTGCCCGTTTGCCCCTTTTTATATTAAAAAAAACCTGGATGACACGCGTTTTGCTCTTAATATTTTTCTGTGAATTGTTTTTGGTCTTGTCATAAATACAAAAAAAAATATTACTATATGGAAACATTGTAGGTAAATGGCGTTGAACATGTCATTAATAATAATTATTTATTTATTCAAGTTGACAATCATAAGTACATATTTTGTGTTACTTACAATAGTTTCCTATAGATATACGTGTTATATAGTAGGTTATTGTAGGCTATTTAGCTGATTTAAGCTAATTATGCTATTATTTGATTAGTAGGTAATCGTTTGTAAATTTGAGAAAAATCATCTTGTGGTGAAACTGTTCTCTCGACTTTTATATATAAAGAATAAAATTAATATTTGCTTTAAATACTGTTATGAGAGTTTTTAGAGATCAAATGGTGGGCGTGTATTATTTTTGATTTAAACGTCTCAGTCGGGGGTATAACTGATTTATAAAGTGTGAAACGATAAGTCTAATTTAGTTGTTAGCGCTTAGTTGAATGTTATTATGCCGTTAGTTACTCCACGGGTGGCATTGGCTGTATCATTGAGTATGCAATTTGGGGTTCAAGATTGGTAAATGCAAAGGCCTTTGCCTCTATGTCTAGTTGTATAGAGGGTAACGCGGTGTCACACTGACAAGTTGTCTTACGTCATCAATAATTTTCTTTTTTAAGCATTTCATTTATCAATATATAGTTTGGTCCTTAATTTACGCTAAGAGATATTGCAATAATGAAATAAATTCGCGTTTATAATAAAAGTTTCATTAAAAAAAAGAAACTATTAATTAATATGTCTGAGCAGTGTTGGCCTAGTGGCCTCAGCATGCGACTCTCATCCCTAAGGTAGTAGGTTCGATCCCCGGCCGTGCACCAATGGATTTTCTTTCTATGTGCGCATAACATTAGCTCGAACGGTGAAGGAAAACATCGTGAGAAAACCGGCTTGTCTTAGACCCAAAAAGTCGATAGCGTGCGTGAGGCACAGAAGGCTGATCACCTACTAGCCTATTCTATTAACAAATGATCATGAAACATATACAGAATCTGAAGCCCAGACCTGAAAAGGTTGTAGTGCAATTAATATAAAAACTTTTTTTAATGAAAACTAATAAGAATCCAACTGAGAAATAGCTTTTGTTGCGCCACTCTTATGGGGAGTCCCGTCAGAAGTGTTAATTGGTCACAGCAGCTGGTTGGCAAGCTGCCTTGCTGACATCCAGCCAGTCCAGGTTATCTCGTTCGCGAGAGACATGACTAAAGTAATTTAGAACTCATATCTAGCTGTTTTATATAGTCTCGTAATGCCGTCAATTAATCCAGTGAAAAAGACGTGATAATGATGACCCATATGCCTAAAAATGAATTGGCTAAAAAGCGTCACTTTTGTTTTTATAGGCACGAAATTATGTAATTTTTTACAAACGTACAACCGTTTGTATTTGTAAGATACGCAATATAAAAACCATTACATCAGCCATCTTAGTATTAAACGACATTCGACGACAAACGACTTAGTATTTAAAATGTTAGTTTTTGTTAACGGGTCTTATTACGTACAATCAAAAATAAAATCACAGTTGTTTTATATTCAAACATTTTTTAGCATTGAAATATATTTTCTCATAACTCGTTTGCTAATTAATGGCACTTAAAGTACTTATATTAACAAAATGTTCTAATATAAAACCAAAACATAAAATCCTATAATCCTAAGCTGAAAATAAATTAAAATAAAAATACAAATACGACTACAGCGCCCAGATTTATGCGAACATAAATTATGTTGAATATTAATTATCATGAGATGAAAGACTGAGTACTTTGCATTCGAAAAGTTGGATTTTTAAATTTTACACTCGTTTGTCTGCAAATTCCTCAGCATAATAGCAATATAACCTTATATATTAAATCATAATAAAGAGCTGCGACGGTTACTTCGTACTGCACTACTTATGATTTAATTATTAGTACGTATATCTGTTTATCGTGCAGTCTGGACATACGACCACCAATATTTAAGCCTTGACATGTTGAAGCTATCGCGGAAAATGCTTGACAGGATTATTAGGAATATCCATAGCGCTACATGACCTGCATCATTAGCACACCCCATATTTTGATTTACCTTTAGTATAATTGTTTTTTATTATATATAATTTATGTTAGTGTAGCATTGTAATCCGTGACCAATAGTGACCATTGTATAGTAAAAATATTAGAATGTTAAATTGTACAATTGTATTTTTTGGTCTAGTTTGTCTATTGCTTTTAATGTTTAAGTTATTTTATCTTTGTCATCGTAATGTTTCCCCTTAAATGTTGTGCACACTTGTTATTGATGCACATGCATGTATCGTGTTGTTATATGACGTGTGTTTTCTGTAAGTGTTTGTATGTGTTTCGTTAGTGTGCCTTTTAAAATAAATAAATTACGTAGTACGTCACTCTTTGTCAATTACGTCTTACAATTATATTTAGTGAAAACATAAACTTTTATCAAAACCCTTTTAATTAAGTACTGTATTCACCGATGTGTAAACAATGAATTACTTTGAAATTAATATGTGGCATAATACGTGCTTACCGTCAGTAGGCTCACCTGATGTTTAGAGATGACCATGGACACACACATTATCAGAAGGCTGGCATTGCATTGGCTGCCTTTTAAGAATTGGTACGCTCTTTTCTTAAAGGGCCCTAAGTCGAATTGGTTTTGAAATACTTCAGTGGACAGCTGGTTCCACATAATGGTGCGCGACAAAAACTGCCTCCAGAAGCACACAGTTGTAGAAAGACGGACGTAAAGAGTGTGTGTAAATATTTTTCCAGATATGAAACTTACATAGAAGTTACCATTCTTACTTACTTGCTAAGTCCAGAGAGATTTCAGTCATATTCTTTAATAACAGTAATAATTTTAAGGGAAATAATTACTCACAACACTTGCGTAAAAAAACAATGTTAACTGCAAAATCACCGAATAAGTCCGTGGACTTTATTAATAAAGCTGTGTACTCAGAATGATAAAATCGCAAGCAAAGATAAAATAATAAAAAATCCCAACAGGGCAATTTCAAATAGTAAATTTCTTACTGAATTAGACTAGATAAAATTTTATGAATGCTCTAGGCATTCCAGCCATTTGTCGACTGAGAGAACAATGCAGGGGCAACTCCGAAACGACTTGAAGGGTTCTTGATAAATTAAATTGCTCAGCACTATGACAGTTTGATAGTTATTCTGAGAGATGAGAAATATATCGCGTTTGACACACCCACATTTGTATTTATTAGATAAAATTACATTACAAATATTATAAATGCGTGTCTGATATCGTATTGATCGCTTTTAGACACCTGTAATTTGTTTTTTTATGAAATTCCTTTATAGGACCTAAGTACTTGCGACAGACATAGATAGTATTTACGTATTGTACAGGCTTCTAATATGATTTTTAAAAAATCATGCAAAACATCCAACTTATTATAACTACTAAATACTACCATCATAGGAATGGACATACAAAAAAAATCGTTTTGATGAAATATCCTAAGCAGACAAAATACAGCATAAAATAAACATTTTCTATACATTTTGTACAAATACGATATACCACCTTTCTTTGATCGGAAGACCTTTTCCTGACCGCAATAAATGCCTGGTAAGGGGATAAAAGTAAGTCGGATTCCTTTGTAAGGGAAGTCGGCCAAGTAGAGGGATGTAATGAAAATCTTTAGTAACAGTAGGGAGATTTATCTTGGCCAATAATATATTGTTATTTGCGAATCTGAAAGGTGTCCCTTGTTTACTTTACTTCGTAGATTGGAACACGATATTCGAATTTTATTTGTCAACCCTTCAACAGATACAGTATTTACTTGAATTTTGTTACAGTAAATTGAAGCACTACAAGTTTTGAAACTCTGCTATGTCGTCGTTTAATAAAAATTGACAGCAGATTTGTACTTATACTTGAAAGTAATAAATAATGTTAAACAATTATTTTTCGAATAGGAATCAAGTTAGGAGTAAATAAAAAAACATAGAATATATGCTACAACCCTGTTCTAACTAGTCTGGCCATAAATACTGCTACATAAAAACTTTTCTTCTTTTTAAGTATTAAATTCTTTTGAATTTGGAACACGTATATTATTTTAAAAACTTCTTTCGATTTTGCGCCATTTCACATATTTTTTCGTGTTCATTATCAAATTACAATAAGAAATCGGGTGTTAAAGAAAATAAAATGGCAGTGATCGCCGTGCACATAGTGGATATGAAGCTGTCGATCATAATTCAGACACTTCAAAAGCTTGGTATCAGCCGTTCGTATATAGTACAGATACAACAACTTCGTCTGTCAAAGACCAGAAAAGATCGGGGCGGCAGCGTGCTACAAGGGCTGTTTATGATTTCAAAGCCAGAATTCGTCAAAACCCCATTAGGAAGCAAAAGATCTTATCGCAATGAATGAAGAGGACTAGTCTAGGACATTGTCGCGTATAACAATACCTGATTATCGGTGCTTATCGTTGATATACAGGACATGCCCTAAATCAATATTTACAATTAAAGAGAGTGGATAGATCATGTCGGAAAGGTACAACGTGGTTATTATCGTGCGTCAGTGATGGTTTGGTGGACGAGTCACTGAGTTAAAAAACTACATTTTTGTGAAAAGGAGTGAAAACTTTAGCCAAAGTGTATCTAGATACAGTCAAGGATGATGTTTTGAACCTCTCAACACCACTCTACCACCACCACTCTACACTTTTTAAAAATATACCGTGGACTTTCCAGCAGGATTCTGCACCTGGTCACAAGGCACGAACTACCCAAGCCTGGCATGAAACCAACGTTCCGGACTTTATAAGAGCTGAAGACTGGCCTTCATGTAGCCCGGCCGTCAACCCTTTAGACATCAAATTATGGTCAGTTTTAGAGGATATGGCCCACTCAAGGACACGGTAACATTAATCTCTTAAAAAATCTTTGGAGCAAGCAATGGCAAAATTTTCCTTGGAAACAGTGCGTAAAACCATAGATTCGTGAAAAACAGATTAAGGCTTGTATAAAAGCCAAAGGTGGCCATTTTGAAAATATTTTTTTTTAATTTGTTGCTGAGACATTAATAAATATGTAGCTATAAATTTTATTAATATTACATTACATTAACAAAAAATGCATTTTCATTTGTAACAGAACTTATGGCTCGACTAGGTATTTATCTCACAGAGCTGTGTTAGAGGACCTGATGCAGCTGAAAGCTAGAGATTGGCGGGAAAAGATGGTGGCGCCACTTAATTTTTATCTATTTATCTCTTGCATAAGACTAATTCAGATGTGTCTTAAGTTATACGTAATTATCATTGCTATCAAATTCCATGTTTGCAGTACTACAGGTACTGAGAAATGTTGCTTTGAATCGTCATAATTTTTACATTCATCGCTTTTTTATTTAATTTTCTAATGGAGTTTTTCGAGTTGGCCATTGAGTAAACCGTTGGTAAGTCGAAGAGCGACTACGAATTAGTAGTGACCGTTCTGTTTCGTTTTAAAATATTTCCGCCCTCTAAAGTTATCAATGATAATATTATATTAATATATTACGGTATATTACGATTGTAAAAGTGACCTTTGTCTGTCCCTTTCTGAACACGATTTATGAACAACTATTACCTTATGCTAATAAGGGTAATGCATTGATCGACCTAGTCAGATGGGTTCGAAACTGGGCCGCCAAAATTGATTCCTATAACAACTCCCTTGTAATTTATAAGCTTTGGATTGGGATTTTTTCAAGTAATAATATATTTGGAATTTCAACCAAATTTCCTTTTATTAAATTGCGTTTAAATATTACAAATTTATGAACTATATTGAGTTTTACCTTATTCCGTTATAGAGTATGCAAAATTCGGTATTCTGCGGTATTCTTTTAATGCATTATTATGATTTAGTCCCGACGCAAAAATCGTATTTTTTTTTTGTTAACGTTGCATCGTCACTCAACTGCTATCGATCTACGTTTAAAATTTATATTGACTTGATTGTGTCTTAGATACACCGCTCCATAAACCGTTAGTTGTTTAGATATCTGGGTATAATTGAAGCAATCGGTAATTAAAAATAGAAGTTTGGATAGTTTAATCTGTGCTTTTTATTTTTTCATTTAAAAACTGTTCATTGATTGTTTTGTATTTGTCTTTGACTTTGTCAACGGATAGTTCATCTTGCGTCTTTCTTAATTTTTCTTTAATATGTTATAATATTGCTATATATAAAATGTTACTAGGAAGTCATAGGCTACTGAAATACAGTTCAAACTTAAACTCAAAATAACTTTAATCATATAGGTACACAAGTACACTTATGAACGTCAGAAAGAAGTTAAATTAATTGTAAATTTACATTTACTACCACCTCGCAAGCCAAAGGCGTAGATTGGGCAAGAAACTTTCCGCCACTCCTCACTCCATTTTGTAACGTTTGTTTATGACCGTAATTGTCATATATTTTAGATCAAAGAGATTGTAACATGTACCGCAAATTTAGTACTATGTATGATTTGTTAATAAATAAATTTTAAATGGAAAAGCTATGGATAATCACTATCCCATTTTTTTTATTTGTACGTAAGAGTTTATTTCAAGATTTTTTAAATCCCTCAAAAGCAATGAACAATGCTTGAACCACAATTATATGAAAGCGACCACAGCATTCACATACCTTTCCGGCAAACCCTTTTATCTTAACATGATTTCAGAGCAACACATTCCTCTAAAATCATGTGGTCACTAAACAAAGCGTTAGAGCTTTGTGGTCACATGCGAAAATATCATCTAACCATTCTCTGCGGTCAACTGTTTGCATATTTTGTTACTTGTTGCAAATAACGCTTCATATCTAACCATTGTTAACGCTAAAGAGAATTTACAATTTGATAGAACATTATATCAATAAAGTGCCGTAACATATATCGGGGATAACCAAGGATCTCGTTCATTGAATTAATGCAACCGAATACACGAAAGTTGTTATGCCCTCCACTAAGCTACGACCGCGGTTACTATCAAGAAAAACGTCATATTTTACGATTTAGGTCGCAAAGATTCGTATTTTTAAGCACTGCTATAATTTAAGCTTTGGAATCCGGTATTTTGTATGTGATTCCAAAAGTACGTAATAAGTAAAGTGTTTTAGCAAATAATGTTATTAGGCTATATTTAAAAATAAAAATAATAAATCTGTGGTGCTACAACCTTTTTCTTAGGCCAAGTACGTTCTGGGTCTAAAGCGCCGGTCTTTTCACGATGTTTTCCTTCACCGTTCCAGCGAGTGTTAAATGCGCACATAGAAAGCAAGACCATTGATCATCATATCATGGCGTCTACGACCTGAGGGGTAAGAGTCGCACTTTGAACCCACTAGGCCAACACTACTCAAGGCTATATGTTACTTGTGGATAATTCAACATTCACAAAGTTCTTGTACTTCTAAAATGATAATCATGAATACCTCTAAGCTATACCTGTCTAGTTTACGATTAAGAATAAACAAAATTAAATAATTAAACAACTCGACATAATAAAAATAGTAAAACACACTTCCTAACTATCTTTGCTTCAAACGCAACATAAATTCTACGGTATTTACAGCTGTCTGAATAGAATGCCTGCGCCGTGTCAGATATTTATTATGAGTTGTCTCGCTGTGAAGTCACGACGTCAAATACGGAAATCTAACTGCGAATGAACGATAAAACGCTTAGTCTGAATATCTGCGGTTCTTCAAGGAACCTCTCTCTTGCTGTTTGGTGCAAGATAAAGGCTACAGAAACGCTTGGACCGAATGCCAAACGATTAGAATTAAATGCCTTTCTAGTGTTTGTAAATCAAATCCTTGAATTTATGGAATCGAACTCCTACAATCGGCTTTACCGATATTTATGAAATAAGTTTGAGAATATGTCGTGCACAATTGTTCACTTCCTTAATTGATAAGAGTGGCAGCGCACGGATTTCTTTTATTCCTCTATACCTTCATTTTAAATAGATTTATATAGCAAAACAGGATTTTCCGGATCTGCTAGTATACATATAAAAATACGTACATTCATAAGAACTATATCAGT
The DNA here is from genome assembly GCF_905147105.1 of Pieris brassicae. Classification (NCBI taxonomy): domain Eukaryota; kingdom Metazoa; phylum Arthropoda; class Insecta; order Lepidoptera; family Pieridae; genus Pieris; species Pieris brassicae. The sequence continues at coordinate 18,116,673 of NC_059672.1, forward strand.
GTTTCCGACTTTAATTGTTCTGAAATGGTTTCTGACTTACTGTGAAAACTTCTACTAAGAATTAAACGTACGTCTAATTAAAGCTATTTAAGGTTGTATAAAGGTGATCTGTATGTCATGAAACATAATATCAGTAATGTTTTGTTACAATCAACAACCACGTCAGCCAGGACGACACTTTTGTAATAAAAATAAATGTAAAATTCCGTTCCGTCCTTTCGAGCTCATTCCCTTCTAGGCTTACGTTATTTTTATATATAGGGTTAGGTGTTAATTAAGCGAAAATCTACGACCGTAGTAATTCTTACATTAGTAATTTAGACGAATATGATACTATACTAAATTATTCAGTGGTACCGTGCGCGTGTTCACCTCTAGCCAATTCTTTTTTAACTCTTTAAATTTTTCACTTTAAAAAACACACGCTTCACTATTCATAGAAATTTTCAGTGAAACGTTTCTTACTTCCGCCACTCACCTGACGATAGTTCTAGCCTTATAACAGCTTAGTTGTCTTGTTACGTCTTTCGCGTTGCAAGCGAATAAAGTTTTCTTTGACTCGTCTCCATCTGCATATGTACTTGAAATCCCTTAGATTCCACATTGGAAATGGTGTCGATATTGAATGATTTGAAGGAAATGTTTTTGGAAAATCGTGAATGCAAGCTTTGTACATCAATAAGTTTATTTTATGTAACTTAAGATGCTTGAATTTTATTTAAAATATTATAAAGGATAAAGTAAGTAATTTCGAATTTGAACTTTGAATTCGTAGAGAAAATATGATTCAGCGGAGTTATATTGTTAAAAAAAAATCAATGGCGCTACTATCATTTTAGGTGTGGGCCTCAGATTTCTGTATCTGTTTCATGATAATTTGTTAATCGAATAGGCAAGTAGGTGATCAGCCTTCTGTGCCTGACTTTTTGAGTCCAAGGCAAGCTTGTTTCCTTCACCATTCAAGGTAATGTTAAATGCGCACATAGAAAGACAGAACCTACGACCTCAGGGATGAGAGTCGCACGCTGATGCCTTAGCCTAGTGCCAACACTGCTCTAATCCGATGTATATAGTTATTGATGGTTAATCTATTTAGCAGAGTTTTTTATTTATTTATTAATTTTTGCCAGTTTCAACGTCTGTACGTATAATTACTCAAACGCCGCCTCATTGTATCCCACAGGAAGCGTAAATAACGTTACAAATATAAATAAAAACTTCATTAAGACTTAAATACCTATTTTTAATTTTACTTAAAACATTATAAGTATATGATTATACTCTAAAACATGATTATTTTGCAATAATTGTGAACAGAATTTTACATATCTTACTCGGCCTTAATATGAGATTTATCGCGTAACTTTTAATTGTAAGCATCCGCATTAAAAATATTTGCAGTAGTATAATTACTCGAACACCGCCTCATTATATCGCAAAGGAAGCGTAAATAAGGTTTTTATGGAGTAATTTTCGCTAGAACAATTACGCTGCAATTAAAACGTGTGTTGCCTTGAGTCCACGGTATCCTGGGAATCCGGGGTTGGTATTTCCAACACTGACCGTTCAGTTTCTATTAAAATTTCTCCCTCGAATTCAGAATACAAGGGTTAAATAAATTTTGTGCAGAGAAGTCCAGTAAACTCCTAATGGGAATCAGAAAATATTTTTTTTTTCAAAACGCAACAGTTCACTGCGGGAATTTGAATGCACGACCTCTATACCACTGCAACTTGATCATTTTTTAAATATATATTTTTGTGGTCAAAATATTTTTACAGCGCACCACCGCTATGTGGAAGCAGTTGCCATCACAGTATTTCCGAACCAATTCGACGAACGAAAGAGCTTATCTTTTAAAAAAGAGCGTACCAAGTATGAAAAGGCCAGCAACGCATTTGCTTCTTAGCAGTGCGAGTGTCTATCACTTAACATCAGGTGTTCCTACTGCCTATTTGCCCCAATTTATATAAAACAACATAATATAAAAGTTTTCTTTTTATCGATAGAATAAATAAATGGTAATTAAAAAAATCTCACTCAATTAAAACTCGAAATAATTATGCCGTTCAGATAATATACCTTTACAAGTACTATAACTTCCCTTTAACGATAAACATTCGTAGTTTTCCTAATGAACTTGCCAATAAGACCCTAGACTTTTTCCCCTAACACTTACCTCCCCTTCATATAAGCCCCTCAAAACCTGACTAAGAAAAGACCTAGGACGTCGTTAGCGAAGGGGAGCCTTACATATGAAATACCTATATATAAAATAAAACAAAAGCTTCCTATTGTATTTTATTATTTCTCTATTAATTCACTTTCATTTTTACAAGTAGCTTAAGAATTATAACGTCAATTTTACTGGTATTTATTTAAAATATAATACGTATGATACATTAGGTCCTTTTGTATGGGAGGAACAAAAAGCCGAATATTTTAAAATATAATATATTTAATTAATCAAAGTATGAACCATTGTTTTCTATGCACTTTTGCCATCTCATAGGTAGTTCATTGATCCCTTTACTAAAAAAAACAGTCGGACGGGAATCAATAAAATCTGTGAAGGCGATTTGGATTGCCCCGTCAGAGTAATTTTTTTCCCTTGCAAGAAGTTGTCCAAGTTTCGAAAAAAATGGTAATCTGTTGGAGCAAGGTCCGGGGAGTACGGAGGATGTCTTAGACATTCCAATTGAAGCTCTTCTAATTTGGTAGCCGTCTGTTGTCTAGCGTTGTCGTGAAGTAGCAGTGGCGTGGAGGGATTGACCAGCCTAGGTTGTTTAGCCGCTAGCTTTTCCATCATGGTTTGCAATTGCTGACAATAGAGATCAGCCGTAATAGTCTGGCCAGATTTGAGAAAACTACAATGAACAATACCGGCACTAGTCTACTAAACGCTTACAAGTAACTTTTTTTGGGTTAATTTTCGCTTGGGGCAGGAATTGGCTGGCTGGCCAGGATCCAACCATTGCGCTGAGCGCTTCCGATTATCGTAAAGAATCCATTTTTCATCACAGGTGTTGATTTGATTTAAAATACCTTCATTATTGTGCCGGTTCAGTAATGTAACGCAGCAGTCGACGCGCGTTTGCCGGTTTGCTTCAGTCAATTCGTGAGGTACCCACCTTTCAAGCTTTTTAATCTTCCCAATTTGCTTCAAGTGAATTAAAACAGTTTTATCACTAACACCGCAGCCTGCAGCTAACTCGGACGTGGTTTGCGATGGATCCACTTTCACAATAGCCTTCAATACTTCATTATCAACTTGGGTCTCAGGCCATCCACGGAGCTAGTTCTGCAGGTCGAAATTTCCAGAACGAAAACGTTGGAACCAAAAACGAACTGTGTTTTCTCTTGCAACATGACCGCCATACACATCATTCACCCTTCGAGTCGTTTCCGCAGCACTAGTGCCACGGCGGAACTCGTACTCGTAAATAATGCGATACTTTAAGTTTTCCATTTTGTAAAATGAGTGACGCAAACAGGAAAAAACAAATGAATGACGGTCATCGAAGCACAAATACATGAGTAAATAGCTGTACAAATTTGAATTTGGAATTCCTTACCAAAGAGGAGAACATCCTGATTAAAGTGGCCAGTACGAAATACGCCAATTACATATGTAAGGACCTAATATTCCTAAGTGGACCAATCTACATATTTGAGATGTCATATGATTAAGCGCCCGTACTCTGCAACTTACAAATAGCGACAGCGTTGGCGTTTTTGTATACAAGTTCGATATAGTTCAATATCCGTAGCGCTGATGTCAGAATCTTAGGAACACTATTGGAACTTATAGAGTAACAGCCGAGAGATCACATGGTTATTTAGAAAGAATTATCGTATCCGGTGGATAAGTTTTAATTTGATCAAATATAATCTACGTAAAATTTCATATAATTATTACGTATTAGTTTCCATTATCGCGTCATACTAATAATTTCCCTTTTCCTAAGGTCAGACTAGACAGGGAGTCTGTGAACTCATCTTTCAGACACCAATAAAACATTCAAATAATATCAAGTAGATCGTAAAGAGGAAAATTACGAAATGTACTTGGAATATTAAAATAAGCAATTTTACAGCAAAGTGCATAAATGTGTTATGCTTCGTGTCTTGCTAAATCCTTTTCTTCGAAATTCAAAGTTCGAGAGCTCATATACAATTCTTAAGTGCATTAGAAAGCTGGATGCCATTTCTGTACCCTTACTAACAACTCGATTTGTTTTCGAGTAAAAATGTACTGAATACGATAGTTTAAGTTGGAAATACAAATGCTTAGTATATGTTAAGTATTGAGGAAAAGAGCGTAACAATTCTTAAAAGACCGACAACGCACTTGCGAGCCCTCTGGCAATGAGTGTATACATATAGTATACGAGATATACACGAGACAAGGAAATTTCGAGCTTTGGTTTTTAAACAAGTAGTCTTTTGTTAAAATGGCTTTTACACATTAAGAAAAATACTTTTGGAACGGATTAAAGCTATGTATTATTATTAAAAACTTATAATACTTTAATATAATTTATACGTTAACGTATTGGTAATGCGCAGTGAGAACTTGGAGAAACTGATCCTGGTTGGTAACACAGAAGGCAAAAGATCACGTGACCGTTCACCAACCAGATGGACGGATCAAGTGAAGGACTCGTCGTCCTCAAAACTGTACACTGTCAGAAGAGAGGCGATGGTCAGAAACTGATGGAAGCAGCTAGTCCGCTCGAGATGCTTCGTTGCTGACCACGACGCTCAGACATGAGCTACCGATTGGAGAGAGAGAGAGATAAATGTTAAGTAAAATAACGATAGTGTTCGTAGTAAGGGTAACTAAATGTTCTGAACTGACATATACAATTTATTTCACATGTATTTTATAAAATATTGTCTAATATATATAAAAGTTGATAATACGGTCATCGCTTATTCTCTATATTCTCCTTTGTTAGGTTTATATTAGTAGCTATATAGGCTAAACGTTGTCATGTCATATAGTATAAAATAATAATATTTCTGTAGATATACTTTGGGGATCAATTACCAAAAGATGATTTTTTAGACATAGAATAATCTGCGGCGCTTCAACCTTTTAAGGCCTGTGCCTCAGATTTATGTATCTGTTTCATGATAATCTGTCAATTGTAGGCTTAACACACGTCGACTTTTTGACGTCTAAGGCAAGCCGGTGTCCTCACGATGTTTTCCTTCACGTGGTGAGAGTTGCACGCTGAACCCACTAGGCCAACACTGCTATAGACATTAAATATAATATTGTTTGACTAACGGTTTAGGTAATTAATCATTCCGGGCAATTTTTTTACACGTATGTGATTCCTACACACACTAAAGCATGATTGTCATATACCAAAATGTCGGCAAAATTGCTCTAACAAACATCACAACTTATCAGACAACTAATTAAGCTTTAATAGATCAGTTGTAAGAGTTCCCCCAGACTGCTGGCATGTAATTAAAACGATGGCAACTTGCACAAAGTCGGATGTGACATGCATATTTTATAGTAAGTCTGCTGAAAATTCGACTCTACCTTAATAGTTAATTTTCACGTAACTTCCATTCCTTTTCAGTGCATATATGTAAAACGTGAACAGTAAAATACGGCTAGGTAGACTACACAAACATATGTGTAGCTTGTTAATGTAATTCCGAATTTTCATATAGATAACCAAATATTATAACTAAGAAAGCAAAGAAGCAAACTAAGTTAGAAACTAATAAGAGTGGCGGAAAGTTTATTGCCAGTTCTTCTTTTCCGCTTTACGCCCTTGACTTGCGAACTGCTAAATGTAAATATACAATTAATTTAACTTCTTTTCTGACGTTCATAAGTGTATTTATTTACCAATATGAATATAGATATTTAAGTTTGAGACAATACCGAGCTCATATCGAAAGGATTTATAGTATAAAATACAGTATACTTCTTATAATCGTTCACAATAGAATTAAAACATTAATTATCTTAATATTTAGACTTTAAAATACTTTAACTTATCTAGAGTGCCATAACAGACCAGCAGTTTTTTCACAGAGTTAATGCAACAAGAAAATCTCGAAATTTGCAGAATTGTTAACTCACAAAATCTTGTACTACAAAATTTAGAGATGCCTATGTAACGGCATATTTTGTATGCAACCCTTGTCTCCTAAGCAATTAGTGACTCTAATTGCTACCTTGCATAAAATGTACATTAAATTTAGTCCAAGAAACACGACGAGATGCGCTTAATTGTAAACACGACACAAAAGGTCTTTGATGGCCGACCCTCGCTGCATAGTTACGCCTTACTTCCACTAAGTGCTATATAGCGCAGATACAACATTTATCTAATTTGTTTCCATATACAAAGTAACGAATAAACACAATTTTCTTATTTATTAGAACGTACAGTGTGATACGCAGTTACTTATTATTGTTATTAAAATTTATGTATTTAAAATTTTGTGACCCATATACGTATTAAACAGAGATTATGTTTAGTTATCTTTCAAAAGACACGTGTAATTTGACAACTGCCGTACTATTTACCTTGTGAGTTTGTTATATGACATAAAATAAATAATTCAAGATAAGCCAAAGAATGAGATGTTTTTTTTTTATATTTTATGACCTGGTACTTACAAACCTTTAGGTCAACTCTTAATTTTCATAGCACATTCATAGACATAATATTACGCCTATGAGCACATTACCTTAAATTTTATTGTATTGGGACAATAAATTTCACTTATTTTCAACATCACTAAGTTTACTGGAGGTTATAGAACGCTTTCCAGGCGTCGTCCAGGACGACGTTGGAACGTCGTCCGGGGCAAGGTGGAAGGTACTAGACCGCGCGGAAGGTCATCTACGCGTTGGACTGACCAGATCAAGTCTATCGTAGGAGGTTCACTCAATGAGTGCAGCAGGATGACATCTAATAGGCAACGATGGCGAAACGTTGTGAAGCGCATTACATCTGCCCCTTTTAATACCACTACTACATAGCGATCACGACCGCTCTGTCAAGAGTGTACCAGATAAGAAGAAGAAGAAGTTTACTAGCTAATACTAGTCTGTGGATCAAGGATTCTAATTATTTTATATGCACAGAGCAGCTTATGTGTATTCGATACGATATGAAATGATCCAGAATATACTGCCCATTTATTTTACCAGTTTTTTTTTTACAATCTGTAAATATTATTTGAATTATCCTATCGTTAACTACATAAAATTCTTCAATTATAATACAAAATATACTAATTTTAACTGGGTAGTAACTCAAAATCATAGCTTTCACTGGCAGAATAGCTCAAAGAAAACTTTCACAAATAATTACAACGTGTTGAAGCAGCGGCGTCTACAACGCACTCCACAATAATGATGAGGGATAGATCAGACCTCCAGACCTTTGATTACAACTCGAACCATCATTGAGAATATTTGATAGCAAATAGCATAAATATATTAAGGGTGTTACGATAAGCCTATTATGACGTTTTTTTTTAAAATAGGCCATTTTGAACTTCCACTAGAAAAAGGCTCAATTTTTTAATGGCTCATTTTTTACTAAGTGAGCGGTGTTGGCCGAGAGGCTTCAGCGGAGGACTCCCATCCTTCTATCGTTCGTAGGTTCGATCACCGCCTGTGCCTTTTTACTTTCTTTCTATTTGCGCATTTAACATTCGCTCGAACGGTAAAGGAAAACATCGTGAGGAAACCGTCTTGATAAGTGTCAGGCACTGGAAACTGATCTCCTACAGTAATCTAAGGCCCAGCCCTAAAAAGATTGTTGCGCCTATAATTTATTTAATTATTGTATTTTATTTTTATCAAAGTATAATTGAAATAATATTTACAGATTGTTAGAAAAAAATCTGGTAAGGAAAAATAAATGGGCAGTATATTCTGGATCATTTCATATGGTATATATATAACTATGGCATCATTACATATCTCTGTATTCATTTCTATTTATTTATATATTTATGTAGGTTTACTACATCATACATAATACTAAATCTACTACATATTTTATGACAATAGAAGTAAACAAAGTTCAAAGTTTCCGTGGTAACTTATTATTCATAGCCTAGTGATCTTTTATACCTGATACACGCCCTAACATATAGCAAGTATTAAGTGCATTTATTGCTAGAAAATTCCATTGGAGCAACCAAACCAATGACCTCACTTGTGTGAGCCGCACACCACATACAAATAGTCTGTCACACTTATCTTAGATTGATAATACTACCTAGTGTAAATAAAATGATTTATAGTTAGTAACGTGATTAATTACACAATAATGT